>NC_082686.1:45854797-46534036 GCF_949987515.2 Delphinus delphis | reverse complement strand
CATAGTAGTGTACATATGTCAATCCCAGTCTCCCAATTCATCCCACCCCCCTTCCTCCCTTGGTGTCTATATGTTTGTTCTCTACATCTGTGTCTCTATTTCTGCTTTGCAAATAGATTCATCTGTACCATTTTTCTAGATTTCACATATATGCATTAATATAGCATATTTATTTTCTCTTTCTGACATACTTCACTCTATTACAGTCTCTAGGTCCATCCACATCTCTGCAAATGACACAATTTTGTCCCTTTTTTATGGCTGAGTAATAGTTCATTTTATATATGTACCACATCTTCTTTATCCATTCCTCTGTTGATGGACATTTAGATTGCTTCCATGTCCTGGCTATTGTAAATATTGCTGCAGTAAACATTGGAGTGCATGTGTCTTTTTGAATTATAGAATGGGAGAAAATCTTTGCAAACAAAACAACTGACATGGGATTAATCTCCAAAATATACAAACAGCTCATGCAGCTCAATAACAAAAAAACAAACAACCCAGTCAAAAAATGGACAGAAGACCTAAATAGACATTTCTCCAAAGAAGACATACAGATGGCCAACAAATACATGAAAAGATGCTCAATATCACTAATTATTAGAGAAATACAAATCAGAACTACAATGAGGTATCACCTCACACTGTCAGAATGGCCATGATCCAAAAAATCTACGAACAATAATTGCTGGAGAGGGTGTGGAGAAAAGGAAACCCTCTTGCACTGTTGGGAATGTAAATTGATACAGCCACTATGGAGAACAGTATGGAGGTTCCTTAAAAACTAAAAATAGAACTACCATATGACCCAGCAATCCCACTACTGGGCATATACCCTGAGAAAAGTACATTTTGTGTTTTTGATGTCATATTTTACATCTTCATGTTTATCCCTTCACTGTTTATTGTAGTTATAGTTGATTTTACAGTTGTTTGTCTTTTAATCTTCATACTTGCTTACTTAAGTGGTTGATCCTCAGCCTTTACTATATATTTGGCCTTACTAGTGGGATTTTTCCTTTCCTATGACTATTTATCTCTTTCTGTAACCTTTACCACTTATTTAAGACCCTTCAACATTTCTTTTAGGGTAGATTTAGTATTGATGAACTCTTAATTTTTACTTGTCTGATAAGGTTTTTTTATTTCTCCTTCAATTCTTAATTATAATCTTGCTAGGTAGAGTATCCTAGGTTGCAGATTTTTCCCTCTCAGTGCTTTAAATATATCATGCCTCTCCCTCTGGCCTACAAAGTTTCTGCAGAAAAATCAGCAGATATCCTGATAGAGATTCCTTTGTATGTGACTCTGTTTTTCTCTTGCTGCATTTAGGATTCTCTCTTTAACGTGTCATTTTAATTATGATAAGTCTTTCTGTGGGGCTGTTTGGATTCATCTTGTGTGGGACCCTCTGTGTTTCCTGTACCTGGATATCTGTTTCCTCCTTCATGTTTGGGAAGTTTTCAGCCATAATTTCATCAAATGTATTTTCAACTTTTTTCTTTCTCTCTTCTCCTTCTGGGATCCCTAAAACGTAGATACTTGGTGTTGTCCCACAGGTTCCTTAAACTGTTCCCATTCTTTAAAACTTGCTTTCTTTTTGCTGTTCTGATTGGGTGAGTTTCATTATTCTATCTTCCAATCACTTATGCATTCTTCTGTATCACCTAGTCTGTTGTTAATTCCTTCTTGTGTGTTTTTCATTTCAATTATGAAATTGTTCAGTTCTGATTGGTTCCATTGTATATTTTCTAGTTCCTTGTTAAAATTCTCACTGTGTTCATCTATTCTTTTTCCTAATTCAGTTAGAATTTTTATTGCTAATACTTTTAACTCTTTATCTGGTAAATTGTTTATTTCTGTTTCATTAGTTGTTTTTTCAGGGTTTTTCTCTTGTTCTTTCGATTGAAACAAATGCCTCTGCCTTCTCATTTTGCTTAACTTTCTCTATGTCTGTGTAATTAGGTGAAACAGTTACCTATTCGATATTAAAGGGGTGCCCTTATGTGGGAGCTTCCCTATACTGTCTTCCTGTGCCCAGTGGCTTTGGCAGGAGTGCAGGATCTGATGTGTGCTCAAGTCACATTTTTCCCCAGGGTGTGCTGGCAGCCATCATCTTGGTAGGAGGTAGGGCTGGAGACGGAGGGGCTAGAGCGGGAGCCACGCATGAACTGAGGCTTCTCCTCTACTCAGTGGCCAACACTACTCTGTTGGGGGTGGGGGTGGGTCTTCAGTTGCTGGAGCAGAAGCCTTGAGGGTCATGTCTGAGGTGGCTCCATTCCCTCTAAGTGTGTGCTCTCCCTCTCCCAACAACAGCTCCCTCACCCCAGAGGGGAGCAGTGCTGGAGCAAGAGGCACTGTAGCGGGTGCTTGACACGGGTCTGGGCATGAGCTGCGGTGGCCCAGGACTCAGTCAGGGTCCCAGATCGCTTCTGATGTGCTGCCTCCGTAAGCACCAGTAATGACTGTCCCTGCCCCATTCAGAAGTTGTTCCAGGTCTGGGCTGGCACAGTCCTTCACAACTGAACCCTACCCTCAGCCACAGCAGCCCTCACCCTAATATGGAGCTGCACCTCAGATCAAGTGGGGCCTGAGTGGGCACTCAGTATGAGTCTGGGTGTGTGGGGGGGGTGGTCCTGGTGACAGTCAGAGTCCCGGACTGCTTTTGATGTGCTGCCTCCGTAAGTGCCAGTAATGGCTGCCCTCACCCCATTCAGGTGCTGTTCTGGGTTCAGGCTGGCATGGTCCCTCACAACTGAGCACTCCCCTCAGCTGTGGCAGCCCTCGTCCTAGTGTGGATACATTGCGAAACAAGCAGGGAGGACCAGGCACTCACCTCAGGTTGGGGTGCACTAGAGCGGTTGCAGGTAACCGGCCAGAGCCCTGTGCAGTTTCAGTCTGTTTTTTCTGCCTTGTTTTTTTTTTTAATTAATTTTTATTAGAGTATAGTTGACTTACAATGTTAGTTTCTACTGTACAGCAAAGTGAATCAGTTAGACATATACATATATCCACTCTTTTTTAGATTCTTTCCCCACATAGGTCATTACAGAGTCTTGAGTAGAGTCCCCTGTGCTACACAGTAGGTTCTTAGTAGTTATCTGTTTTACATATAGTAGTGTGTATATGTCAATCCCAATCTCTCAATTTATCCCTCCCCCCATTACCCCCTTGGAACCATAAGTTTGTTTTCTACATCTGTAACTCTATTTCTGTTTTGTAGATAAGTTCATTTGTACCCTTTTTTTAGATTCCACATATAAGCGATATCATATGATATTTGTCTTTCTCTGTCTGACTTACTTCACTCAGTATGACAGTCTTTAGAGTAAGTGTGTGCACACTTCATGAACAGAGTCTGGGTTTCTTACAGGCCTCCTCTTAGTCCCACTGATTTTCTAATCAGCTAAGGGGACTCATCTTCCCAGTGTCAGACCCCAGTGAGGTGGCTCAAACTGCTCACTCCCCAAGGAGGATCTCTGCCTGTGTAATCCCTCCCCTCTCTTCTGTGTCCCCTCCCAAGGGCACAAGTCCCAACCTGATCACTTCTCTTCCCTATCTACCCAGTTCTGTATGGATCTTTCTTACAGCCTTGGTTGTACAAGAGTCTTTCTGCCAGTCTTCAGTTAGTTTTCAGTGATAATTGTTCCACATGTAGATGTATTTTTGATGTGTTCATGGGGGTAAGTGAGTTAGTTCTCGATGCTCCTACTCTGCCCTCTTGGTTTCTTCCCCACTACAGCTACTCCTTTAAACTTTGCTATATTATGAGCTTCATAAGAACAGTGACTTGTTATTTATCTGTGTGCTCCCTCTGTGTGACTAAGGTGGTTCCTATCCCTAACAGGACTCCGTCAAGTTTTATTGGATTTATAAACTCAGCCTACCTATGGAATGAAATCTTTCAAGACAGGTGGCTATCAACTACTTTTTCAGTCTTCTCCATTAGAAGTGCTATAAACTTCTTATACAGCCTTCTTAAAAGCCTTTTATGAAGGCAGTTACTCTTTCAGTTGCCTCTATCTTATTTGTGGCTTTACCCAGGAGAAGGGGATGAGGCTGAGGTTTGCAGATGGGTGGACAAGGCTGGTGGTGTTACAGGACTAGGACACTTAAGTACTTTCCCCCACTTAATCTTGTCATGTTAACTCACATCAAGGGTAGCACTTAAGGTGAAGTGCTAAGCAGCGGTTTATTTTCTGTAGGTTTGGGGTTGAGTTTTACCATCAGCTGGCTGGTACGCTTCTACTACATTTAACAATCAACCTCTCAGCATTTAACCAGAGCTTTCAATCATTAGAACAGCACTTCTTGGGTCCGTATTCAGCCTTGACCCCACCACCTGATCCACCGTTCCAAAGGAGTAGTTTTGTTCCATAAAATCTAATGGTCTCTTCTCACCCTCAGTGCACGTAGAGAGTACTCAGTCACCAATTTTTAAATCTTTTATGTTTTGCTCTTCAATCCACAAATAATCATTTCTTTTATCATTCCTTTTATTTCCCAAACCTTTCATAAACTTCTGAAGATGAAACAGTAGAAACTGTCACATATGCATTTCTTACGATAAAAAAAAATTTTAAATATTCTTCTTGGAGGCCAAGAATTATATCTTGTCAATAGCATTTCATGGGCAGGTCATCCAGCCAAGCCACAAGCAAGTCTTTCCTCATAGGTTTCACCCCATTACATTTGGATTTATTCAAAGTAGAATAAATGAGGTTGAACTGTCCAAAATGTCATATGAGCCAGTGGGAAGAAAAGAAATGCATATCGAATTAGCACAATTATCCAAATTCAAGTATGGTTTTAACTTCTATTTTAGTAGTGTTTTATATTGTTGGTCACCCTATACTGCTAAATATATTTTGTTTGTCTTGATCTTTGAAACATTACTGGAAACTATCCCACAATGATTAGATGCATTATGAATACATAGCTAACTTCAGCTGGGCTCCAGCACTGCTCAACAACTCTTTTATTTTTAAATTACCACTGTATTGAATTACCTACATATAACACCTGTTCCAAATGTTTTACATATTCTCAGGGCCTCCATGTAGTCTTCACCTCCTATATTTATACATCAAGTTACCTCACTATTCACTTAACTGTGAGGCTCCAAACTTTAATATAAATGCTCTTAAACTATAACTTTAATAGGAATCTCCTCAAATTTTCTTTGCATGATTAATGCTGTTCACAGATATTCAGTTCCCTCTCCTTCGCGTCACCTGCTAGGAGTGTACTTTCCCACCTTCTTTGAAGTTAAGCATGGTCGTGTGAATGACTTTCACCAGTGAAATATGAATGGGTCACTTCCAGATGGAAGCTTTAAGAGTGAGTAGATGATTTGACACGTTCCCTTTTCCTCAGCCAGAGCTCTTGGCACAGCTCCAGATTCTGGCTCTTCTGTCATGCTGAGTCTTGAGGTAGACGTAGGTGTGGAACAGAGCCACAGCCTATGCACGTGAACATGAATCATGAACAAGAAATAAGCATTCATTGTATTGATCTACCGAAATTTGGGGGTTGTTTGTTACCTTAACAAAAACTTAGTCTCAGAGTGATATCAGGGATAATAGAGCAGGGACCTCCAAAAATTTATCCCTCCTTAAAAACAGTGAATAAATTGTCAAGGACTGTCAGAATCAACATTATCAGAACTCTGAAAACTATAGCAACCAGATGAGTGTTTAATCAAGAGAAAATTATCTGAGTGTCAGTAAGAGAGCTTTGTGGCATTTTAACTTACCCTGTCCCCATTCCCCACTCCCCAGCTCATAGGCAGCCTTGGAGACAATAAGCTACCTTCTTCACACAGGTTCCTGGTACCAGGGGGAGCAGGACAGAACTTATTCTCACACAATTTTGGCTGTTTGTCTTGAGCTATCTGGTGGCTCTCTGAAGGACCAGCTCATAGGGCTTGCTTTTATTTTGCCTAACTCAGAAAAATCCGCAAGCTGAGGTGGCTGCTCAGGGGGCATTTGTCAAAACCTTTTATTTATTTATTTATTTATTTATTTTTATTTTATTTATTTTTGGCTGTGTCAGGTCTTAGTTGCAACACACAGGATCTTCGTTGAGGCATGCGAGATCTTTCATGGTGGCGTGCGGACTCTTCGTTGTGGTGTGCAGGCTTCTCTCTAGCTGTGGCGTGCTGGTTTTCTCTTCTCTAGTTGCAGTGCACCGGGCTCCAGGGCACGTGGGCTCTAGTTTGTGGCACGCGAGCTCTAGTTGAGGCGCGTGAGCTCAGCAGTTGCTGCGCGCGGGCTTAGTTGCCCTGTGGCACGTGGGATCTTAGTTCCCTGACCAGGGATCGAACCCACATCCCCTGCATTGTAAGACAGATTCTTTACCACTGGACCACCAGGGAAGTCCCTCAAAACTCTTTAAAGGCAAATGAATTAGCAGCTGCCATGTGGGGCAAGAAGTAGCAGGGCAAATAATAGACAAACCGAAAAGCATGGCAGAAAACACTGGGTAATAAGACAATTGGTAGAAGAAAGATATTTTAAAAATTCTAAATAAATGAAATGATATCCTGTGTTTACGGAGTGGAAGACTTAATGTCGTTAAGGTGACAATTCTCCCCAAATTGATCTACAGATTCTATGCAATCCCTATCAAAATTTAAATTCCCGGGACTTCCTGGTGGTGCAGTGGTTAAGAATCTGCCTGCCAATGCAGGGGACATGGGTTTGAGCCCTGGTCTGGGAAGATCCCACATGCCGCAGAGCAACTAAGCCCGTGCACCACAACTACTGAGCCTGCACTGTAGAGCCTGTGAGGCACAACTATTGAGCCCACGCACCACAACTACTGAAGCCCGCATGCCTAGAGCCCATGCTCCGCATCAAGAGAAGCCACCACAATGAGAAGCCCGCGCACCGCAACAGAGTAGCCCCCACTTGCTGCAACTAGAGAAAGCCCGTGCACAGCCAAAGACCCAACGCAGCCTTTACTCTATCCTGGGAAATTGTCAGTTTTTGATAATTTTTATTCGGCAAATAATATATCAATAAATAATACATCAGTAAATGAATGAGTGCATGAAATAAAAGTGGAGAAAGTGTATTAAATAAAATCACAGTTTCTTTCTTCGATTGGTTATTTATATAGCTATTCCAAAGGTCAGTCTAACAATTTTTACCTCCCAAATAAACACACCATTCATCATTATTTATGTGCTAATATGGAGGAATCCCTCTAGATACAACCAGTTTCTCCTCCCTTCTTATAACTTCCTCAGAGAAAAGTTGGAAATCCATAAAATTATGCTGTCGCATTTCTCTAGGTAACTCACTTTTGTAAAAGTATAGGTCTCTGAATTCCAGAAAGCCTGTATTCACAGCTCTTCATTGCAAATGAATTGCTTGCAGAAATAAAAGCAGAATGATTTTTTCAACAGCATAAATTTGGAAACATAACAACCAGTTGTCCAAGTACCTATGGAAAGGAGGTCTGTTATTTCTTCAGCAGTTTTAATGAAGGTGGTATCATTTGAAGTTAATAAAATTGTTGGAGCTGGTACACTTATTATTGGTTGGTAATTTGTTCATGATCATAAATCAATGACAACCAATCAAACTTATGAGATCTGAAAGATCTTTTACACTAGAATGTTGTTTTTAATGATCCATTAAAAAATTGCATTGCTTATTTGCCTAAAGGGAGTGTTTATTAAAATCCAAAACCTACTGAATTTATAAGACTTGGCAAAACACTGTCTTACCCTAGCACCCTAAAGAGGAGCATCTTGTCAACATAGTTCTGGATGCAGTGTTACTCAAAGCACAAATAACCCATTATTCTAGTTCATTTGTTAAAATCTGTTTGTATGTTTAAATATGTACCATTGGCAATGTATTCAAGTAAAAGGAAGTGTAAATGAAAATGCATTGTTTGGAATACTAAGGCAAGCAGCAGTGTGGAGTTCAGACTTGGATAGAACTGGGTTCATATTCCTAGTTCAACCACTGACTGAAGTGAAATTTACTTAACTTCTCTGAGCATCAGCTTCTCACATGTAAACTAGAGATAACAATGCTTGCTCCCTAGAGTGGCAGAAGAATAAATGAAATGATGTTTATAAATGTTTGACATATACTAGACACTCCAAGCATGGTAGTAATTATTATTTTGTCTCTCGCCAACTTTGCCTTTCTTTATGCCTTGCCAACATGTACAGACTTTGCTAGATTTTCCCATACACCCTTTTCTTTAAAACAAACTTCACTCTCCTAAGAGAGACACAGGATGCAAAGTGAGTGAATTCAACAACTTGTTTGACATTTATTGGGATTTGACACCTGCAACCGTTGTGACAGCAGTCCTAATGCTCAGAGAATACTGACTGCTGGACTGAGAATGAGCCACGTCCAAGATGGCATCAAGAAAAGGGAAATGAGTTTCAGGGGAGGTTGTCCTGCTTTTCCAGCTGGCTGGTCACCAGCAATTCTTACCTGCTGGTGTGGTAAATAGGGGAAAAGGTAAAATCTTTATGGTCAATGTGGCTCAATTCCAAGGAAAAACAGAAAAGCTAGTTTCTTTTTAAAATTTATTTATTCTAGAAGGAAACATAAAATAAGGCTTTGTTTTTGCTTTACTGAATGCAGCCTAGTGTACTGCCTGACTCTGGCTCTGGGATGTTACATTTTGTTCACAGGAGCCCTGAAGGAAAGCAGAACTCATTCCTTTCCATGGGTACACCTTCCAGTTTAAGGCAAAAACAACTAATAATTGTCAAATACCTCAACTGTAAGATTAACTTAGGAAGCCAAACTGTTTCTATACTTAAATTTAGTCACTGCTTGTTTGAATGTGTGCATGTGTGTTTGTGTGTGTGTGTGTGTTTGTCCACATTGTTTCAGATAAGTTAAAAAAGAAAATATAATTTTTCCATATTAATTCTTTTCGGTATTTTCTAAAGAAAGACCCAATTAACTATTGCATTTCATGGGAAGTGTACCATGAAAGGCTTATTATTAAGAGCTCTTTCTGCCAAAACTGAGAGAATATTTTTATCAAATACACAGTAGAAAAAATTTAACTCTAGAAAATAATGATTACAATAAATGCATATCCTGACTTATCAAAACTTGCTATCTACAAAGGGATTTGCTAGAGACAAAACAATGAACAATTAATATATATAATAGATAATCAACAAAGACCTACTCTATAGCACAGGGAACTCTACTCAATGTTCTATAATAACCTATATGGGAAAAGAATCTGAAAAAGAATGGATACATGTATATGTATAACAGAATCACTTTGCTGTACAACCTGAAACTAACACAATATTTAAATCAACTATACTCCAATATAAAATAAAAAGTTAAAAAATAAATAAATTTAAAAAATGAATAAATAAAATTTTTTTTAAAAGTAATTAAAAAATTTTTTTAAAAAAATTTTTAAAAAAAAGGTCTACTTTGAGACTTGACTTGGCCCTGAATCCTGGTCTACTTCACTCAGAAATCTCAGGATATGACCCTACTTAGCTCTGAGATGATCCGAAGAAAGAAAGGAAAAAGTGAAGATGTAATTTACCACATTTACATTCTAAGAGAAGAAAATCAGCAGTTTCAGGAAAAACAATTAAAATTCAATATCCAATCATGATAAAATATAAATTCTTAACAAGCTAGGTCCAGAAGGAAACGTTCTTAAATGACAAGGAATATCTGCAAAAAGCCTCCTCCAAAAAATTCCCTGAACAAATTGTTTGAATTAATGACAGTTTTTCAAAATACTAGATAACAACCAAGAAGCTGATAATTTTTATGAGGATATTAACAATATCAGACATATATACGTTACTTATTTTATGTCAAGGATTGTTCTATAAAGGTATGTCATAGTTTTAAAATATGTGTAAATTCATTAGCATTCCTCCTTTGTATCTCCTTCCCTCAAATGTGGGCTGGATGAAATGATTCATTCTACTGAGTAGAATGGGGCAGAAGTGAGGCTATGTGATTCTGAGACTAAGTCATAAAAAGGATAGCTTCTGCCAAGCTCTTCCACTGTATCATAGGATACTTCAGCATCCCTGGGAGAGGCCCACAGGAAGAGGAACAGAGGCCACCTGTCAACAGCCATCACCAACTTGCCAGCCAGTGAGTGAGCCAGTGTAGCTCTTAAATCTTTTTTTATATATATTTTATTGAAGTATAGTTGATTTGCAATGATAATTTCTGCTGTACAGCAAAGTGATTCAGTTATACATCTATATATTCTTTTCCATTATGGTTTATAGCATGATATTGAATATACTTCCCTGTGCTATACAGTAGGACCTGGGTGTTTATCCATCCTATGTATACTAGTTTGTATCTACTAATCCCACACTCCCAGTCCAACTCTCTCCTACCCTGCTCCTTGGCAACCACAGGTCTGTTCTCTATGTCTGTTTCTGTTTTATAGATATGTTCATTTGTGTCATATTTTACATTCCACACATAAGTGATATAATATGGTATTTGTCTTTCTCTTTCTCACTTACTTCACTTAGTATGATAATCTCTAGGTCCATCCGTGTTCATACAAATGGCATTATTTCATTCTTTTTATGGCTGAGTAATATCCATTGTATATATCAATATATACCATATCTTTTTTCTTTTAATTTTTTTAACATTTTTATTGGAGTATAATTGCTTTACAATGGTGTGTTAGTTTCTGCTTTATAACAAAGTGAATCATTTATACATATACATATATCCCCGTATCTCTTCCCTCTTGCGTCTCCCTCCCTCCCACCCTCCCAATCTCACCCTTCTAGCTGGTCACAAAGCACGAATCTGAGCTCTCTGTGCTATGCGACTGCTTCCCACTAGCTATCTATTTTACATTTGGTAGTGTATATATGTCCATATATACACTACCACTCTCTCACTTTGTCCCAACTTACCCTACCCCCTCCTTGTGTCCTCAAGTCCATTCTCTAGTAGGACTGTATCTTTATTCCTGTCTTGCCCCTAGGTTCTTCATGACTATTCTTTTTTCTTTAGATTCCATATATATGTGTTAGATATGGTATTTGTTTTTCTCTTTCTGACTTACTTTACTCTGTATGACAGACTCTAGGTCCATCCACCTCACTTCAAATAACTCAATTTCGTTTCCTTTTATGGCTGAGTAATATTCCATGGTTTATATGTGCCACATCTTCTTTATCCATTCATCTGTCGATGGACACTTAGGTGGCTTCCAAGTCCTGGCTATTGTAAATAGAGCTGCAATGAACATTGTGGTACATGACTCTTTTTGAATTATGGTTTTCCCAGGGTATATGCCCAGTAGTGGGACTGCTGGGTCATATGGTAGTTCTATTTGTAGTTTTTTAAGGAACCTCCATACTGTTCTGCATAGTGGCTGTACCAATTCACATTCCCACCAAAACTGTATGAGGGTACCCTATTCTCCACACCCTCCCTGGCATTTATTATTTGTAGATTTTTTGATGATGGTCATTCTGACCAGTATGAGATGATATCGCATTGTAGTTTTGATTTGCATTTCTCTAATGATTAATGATGTTGAGCATTCTTTCATGCATTTGTTGGCAATCTGTATATCTTCTTTGGAGAAATGTCTATTTAGGTCTTCTGTCCATATTTGGATTGGGTTACTTGTATTTTTGATATTGAGCTGCATGAGTTGCTTGTATGTTTTGGAGATTAATCCTTTGTCAGCTGCTTCATTTGAAAATATTTTCTCCCATTCTGAGGGTTGTCTTCTTGTCTTGTTTATGGTTTCCTTTGTTGTGCAAAAGCTTTGAAGTTTCATTAGGTCCCATTTGTTTATTTTTGTTTTTATTTCCATTTCTCTAGGAGGTGCGTCAAAAAGGATCTTGCTGTGATTTATGTCATAGAGTGTTCTGCCTATGTTTTCCTCTAAGAGTTTGATAGTGTCTGGCCTTACATTGAGCTCTTTAATCCATTTGAATTTATTTTTGTGTATGGTGTTAGGGAGTGTTCTAATTTCATTCTTTTACATGTAGCTCTCCAGTTTTCCCAGCACCACTTACTGAAGAGGCTGTCTTTTCTCCATTGTATATTCTTGCCTCCTTTATCAAAGATAAGGTAACCATATATGCATTGGTTTATCTCTGTGCTTTCTATCCTGTTCCATTGATCTATATTTCTGTTTTTGTGCCAGTAACATACTCTCTTGATTACTGTAGCTTTGTACTATAGTCTGAAGTCCAGGAGCTTGATTCCTCCAGCTCCGTTTTTCTTACTCAAGATTGCTTTCGCTATTTGGGGTCTTTTGTGTTTCCATAAAAATTGTGAAATTTTTTGTTCTAGTTCAGTGAAAAATGCCAGTGGTAGTTTGATAGGGATTGCATTGAATCTGTAGATTGCTTTCAGTAGTACAGTCATTTTCACAATGTTGATTCTTCCAATTCAAGAACATGGTATCCATCTCCATCTATTTGTATCATCTTTAATTTCTTTCATCAGTGTCTTATAATTTTCTGCATACAGGTCTTTTGTCTCCTTAGGTAGGTTTATTCCTAGGTATTTTATTCTTTTTGTTGCAGTGGTAAATGGGAGTGTTTTCTTGATTTCACTTTCAGATTTTTCATCATTAGTGTATAGGAATGTGAGAGATTTCTGTGCATTACTACTTTACTCAATTCATTGATTAGCTCTAGTAGTTTTCTGGTAGCATCTTTCGGATTCTCTATGTACATTATCATGTCATCTGCAAACAGTGACAGCTTTACTTCTTCTTTTCCAATTTGGATTCTTTTTATTTCTTTTTCTTTTCTGATTGCTGTGACTAAAACTTCCAAAACTATGTTGAATAATAGTGGTGAGAGTGGGCAACCTTGTCTTGTTCCTGATCTTAGTGGAAATGGTTTCAGTTTTTCACCATTGAGGACGAGGTTGGCTGTTGGTTTGTCATATATGGCGGTTATTATGTTGAGGAAAGTTCCCTCTATGCCTACTTTCTGGAGGGCTTTTATCATAAATGGGTGTTGATTTTGTCGAAAGCTTTCTCTGCATCTATTGAGATGATCATATGGTTTTTCTCCTTCAATTTCTTAACATGGTGTATCACGTTGATTGATTGATTTGCGTATATTGAAGAATCCTTGCATTCCTGGGATAAACCCCCCTTGATAATGGTGTATGATCCTTTAAATGTGCTGTTCAATTCTGTTTGCTAGTATTCTGTTGAGGATTTTTGCATCTATTTTCATCAGTGATACTGTTCTGTAGTTTTCTTTTTTTTTTGACATCTTTGTCTGGTTTTGGTATCAGGATGATGGTGGCCTCATAGAATGAGGTTGGGGTGTTCCTCCCTCTGCTATATTCTGGGAGAGTTTGAGAAGGATAGGTGTTAGCTCTTCTCTAAATGTTTGATAGAATTCGCCTGTGAAGCCATATGGTCCTGAACTTTTGTTTGTTGGAATATTTTTAATCACAGTTTCAATTTCAGTTCTTGTGATTGGTCTGTTCATATTTTCTATTTCTTCCTGGTTCAGTCTTGGAAAGTTGTGCATTTCTATGAATTTGTCCATTTTATTGGCATATAGTTGTTGTGGTAATCTCTCATGATCCTTTGTATTTCTGCAGTGTCAGTTGTTCCTTCCCCTGTTTCATTTCTAATTCTATTGATTTGAGTCTTCTCCCTTTTTTTCTTGATGAGTCTGGCTAATGGTTTAGCAATTTTGTTTATCTTCTCAAAGAACCAGCTTTTAATTTTATTTATCTTTGCTATCATTTCCTTCATTTCGTTTTCATTTATTTCTGATCTGATATCTATGATTTCTTTCCTTCTGCTAACTTTGGGGTTTTTTTGTTCTTCTTTCTCTAACTGCTTTAGGTGTAAGGTTAGGTTGTTTATTTGAGATGCTTCTCGTTCCTTAAGGTAGGATTGTATTGCCATAAACTTCCCTCTTAGAATTGCTTTTGCTGCATCCCATAGGTTTTGGGTCGTCATGTTTTCATCGGCATTTGTTTCTAGTTATTTTTTGATTTCTTCAGTGATCTCTTGGTTATTAAGTAGTATATAGTTTAGCCTCCATGTGTTTATATTTTTTACAGATTTTTTCCTGTAATTGATATCTAACCTCATAGTGTTTTGGTCAGAAAAGATACTTGATATGACTTCAATTTTCTTAAATTTACAAAGGCTTGATTTGTGACCCAAGATATGATCTATTCTGGAGAATGTTCCATGAGCACTTGAGAAAAATGTGTATCCTGTTGTTTTTGGATGGAATGTCCCATAAATATCAAGTCCATCTTGTTTAATGTAGCATTTAAAGCTTGTGTTTCCTTATTTATTTTCTTTTTGGATGATCTGTCTCTTGGTGAAAGTGGGGTATTAAAATCCCCTACTATGATTGTGTTATTGTCGATTTCCCCTTTTATGGCTGTTAGTATTTGCCTTATGTATTGAGGTGCTCCTGTGTTGGGTGCATATATATTTACAATTGTTATATCTCCTTCTTGGATTGATCCCTTGATCATTATGTTGTGTCCTTCTTTGTCTCTTGTAATAGTCTTTGTTTTAAAGTCTATTTTGTCTAATATGAGAATTGCTCCTCAAGCTTTCTTTTGATTTCCATTTGCATGGAATATATTTTTCCATCCCCTCACTTTCACTCTCTATGTTTCCCTACGTCTGAAGTGGGTCCCTTGTAGATAGCATATATACAGGTTTTGTTTTTGTATCTATTCGCCAGTCTATGTCTTTTGATTGGAGCATTTAATCCATTTACATTTCAGGTAATTATCGATATGAATGTTCCTTTTACCATTTTCTTAATTGTTTTCGGTTTGTTTTGTAAGTCTTTTCCTTCTCTTGTGTTTCCTGCCTAGAGAAGTTCCTTTAGCATTTGTTGTAAAGCGGGTTTGGTGGTGCTGAATTCTATTAACTTTTGCTTGTCTGTAAAGTTTTCAATTTCTCCGTCAAATCTGAATGAGATCCTTGCTAGATAGAGTAATCTTGGTTGTATGTTTTTCCCTTTCATCCCTTTAAATATGTCCTGCCACTCCCTTCTGGCTTGCAGAGTTTCTGCTGAAAGATCAGCTGTTAACCTTATGGGGATACCCTTGTATGTTATTTGGTGTTTTTCCCTTGCTGCTTTTAATATTTGTTCTTTTATTTAATTTTTGATAGTTTGATTAATATTTGTCTTGGCGTGTTTCCCCTTGGATTTATCCTGTATGGGACTCTCTGTGCTTCCTGGACTTGATTAACTATTTCCATTCCCATATTAGGGAAGTTTTCAACTATAATCTCTTCAAATATTTTCTCAGTCCCTTCCTTTTGCTCTTCTTCTTCTGGAACCCGTATAATTCGAATGTTGGTGCATTTAATGTTGTCCCAGAGGTCTCTGAGACTGTCCTCAGTTCTTTTCATTCTTTTTTCTTTATTCTGCTCTGCAGTAGTTATTCCCACTATTTTATCTTCCAGGTTACTTGTCCGTTCTTCTGCCTCAGTTCTTCTGCTATTGATCCCATCTAGAGAATTTTTAATTTCATTTATTGTGTTGTTCATGATTGTTTGTTTACTCTTTAGTTCTTCTAGGTCCTTGTTAAACGTTTCTTGTATTTTCTCCATTTTATTTCCAAGATTTTGGATCATCTTTACTATCATTATTCTGGATTATTTTTCAGGTAGACTGCCTATTTCCTCTTCATTTGTTTGGTCTGGTGGGTTTTTATCTGCTTCTTCATCTGCTGTGTGTTTCTCTGTCTTCTCATTTTGCTTAACTTACTGTGTTTGGGGTCTCCTTTTCGCAGGCTGCATGTTCGTAGTTTCCATTGTTTTTGGTGCCTGTCCCCAGTGGCTAAGGTTGGTTCAGTGGGTTGTGTAGGCTTCCTGGTGGAGGGGACTAGTGCCTGTGTTCTGGTGGATGAAGCTGGATCTTGTCTTTCTGGTGGGCAGGTCCATGTCTGGTGGTGTTTTTTTGGCATGTCTGTGACCTTATTATAATTTTAGGCAGCCTCTCTGCTAATGGGTGGGGTTGTTTTCCTGTCTTGCTAGTTGTTTGGCATAGGGTGTCCAGCACTGTAGCTTGCTGGTCATTGAGTGGAGCTGGGTCTTGGTGTTGAGATGGACATCTCTGGGAGATTTTCACCGTTTGATATTACGTGGAAATGGGAGGTCTCTTGTGGACCAGTGTCCTGAACTTGGCTCTCCCACCTCAGAGGCACAGGCCTGATGCCTGGCTGGATAACTGAGAACCTGTCATCCACATGGCTCAGAGTAAAAGGGAGAAGAAGAAGAAAGAAAAAAACTAAAATATAATAAAATTAACAAAAAAAATTATTAAAATAAAAAACAAAATATAATTATTAAAAAAATTTTGAGTAATTAAAAAAGAAAGAAAGAACAACAAAAACAAATTCACCTATGATAAGAAGCGCTGAAAACTCTACTAAAAAAAAAAAAAAAGGACGGACAGAACCCTAGGACAAATGGTAAAAGCAAAGCTGTACAGACAAAATCACACACAGAAGCATACGCATATACACTCACAAAAGGAGAAAAAGGGAACTATGTATATATATATCGTTGCTCCCAAAGTCCACCTCCTCAAGTTGGGATGATTCCTTGTCTCTTCAGGTATTCCACAGATGAAAGGTACATCAGGTTGTCTGTGGAGATTTAATCCGCTGCTCCTGAGGCTGCTGGGAGAAATTTCCCTTTCTCTTCTTTGTTCACACAACTCCTGGGATTCAGCTTTGGATTTGGCCCCGCCTTTGCATGTAGGTCCCCGCCTTTGCATGTAGGTCGCCTGAGGGCATCTGTTCTTTGGTCAGACAGTACAGGGTTAAAGGAGCAGCTGATTCGGGGACTTTGCCTCACTCAGGCTGGGGGGGGGGGGTGGGGGTGGGGGCGGGGAGGGGTACAGATTGTGGGGCGAGCCCGCAGCAGCAGAGGCCGGCATGTGTTCTCCTGGGGAAGTTGTCCCTGGATCACAGGACCCTGGCAGTGGCGGGCTGCACAGGCTCCCAGGAGGGGAGGTGTGGGTAGTGACCTGTGCTTGCGCACAGGCTTCTTGGTGGCGGCAACAGCAGCCTTACCGTCTCATGCCCATCTCTGGGGTCCGCGCTAATATCCGCGGCTCACGCCCGTCTCTGGAGCTCCTTTAAGCAGCGCTCTTAATCCCGTCTCCTTGCGTACCAGGAAACAAAGAGGCAGGAAAAAGTCTCTTGCCTCTTCGGCACGTCCAGACTTTTTCCCGGACTCCCTCCCAGCTAGCTGTGGTGCCGTAGCCCCTCCAGGCTGTGTTCACACTGCCAACCCCAGTCTTCTCCCTGGGATCTGACCGAAGCCCGAGCCTCAGCTCCCGGCCCCCGCCTGACCTGGCGGGTGAGCAGACAAGCCTCTCAGGCTGGTGAGTCCTGGTCGGCACCAGTCCTCTGTTAGGGAATCTCTCCACTTTGCCCTCCACACCCCTGTTGCTGCGCTCTCCGTGGCTCCGAAGATTACCCCACTCCCACCCCCTATCTCCACCAGTGAAGGGGCTTCCTAGTGTGTGGAAACCTTTCCTCCTTCACAACTCCCTCCCACTGGTGCAGGTCCCATCCCTATTGTTTTGTCTCTGTTTTTTCTTTTACCCTACCCAGGTACATGGAGAGTTTCATGCCTTTTGGGAGGTCTGAGGTCTTCTGCCAGCGTTCAGTAGGTGTTCTGTAGGAGTTGTTCCACATGTAGGTGTATTTTTGATGTATTTGTGGGAGGAAGGTGACCTCCACATCTTACTCTTCCGCCCTCTTGAAGCTCCTCCCACATCTTCTTTATCCATTCGTCTGTCAGTGGACATTTAGGATGTTTCCATTCTTGGCTAATGTAAATAATGCTGCTATGAACATAGGAGTGCAGGTATCTTTCTGAATTATAGTTTTGTCTGGGTATATGCCCAGGAGTGGGATTGCTAGATCATTTTAGTTTCTTGAGGAACCTCCATACTGTTTTCCATAGTTAGCCCCCAAATCTTGATTGCCACATCATCAGAGACCTTGAATAAGGTCTCACAACCAAGCCTCTCCCATTTTCTTGACCCACAGAAACTGAAAGATAATAAAACTTATCATTGTTGTAAGCCATGAAATCTTGCAATAATCTGTAACAAATCAATAGATAACAATACACGTTGTGTGATCCTCACAACATCTCTGTAAGATAGAGACTATTATTATGGTCTATTTACAGATGAAGCAAGAGTGGCAGAGAGAGCTTAAGTAGCATGCTCAAAGTTACACAGTGGAGATGTGTAACAAGTAGAGATGGGACTCAAGCACAGCCAGTCAGCTCCCAATTTTGTGCTTGTAAGTGTGATACTACACTACATCACACTTCTCCCCAAACGCTCAAACATACTTTATATTTTATTCAATCCTCCTTTGCAGTATATACCTCACTCCTGCAGATTCCCAGCCTCCTGATCCAACAGAGCTAGATCTACGGAGCCACTGCCAGTAGGAACTTCTCATTTCTCTTGCTTGGATCTACCTTTCCTGGACCCCATAGTATTCTCTTTGTTCTGAAAATAAAATTTCCTCTTCTCCAAGATGAAGAAAATACAATACTGATTGTTATTTAGCTCAAAACCCAAGTCATAAATAGGATATCTCAGGACAGGTTTTAAACCTATCCCAGTCAATCAGTGGTAGCTTCATTTAAGTACTCAGACCTTTCATGGTTGGCCAGTCATTAGGCGCTTCACTTCAGCATGCTTCTGGAAGTCACCCAGTCCCTAAGCTCCACCTTCCTCAGGGTCTGTATAAAGTCTGCTCTTTGCTGTGTTCAGAGACTGCATTCCACATCCACAATTCTTACCTGCCTGCTTAGCAAGTAATAGATTCAGCTTCTTTGCTTCAAAGTATCTTTTGATACTTTTTCACCCTCTTGAATTGCCAGAGTAAATCCTGAAATACTCTCTTAGTAAGAGTATGTGGAGAAAACCTTTCTGAGTTATCACATGTCTGAGTACCCCTTCTTCCTGACTTCTTATTTGATTGATAGTTTGCCTGGGAATAGAATTTGAAGTCAAGTATCTCATTTTTCCTCAAATTTGGAAGCAGTTACATCCAGTGGTTGCTGGTGACAACTCTGATGCCAATGTAATTCATGTTCCTTTGGAAGTGATTTTTCCCTCTTACAATTTTTACAATCTTCTCTCAATTCTGATGTTCTGAAATTTCAGAAGAATTTTTTAGATACCAGGCTTCTTTCATTTTTTATTAACTACGCTACCTATGTTATGATCCTGTGCAATCTGATGACTTACAACCTTCTTTTGTCTTCATATATCCCATCGTTATTCTCTTCTGTTTACATTCCAGCAAATTTTCTCAACTTTATTCACCAGTCGTTCTGCTGAAAGTATTAATGTTTATAATGATTAATTGCATGTGTCAACTTGGCTAGGCCCCAGTACCCAGATATTTGATCAAACCCTAGTCTACGTATTGCTGTTAAGCTATTGTTTTTAAATGAGATTAACATTTAAGCCAGTACACTTGAGTAATGCAGATTGCCCTCCATACTGTCAGTGGGTCTCATTCAGTCAGTTGGAAGCCTTAAGAAAAAAAAGCCTGAGGTCCCCCAGAGAAGAGGAATTTTTGTCTCCAGACTGTCTTTGAACTCAAGCTGTAACATCAACTCTTCCCTGGGCCTTTAGCCTGCTGGCCTAGGCTGAAGATTTTGGATGAGCCAGCTTCCACAATTGTGTAGTCAGTTCCTCAAAATAAATCTCCCTCTCTCTCTCTCTCCCCACTCCATCCCTCCCCCACCCTTTTTGTCATTTTTGCTATTTTTCTCTATTTTATGCTGCAGTCTTCTAATATAACTGTGATTCTTAGTTGCCCATTTGTATTTGTGAAGGAAAAATGAAATAAATTGAGTATTAATAAATTGAGTAATAAATTGAGTAAATAAATAAATATTCTAATGAGTATAATATTTCTTTTTTACTATCCAAGGGGGCTTAGCTCAAGGGTACGGGCAGTGGCTGTTTCTCAGAGGCATACGGGTATTTAATACTGTGTTTCCCCCTCCATCTCTCACTCCTCCCACAGGGCAACACAGTATAGCTCCCTAGAGTGAGGAGGACAGGGGGCCCTCTGAGTGACCATGATTATGTATCCTCAAAGTCTTTCGTCCTCTTTCTTATGGACATTGACTTTGGTAGTTATAAAGCTGAGAGTATGAATTTTAAATTATCTAATTGTGCTGTAACAACATTTCTTTGAGGCAGTGAATATCTCGTGGCCTATTTTTTTTATTTAATTTTTATTTTGTATTGGAGTATAGTTGATTTACAATGTCATGTTAGTTTTCAGTTGTACAGCAAAGTGATTCAGTTATACATGTACATATATCCATTCTTTTACACATTCTTTTCCCATATAGGTTATTACAGAATATTGAGTAGAGTTCCCTATGCTATTCAGTAAGTCCTTGTTGATTATTTTATATAGAGCAGTGTGTATATGTTAATCCCAAACTCCTAATTTATCCCTCCCCCACCTTTCCCCTTTGGTAACCATAAATTTGTTTTCAAAGTCTGTGAGTCTGTTTCTGTTTTGTAAATAAGTTCATTTGTATCAACTTTTTTTTAGATTCCACATATATTTGTCTTCCTCTGTCTGGCTTACTTCACTTAGTATGATAATCTCTAGGTCTGTCCATGTTGCTGCAAGTGGTATTACTTCATTCTTTTTTTATGGCTGAGTAAAATTCCATTGTAAATATGTACCACATCTTCTTTATCCATTCTTCTGTTGATGGACATTTAGGTTGCTTCCATGTCTTGGCTATTGTAAATAGTGCTGCAATGAACATTGGGGTGCATGTATCTTTTCGAATTATGGTTTTTTCCAGATATATGCCCAGGAGTGGGTCTCATGGACTATTTTGCATGTTAAGAACCAAGAGCCATAAATAAAGTGTTAAGTGGGAGCAGTGGCAACAAAACCCACTAATATTTTATTAGATCAAAATATCATGCCAACCACAGCACTTACACACCAGAATAAAATCGAGATGGTCCAGTCTTCTCCACTTCACATTTCTGGCATCTAGTTCTTCCAATGCTGCTTCTTAAAAAAAAATGCCCATTTGCAAAATTTGCAGTTGTAATGCTGTTGTTGGTGACTCTCTTGCCAGGCTTATGGTGAAAATAAACTATAATTCAAGGCTGATTTTGCCTTACCAAAAATGCAAAGCATCATCCAGTGGCAAAACTGTAACTACGAAATTTTCAATTTACATAGACTGGATACTATTTCAACCTAGAGGAAAAAATATATTTTCCTGTTCTATTTCCCTAATGAAATTTCCAGACAAAATAGTAAGGAATTTGATTACCACTTATTTCTCAGCCTCCCTTGATACTTCCAGGCCCAGTAGTTCCTTAGTGTCCTGGATCTGCCTCCTGAAGACTGATGCCTTCAGAAATTAAGAGCATAAGAATGAGCTGGTATTTCTTAGTTATGTTGGTCATAACTACATTCTGAGAGCCAGGGCTATAAGGAAAGAAGGCCACAAAGACACTAACTCCTCTAAAGAATTGTTATTCTTTCTCCTAAAAACAACTTCTTATCATGTTCTTCAGGACACTCAAAGTCAAGCACAAAGCCACTTTTAAGCAATATGATTAGTTTTAAACAAAGTTAATAGTTCCTTAGCCCCTAGAGTGCTTATGTCTGTAAGTCTCCTATTAAAGAGTATAGTTTTGAAGGGGTGTGTGTGTGTGTGCAGGCACACATTTAAAAATTCTCTATTATTGTTGGGATAATTATTGGTATTTTAAAGTTCTATTTTGGTATGTTTAATGTAATTATAAACAATGTTTTATAAAATGTTTTACAGTGGATTCTGCTGGAAAACACCATTGAGCTCAAAAATCACCAGGCCTTGAAAGGAAAAGATACAGAGTTCTTCCCCAAATTTTCACTAACCTTGCTGTAATCTAACAGTAGTTTCACCTAAACTGCCTAACCGAAAAGAAAAAAAACATGTACCAAACCATTTGAAACTCATACAGTTTTCCATCAAATTCCAACATGCTGGGAATGTTTACAGTCACTGTGTACTGGGTCACCACTATGGTAGAAGTTTTAGGACTGAAGGCAAGATATTTTTGGCAAAGACAGTCTATTTCTCTGAGACTTGTTCTCTGGTTTTCCTTAGTAACTTGGGTGTAGCAGGAAAGAAATCTTAGAACTGCTGGGGTTGCAGAGTAAGAATGAAAGCATAGGAACTAGTACAGATATCTATTCTAGCCAGCTAATTATCATAAATATTTCTAAAAACAAAAATAATCTACTGTCTATAATTTCATGTTTTAAAACTTAATGTAATTATCTAGAAGACTCTGAAACAATCGATTCTTGAGAAGATTCAGCTTAGGTTTGACCCCTAATCTACTCCTTCAGTTAACCTGATGCTTATGTCTTAGGACAAGAATGAACAATGCCCACGTTTCAGTAAAAGCTTATTTGAAAACCTGCCTGTGAACTTTGCACTCTCCCTTTTATACAGGCCCATGATATTGGGAAAATTCTGGGTAGATGAATTCATGAATGACATAGGAATCCCATCATCTTCATCTGGATCTTATGTAATTCTGGTCTTTGCTTGCCTTTTCATCTTCGTTCTTTTGGAAAATACTTGAGACATTTTTTTGCACACAAAAAATGAGACGTCAACTATGAAGTTGGTGTTCACATTTGTGGCAGCCAATCTTCCACATGATTCCTATTACGAATGAAACCCTCATATCTCCTAAAGTTGCTGGCATGTCAATTTTTCTATTGGAGACTCTCAGAGGTTCAGGCCAGAATGCATAACAGTGTGAACTGTGGGGAAAACAATACATTCCTCTTCTTGCTAGTTTCCAAGTAGGAAAGAAAAAGAACATTAAATACTTCTGACTTTCAGTTAATTACAAAATCATTGGAAATAGAATAGGATGAAAATGACCCCTATGTTCTCTCCCATTGCTATAACGTCAAGCTGGTATACATGCTCTGTGGGATGAAGCAGAGGTAGGGGGCTCATGGAATTTCACATGACTGTGTTCTACATCATCATCTCCAGCCACCCTTCCTCTAATGACATTACTTTTCTAGTTAGCTTGACATTTTCCCATTTTCACAGATAATCTCCTGACTCAATCCTTTTGTTACTTCCTCCTTTGTAAATCCTTTTGAAAGGATATATACTTATTTACCACACTGTGAACCTTTCACTGGGTTCTTTTCTAGAAAATTTTGTTCCTCACTTCATTACCAAAAATGGGACTATTCGCTGAACTAGTGGACTGTTTGGTGCAGTAAAGAGCAGCTAGCATATTAGTAAGTCTGTTATAATGCCATTATAAAGACTCATGGGTAATTTATTTCATAAGAACAACTGCAACATGTAGCATTTAATATTTTGATTCTTTTGTTCTCCATTTTGTAAATTACTTTATTAGCATTTGTTTACTTAAAGTCAGGAACCTGTAGAGATTAATTTAGGAAATGACTCGTTTTGGAAGAAAGTAATCAAACGTGCATTAAGATGGCATTATTTTATGTCTTTATACCTTTTCCTCAAGTATTTGTGGATTTATCCCTATTGGTCACTTCATTGATGTCCATAAACTTCTTAGTTATCAGTTATTTACCGAGTAGCTACTATGTGCTATGCATTGTCTTAAGTACTCTGTAAAATGTAAAGCAAATATTTTTCCTTTAAATCATGGAGTAATTAGCTGAGAAGTTGAAAATTGTACAATCAGTCCTATACAAAATAACAAAGATGCACAGAATCAGTCGTATACAAGACAAAAGAGGTACATAAAGAAGTTCTGGATAAAAAGCTGTATGGTGAATGCCAAAACAGCTGACGGATAGAGCTTATTGGGATGAATTTTTATATTGAAAACATTTTAATAAGGATATTGGTCTAAAAGAAAAAATTTTTTTCTAAAATTCTTCCAAGCCTGAAATTACTGGGACCACCTAAGAAAAATCAGAATTCTCCCCTGCCTTTCTTGGGAATCTGATGAAGTGGAGACTTTGATGAAATATCTTTGGCAATGTCAATGACATAGGCAATTTTTCAAGTTGAACTAGAGATGAGTCAGATTAAAAACAAATATAGCATGTGTGCCAAAATACCCAGGCCAAACTACCCATTTCCATGTGCAAACAATAGGATAGGCACGGTAGATTTTATTTTTTAAATTGTTAATTGAACTGATATTATAGAAGACCTCATTAGCTATGTCTTGTTATAAAAAAAATATTTGAGGGCACCAAAAAATATGACAGTTGAGCAAGGGGAAAATGCCTAAGTAAATGCCCACATGCTTCTTTTACACTACTACATTCAGATTTAAGGATGTAAATATAATTGTCTGTAATTGGATGATACCTAATTTTAGTGAATCTTAGTTAAGGTTTCACAGTTTGGGGCCAAATGTGCCAGCCATTTGCAACAGAACTTGGACTAAAAATTTTGGCCAATGAGGGGTTTTATTAATACTTCTCATTATATTTTATACATTCTTTTCCAGTTACTTCCCTGATTATATACATTAGAGTCTCTTACAGATTCATCGGAGGAAGTAAAATTTGAGCTGAAATCTGACAAATGAGTGAAACATGGAAAATAGCCAAGCAAAAGAAAAAATGATACCTAGACAAAGAGAATGGCATATACAAAAAACAGATGACATAGGGCATATTATATCAGGAAATTGAGATTAGTTAAATATTGCTGGACTATAGAGTTCAAAAATAAGAAAGCATTATTCTGGATCAAGCTGAGTATCAAGGAAGAGAATGCTGAGGGATTTATAAGACAAGTTAGGCAGCTGGGACTTTATCTTTTTCACCATTGCTTTTAAGTGACATGAGCAGATGTGTATTTTTAAAAGATCATCCTGTATGATGTGTGGAAAATGCACCAGGGGTGAAAATGGTAGATGTAGGAATGGTAGTTACAAATCTGGTGATGGTAGTTCCCTGAACTGGGGCAGCTAGAATGTCTTCTCTATATTTTTTCTTATTTCCAATGAGTGAACAACTGAAGCGTGGAACAACCAAGCCTTGACCATGGAGACCACAGCAATGCCCTGTGGAATAGTGAAGCAGTGACTGGGAAGAAACCTGGGTCCCTGGAGCAAAGCTTCCCACCACCAAAGGATTTACCTTAGACTGTGATGTGACACTGAGAAAAATTTCTTTGTTTTTTAAGTGATTGGACTTTGTAGGGTCTCTCTGTTGCATTAGCTTAATTTTCACCCTTACAAATACTAAAGTGGAAGTGATTGCTCAAAGGGAGTGTATGGAAAGAAGTGAGAGAACCCAGAAATATCAACATTCAAGGAATGAGTAGAGGAAGAAGAACATCAAAGGACAGTGAGCTGTTAGTAAGGGAAGAAGGAAAATTAGAAGCTAAAGGAAGAGTATGTTTCAAGAAGAGTGTCGAATGGTAAATGGTAAGGCAAAACAGGAGATTAAAAGTGTCCACTGGATTTGGAAATTAAAAAGGTAATTGATGACTCTGTTTATGGGATGTAAGAGATGTGACAGGGGAGCTCAGTATATTACCAACAGAGGGGTGGTGAGAGACCACAGAAACTAAGCAGAATGAAAAGGACATATGACATGGAGATAGTTTGTGGATACAGAAAAAATGCAATGTCCAGTGACACAGAGAAGCTCTAAGGGTGATTGATTTAACCAAAACAAAGGAAACTTGGGATAAGAGAGTGGTATATATGAATTTTATTTTCAGCAGTTAAATTTTAGATTAAGAGAAGTTCTAAGAATGTGATATAGTATTACATAATAGAAACAGTTTTGTCACTCACTTCTTAAGTATATTTGGAAACTTCTGCTCCTATAAGCATGCAAACCATGATCTGGTTTCAGACTTACCCTCCTACTATAAGCAACTACCAAGCTAGATGAAGCAGCATTTCAGTTTTTTCTGGTATGACCAAAATGCAGCGTAACCGTGATCCTTGAGGAAAAAGGGAATACGAGATTTGAGCTTTTCATCTGCCCACCTTTCTTACTAGGGAAGCTTTCATGACTGCAGCAGAAGTTGGTGATGCCTAAGTGGAGACAGCACTCAATGAGCTGAAGAGGAAGACATAGACATGGCTCTGCTAATGTGGCAGAAATATGTGAGATTAATGTACAAAAGAGGTAAAGATGCTACAGGGAAGAGGCAATTGTCTATATTGGCATTACCCTCAGGTCGTTGGCCTGAAGAATGGGCTCTACATGGGCAGAAAAGACTCTGAAACGTTTAGTAGAGAGAAGCTGCTGTTGAGGTGAAATGTGAATAAAATCGTATTACATACTGTTTGTGGAAAAATTTATAATGAAAGCATTAAAATATGATTAGGAAATATAAACACCAATGTTTGCCTCTAATATAGGAGAAAAAAAATAGACTTGAGGTAAATGAAAGCTTTAAATACATCTACAACATTTTTTTCTTTCAAATTAAGTGATCTGTGTCACTATAGCAAAATAGTTTTTAATCTGGTTAAAATGGACATATCTTCCTATAATTTTTGTGTACTTGAAATATTCCCTAATTTAAAAATGTAAAAATCAGTTGTGAATTTCTTTTATGGGTCATGACAGAGTGACAAATACTGGACATAACTTCATTCTGTAAACAGTTGGAAACTGACAAAATATATGAAGCAATTGCTTTCAAACTTTGGGCAATAGGCAGCACAGAATGTGATGACTGAGAGAAGGAAAACAAGCAAAGTGTGCCCTACAATTGCTCTAGTTTTCTACCTAGAGGCAATTTCCCAACCACAGATACAGGGAAGGGGAGCACAAGAAGAACACATTGGCCTCACTGATCTGAGGAGATGTAAATCACAGTTTAAGAAGACTGAGATGGTTGAAAACTGTGGAGCAGAGTTTCATAAAGGAGAGAGATATGCATGAAAGGAGCTCCAGAAATGTGCATATAGTTCCTTTGAGTCTTTTCTGAGTTTTAAGCTGGATGTGATTCTAGTGAAACTCCACAAAGTCAGGCAAAGAATAATTGGAAATTATAAGCTAAACAATTCCCAGAGCTTATGCAAAAGGAGATTGAGCTCTGACGTCAAAATGAAGAGCCCTTGGAAATAAGCCAGGTCGTCATTGAAGACCCCAGAGGGATGATACCTTGAAATTAGAGCTGAACTAGCCATAGAGACTGGAGTACAACTCTGGACCTGCTCCTTAGAAAACCTTAAAAATAGACCTATAAATGGTCCAACTTATCAACAAGTAATTTAACCTCCTGTCAGAACAAAGTGCAACACTCTTCAAGGAAGACATCAAAATCTACACATTTCGACACAAAATAGCCATGCAGTCCAACATTCAATAAAAAATTACTAGATATGCCAAGAACCAGGTAATTGTGACCCATAGCCAGGGAGAAAAAATTAAAAATTTTTTTTAAAGCGCCAGGGCCAAGAAGAATAAAAGAAGTAGTTAAGAAAAGCTACTATGTGATATTCAAGTATTTAAATGACAATGTGAACATAATGAGGAGAAAAATAGATTGTGGGGGAAAAAAACCCCTGGAACATCTAGAGGTGAAAAATAAATGAAATAATACAATGTTAGAAATGAAATTTTCACTGACTGGTATCAGAAGGTTTGACACTGAAGAAGAAATGATCAATAAACCTAAAGCCAATAAAATATAATCTCTCCAAAATGAAGCAAGAAAAGAAATGTGCCTGGGGGAAAAAGGAGCAGAACATTAGTTACACATGGGACAATATCAAGCAATGTTACACACACACACACACACACACAGACAAAACTGCATGGAGTCAAATCATACTCAAATTGCTGAAAACCAGTGAGAAGGCAGACTTGAGTAGACATTTCTCCAAGGAGGATATACAAATGGCTAATAAATATATGAAAAGATACTCGACATCACTAATAATCAGAGAAATACAAATCAAAACCACAGTGAACTATTACCTTACACCCATTAGGATTGTATATTAAAAAATTAGAAAATAACAAGTGTTAGCAGGGATGTGGATAAGTTGGAACCTTTCGGCACAGTAGACAGGATTGTAAACTGGTGCAAATGCTAAGGGAATAGTATGGAGGTTCCTCAACAAATTAAAAATAGAACCACCATATGACCAGAAATCTTACTTCTGGGAAGGTATCCAAAAGCACGGAAAGCAGTGTTTTCAAAAGATACTTGCATACCCATGTTCATAACGGTATTATTCACAATAGTCAGGAGGTGGAAGCAACTCAAATGTCCACTGACAGATGAATGAATAGACAAAATATGGTGTAGACATATAATGGAGTACTATGCAGCTGTTAAATACCATGTAGCCTGTTACATGATACAACTTGGATGTACCTTAAGGATATTATGCTAAGTGAAATAAGCCAGTCACAAAATGACAAATACTGTATGATTCCACTTATATGAAGATCCCAGAGTAGTTATATTCATAGATATAGAAAGTAGAATGGTGGTTACCAGGCCTGGGAGGAGAAGGAAAAGGGCAGTTACTGCTTAATGGGTATAGAGTTTGAGTTCCACAAGATGAAAACTTTCTGGACATCTCTTTTACAACAATATAAATATGCTTAACACTGCTGAACTGTACACTTAAAAAGGTTAAGATGATATATTTTATATGTGCTTCTTAAAACAAAAAATATTGAAAAATTTAACATCCATTGTGAAAATGCAACAAATTAGGAATAAAAAGAATTTTTTCAACAGATAAAGAGCATTTATTTTTAAAAAAAAAAAACCCCAAAACATCACACTTACATACTTAATGGTGAAAGACTGAATACTTTCTCCCTAAGATTAGGAAAAAGACAAAAATACATCCTTATACCAACATTCTTCAAATTTGTACTGGAGGTCCTACTAGTACTATAAAGCAAGAAAAATGAAGAAAGGCTGGAACAATTCTCTTGGAATAATTGGATACCAAAATGGAAAACAGTGAACTTTAATCCTTATCTCACACTATCTGCAAAAATTAACTCAAATTGAATTACAGATGTAATTGTAGAAGCTAAATCTATAAAACGTCTCAAAGAAACCAGAAGACAATCTTCATGACACTGAGATAGGCAAAGGTATTTTAGTTAGTAGCAGAAGTACTCTGTTTTTATGCCTGTGTGTTGAGTTTTAGAAAGGTGACAAAACTGATTTGTTTAATCAACTTTATTTCCTCCTTATGCTAGAATGTTGTTGATGTGCTAGTAGCACTGTCTTCTAGTTTGCTTTGTCTACGACTCAAATTAGCCCAGTCTGTTTCTGCTAATGGAGCAAAGCAGTCTCACCCACACAGACTTCATTAACTCATAGCTATTTCAGCTTGTAGCTGTCACTAAGAAAAATGTAAAAATGTGGAAACTTCGGGAAATGCGATTTTCCTTCTCGCTGTTGAATGCCTATTATGACCATGGAATCAAAGAATCACAGTGAGTGTAGCAAAGATTCGATCTTAGCTTAATTTGGGGAAGACATCAGTGATTTAAAAGAAAGATAGGTACTTCGACAACCTTTTTTTTTTTTTGCTTTACAGTGATATAAAAAAATCATTACCTTATAATTTATATAGTCATGTCAACAGTTCTTGTAATCCAAATGAATGCCATGCATATGTTACCAAAAATGTTTGTGCAATCCGTATATTATGGGATTCATATGGCTGGAGCCATATGAATGAGCTCCCTTAAGGAGTATTAAATATTTCTAATAGCCACATATACAGTCTCTTCTAGCCCTTAATATCTTTATTCTAGAGTTTGTGATCTAGTCTGTATTTCTTGTGTTGCTATTTTAAATATTTTCTTACATGCAGGACATACTGGGGCTGGAAAACAGCTGGTCAATGTCCTTTAAATAATAATGTCATATTTAAAGACTCATGGTCAGGCACTTTTCTATCATGATTTCTCCAAACCTAATAATCCTAATTCCTTTAATCTTTAATCATGCATCCAATTGCTTAGGCCTTTTCTTAATCCCCAGTACTAGATATGAGATAGTTCCAACCATGTGTTTAGAACAGAGATTGTAATTCTCCTTTAACTTTGATTAGAACCAGTTTCTCTGGAGCATACAAATATACTTCCCATGCCTCGTGGCATAAGATAAATTCTTCTGAAGAATACAGAGCAATGCTCTGTCACGCATCCAGCTGTTCCTTTTTTTTTTTACTTAGAGTCTCGCCAACTGATGAATCAAACGGACACTGCCTATTATGTGTTGTCTATGGGAACATTCTTGAGGATGGATTAACCAACTCCAATTCAAGTTTTGCCCTGGATAACATTCCTTATAGTAAAATGATGAGGTGGAGGAATAATCTTTGAAATATATTAAGGAATATAATTTTACTTGAGGAATATAATTTTCTTCCTGATGAAATTCATTCACGTCCTTAACAGAGATGAGCATCTTTCAAGATACACAAGATCAAATCAGTATTATTAACTCTTTACCTAAAATAAATCATTGTACTACTAAAATGAAAGGGTAAATACTAATTTGCAAATTACATGTTCTATGTAATCTGTGCTCTTCTATAAGAAAATTCTCCAGGTTCTCTTGAATCAAATAGTGATCATACTGAGCAGAAAATGAAGAGCTTGAGAACAAGGCTGGCTCTCTCAAGCCCAGATAAACTCTATCCCAAGGTTGGATATCGGATTCTTCAGAAATCTTCCCCTCTCTTTTGGAACAAAATGATTCTTAGTAATAGAAATATAATAGTAATAGTAAAGTTTTGGAATGTAATTGGAGTTAGTAACAGTACAAGTCAGTCTAAACAATGTGATGTTCAACAAGCACAAACAAGTAGAAATTGAAAATAGCTGTACATCTAGAAAACAATGTTCAAAAATATTTCAGCTGAAATGATTGCTTAGGATACTAATCTAGTGATGAGGCCAAGATATAAGAGAATGCTTTGTAACTCATACAGGCTTGAACATTTTTTAATAATTACTTTAGATCAAAAGCAATGCTTTTATTACCTGTAGCTTCTAATAATTTAAATCAATCTCTAAACAACTAATATAATTCTAGGATTTTAGACATCATTGGCATGTGGAGGCAAATTATATAACTGAGTAAATGGTGCCCTTTTCCTGTTTTTCAGTAGTTCCAGTCGTCATAATAAAAGTTAGTGTTAATAATCAACTGCCATAGCTTGCTTTTTCAGAGGAGAGTAATTTACTCTTATTTTTGGTAACAGAATTGAATTTCAACTGTTTATAACTCAGCTATGTGGAAACCTTAAGTATTTTAGATGAAATGAATTAAAATGAAAAATCTTCTTTTTATTATCATCTATCTACCTTCAGAGGAGACCCTGTCAAAAAAAAAAGTCAATATTATTTCTTTTTTATTTGAAAAGTTTAAACAATGGAGTAAAGTCAAGATATCACTAAAACAAGTACTCATGAAATCTGGAGCCAGAATTGTCACAATGTTCACATTTTGTCCTTCAGCTACTGTTATAATGAAAAATAAAGCTTCACTGATGAGATTTTTTTTAAACATCTTTATTAGAGTATAATTGCTTTACAATGGTGTGTTAGTTTCTGCTTTATAACAAAGTGAATCAGTTATACACATACATATGTCTCCATATCTCTTCCCTCTTGAATCTCCCTCCCTCCCACCCTCCCTATCCCACCCCTCTAGCTGGTCACAAAGCACCGAGCTGATCTCCCGCTGCTACACAGCTGCTTCTCACTAGCTATCTATTTTATGTTTGGTAGTGTATATACGTCCATGCCACTCTCACTTCATCCCAGCTTACCTTTCCCCATCCCCGTATCCTCAAGTCCATTCTCTAGTAGGTCTGCATATTTATTCCCTTCTCGCTCTTATGTTCTTCTGACCATTTTTTTTTCTTTTTAGATTCCATATATATGTGTTAGTATACAGTATTTGTTTTTCTCTTTCTGACTTACTTCACTCTGTATGACAGACACTAGGTCCATCCACCTCACTACAAATAACTCAGTTTCATTCCTTTTTAAGGCTGAGTAATATTCCATTGTATATATGTGCCATATCTTCTTTATCCATTCATCTGTTGATGGACACTTAGGTTGCTTCCAAGTACTGGCTATTGTAAATAGAGCTGTGATGAACATTTTGGTACATGACTCTTTTTGAATTATGGTTTTCTCAGGGTACATGCCCAGTAGTGGGATTGCTGGGTCATATGGTAGTTCTATTTGTAGTTTTTTAAGGAACCTCCATACTGTTCTCTATAGTGGCTGTATCAATTTACATTCCCACCAACAGGGCATGAGGGTCCCCTTTTCTCCACACCCTCTCTAGAATTTATTGTTTGTAGATTTTTTGATGATGGCCATTCTGACCAGCGTGAAATGATATCTCATTGTAGTTTTGATTTGCACTTCTCTAATGATTAATGATGTTGAGCATTCTTTCATGTGTTTGTTGGCAATCTGTATATCTTCTTTGGAGAAATGTCTATTTAGGTCATCTGTCCATTTTTGGATTGGGTTGTTTGTATTTTTGATATTGAGCTGCATGAGTTTCTTGTATGTTTTGGACATTAACCCTTTGTCAGTTGCTTCATTTGCAAATATTTTCTCCCATTCTGAGGGTTGTCTTTTCAACTAGTTTATAGTTTCCTTTGCTGTGCAAAAGCTTTTAAGTTTCATTAGGTCCCATTTGTTTATTTTTGTTTTTTATTTCCATTTTTCTAGGACATGGGTCAAAAAGGATCTTGCTGTGACTTATGTCATAGAGTGTTCTGCCCATGTTTTCTTCTAAGAGTTTGATGGTGCTGGGCCTTACATTTAGGTGTTTAATCCATTTTGAGTTTCTTTTTGTGTACAGTGTTAGGGAGTGTACTAATTTCATTCTTTACATGTAGCTGTCCAGTTTTCCCAGCACCACTTATTGAAGACGCTGTCTTTTCTCCACTGTAATTTCTTCCTGCCTTTATCAAAGAGAAGGTGACTATATTTGTGTTGGTTTATCTCTGGTCTTTCTATCCTGTTCCATTGATCTCTATTTGTGTTTTTGTGCCAGTACCATACTGTCTGATTACTGTAGCTTTGTAGTATAGTCTGAAGTCAGGGAGCCTCATTCCTCCAGCTCCGTTTTTCTTTCTCAAGATTGCTTTGGCTATTCGGGGTCTTTTCTGTTTCCACAGAAATTATGAAATTTTTTTTGTAGGTCTGTGAAAAATGCCAGTGGTAGTTTGATAGGAATTGCATTGAATCTTTAAATTGCTTTCAGTAGTATAGTCATTTTCAAAATATTGATTCTTCCAATTCAAGAACACAGTATATCTCTGCATCTATTTGTACATCTTTAATTTCTTTCATCAGTGTCTTACAATTTTCTACATACAGGTCTTTAGTCTCCTTAGGTATGTTTATTCCTAGATATTTTATTCTTTTGGTTGCAGTGGTTAATGTCAGTGTTTTCTTAATTTCACTTTCAGACTTTTCATCATTAGTGTATAGGAATGCAAGAGATTTCTGTGCATTAACTTTGTATCCTGCTACTTTACCAAATTTATTGATTAGCTCTAGTAGTTTTCTGCTGGTATCTTTAGGATTCTCTATGTATAGTATCATGTCATCTGCAGACAGTGACAGTTTTACTTGTTCTTTTCCAATTTGGATTCCTTTTATATCTTTTTCTTCTCTGATTGCTGTGACTAAAACTTCCAAAACTATGTTGAATAATAGTGGTGAGAGTGGGCAACCTTGTCTTGTTCCTGATCTTAGAGGAAATGGTTTCAGTTTTTCACCATCGAGGACGATGTTGGCTGTGGGTTTGTCATATATGGCCTTTATTATTTTGTGGAAAATTCCCTTTATGCCTACTTTCTGGAGGTTTTTATCATAAATGGGTGTTGAATTTTGTCAGAAGTTTTCTCTGCATCTATTGAGATGATCATATGATTTTTCTCCTTCAATTTGTTAATATGGTGTATCACGTTGATTGATTTGCGTATATTGAAGAATCCTTGAATTCCTGGGATAAACCCCAGTTGATCATAGTGCATGATCCTTTCAATGTGCTGTTGTATTCTATTTGCTAGTATTTTGTTGAGGATTTTTGCATCTATGTTCATCCGTGATATTGGCCTGTAGTTTTCGTTCTTTGTGACATCTTTGTTTGGTTTTGGTATCAGAGTGATGGTGGCCTCATAGAATGAGTTTGGGAGTGTTCCTCCCTCTGCTATATTCTGGAAGAGTTTGAGAAAGTTAGGTGTTAGCTCTTCTCTAAATGTTTGGTAGAATTCGCCTGTGAAGCTATCTGGTCCTGGACTTTTGTTTGTTGGAATATTTTTAATCACAGTTTCAATTTCAGTGCTGTGGTTGGTCTGTTCATATTTTCTATTTCTTCCTGCTTCAGTCTCGGAAGGTTGTGCGCTTCTAAGAATTTGTCCATTTCTTACAGGTTGTCCATTTTATTGGCATATAGTTGCTTATAGTAATCCCTCATGATCCTCTGTATTTCTGCAGTGTCAGTTGTTACTTCTCTTTTTTCATTTCTAATTCTATTGATTTGAGTCTTCTCACTTCTTTTCTTGTTAAGTCTGGCTAATGTTTTATCAATTTTGTTTATCTTCTTAATTGATTTGGGTTTATTTAGGTCTTTTCCTTCTCTTGTGTTTCCTGCCTTGAGAAGTTCTTTTAGCATTTGTTGTAAAGCTGATTTGGTGATGCTGAATTCTCTTAGCTTTTGCTTGTCTGTAAAGCTTTTAATTTCTTCATCAAATCTGAATGAGATCCTTGCTGGGTAATCTTGGTTCTCGGTTTTTCTCCTTCATGACTTTAAATATGTCCTGCTACTCCCTTCTGGCTTGCAGAGTTTCTGTTGAAAGATCAGCTGTTAACCTTATGGGGATTCCCTTATGTGTTATTTGTTGTTTGTCCCTTGCTAATTTTAATATTTGTTCATTGTATTTAATTTTTGACAGTTTGATTAATATGTGTCTTGGCGTGTTTCTCCTTGGATTTATCCTGTATGGGACTCTCTGTGCTTCCTGGACTTGATTAACTATTTCCATTCCCATATTGGAAGTTTTCAACTATAATCTCTTCAAATATTTTCTCAGTCCCTTTCTTTTTCTCTTCTTCTTCTGGGACCCCTATAACTACAATGTTGGTGCATTTAATGTTGTCCCAGAGGTCTCTGAGACTGTCCTCAATTCTTTTCATTCTTTTTTCTTTATTCTGCTCTGCAGTAGTTATTTCCACTATTTCATCTTCCAGGTCACTTATCTGTTCTCCTGACTCAGTTATTCTGCTATTGATCCCTTCTAGAGAATTTTTAATGTCATTTATTGTGTCGTCCATCACTATTTGCTTGCTCTTTAGTTCTTCTAGGCTCTTGTTAAACATTTCTTGTATTTTCTCCATTCTATTTCCAGGATTTTGGATCATCTTTACTATCATTATTCTGAATTCATTTTTAGGTAGACTGCCTATTTCCTCTTCATTTGTTAGGTCTGGTGGGGTTTTGCCTTGCTCCTTCCTCTGCTGTGTGTTTCTCTGTCTTCTCATTTTGCTTAACTTACTGTGTTTGGGGTCTCCTTTTCACAGGCTGCAGGTTCGTAGTTCTCATTTTTGGTGTCTGTCCCCAGTGGCTAAGGTTGGTTCAGTGGGTTGTGTAGGCTTCCTGGTGGAGGGGACTAGTGACTGTGTTCTGGTGGGTGAGGCTGGATCTTGTCTTTCTGGTGGGTAGGTCCACGTCTGGTGGTGTGTTTTGGGGTGTCTGTGGCCTTCTTATGATTTTAGGCCGCCTCTCTGCTAATGGGTGTGGTTGTGTTCCTGTCTTGCTAGTTGTTTGGCATAGGGTGTCCAGCAGTGTAGTTTGCTGGTCGTTGAGTGGAGCTGGGTCTTGGTGTTGAGATGGAGATCTGTGGGAGATTTTCGCCGTTTGATATTACATGGAGCTGGGAGGTCTCTTGTGGACCAGTGTCCTGAACTTGGCTCTCCCACCTCAGTGGCACAACCCTGACACCTGGCTGGAGCACCAAGAGCCTGTCCTCCACACAGCTCAGAATAAATGGAGAAAAAAGAAGAAAGAAAGAAAGAGGAAGATAAAATAAAATAATTTATAAACGTAATTATTAAGAAAAAAATTTTTAAGTAATAAAAAAAAAGCGGACACACAGAACCCTAGGTCAAATGGTAAAAGCAAAGATATATGGACAAAATCACACACAGACACATACAGTTACTCACAAAAGAGAAAAAGGGAAAACGACATACCTATATCGTTGCTCCCAAAGTCCACCTCCTCACTTTGGTATGATTCGTTGTCTATTCAGGTATTCCACCGATGCAGGGTACATCAAGTTGATTGTGGAGATTTAATCCGCTGCTCCTGAGGCTGCTGGGAGAAATTTCCCTGTCTCTTCTCTGTTTGCACAGCTCCCAGGGTTCAGCTTTGGATTTGGACCCGCTTCGGCGTTCAGGTCGCCTGAGGGCGTCTGTTTTTTGCTCAGGCAGGACGGGGTTAAAGGAGCCGCTGATTCAGGGGCTCTGGCTCACTCAGGCCGGGGGGAGGGAGGGGTACAGATGCAGGGCGAGCCTGCGGCGGCAGAGGAAGGCGTGACGTCGCACCAGCCTGAGGCGCGCCGTGCGTTCTCCCGGATTAGTTGTCCCTGGATCACGGGACCCTGGCAGTGGCGGGCTGTACAGGCTCCCGGGAGGGGAGGTGTGGAGACTGACCTGTGTTCGCACACGGGCTACTTGGTGGTGGCAGCAGCAGCCTCAGCGTTTCATGCCGGTCTCTGGGGTCTGCCCCGAAAGCCGCGGCTTGCGCCTGTTTCTGGAGCTCATTTGAGCAGCGCTCTTTATCCCCTCTCCTCGCTCACCAGCAAGCAAGGAGGGAAGAAAAAGTCTCTTGTCTCTTCGGCAGCTCCAGACCTTTTCCCAGACTCCCTCCCGGCTAGCCGTGGTGCACTAGCCCCCTTCAGGCTGTGTTCATGCAGCCAATCTCAGTCCTCTCCCTGGGGTCTGACCTCCGAAGCCGGAGCCTCACCTCCCAGCCCCCGCCAGTCCTGGTGGGTGAGCAGACAAGCAGGTGAGTGCTGGTCGGCACCGATCCTCTGTGCGGGAATCTCTCCGCTTTGCCCTCTGCACCCGTGTTGCTGTGCTCTCCTCCGCGGCTCCGAAGCTTCCCCCCTCCGCCTCCCGCAGTCTCCGCCAGCGAAGGGGTTTCTTGTGTATGGAAGGCTCTCCTCCTAAACAGCTCCTTCCCCACTGGTGCAGGTCCCATCCCTATTCTTTTGTCTCTGTTTTCTCTTTTTTCTTTTGCCCTACCCAGGTACGTGGGGAGTTTCTTGCCTTTTGGGAGGTCTGAGGGCTTCTGCCAGGGTTCAGGAGGTGTTCTGTAGGAGTTGTTCCACATGTAGATGTATTTCTGATGTATTTGTGGGGAGGAAGGTGATCTCCGTGTCTTACTCTTCTGCCATCTTGAAGCTCCTCTCTCCACTGATGAGATTTAAATTGGTTTTGTTTCCTTTGCCAGCTCCTTTCCCTTTCTATCTGCTCAGAAGCAACCACTGTCCTTACTTTGGTGGCTATTCTCCCAGCTTTTTTACTTTTGCTACTTTTCATTCATAGGAATTAAAAAAAAATTATTAGTTCATTAATTGTTGGAATTGTGTTGAAAACTGTTGTAATTTATACATTTATTGGGATAAAATGACATCTTTATTAAATCTTCCAATTCATAAACAAAATTTTTCTATTTATTCAGGTTTCCTTTTATTTCCTTTAATAAATAATTTTCTCCATAATGTTTTATAAATCTTTTGTTTGATTTATTCATGGTAGCTGTAGATTTTATTGCTATTAAATATAGAATTATGTTATTGCTACATTTTCTAGATATCTTAAGACTAATATATATGAGCAGTAGTGATTTTTGTCCGCTGATCTTGTATCAACAGTCCTACAAAAGTCTTTTGCTAATTTTTAGATTCTCTGAAATTATCATCTGAAAATAATGACAATTTTGCTTTATTCTTTGCAGATCTTAAAAGTCTTACTTTTATTGTCTTGTTCACTGGCTATGATATCTAGTACCGTGTTGAATAGTAGTGAGTTTAGTAGGGTTTTACTGGCTTATTTGAAGGTATTTCTGATAAAGATTATCATAACTCTGATGTTTGATGTAGGTTTTTGATAGATTTCCTGTATGAATTTAAGGAATTTCCCTTTAATTCCTAGTTTACTGAGATATTTTTTACATTACAAATTAGTATGAAGTTTTCCTAATTTTACTGAATCTATTGAAATGACCATATGACTTTTCTTCAGTCTGCTCTGTAATGAATCGCAGAGAAAATTTTGATGTTCTGTTCTTAAATTCCTGGCATAAGCTCAAATTAGTCAAAATGTATGGTGTTTAACCATAAAAATTTTTTTAACATGGAATCATCTTTGACATCAGCTGTTCTTTGATGTTTTTCTAATTTATCATTTTTAATTCTCTACTTTTTTATTTGATAATTTTTTCTTCCAACTTTTTGAGATATAACTGACATACAACACTGTATAAGTGTAAGGTGTACAGCATAATGATTTGACTTACATCATAAAAGGATTATCACAGTAAATTTAATGCATATCCATCATATCATATAGATACCAAATTAAAGAAATAAAAAACTTTTGTGTGTGTGATGAGAACTCTTAGGATGTACTCTCTTCACAACTTTCATATATAATATACAGCCGTGTTAGTTGTGCTTATCATGTTGTACATTACATCACTGGTACTTATTTATCTTATCACTGGGAGTTTGTCTTACCTTTTGTCTGACTTCACCCATACCCCCCTCTTCCCAACCCCCCGCCTGTGGTAACCACAAATCTGATAACTTTATCTGTGAGTTTGTTTTTATGTTTCTTTGTTTTTGAAGTAAAATTGACCTACAAACTTATGTTATTTCATACTGTATTTGTCTTTTTCTGTCTGACATTTCACTATGCATAATATCTTTCAAGGCCATCATGCTGTTGCAAATGGCAAAATTTCATTTTTTTTATGGCTGATATACTATTGTGAATATATGTACCACATCTTCTTTATCCATTTATCTGTTGATGGGCATTTGGTTTGCTTCCATACCTTGGCTATTGTAAATAATGCTGAAATGAACATGGGGTGCGTATATCTTTTGTAATTAGTGTTTTTGTTTCTTATATATGTCCAGGATTGGAATTGCTGGGTCATAGAGTAGTCCTATTTTTAGTTTTTTAAGAAACCTTCAAACTGTTCTCCATAGTGGCTGTACCAATTTACATTCCCACCAACAGTATAGGAGGGTTCCCTTTTCTCCACACCCTCTCCAGCATATATTATTTGTAGACATTTTTATGATGGCCATTCTGACTGGAGTAAGGTGATACCTCATTGTAGTTTTGATTTGCATTTCTCTAATAATTAGCAACGTTGAGCACTTTTTCATGTGCTTTGGCTTCTTTCTTTAATGGTGTTTTTTAAAGAGCAAATTTTTCATTTTGATGTCCAGTTGCTCGATTTTTTCTGTTATTGCTGCTGCTTTTTCCATTTTGTTTAAGAAATCTTTGTACCCTATATCAGTTTCCTGTAGCTGCTGTGTCAAATTTCCATAACCTCCCAGTTCTAGATGCCAGAATTTGGAGATCAAGATACTCATAGAGCTACACCCTCTTTGAAGACTTTAGAGTCTCTTTTGTGCACCTTCCAGCTTCTGGTGGATCCAGAAGTTCCTTGGTTTATGGTCCCATTGCTCCAGTCTCTGCCTCTATGATCACATACCTCCTCCTTTTCTGTCTTGCTCTCTACTTCTCTCTTATAAGGATAGGTGTGTTTGCAATTACTGCCCCCCTCCCACCCTGCCATAATCGAGGATAAGCTCCTCTCATTGAGATCCTTAATTTACATCATTAGCCATACAAGGTCATATTCATCACATCCACGGATTAGGATGTAGGCATATCTTTTTTTTGTTTTTTAACATCTTTATGGGAGTATAATTGCTTTACATTGTTGTGTTAGTTTCTGCTGTATAACAAAGTGAATCAGCTATATGTATACATATATCCCCATATCCCCTCCCTCGTGTGTCTCCCTCCCACACTCCCTACCCCATCCCTCCTGGTGGTCACAAAACACCGAGTTGATCTCCCTGTGCTATGCAGCTGCTTCCCACTAGCTATCTATTTTACATTTGGTAGTGTATATATGTCAGTGCTACACACTCACTTCATCCCAGCTTACCCTTCCCCCTCCCCATGACCTCAAGCCCATTCTCTACGTCTGCATCTTTATTCCTGTTCTGCCCCTAGGTTTGTCAGAAGTTTTGTTTTGTTTTGTTTTTAGACTCCATATATATGTGTTAGAATACAGTATTTGTTCTTCTCTTTCTGACTTACTTCACTCTGCATGACAGACTCTAGGTCCATCCACCTCATGACAAATAACAATTTCGTTTCTTTTTATGGCTGAGTAATATTCCATTGTATATATGCGCCACATCTTCTTGTGGAAATACTTTTTGAGGGCCACCATTCAGCCCACTACCTATCCCAAGGTAACAAAGATAAGATTTTTTTTTTCTGCTAGAAACTTCATAATTTTAGCATTGACATTTAGATCTGCCAGCCATCTTGACTTATTTTTCTGTATGGTAAGAGGTAGTGTAATTGTCCATTTTTTTTCCATATTGATATACAGTTGATGCAGATTATTTGTTGAAAACACTTTACTTTTCACAATGAATTGCATTGGTATATTTGCAACAAATCATTTGACCAAAATGAGTGGATCTATTTCTGGACGCTTTTATTTTTCATTAGTCTATTTAGCTATCCTTATGCCAATTCCACATTGTATTAATTACTGTAGCTCTATGGAAGTCTTAATGTCAAGACTGTGAATCTTCTAGCTTTTCTGTTCCTTTTCAAGATCGTTTAGTTCTTTCAGGTCCTTTATATTTCCATATATATTTTACTACCAGATTGTCAATTTTTACCAAAAATAACAAAGCCTCCTGGAATTTGGACTAAAGTTGAATCTATAGATTAGTTTAGATCAATGAATCTGTAGATGAATTTAGAAAGAATTAACATCTATGAAATATTGAGTCTTCCATCTAATGAAGATAGTATATTTCTCCATTTATATCAGTATTTTAAAATATATCTTAGCAATGTGTTTGTGGTTTTCAAATGTAATGATCTTTGATTTCTTTTTAAAAATTTATTCCTTCCTAGCCTGAACCAGGAAGAAATAGAAAATATAAACAGACCAATCACAAGCACTGAAATTGAAACTGTGATTAAAAACCTTCCAACAAACAAAAGCCCAGGGCCAGATGGCTTCACAGGTGAATTCTACCAAACATTTAGAGAAGAGCTAACACCTATCCTTCTCAAACTCTTCCCAAGTATAGCAGGGGGAGGAACATTCCCAAACTCATTCTATGAGGCCACCATCACCCTGACCCCAAAACCAGACAAAGATGTCACAAAAAAAGAAAACTACAAGCCAATGTCACTGATGAACATAGATGCAAAAATCCTCAACAAAATACTAGCAAACAGAATCCAACAGCACATTCAAAGGATCATACACCATGATCAAGTGCGGTTTATCCCAGGAATGCAAGGATTCTTCAGTATATGCAAATCAATCAACGTGATACACCATATTAACAAATTGAAGGAGAAAAACCATATGATCATCTCAATAGATGCAGAGAAAGCTTTTGACAAAATTCAACACCCATTTATGATAAAAACCCTCCAGAAAGTAGGCATAGAGGGAACTTTCCTCAACATAATAAAGGCCATATATGACAAACCCACAGCCAACATCGTCCTCAATGGTGAAAAACAAACCATTTCCACTCAGATCAGGAACAAGACAAGGTTGCCCACTCTCACCACTATTATTCAACATAGTTTTGGAAGTTTTAGCCACAGCAATCAGAGAAGAAAGAGAAATAAAAGGAATACAAATTGCAAAAGAACAAGTAAAACTGTCACTGTTTGCAGATGACATGATACTAAACATAGAGAATCCTAAAGATGCCACCAGAAAACTACTAGAGCTAATCAATGAATTTGGTAAAGTAGCAGGATACAAAATTAATGCACAGAAATCTCTGGCATTCCTATACACTAATGATGAAAAGTCTGAAAGTGAAATTAAGAAAACACTTGCATTTACCATTGCAACCAAAAGAATAAAATATCTAGGAATAAACATACCTAAGGAGACTAAAGACCTGTATGTAGAAAACTGTAAGACACTGATGAAAGAAATTAAAGATGTACAAATAGATGGAGAGATATACCATGTTCTTGAGTTGGAAGAATCAACATTGTGAAAATGACTCCACAATCATTTCATGCCAGTCTTTTAAAAATTATTTTACTTTAAGTATAGTTGATTTATAATACAATATTAGTTTCAGGTGTACAACATAGTAATTCAATATTTTTATAAATTAAACTCTATTTAAAATTATTACAAAATGACTATATTTCCTTGTGCTATACGATATACCTTGTTGCTTACTTATCTGATACATAGTAGTTTATATCTCTTAATACCTTATGCCTATCTTGCTGCCTCCCCCTTTCTTCTCCCCACTGTAATCACTAGTTTGTTCTCTGTATCTGTTTAGTGGTATTCATTTATTTTTTTTTTTAGATTCCACATATAAATAATAACATAGATTATTTGTCTTTTTCTGTCTGGCCTATTTCACTAAGCATAATACCCTCTATGTGCATCCGCGTTCTTGCAAATAGCAGAATTTCATTCTTTTTTATGGCTGAGTAACATTCCATCGTGTGTGTGTGTGTGTGTGTGTGTGTGTATGTATTTCACATCATCTTTATCCATTTATCTGTTGATGGATACTTGGGTTGCTTTCATATCTTGAGTATTGTAAATAATGCTCCTATGAACATTAAGGTGCATGTATCTTTTCAAATTAGTGTTTTTGTTTTGATTTTTGATATATACCCAGGAGTAGAATTGCTGGATCATATGGTAGTTCTATTTTTACTTTTTTGAGGAACCTCCATACTGTTTTCCACAGTGGCTGCACCAATTTATATTCCCACAAACAGTGTACTAAGGTTCCTCTTCTCCACATCCTTGCCAACATTTGCTATTTGTAGACTTTTTGATGATAGTCATTTTAACAGGTGTGAAGTGATATCTTATTGTGGTTTTGATTTGTATTTCTCTAATGACTAGCGATGTTAAGCATCTTTTCATGTGCCTGTTGCCCATTTGTATATCTTCTTTGGAAAATGTCTATTCAGGTCTTCTGTCCATTTTTTAATTGGATTTTTTTATATTAAGTTGTATGAGCTATTTATATGTTTTGGATATTAACCTCTTATGAGTCATATCATTTGCAAATATTTTCTCCATTCAGCAGTTTGTCTTTTTTTTTTGTCCATGGGTTTTTTTACTGTGCAAAAGTTTTTAAGTTTAGTTAGGTCCCATTTGTTTATTTTTCCTTTTGTTTCTTTTGCCTTAGGAAACAGATCCAAAAAAATATTGCTACAATTTATGTCAAAGAGTGTTCTGCCCATGTTTCCTTCAAGGAGTTGTATGGTTTTCAGTCTTACATTTAGGTCTTTAATCCACTTTCAGTTTATTTTTGTATATGGTATTAGAAAATGTCCTAATTTAATTCTTTTACATGTAGCTGTCCATGTGCCAGTCTTCAAATATACAAAGGGACTGTATTCAGTGAGTGGCAGCCAGCTGTTTGCAAACCCAGATATGCATAGAACAAGATAAAATGGGTGTAAACTAAATTAGGAGGGACTTAATTTTGTTTGTAATAGTCTCTTATAAGCAATGAAGTTATTGAATAAATCCTTCTCTGAAAATGATGAGAGTTTCTCCTTTATACTTAGAGGGCTCTGCATGCTGCTGCTGAAGAAGATGCACAGATTATGTATCTTAAATGTTCTTCTCACAACCTTCTATTTTCAAAACTTCAGTAGATGGGACTATCCCAAAGCAAGCTCTCCCTCCCTTTATAGCTTCTCAGTTACCCCACCTAACAAAGCCATCTGTAAATTTTACATCTGTGAGAAATTTTTAGTATAGCAATGAAGCCTTCTGTGAACTAAGTTTGTCTTTGAGACAGATAAGATTCTAGTTTCTGAACAGCCATTCAAAGAAAGAAATCAGCTGCACATAAAGAAATAGGGTTAAATTACATTACTGGTATTTTTACTACAGAGTCTTTCTTTAAAATAATTTATCTTCAATTACTTTTTTTCCTAAAGACTTAGACTTTGGCATTTGGTCCAATTCTGCATAATTTTGAATTACAGAAAAAAATATACGTATTAACTGACTGGTATGTTGTAAAAATCTTTTTCTAAGATGCAAGGAATCGATTGAATAGCTTTTTAAAATAGGTGTAAAATCTTTAAATCCCTATTCTGTCACAGCTTTCCTCACAGGAATGACAGTAATCTGACTGAATTTCTTAACTAAATTATGCAGAATCATCCACGTCAAGCAACACTTATTTTATTCATGGTATAGAGAATCATAGTCTGGCAGTGTTAGGCTCACAGTATAAACACAGATATCGAGGTTAATTCCTTTGCCTGGTGTTACTTGCTAGGTCCTCTGGCAGAGCGCTGATTAGATCCCAGGCCTCTTGATTCCCAGGTTAATACAATTTCTAGTAAATCAGGCTGCTTCTAACCTATTGGTGTATGTCTCCTACAACTAATTCACCAACATTGGGTGAAGTCACTTAAATGATTATGTAGCCAAAATAACTCTGAAGGAAACTTCATGGGAAGGTTTCAATACTTGCCTTTTAATATTCATTGTTCCTTCCGAATCCAAAGAGGCTTGCTCTGAAAGTATTCCTCCCATAATCATTGGTCTTCAAAGCATACTATTTTGAAATCAATACTTATTTAATAGCTGAAAAATATTCCTAATAAATTGTTTGGTGAGGAAAAACATTATACAACAGAATGTAAACACACAAACACACACATAACACTTCTCTGAAAAAAGAAAGCAGACAAAAATATTGACCATTCCCATCTCTGTGTGATCATATTTTGAGCGGTTATTTTTTTCCGATTTCCTTGCTTAGCTATAATATATAAAATCCAACAATAAACATATATTGCTTTTATGAGGCCAAAAAAAAAATCAAAAGGCTCTCAAGTCCCAATCTTCTTGTGATTTTGATTGGGAACATAATTTAAAGTGAGCGTACTTGAGAACTCTTTAGCATTTTGTAGTTCAAATGGAGAGCAGCAATGAACAGCTAACATTTGAGGCTATCAGACAGTCTGCCTACTTGTGAACATTATTCTAAGTATAATTTTTCAGTGAAATGATTTGGTTCTTAATACTGCTCAAATATACTCTCAAATATTAATATCTTAGTGACTAAAAAGCTACTCAAATTTGACATTCAGTATATTAGGTAATCTGAATTAAAAGCACTACATTCTGAAAGAAGGTTTGATTTTTATTAGGGCAAAAGCAGCCTACTAAAAAAATACATTCTTAGTTTTCAATGTATAATTATAATTCTATTGTATAAATGTCATTAATTTGCCTCTAAGATTGTAATTACTCACTATTTCATGATCTATTCAAATGGTTCAATCAACACTCTTTCACTAAGGAGGTAAAATCATAGAAATAACGCCGAAGTATAAAAGGAACACAAAACATTATTTTTACATTATGGTGCTGGTTGAACATATTTTAGGAATAGATGTCCTTCTGAACTCTCTTGGCATGTCAGTATATAATGAATCACCCTTAGGACCTATGACATCTTTAAATCTAACCTAACTTTTAATCACTAGTGTAAGTCCGCCTACTGGTATTTGGTTTTCAGTATAAGACAATGTACCACAATCTTGTTTAAAGTGGATTTTTATATTCTTGAAGCAAACCAGAGGTATAGCTCTATTTGAATGGCCCCTGCTTTGACTAAAATCATTCAGGCTGGAAAGATTTTTATGTAACAATTTGTTTAAGAGCTCCAAATCAAACTCTGCTGATTATTAATAATCAATTAGTAAATCAACACTGGGACTTCTTTGGAACCAAAACTTTAACCCTATAGCTCTCGTTATCTGATTTAATCTTCATCCCATTAGCCATTCTTATTATTTCCTGTATTGTTCTGTGTACCATTTCCAGCTAAGTTCTTCTAAACTTATTTCCTTGTCATTACCACTATAGCTCAGCTGTGGAGAGGGCTTCATAGGACTGGAAATCTTAGGCCTCTTGGGGTTTGCTAAGGAATGTCTAAAATCCCACTGCTCCAAATATATCTCCACTCTGTTTGACTGTTTTATAACTGTTCCCTTTGTAATCTGGAGAGTGTTAGAGGTAGGGAAGGAGGGAGAAGTAAATTCTCCCAATGGAGTAGAAATAGTTAAGGGCTGAATTTGAGGAATTGTGTCTCCCACAATAATGTTGGTTTGGGCTCTGGTGTCAAGATTATATCTAGGAATATGAACATCTGGGCCTAATGAGATTTCAGCATGCATTTGGATCGTGAATAAACAACCTTTCTCCAACCTGGTCACTGCTGGCTACATCAATAAAAGGCTTGTCAATGATTACAAAAATCATTCTCTGACACCTATTGACCAACTATCTTCCCCAAACAGGGCAGATTTAATCACTCTGGAAAGCAATTCCATTCATGAATTACAGTGAAAATGAGATAGGCAATTTCTAGCTGTTTTTCGCCCCAAAACACACACACACACACACACACACACACACACACACACACACACACACACACACACACACACACACACACACCCCTTGTGTAGAGAGCTCTCCTGCTTCTTGGCATACCCGTCAACCTCACAGGAGGGGTCCTGAGGAAGGATTTCACACACAACTGACTGGACTAGCAATATTAGTGACTGCTATTTGGACAGCTTTTAAAATGCAAGTGCTATTCAAGGTGAGAAATATATCCTCCTCTTAACAGGCCTTTTCTTCGTTGACTCTGGTTATTTTTGGCAGAGCCCAAAGGACACATATGTTTTAAAGACAAGAATTGGGGAGGAAATGTTGCAATTATACGTGTGTTGCTTCCACAGAGCACAGATGGGAGGCAGCCTAGGAGCTGAGGGAGGGGCCCTGAGTGGAGGAGAAATGCCGGTGTGACTCCACCCCCTTAGGCTTCTGCACAGCCCATGTCCCATCCGATGTAAACATGTCTGGTCGCACCCTCAAACGATTTCTAAGCTATCTGTCAATAACCTAGGATTCACAGAGTATGAGAGTGAATCTTTTCCTTCTTCCCTCTGCACTTATTGGTTAACTTGAGAAAAAAAAATGTAGTCTTTGTTTCCAGTGTTGTTTTAGGAATATCAGGAAATTCATTTGAACAAGATGTGTTAAAATATTACTCCTGTGTAAATGAAACAAGTATGGAAGTCAGGGGGATAAGGAAATACAAAAGATTAAAAGCATTAAAAATTATTCTAAATCAGGTAAAGTCTGGATCTGAGGTGCTGCAAAGTCCCTTTCAACCCTGAGATTATAAAGCTTTATCATCTATATTTGTATGGCATATCCAATTTACAAAGTACTTTCACATTTATTCTCCAATTTGAGTTTTACAATTACCTTAAGTCAAAACACATGAGCCCCACAGATAAAGAAACTGAGGCCGAAAGATTTTGGATGATTCTTCCAAAGTCACCAACTCCTTGCAACGGTTGAATTCTGATTATGATCAAGGTTTCCTGACTCTCAATCCAATGTTTTATGGCCTTTAAATCACACAGTACTCCGTGCAAAGATATGAGATAAGTTATACCAACATATTGGAAAGCCTCTTGGCTAAGATAGGGTTCTAAATGAGTAAATTTGTGCAGATAAACTCACTAAAGCTGTTTTTATTCTGTTTCCTTATTAGCATGCCAAAATCTGGTAGACATATGGTCCCAGCCTTCAAGAATATTAACTGTTAAAGATAATAGAATTGTAAGTTAGTTCCCTTTCCACTTACATTATTTAGACTCACTCAACAAGCAAGGGGCACATATACTCAGGTTCTGGGTGGGGTTTATAGTTGGGATAAAAGGAGAAGTAAGAAAGGATGGAAACTGGTCTGCTAAGGCTTTAAGGAGAACTGGGACATCATTACAATGATTACAACTGCATCTTCACAGTTCGGGATCCACAAAAGCTGGAGAAGTGAGAGAGCATCTCTAGGAAGCCAGTGTGAATGCACATCTCCTGTGCCCAGGACTCCACCCTTACAGCCCTGATTCTTTCTCTGATTGTTTCTTTATCTTCCATGAAAATTAACCTGTCTCTACACTCCTTTTCTCTGTCTCATATCTTTTATTGATTTGAGCTGATTATTATTGCCTTCTTGAGTAATATTATTACCCAAAGTAATATATTACCTTCTTTAATTTTTCTGAGCTATTCTACTTTTGACTTACCTCTGCTTAGAGGATTAGTTTGAATGTGCTAGTTACCAGCACAGACTTACTGGGGCTCTGAGCACCTTTATATATAGGTCTATTACCTATATCTTTGCGTGATGTCCCCCATCCTCAGCTTTCCCAAGTGTTGTGAGGTCACGTGGCACAAACCATAGTTACCATAAGCAAGGACTATTTTTTTTTGGCAGTGCTTTTGTTTCTTTTTATTTTTTTAAACTTTTTATTTTATATTGGAGTATAGTTGATTAACAATGTTGTGATACTTTCAGGTGTACAGCAAAGTGATTCAGTTATACATATACATGTATCTATTCTTTTGAAATTCTTTTCCCATTTAGGTTGTTACAGAATACTGAGCAGAGTTCCCTGTGCTATACAGTAGGTCCTTGTTGGTTTTCCTTTTTCAATAAAGCAGTGTGTACATGTCAATCCCAAACTCCCTAACTATCCCTCCCCCCAACCCTTCCTCCCTGGTAATCATAAGTTTGTTCTCTAAGTCTGTGAGTCTGTTTCTGTTTCATAAATAAGTTCATTTGTATCATTTTTTTTAGATTCCGTATATAAGCGATATCATACGGTATTTCTCCTTCTCTGTCTGACTTACTTAACTCAGTGTGACGATCTCTAGGTCCATCCATGTTGCTGTAAATGGCATTATTTCATTCTTTTTAACAGCTGAGTAATATTCTATTGTATATATGTACCACATCTTCTTTATCCACTCCTCTGTCGATGGACATTTAGGTTGCTTCCATGTCTTGGCTACTGTAAACAGTGCTGCAATGAACATTAGGGTGCATGTATCCTTTTGGACCATGTTAAGCAAGGACTTTATCCCAAGGATGGGGGCAGGCTAGAAGTCAGAGACCTCTCATGCACTATACTTCCTGGCGTTCTTTATTTTTTTAATCTTAACTTGCTAAATTTTTATTTAAGTATTTCATTTTATTTTGAACAATCTGATTTATTGCTTCCTTCTATTCTCTTGGACCCCGTTTCAAATAAACATATGTAAATATAAATATTTTAGTAACACTTCAGACAGTAAGAAAATTGGATAGAAGTAATAACAAAATCAAATAAAGTAGAAGTCCTCTTACCTTATGCAATACGGACCAGTAATTGGTTAGTTAAAAAGTCATTTAATGTGAGGGATATTTTTTAAATGATATATTGTTTAAAGATCATATTTTAACTTAATACATGTAAATATCTTTTTATCAGCGTGTTCCATAGTTGTCCATGCTGTATAAAGACATCATTGCTAATACAACATCTCTAATTTCTAACTCTGACTTCTTTAAAGTGAAAATTTGACACATTTGCAAATTAATGTTGGTGCGTAAGTCTTAAGATTTTGAGAATATTTTCCCAATCATTTATAAATTTCTTATCTATACCTCATTTACAAAGAAAATTTTATTTAATCAGAGAACTGAACTTAGTTTTGATAGAAATAACTGTTTTCCACTCATGTTTTACTCAGTTATATATTTGAATGCATTAAAATTTTTTAAATAAAACCATTTAAAATAACATTAAAATACTAAGTAACGTAAGGCAGCAACAGAACTGATTCTTGATAAGTCTGTGACACAACTGATGGGAACAGTAGTACCACTGGCTTGGAGAATAAAATAGTCTTCTGGTCATGAGTGTTTGCTGCGCCATGAGCCTCAGTCACTGTGCTTTACAGAGAGAAGAGAGAGAATCCATTCAACCAGCAAGTGAGCTTAGGGGTTTTCCTGAACATATATACTCAACGTGATTCATAATTTCTCTTAGGTTATAATAACGTGTAAGGTTTAAAATGGAGAGGAAATTTCCACTGGTGAATTTTAAATAAAAGTGATTTCCGTTAGAAGAATACAAAAGAACACACAATTAAGACTGGTCAGTATAGGTAAATAAACAGTAAGAAACAGAAATAGGAACCTCCTCAGAATACACAAAGAAATAAAATCCAAGTGAATGAAGTAAAAGTAGACTTCTGTTTGCCAAAAATTCAAGAAGCAGAGAACATGAAGGAGTATTTTGTAACAGACATTCTTTAAATGCACTGGAAAACCAGAAACGACAGGGAAACCAAAAAAAGAGAAACAAATACCAAGTACATGAGCTGAGGCGTAGCTGCTCTTGGGGATGTGCTAATCTTGGATTTTAACACAGATTGAAACAGTAGCAGAGACACCGGAATTCAGAAACGCAAGGAGTTGGAACTGAGATCACCAACATAAGTTGGAACCTGAAGGGTCTGCACTCAATGAAAAGGTTAAAAAGAAAAGGAAAAGGAGAGCCTCCAGGCACAGGGAGAATGTAAGGAAGTTTACTTTAGTTAAGATTTTGAGGGGCTAAAAAAAAATTTCCCTCCATTGGGGCTGTACCAAACATTGTCTGGTTTGGATGAGAAATCGCCATAGAAATCGCTCTTACACCAGGAATACTTCTGCTAAGAGTCATGGGATCAAAAAAACGTAAAAATTCCCTGATAGGACATGGTTTCAACCTAGGCTGCACAGGATTCCTATGAGAATGAAAGTGAGTTTACAGTGCAATTATAAAATAACAGGAAACAATCTACCAGGAATCGGACAGCATATACAACAGGAGATTTCAAATCCGAATAATAGCGGAAGATAGAACGATCTCACAGAGATTCTGAAGTAAATTGTTAAGATGATTAAAGAGAAAAAAACTAGAATTGAAGATGTAGACAAAAGGACACAAAAGCATACGAAAATAAGATGTAGTGATAAATGGATATAGAGGTGGCCAGATGGACAAATATGTGTACATCAAGTGTCGTAAAACGTTCATGGTAGAATATAGCTGGTGGTTATACAGGTGTTCAGTGTAAAGTGACTTCTTATCTGTTTGAAATTTTTCATAGTAAAATACTGGGAGAAATATACTACGAACAAAGAATGGCAAGATATAAAAAGAATCAACTCAACAACTATAAAAGCTGGGGAAATATTTACAAAACTGTTTGCAGGCGTTAGCCATCAGCAAAGGACCACAATAAAATACCGAGGACCACAATAAAACTGGAATAAGCAGGTTTGGGAACAAATAAGAACCATCTCACCAGAAGTATACAACTCAAATGATAGAGACCAAAGTTTAGCATAGAGCACTGGCAGTGGTCCTCAGAGTGTGGTCCCCTGACTAGCAGCATCACCATCACCTAGAAACTTGTTAAAAAAGCAAATATTCAGGCTCCTCCACAGAACCACTGAATCAGAAACTCCAGGGCTATAGAGCCCAGTGCTCTGATTCTGATGCTCTCTTATGCATCAGAGAATCACTGGTTATAGGGAAATAGAACTTCTGATATAAGGTAGCTAACAAAAAATTAATGATAACCTTAATGATAAACATAATCTTGAGAGAATTCCCTTCCAAGTCCAAAATGAATAGTATTATCACTTCTTTCAGTGGAGTACTTGCACATAATTTTATTTTCTACATTAAAAATGTTGGTGAATTTTATCGTCAAACTATTAAAACTGATAAGGAAGTTCAGCAAAGTCATGCTGGATATAGGATTAATATGCAAGTTATATAAAATTTAAATGTGCTTCTACAAGGCAGAACTATTTATAAAATGTAATTTTTAAAAGATATTTATTATATTATTTATTATAAATATATTGTATTTATTATAACCCAACTATAACAAGTCTAAACCTAGTAATCTACATTATAATAACTTTCACTATTTATTTATATTATTCATTCACAGCTCAGCTACCACTACATTATCACCATTACACACAGGAAACAAAATACCTATTATCACAACCCTTACCCTAGCTACCCTGCTATCAATAGGAGGACTCCCACCACTATCGGGGTTCATATCCAAATCAATAATCATCCAAGAAATGACAAAAAAAATAACATTATTTTGCCCACACTAATAGCCATCACAGCACTACTTAACTTGTATTTCTACATGCGACTCACTCCACAGCACTGATAATGTTCCCCTCCACAAACAACACAAAAATAAAACGGCAATTTGACTCTGCAAAGCAAATAAGCCTCCTACCAACCATGATCGTAATATGCACTATACTCCTACCCCTCACACCAGTACTATCAGTATTGGAATAGGAATTTAGGTTAAACCAAACCAAGGGTCCTCAAAGCCCTAAGCAAGTATAATTTACTTAATTCCTGCCTAATTAGGATTGCAAGACTATATCCTACATCAACTGAATGCAAACCAAACACTTTAATTAAGCTAAATCCTCCCTAGACTGGAGGGATACATCTCCCAGGAATTTTTAGTTAACAGCTAAATACCCCGGTCAACTGGCTTCAATCTACTTCTCCCGCCATCAGGGAAAAAAAGGACTTAGAGATGGGATAATCCTATTATCTCAGAGTCCTCTTTTTTACCAGCTTCTTTCAAGCCTTCTACCACTTAAGTCTCACCCCTACACCTGAATTAGGCGGGTGCTGGCCGCCAACAGGCATTCGCCCTCTAAATCCACCAGAAGTACTGCCCCTTAACACTTCTGTGCTACTAGCCTCTGGTGTATCTACTACTTGAGTGTACCACAGCCTTATGGAGGAAATCACAAGCATGTACTCCAAGCCCTCTTTATTACAATCGCCCCAGGCATATATTTTACACTCCTACAAGCCTCAGAGTACTATGAAGCACCCTTTACAATTTCAGACAGAGTATACGGATCAACTTTCTTCATAGCCACAGGATCCCACGGACTGCACGTAATTATTGGGTCCACCTTCCTCATTATCTGTTTTCTGCACCTATCAACATATCACTTCACGTCCAACCATCACTTCGGCTTTGAAGCCGCTGCTTGATACTGGCATTTTATAGATGTTGCATGACTATTCCTTTACGTATCTATCTATTGATGAGGCTCATAATTCTTTCAGTATTAATTAGTACAATTGACTTCCAATCAGCTTCGGTATAACCCGAAAAAAGAATAATAAACTTAACACTGGCCCTATTGACAAACACAGCACTGGCTTCATTGCTCATACTCATAGCTTTCTGATTCCCCAAGCTGAATATTTATACAGAAAAAACAAGGCCTAATTAATGTGGATTTGACCCCATAGGATCAGCCCGCTTGCCTTTTTCTATAAAATTCTTCCTAGTAGCAATCACATTTCTTCTCTTCGACGTAGCGATTCCCCTTCTACTGCCCCTCCCCTGAGCACCTCAAACAAATAATCTAAAAACAGAACTCAACATAGCCCTGCTCCTAATCTCATTGTTGGCAATTAGCCTGGCCTATGAATGAACTCAGAAGGCCCTAGAATGAACTGAATATGGTATTTAGTTTAAATCAAATGATTTCGACTCATTAGATTATGACTAAATTCATAATTACCAAGTGCCTTTAGTATGTATAAATATTATTATAGCTTTCACAGTATCTCTTGTAGGACTGCTAATATATCGATCCCACTTAACATCCTCACTATTATGTCTAGAAGGCATAACATTATCGCTATTCTGCATGGCAACCCTAATGATCCTAAATTCACACTTCACTTTAGCCAGCATAATACCAACCATCCTGTTAGTGTTTGCAGCCCGCGAGGCCACACTCAGATTATCCTTACTAGTGTTAGTATCGAACACATATGGCACCGACTACGTACAAAACCTTAACCTCCCCAATGCTAAAATTTATTAATTTAATTAATTATATTAATACCCCTATATTATCAAAAAATAATATAATTTTAATAATATAATTTGAATTAACTCTACAGCACATAGCCTACTAATTAGCCTCACAAGCCTGCTTCTCCTTAAGCAGTTTAATGATAATAGCCTTAATTTCTCATTAATGTTCTTTTCCAACTCCTTATCTACACCACTATTGATCTTAACGATATGACTCCTACCACTAATATTAATAGCCAGCCAATCTCACCTGCTCAGAGTCACCAAACCAAAAGAAACTATATATCACTATACTAATCATATTACAAACATTTTTAATCATAACATTTACAGCCACAGAACTAATTTTATTTTACATTATATTCGAGGCTACACTAGTTCCTATACTCATTATCATCACTCGATGAGGTAACCAGACAGAACACCTTAATGCAGGACTCTACTTTTTATTCTACACACTAGTCGGGCCACTCCCACTTCTAGTAGCATTAGTATATATCCAAAACACTACAGGCTCTCTAAATTTCTTAGTATTCCAATATTGAACCCAAGCACTACCCAATTCCTGATCTAATGCTTTCATATGACTAGCCTGCATAATAGCTTTTATGTTAAAAATACCCCTCTATGGTCTCCACCTCTATGGACTACACAAACCACATGTAGAAGCCCCCATCACAGGCTCTACAGTCCTTGCAGCCTATTACTAAAACTTCTTGGGGGCTACTGCACACTGCAAATTACAGCAATACTCAACCCGCTGACAGAATGCATAGCATATCCCTTTCTTATGCTTTCCCTATGAGGAATAATCATAACCAGTTCAATCTGCACCAAACAGACCTAAAATCACTTATCACATATTCTTCCGTCAGCCATATAGTGCTTTTCATTGCAGCTATTCTTATCCAGACGCCTTTAAGTTATATAGGAGCCACTGCTTTAATAATCACCCATGGCCTCACATCATCTATACTACTCTGCCTAGCAAACTCAAATCACGCACGAGTCCATAGCTGAGCAATAATCTTAGTCCAAGGCCTAATTTCCTCCCGCTAATAGCCACTTGATGACTGCTAGCAAGCCTAACAAACTTAGCCTTATCCCCAGCTATTAGTCTGGTTGGAGAGTTGTTTGTGGTTATATCGTCCTTCTTGTGATCAAATTTCACCATTATCTTAATAGGAGCCAACATTGTAATTACAGCCTTATACTATCTCTATATATTAATTACAACACAATGTAGTAAATACACACACCACATTAATAACATTACACCCTCTTTCACACGAGAAAATGCCCTTATAGCCCTTCATGTTTTATCCCTCCTACTGTTGTCACTAAACCCCAAAATTATCCTAGGCCCCCTGTATTGTAAATATAGTTTAAAAAAAACACTAGATTGTGAATCTTGTAACAGAAGACTGAAACTTCTTATTTACTGAGAAAGGATGCAATAACTGCTAATTGATGCTCCCATGCCTAACAGTATGGCTTTTTCAAGCTTTTAAAGGATAGTAGTTATCCATTGGTCTTAGGAACCAAAATATTGGTGCAACTCCAAGTAAAAGTAATAAACCTATTTTCCTCTTTCACTCTGGTCACATAGCTTATACTAACAATCCCAATTATAGTAACTAATACAGATCTTTACAAAAGCAACAAATATTCATCATATGTAAAAAATACTGTCTCGGGCTTCCCTGGTGGCGCAGTGGTTGAGAGTCGCCTGCCGATGCAGGGGACACGGATTCGTGCCCCGGTCCGGGAAGATCCCACATGCCGCAGAGCGGCTGGGCCTGTGAGCCATGGCCGCTGAGCCTGCGCGTCCGGAGCCTATGCTCCGCAACGGGAGAGGCCACAACAGTGAGAGGCCCGCGTACCGAAAAGAAAAAAATATATATACTGTCTCATGTGCTTTCATTACCAGCATAATTCCAAGAATATTTGTCCACACAAGCCAAGATATAGTTATTTCAAACTGACATTGGATCACTGTTCAAACCCTTAAATTAACACTTAGCTGCAAAATAGATTACTTCTCAATAACATTCGTACCAGTAGCATTATTTGCCACGCGGTCCATTATGGAGTTCTCAATATGATACACACACTCAGATCCCTACATTAACTGGTTCTTCAAATATCTACTGTTCTTCCTCATCACCATGCTAATTCTTGTTACTGCCAACAATCTCTTCCAACTTTTTATTGGGTGAGAGGGAGTTGGAATTATATCCTTCCTGCTCATTGGGTGGTGAGACAGGTGAACAGACGCAAACACAGTTGCTCTCCAGGCAATCCTATATAACCACCTTGGGGATATTGGATTTATTGTATCAAGAGCATGATTCCTCTTTAACCTAAACACATGAGACCTGCAACACATTTTTATACTAGACTTAAATCACTCAAGTCTCCCCCTCATAGGACTCGTACTAGCTGCAGCTGGAAAATCAGCCCAATTTGGACTTCACCCCTAAATCCCCTCAGCAATAGAAGGCCCTGCTCCTGTATCAGCCTTACTCCACTCAAGCACAATAGTGGTAGCAGGAAACTTCTTGCTTATTAGATTTTACCCTTTAACAGAAAACAACAAACTTATTCAAACCATAACATTATGCTTAGGAGCCCTTATCACCCTATTCACAGCAATATGTGCCCTCACCCAAAACGACATTAAAAAAATGGTCGCTTTCTCCACTTCAAGCCAATTAGGCCTAATGATGGTAACAATTGGCATCAACCAACCCTATCTAGCGTTCTTGCACATCTGCACACATGCTTTTTTTAAGGCCTGCTATTCATATGCTCCAGATCTATTATTCACAGCCTGAATGACGAACAAAATATTCGAAAAATAGGAGGCCTATTCAAAGCTCTACCTTTCACCACATCAGCCCCTATTATTGGAAGTTTAGCACTGACAGGAATGCCTTTCCTCACCGGCTTCTATTCTAGAGACCCGATCATCGAAACTGCTAACGCGTCTTGTACCAACACCTGAGCCCTGTGAATAACGCTAGTTGCCACCTCCCTCACAGCTGTCTATAATGCTCGCATTATCTTCTCCGCACTACTAGGGCAACCTCCCTTCTCTCCCTTAACCTCAATCAATGAAAACAACCCACTCCTAATTAGCTCCATCAAACGCCTACTAATTGGAAGTGTCTTTGCCAGGTTTATTATCTCCAGCAGCATCCCCCCAACAAAGGTCCCCCTAAAAACCATGCCCCTATACCTAAAATTAACTGCCCTTACAGTGACCATCCTGGGCTTTGTATTAGCACTTGAAATTAATCTTAACACACAAAACTTAAAATTTATTTACCCTTCAAATACCCTCAAATTCTCTAGTCTTTTAGGTTATTTCCCCACTATCATGCACCATTTTACCTCCCTACCTAGACCTATCAATAAGCCAAAAATCAGCATCCTCCTCTTAGACTTAATCTGACTAGAAAAGATTTTACCAAAAACCACATCCCTTATTCAATTAAAGCTCTCCATGCTAGTCTCAAGCCAAAAAGGCCTTATCAAACTATATTTCCTATCGTTCCTTATTACCCTCATCCTTAGCATGCTTTTATTTAATTACCGCAAGTAGTCTCCATAATAACTACAACACCAATAAACAGCGACCAGCCAGTAAAAATTACCAACCAGGTACCATAACAATATAATGCTGCAAGCCCCATAGCTTCCTTGGGAAAAAAACCAGAATCACCAGTGTCATAAATAACCCAGTTTCCCAGCCCATTAAACACAGCCTCCACCTCTTCATCCTTTAAACATACAGCACCATTAAAAACGCTATTACCAATCCTGAAAGAAATGTCCCCAAAACAGTGTTATTAGAAACCCAAACTTCAGGATACTGCTCAGTGGCCATAGCCATCATATAACCAAACGTATCCAAAATCCCTCCTAAATAAATCAAAAACACCATCAAGCCTATAAAAATGAACCACCAAAATTCAACACAATCCCACACCCAACACCGCCACTCACAATCAACCCAAAGCCCCCATATATAGGTGAAGGTTTTGAAGAAAACCCCACAAAACTAATCACAAAAATAACCCTTAAAATAAATACAATATATGTCATCATCATGCCCACATGGATTCTAACCATGACTAATGACATGAAAAATCATCATTGTCATTCAACTATAAGAACACCAATGACCAACATCTGAAAATCACACCCACCAATAAAAATCATCAACAGTGCATTTACTGACCCCTCAACCCCATCAAATATCTCGTCATGATGAAATTTTGGTTCTCTATTAGGTATTTGTTTAATTCTACAAATCCTAACAGGCTTGTTCCTAGCAATACACTACACACAAGATACAATAACTGCCTTCTCATCAGTAACACACAACTGCCAAGACGTTAACTATGGATGAATCATTTGATACATACGTGCAAACGGAGCTCCCATATTCTTTATTTGCCTTTACATTCACATAGGACGTGGTCTATATTATGGATCCTACACTTTTCTAGAAATATGAAACACTGGAATTGTTCTGCTGTTTACAGTTATAGCCACTGCATTCATAGGCTACGTGCTATCATGAGGACAAATATCATCTTGAGGAGCAACAGTCATTACCAACCTGCTCTCAGCAATCCCATACATTGGCACTACTCTTGTCGAATGGATCTGAGGTGGCTTTTCCGTAGATAAGGCAACTCTTCCGCTATTTTTTGCCTTCCATTTTGTTCTCCCTTTCATCATTACAGCACTAGCAGCTGCCTACCCACTATTTCTCCACGGAACAGTATCCAGCAACCCCACAGGAATCCCGTCCGACAGAGACAAAATTCCATTCCACCCCTATTACACAATCAAAGACATCTTAGGCGCCCTGTTACTAATTCTAGCCTCACTAATACTAGTCCTATTCTCACCCAACTTACTAGGAGACCCCGACAACTATACCCCAGCAAACCCACTCAACACACCACCACACATTAAACCAAAGTGATATTTTCTATTTGCATATGCAATTCTACGAACAATCCCTAACAAACTAGGAGGAGCCCTAGCCTTAATACTTTCAATCCTAATTTTAATATTTGTCCCAATACTCCACACATCCAAACAACTAAGTATAACATTCCGACCCCTTAGCCAATGCTTATTTTAAGTACTAGTAGCAGATCTACTAACACTAACATGAATCAGAGAACAACCTGTAGAACACCCCTTCATCATTATCGGACAACTAACATCTATTTTATACTTTCTTCTAATCCTAGTACTAATGCCAGTAACTAGCATCATTGAAAACAATCTCCTAAAATGAAGAGTCCTTGTGGTATATCATATTACCTTGGTCTTGTAAACCAGAAAAGGAGAACGACACACCTCCCCAAGTCTCAAGGAAGAAGCCCCAATCTTTACCGCCAGCACCCAAAGCTGGAATACTACTTAAACTATTCCCTGAAATTTTATTTTAGGACATTTACAGAACTGTTAAGTACTATGTCAGTATTACAACAGCTCATCTTATCACAAACTATTATGTACATCATGCATAACTGTACTACCACATCAATAAGTACATACACCCCATATGTACATATTACATTATATGTATAATCGTGCATTACATTATTTACCCCATGCTTATAAGCATGTACATCATATTATTAGTATTATGTAGTATGTATAGATTATTAATTGTACGTAGTACGTTAAGTCAAATCATTCCCAGTCAACATGCCTATCCCGTCCATTAGACCACGAACTTAAGCACCAGGTGAGGGTTTCTATTAATGAACTTTGTCAGACATCTGGTTCTTACTTCAGGGCCATCTCATCTAAAATGGCCCACTTTTTCCCCTTAAATAAGACATCTCAATGGACTAATGACTAATCAGCCCATGCTCACACATAACTGTGGTTTCATGCACTTGGTATTTTTTAATTTTTAGGGGGGGATGCTTGGACTCAGCTATGACCTTAAAAGGTCTTAACACAGTCAAAAAAATTGTAGCTGGACTTTAATTGGAAATTATTTACCGGCATCAACAATCCATGGTGTGCAATTTAGTCAGTGGTTATAGGACATAACAATATTATATGTATATACCTGTGCAATAAACACTAGCATTCCACTTTCCCCACCTCATCTAAAAATAAGCACCCATCAAATCAGGCAACCTCAAAAACACCCCCATCATACCAATAAACTATGTAGATATTCACTACCCATATAGACAGACATCCCCCTAGATTCATTAACTACTTTATCAAAAATTTAATACTAAATCCGACACAAACCACAGAACACAGCCATATAAATATCACCTGTACACAACAAGTTGATGTAGCTTAAACATCTAAAGCAAGCACTGAAAATGCCTAGATGAGCTTGCTAGCTCCATAAACACACAGGTTTGGTACCAGCCTTTCTATTAATTTTTAATAGAATTACACATGCAAGTATCCACACTCCAGTGAGAATGCCCTCTAAATCACTAAGATTAAAAGGAGCAGGTATCAAACACACTATACCAGTAGCTCATAACGCCTTGCTCGACCACATCCCAACGGGAGGCAGCAGTGATAAAAATTAAGCCATAAACGAAAGTTCGACTAAGCCATGTTAATTAAGGTAGGTAAATTTCGTGCCAGCCACCTCGGTCATACGATTAACCCAAGTTAATAGAAATACATCTTAAAGCGTGTTAAAGAGTAATACAAAATAAAGTTAAATTTTAATTAAGCTGTAAAAAGCCGTAATTAAAGTAAAGATAGACTAAGAAAGTGACTTTAGCACGTCCTGATTACATGACAGCTACGACCCAAACTGGGATTAGATACCGCACTATGCTTAGCCCTAAACCCAAATAATTATAAGAACAAGATTATTTACCAGAGTACTATTAGCAACAGCTGAATACTCAAAGGACTTGGCGGTGCTTCACACCCCTCTAGAGGAGCCTGTTCTATAATCAATAAACCCCGATAAACCTCACCAACCCTTGCTAATTCAGTCTATATACGGCCATCTTCAGCAAACCCTAAAAAGGAATAGAAGTAAGCACAACTAAAGCACACAAAAATGTTAGCTCAAGGTGTAACCCATGGGGTGGGAAGAAATGGGCTACATATTCCACACCAAGAACAATCTCTTACCTGCACGAAAGTTTTTATGAAACCTAAAAACCAAAGGAGGATTTAGTAGTAAATTAAGAGTAGAGTGCTTAATTGAATAAGGCCATGAAGCACGCACACACCGCCCGTCACTCTCCTCAAGTATATAACAAAAATCATAACTTACTGGCAAATACTAGTTTATTTTGTGAAAGGAGATGTAACAAGGTAAGCATACTGGAAGGTGTGCTTGGATAAATCAAAGCATAGCTTAAATAAAGCACCTAGTTTACACCTAGGAGATTTCATAACCTGTGAATGACTTGAACTAAATCTAGCCCACACCCGTTCCCATTATATTAGCATGAACCGATCAAATTAAACATTCACCTAACATTTAAATTATAGGAGATAGAAATTTAAATATTTATGGCACTATAGAGAAAGTATCATAAGGGAATGATGAAAGAAGCATTAAAAGTAACAGAAAGCCAAGCTTACCCCTTGTACCTTTTGCATAATGATTTAACTAGCAAAATTTTAACAAAGAGAACTTAAACCACCTGAAACCAGACGAGCTACTTATGAACAGTTATTAGAACAAACTCATCTATGTGGCAAAATAGAAGATTTATAAGTAGAGGTGACAAGCCTAATGAGCCTGGTGATAGCTGGTTGTCCAGAAAAAGAATTTCAGTTCAACTTTAAATAACACTAAAGACCCCTTATAGGTTTTAATGTGTATTTAAATGTTAGTCTAAAAAGGTACAGCTTTTCAGAAATGGGTACAACCTTAACTAGAGAGTAAAAATAAACAGCACCACAGTTGGCTTAAAAGCAGCCACCAATTAAGAAAGTGTTCAAGCTCAACAATAAATATACCTTAATATCAATGTTAAATAAATTAACTCCTAGTCTTATTACTGGACTAATCTATAAAATTATAGAAGCAATACTGTTAATATGAGTAACGAGATATTTCTCCTTGCACAAGTTTACATCAGCAAGTAATAATATACTGATAGTTAACAGTAAATAAATACAGCCCAACACTAAACTATTTATCAAATACACTGTTAAGCCAACACAGGTGTGCACCCAAGGAAAGATTTAAAAAAGTAAAAGAAACTCGGCAAACACAAACCCAGCCTGTTTACCAAAAATATAACCTCTAGCATTATTAGTATTGGAGGCACTGCCTGCCCGGTGACAACTGTTGAATGGCCGTGGTATCCTGACCATGCAAAGGTAGCGTAATCATTTGTTCTCTAAATAGGGACTTGTATGAATGGCCACATGAGGGTTATACTGTCTCTTACTTTTAATCAGTGAAATTTACCTCACTGTGAAGAGGCGGGGATACCGAAAAATAATGAGAAGACCCTATGGAGCTTCAATTAGTTAATCCAAAAAAACATGATTAAACCATCAATGGATAACGAAATTTCACATGGGTTGACAATTTTGGTCGGGGTGACCTCGGAGCACAAAAAAACTTCTAGTGATTAAAGCTTAGACTCACTAGTCAAAGCACAGTATCACTTATTGATCGAAAACACTGATCAACAAAACAAGTTACTCTAGGGATAACAGCGCAATCCTATTCTAGAGCTCATATCAACAATAGGGTTTACGACCTCGATGTTGGATCACGACACCCCAATGGTGTAACCGCTATTAAAGGTTCGTTTGTTAAACGATTAAAATCCTACGTGATCTGAGTTCGGACCAGAGTGATCCAGGTTGGCTTCTCTCTATTATGTATTTCTCCCAGTACAAAAGGACAAGAGAAATAAGGCCCACCTCAAGCAAGTGCCTTTAAAGTAATTAATGATATAATCTCAACTTAATAAGCAAAAACAATCACCTGAGACCAGGGTTTATTTAGGGTGGCAGAGCCTGGTAATTGTGTAAAACTTAAACCTTTATACCCAGAGGTTCAAATCCTCTCCCTAACAAAATGTTTATAATCAATATTCTAAGGCTTGTTATCCCTATTCTTCTAGCCATAGCATTTTTAACATTAGTAGAATGAAAAATTCTAGGCTACGTACAACTCCAAAAAGGACCGAAAACTGTAGGACCACATGGCCTACTTCAACCCATTGCTGATGCAATCAAACTATTCATTAAAGAACCACTATGACCAGCTACCTCCTCCACCTCCATATTCATCATCATGCCAGTTCTGACCTTGACTCTAGCCCTAACAATATGAATCCCCTACCCATGCCATACCCCCTCATTAACGTAAACCTAGAGGTGCTATTTATACTAGCCATATCAAGTCTAACTGTGTATTCTATCTTATGGTCCAGCTGAGCTATTTATACTAGCCATATCAAGTCTAACTGTGTATTCTATCTTATGGTCCAACTCAAAATATGCACTAATTGGGGCTCTGTGAGCAGTGGCACAAACAATCTCATATGAAGTAGCACTAGCAATTATTCTCTTATCTGTGCTCCTAATAAATGGGTCTTTCACCCTATCAACCCTCACCACAACACAAGAACAACTATGGCTGATCTTTCCATCATGGCCACTGGCCATAATATGATTTATTTCTACCCTAGCAGAGACCAACCGAGCCCTGTTCAACCTAAAAGAAGGAGAATCCGAGCTCGTATCTGACTTTAATGTAGAATATGCAGCAGGCCCTTTCCCTATGTTTTCCCCAGCAGAATAACACTAATATCATCATAATAAATATATTCACAAAAATCCTGTTCCTGGGAGCATTTCACAACCCACATACACCAGAACAATACACAATCAATTTCATCATCAAAACACTGTTATTAACAATATCCTTCCTATGAATTCAAGCATCCTACCCTCGATTCTGATATGACCAGTTAATACACCTACTCTGAAAAAATTTCCTGCCTTTAACACTAACCCTGTGCATATGACATGTATCACTACCCATCATAATGATAAGCATCCCCCCACAAACATAAGAAACATGTCTGATAAAAGAGTTACTTTCATAGAGTAAATAATAGAGGTTTAAGCCCTCTTATTTCTAGAATTATAGGAATTGAACCTACCCTTGAGACTTCAAATTCTCCATGCTACCATACAACAATAAACATAAGGTTCCTATAAATAAAGATAATAAAAGATATGCAAAAAATTTATGAAGAAAATATATAAAATCTTATTGCAAATCATAGAGATATCTATGAGAGATATCTTACTGAATGGGAAGATTCAATATCACAAAAATATAGTGCTCCCAGAATATGCGTGTGTACATATGCATACATAAGTGTGTTTTATATATATATATGCATACATATGTATAAATATATATTTTATATATACATACATATATTACATATATACATATGAATGTGACTTTAAAATATCAGATAATTCCAAATTCCCAAATATGTTTTTAATATGAGAAGCTGGTCACAAGATGTATATGAAAAAAGATTCAAGAACAACAAAGAATATCTTAAAAATTAAGAGCTGATTTACCATCAAGACTTGCCATAATTAAAACAATGTGGTACTGAGAATGGAGCCCACATTTCTGCAGAGCTGGACCACCTGGCTCGGGACCTCTTCCCTCCTCTGAAACTGAACTGCCCTGGAGCCCGAGGGGAGGGCAGCTTCACTGAGGCTGCCAGCTCTGGAGGGGCCCCAGCAGCCGAAGCCACAACAGTCCTGGGGACCGCGGGCTGGATGACACATCCTGGGGTAAGCCAGATGCCATGTCATGAGGACACTCAAGCAGCCCTAAGGAGAGATCCATGTGGCAAGGAACTAAGGCCTTCTACATACAGCCACATGACCGTGTGGATGACAGGCACTTGGTGCTCCAGCCAAGCATCAGGGCTGTGCCTCTAAGGTCAGAGAGCCAAGTTCAGGACACTGGTCCACAAGAGACCTCCCAGCTCCATGTAATATCAAACGGCAAAAATCTCCCAGAGATCTCCATCTCAATGCCAAGATCCGGCTCCACTCAACGACCAGCAAACTACACTGCTGGACACCCTATGCCAAACAACTAGCAAGACAGGAACACAACCCCATCCATTAGCAGAGAGGTGGCCTAAAATCATAAAAAGGCCACAGACACCCCAAAACTCACCACCAGATGTGGAACTGCCCCCCAGAAAGACATGATCCAGCCTCACCACCAGAACACAGTCACTAGTCCCCTCCACCAGGAAGCCTACACAACCCACTGAAACAACCTTAACCACTAGGAACAGAAACCAAAAACGAGAACTACGAACTTGCAGCCTGTGAAAAGGAGACCCCAAACACAGTAACTTAAGGAAAATGAGAAGACAGAGAAACACACAGCAGAGGAAGGAGCAAGGTAAAAAGCCACCAGACCTAACAAATGAAGAGAAAATAGGCAGTTTACCTTAAAAAGCATTCAGAATAATGATAGCAAAGATGATCCAAAATCCTGGAAATAGAATGGAGAAAATACAAGAAACGTTTAACAAGGGCCTAGAAGAACTAAAGAGCAAACAAACAGTGATGAACGACACAATAAATGACATTAAAAATTCTCGAGAAGGGATCAATAGCAGAATAACTGAGGAAGAAGAATGGATAAGTGACCTGGAAAAAAAAATAGTGGAAATAACTACTGCAGAGCAGAATAAAGAAAAAAAGAATGAAAAGAATTGAGGACAGTCTCAGAGACCTCTGGGACAACATTAAACGCACCAACATTCGAAGTATAGGGGTCCCAGAAGAAGAAGAGAAAAAGAAAGGGACTGAGAAAATATTTGAAGAGATTATAGTTGAAAACTTCCCTAATATGGGAAAGGAAATAGTTAATCAACTCCAGGAAACACAGAGAGTCCCATACAGGATAAATCCAAGGAGAAACACACTGAGACACATATTAATCAAACTATCAAAAATTAAATACAAAGAAAAAATATTAAAAGCAACGAGGGAAAAACAACAAAAAACATACAAGGGAATCCCCTTAAGGCTAACAGCTGATCTTTCAGTAGAAACTATGCAAGCCACAAGGAGTGGCAGGACATATTTAAAGTGATGAAGGAGAAACACCTGCAACCAAGATTATTCTATCCAGCAAGGATCTCATTCAGATTTGATGGAGAAATTAAAACCTTTCCAGACAAGCGAAAGCTAAGAGAATTCAGCACCACCAAACCAGCTTTATAACAAATACTAAAGGAAATTCTCTAGGCAGGAAACACAAGAGAAGGAAGAGACCTACAGTAACAAACCCCAAACAATTAAGAAAATGGTAATAGGAACATACATATGGATAATTACCTGAAATGTAAATGGATTAAATGCTCCAAAAAAAGACATAGACTGGCAGAATGGTTACAAAAACAAGACCCATATATATGCTGTCTACAAGAGACCCACTTCAGACCTAGGGACACATACAGACTGAAACTGAGGAGATGCAAATCAAAAGAAAGCTGGAGTAGCAATTCTCATATCAGAAAAAATAGACTTTAAAACAAAGACTTTTACAAGAGACAAAGAAGGACACTACATAATGATCACGGGATCAATCCAAGAAGAAGATATAACAATTGTAAATATTTATGCACCCAGCATAGGAGCACATCAATACATAAAGCAAATGCTAACAGCCATAACAGGGGAAATCGAGAGTAACACAATCATAGTAGGGGACTTTAACACCCCACTTCCACCAATGGATAGATCATCCAAAATGAAAATAAATAAGGAAACACAAGCTTTAAATGATACATTAGGGCTTCCCTGGTGGTGCAGTGGTTGAGAGTCGCCCTGCCTATTCAGGGGACACGAGTTCATGCCCTGGTCTGGGAAGATCACACATGCCACGGAGTGGCTGGGCCCGTGAGCCATGGCCGCTGAGCCTGCGCGTCCAGAGCCTGTGTTCTGCAGCGGGAGAGGCAACAACAGTGAGAAGCCCATGTACCGCAAAAAAAAAAAAAAGATACATTAAGCAAAATGGACTTAATTGATATTTATAGGACATTCCATCCAAAAATGACAGAATACACATTCTTCTCAAGTGCTCATGGAACATTCTCCAGGATAGATCATATCTTGGGTCACAAAACAATCCTTGGTAAATTTAAGAAAATTGAAAATGTATCAAGTATCTTTTCTGACCAAAACACTATGAGACTAGATATCAATTACAGGAAAAGATCTATAAAAAATACAAACACAGGGAGGCTAAACAATACACTACTTAATAACCAAGAGATCACTGAAGAACTCAGAGGCAATCAAAGAATACCTAGAAACAAATGACAATGAAACCATGATGACTCAAAACCTATGGGATGCAGCAAAAGTGGTTCTAAGAGGGAAGTTTATAGGAATACAATCCTATACAATCCTATACAATCCTGAAAGATCAGCAACAAGGAACATCTCAAATAAACAACTTAAACTTACACCTAAAGCAATTAGAGAAAGAAGAACAAAAAAACCCCAAAGTTAGCAAAAGGAAATAAAACATAAAGATCAGATGACAAATAAATGAAAAAGAAATGAAGGAAACGATAGCAAAGATCAATAAAACTAAAAGCTGGTTCTTTGAGAAGATAAACAAAACTGATAAACCATTAGCTACACTCTTCAAGAAAAAAAGGGAGAAGACTCAAATTAATAGAATTAGAAATGAAAATGGAAAAGAAACATCTGACACTGTAGAAATACAAAAGATCATGAGAGATTACTATAAGCAACTCTATGCCAATAAAATGGACAACCTGGAGGAAATGGACAAATTCTTAGAAAGGCACAACCTTCCGAGACTGAACCAGGAAGAAATAGAAAATATAAACAGACAAATCACAAGCACTCAAATTGAAACTGTGATTTAAAATCTTCCAACAAATAAAATCCCAGGACCAGATGGCTTCACAGGCGAATTCTATCAAACATTTAGAGAAGAGCTAATTCCCATCCTTCTCAAACTCTTCCATAATATAGCAGAGGGAGGAACACTCTCAAACTCATTCTATGAGGCCACCATCACCCTGATACCAAAACCAAACAAAGATGTCACAAAGAAAGAAAACTAAGGGCAATATTACTGATGAACATAGATGCAAAAATCCTCAACAAAATACTAACAAACAGAATCAAACAGCACGTTAAAAGTATCATACAACAGGGTCAAGAGGGATTTATCCCAGGAATGCAAGGATTCTTCAATATATACAAATCAATCAGTGTGATACACTGTATTAATCAATTGGAGGAGAAAAAACATATGATCATCTCAATAGATGCACAGAAAGCTTTCAACAAAATTCAACACCCATTTATGATAAGAACCCTCCAGAAAGTAGACATAGAGGGAAATTTCCTCAACATAATAAAGGCCATATATGAAAAACCAACAGCAACATCGTCCTCAATGGTGAAAAACTGAAACCATTTCCACTAAGATCAGGAACAAGACAGTGTTGCCCACTCTCACCACTATTATTCAACATAGTTTTGGAAGTTTTAGCCACAGCAATCAGAGAAGAAAAAGAAATAAAAGGAATCCAAATTGGAAAAGAACAAGTAAAACTGTCACTGTTTGCAGATGACATGATACTATACATAGAGAATCCTAAAGATGCCACCAGAAAACTACTAGAGCTAATCAATGAGTTTGGTAAAGTAGCAGGATACAATATTAATGCACAGAAATCTCTTACATTCCTATACACTAATGATGAAAAGTCTGAAAGTGAAATTAAGAAAACACTCCCATTTACCATTGCAACCAAAAGAATAAAATATCTAGGAATAAACCTACCTAAGGAGACAAAAGACCTGTATGCAGAAAAGTATAATATACTGATGAAAGAAATTAATGATGATACATATAGATGGAGAGAAATACCATGTTCTTGGATTGGAAGAATCAACATTGTGAAAATGACTCTACTACACAAAGCAATCTACAGATTCAATGCAATCCCTATCAAACTACCACTGGCATTTTTCACCGAACTAGAACAAAAAATTTTACTATTTGTATGGAAACACAAATGACCCCAAATAGCCAAAGTAATCTTGCAAAAGAAAAACGGAGCTAGAAGAATCAGGCTCCCAGTCTTCAGACTATTCTACAAAGCTACAGTAATCAAGACAGTATGGTACTGGCACAAAAACTGAAATATAGATCAATGGAACAGGATAGAAAGCCCAGAGATAAACCCACGCACATATGGTCACCTTATCTTTGATAAAGGAGACAAGAATATACAGTGGAGAAAAGACAGCCTCATCAATAAGTGGTGCTGGGAAAACTGGACGGCTACGTGTAAAAGAATGACATTAGAACACTCCCTAACACTGTACACAAAAATAAGCTCAAAATAGATTAAAGACCTAAATGTAATGCCAGAGATTATCAAACTCTTAGAGGAAAACATAGGCAGAGCACTCTATGACATAAATCACAGCAGGATCCTTTTTGACCCACCTCCTAGAGAAATGGAAATACAAACAAAAATAAACAAATGGGACCTAATGAAACTTAAAAGCTTTTGCACAGCAAAGGAAAACATAAACAAGCACAAAAGACAACCCTCAGAATGGGAGAAAATATTTGCAAATGAAGCAACTGACAAAGGATTAATCTCCAAAATTTGCAAGCAGCTTATACAGCTCAATATCAAAAAACAAACAACCCAATCCAAAAATGAGCAGAAGACCTAAATAGACATTTCTCCAAAGAAGATATACAGATTGACAACAAACACATGAAAAGATGCTCAGCATCATTAATCATAAGAGAAATGCGAATCAAAGTACAATGAGATATAATCTCACACCGGTCAGATTGGCCATCATCAAAAAACCTACAAACAATAAATGCTGGAGAGGGTGTGGAGAAAAGGGAACCCTCTTGCACTGTTGGTGGGAGTGTATATTGATACAGCCACTATTGAGAACAGTGTGGAGGTTCCTTAAAAATCTAAAACTGGAACTACCGTATGACCCAGCCATCCCACTACTGGGCATACACCCTGAGAAAACCATCATTCAAAAAGAGTCATGTTCCACAATGTTCATTGCAGCTCTATTTACAATAGCCAGGACATGGAAGCAACCTAAGTGTCTATCAACAGATGAATGGATAAAGAAGACGTGGCACATATATACAATGGGATATTACTCAGCCATAAAAAGAAATGAAATTGAGTTATTTGTAGTGAGGTGGGTGGACCTAGAGTCTGTCATACAGAGTGAAGTAAGTCAGAAAGAGAAAAACAAATTCCGTATGCTAACACATATATATGGAATCTAAAAAATAAGAAAAAAAAATGGTCATGAAGAACCTAGGGGCAAGACGGGAATAAAGACGCAGACCTACTAGAGAATGGACTTGAGGGTATGGGGAGGGGGAAGAGTAAGCTGGGACAAAGTGAGAGAGTGGCATGGACATATATATACTAACAAACATAAAATAGATAGCTAGTGGGAATCAGCCACATAGCACAGGGAGATCAGCTCGGTGCTCTGTGACCACCTAGAGGGGTGGGATAGGGAGGGTGGGAGGGAGGGAGATGCAAGAGGGAAGAGATATGGGGACATATGTATTTGTATAACTGATTTACTTTGTTACAAAGCAGAAACTAACACACCATTGTAAAGCAATTATACTCCAATAAAGATGTAAAAAGAACCCAAAAAACCAAAGAAAACAGTGTAGTACTGATGTAAGAAGTGAACAAAAGAACAGTGATGATAATATAGCCTAGAATCTGACATTTGTATACACAGGGGCTTTGAATATAGTGAGGGAATTATTAATTGTTGGGGAGAAAATTAGCTGTCCAACATAAATGTGAGACAGTTTGCTGCCCATATGGTAGAAAGATAAGATTACATTTTTACTTCACATCATATCACATATAAAAATAAGATGATTGGGCTTCCCTGGTGGCACAGTCGTTGAGAGTCCGCCTGCCGATGCAGGGGACACAGGTTCGTGCCCCATTCCGGGAAGATCCCACGTGCCGCGGAGCGGCTAGGCCTGTGAGCCATGGCCGCTGAGCCTGCGCGTCCGGAGCCTGTGCTCCGCAACGGGAGAGGCCACAACAGTGAGAGGTCCGCGTACTGCAAAAAAAAAAATGTAATATGATTGATGATTTAAAAGCTAAATATGAAAAGCTCAATTTTAAATTTTTTTGAAGAAAATATCAATATCTTCATGACACGCAGTCGTAAAGGATTGCTTTATCAAGACACATAGAGCCAATCAGAATAGAGAGCCCAGAAATAAACCCACGTACCTATGGTCAATTAATCTACAAAAAAAGAGGCAAGAATATACAGTGGAGAAAAGACAGTCTCTTCAATAAGTGGTGCTGGGCAAGCTGGACATGTACATGTAAAAGAATTAAATTAGAACATTTTCTAATACCATATACAAAAATAAACTCAAAATGGATTAAAGACCTAAATGTAAGACTATAAACCATAAAACTCCTAGAAGAGAACGTAGGCAGAACACTCTTTGACATAAACCATAGAACTATTTTTTGGATCTGTCTCCTAAGAGAAAGGGAACAAAAGCAAAAATAAACAAATGGGACCAAATTAAACTTAAAAGCTTTTGCACAGCAAAGGAAACCACTGACAAAATGAAAAGACAGCCTACTGAATGGGAGAAAATATTGATATTTGCAAATTATATGACCAATAACAGGTTAACATCCAAAATATATTAAAAGTTCATACAACTCAATATAAAAAAAAAAGCAAAACCCATAGAACCTGATTAAAAATGGGCAGAAGACTTGAATAGACATTTTTTCCAAAGAAGACATACAGATGGCCAACAGGCACATTGAAAGGTGTTCCACATCATTAATGATCAGAGAAATGCAAATCAAAACCACAATGAGATATCACCTCAAACCTGTCGGGATAGCTATCATCAAAAAGACCACAGTTAACAAATGTTGGAGAGGATGTCGAGAAATGGGAAGCCTCGTGCACTGCTTGTGGGAATGTAAACTTGTGCAGCCACTGTGGAAAGCAGTATGGAGGTTCCTCAAAAAACTAAAAATAGAGCTACTGTATGATCCAGCAATTCCACTCCTGGGTGTATATCCGAAGAAAACAAACACTAATTTGAAAAGATACATGCACCTCAATGTTCATAACATCATTATTTACAATACCAAGATATGGAAGCAACCTTAGTGTCCATCAGCAGATGAATGGGCAAAGAAGATGTGGGGTGTGTGCGTGTGTATGTGTGTGTATACACATACACACAGATACACACACACACACACACACACACACACACACACACGTAGAATATTACTCAGCCATAAAAAAGAATGAAATTTGCAAAAACAGGGATGGACTTGGAGGGTATTATGCTTAGTGAAATAAGTCAGAGAAGTACAAATATTATCACTTATATGTAGAATCTAAAAAATAAAACAAGCTAGTGAATATGGCAAAAAAGGAGGAGACTCAGAGATAGAGTGCAAACAGGTGGTTACCAGTGGGGAGAGAGAAGAGGGGAAGGGCAAGATAGGGTTAGGGCATTAAGAGGTACAAACTACTATGTATAAAATAAATAAGCTACAAGGATATATTGTACAGCACAGTGAATATAGCCAATATTTTATAATAGCTATAAATGGAGTATAACCTTTAAAAAATTGTAAATCACTATGTTGTACACCTGAAATTTATATAATATTGTAAATCAACTGTACCTCAAGTGAAAAAAGAAAAAGACACAGAGAGCCAAAACATGAAGGAAATGATGAATGTATTTAACTACTAAGTTCTTTTATTTGACAGAAGAAACCATAAATAAAGTGAAATACCAAACCATCGACTGGAATAAAATATTTAGTGCCTAGAACCAATAAATAATTAGTATCTAAAATACCTAAAGAACTCATAAATCAATAAGAAGAAAAACTCAGTAGAAGAATGGATGAAGGCTATGAATAGTCAATTCACAGAAGAATAAACCTGAATGAGCCAAAATATATGAAAATGAGACATTTTTTCATTGGTTTTCCATCCTTGCAGTTCAATATGGGTAGTGTACAGGAGGGCAATAAATGGATATTGTCAATCTTCCATTTTAAACTTTAAATCTATTGTTTTGCATCAGTAATTTGAATATTTTTGCAAAAGATAGGACCAAGTCAATGCCTACTCATCCACTTTTGATTTGAAGGATTTGGATGAATCTACACTCTAGCAGCTTTTACTTTCCACCTAGACCTAAGAAAATTCATTCATCTATTGATTTAATAACTTCATTTCTATATAACTCATTGAGATGAGAGAGTTTCTTTTCTCACAGTACCGCACATTAGCACCAGCTAAGAGTGGGGAAAAGTTAAAAAGCTGGTTTTTTGTGGTGTTTGTTTTGTTTTGCTTTTTTGTTTTTGTTTTTGCGGTACGCGAGCCTCTCACTGTTGTGGCCTCTCCCGTTGTGGAACACAGGCTCCGGACGCGCAGGCTCAGTGGCCATGGCTCACGGGCCCAGCCGCTCCGCAGCATGTGGGATCTTCCCGGACTGGGGCATGAACCCGTGTCCCCTGCATCGGCAGGCGGACTCTCAACCACTGCGCCACCAGGGAAGCCCTTGTTTTGTTTTTAATGTCTGCTTGTGTGTCTCACAATTAAGACTCATTCCGTGGGGACATTAAAAACTTTGGTGCAGGAAAAAATGTGTAAAAGTTTACACTTAGAGAAGCGATCGAAACACTGAAGCTGGGAGCTTTCCAAATTAGGAAATTAGGTTATATTCAAAGGAAGTAATCTAGGGAGGCCACAAGTCAAATCAGAAAATTAAGTGGAAATTGAGAACAGCTAAGGATTAGGAGAGTAACGCACTGATACTTTGTTGTTACTAGCTGACTTTTTAAGCGTCATTTACCTCTTGTTGTTTAAATATGGCAGTTTTTAAAATTATTTTTTATTGGAGTATAGTTATTTACAATGTTGTGTTAGTTTCTACTATACAGCAAAGTGAATCAGTTATACATATATCCACTTTTTTAGAATCTATTCCCATAAATATGACAATTTTAATAGAGAATTTTTTGTATTAAAAAATCACTTGTGTGGGGAAGTTGTTCAGATTTCTATTTTAAAGAATGGTTAGTGGGTTGGCAGGTTACATTGCCTCTGTGTCTCAGTTTCCTTATCTGCAAGATGAAGTGGTTAATAGCACCCACCTCATAAGGTTATTATAAGGACTAAAGGAGCGAATACAGGCAAATACAAAGTGTCTCCAAAATACTAAACACTGGATAAAACTTAGCTATCTAAATTTTACCGTATCTAAAGGAAGCCTGCCTGTTTGGATCTCTCGTATATAACTGTGGTTTACCGGCTGCCAATGTTTGTGCCTGAAAAGTACTAAATGGTCTCTTTTTAAGAGCTGGAATTAAAAATTGTATGTTAGGAGAAAAGACACATCAATGAAGATAACATTTATTACCAAATAATTTCATAGTTAATACGGCTGAACCCTAAACACTTGTGTGTTCCTGAGGGAATATACATAGGTTAGATCTGACCACGGATACTAAACACACACAGACACACACACACACTTTCTCTCACACACTTACACACACACCCCAAATATGTGGGTCGGCCAAAACCTGGGTACACATAATTTGCATTCCTAAAAGCCATGGAAACAAACCACTATGCTGAAATTGACATTCCATATAGTCTTTGCTGTTAACCAGAAGTTAAAATACTTTCCAACATAGTTAAAACATAATTGAAACTACAAAATGTGGGGGTATGCATTTTAAAACCATTTTGAACCCAAATCATTTAAACCAAGCTTTTTAAATTTATGGACGAGGGAACTTAGCATCACAGGTGTTACACAGGACTAGAACATAGGTCTCTTAACCATCTGTCCAATATTTTTCCCAGCCCCCAGTTCAATGATGACTTTTCCAGTTGTGTTTATTGTAAATTTAAGGGATACATTCATATGGCTGCTTCTAATGAAAAGTATATATTCAGCATAAGCTTTGCGCCCAGCACTCAGCTAGACACCCTTGGGAGATGTGCAGTGTTTATACATGACAATTTTAATAAAGAGAGCTGGGGATTTTTTGCAAAAGATGACTGAGTGAAAAGTAATGCATGATATTTTCACTTTCACATAAACGTATTGTGGTTAAAAGTGAAGGGTCTTAATTGACACTGGCAGCATTCCAGTATAGGTTTTACTAACTCCTAGCCATGAAACTTTGGTCAAGTTATTTAACCTTCCTTCAACTTCAATTTTCTCATCTTGTAAAACAGGGTTTATGGATCTTGAGGGCATTATGCTAAGTGAAATAAGTCAGACAGAGAAAGACAAATACTGTATGATCTCACTTGTATGTGAAATCTTAAGAAAAAAAAAAAGACTCACAGATACAGAGAACAGATTGGCAGTTGCCAGAGGTAAGGGGTGAAGGGTGGGCAAAATGCGTGAAGGTGGTCACAAGGTAAAAACTTCCAGTGATAAAATAAATAAGTCCTGGGGATGTAAAGTGCAGTAGGGTGAATATAGTTAACAATACTGTATTGTATAATATATTCAGAAGTTGCTAAGAGAATAGATCTTAAAAGTTCTTATCACAAGAAAAAAATTTTAACTATGTGTGGTGATGGATGTTAACTAGACTTATTGTGGTGATCATTTCCCTGGTGGCGCCGTGGTTAAGAATCCACCTACCAATGCAGGGTACACGGGTTCAAGCCCTGGTCTGGGAAGATCCCACATGCTGCAGAGCAACTAAGCCCATGCGCCACAACTACTGAGCCTGCACTCCAGAGCCCAAGAGCCACAACTCCTGAAGCCCGGGCACCTAGAGCTCGTGCTCTGCAACAAGAGAAGCCACCACAATGAGAAGCCCATGCACCGCAACAAAGAGTAGCCCCCACTCACAACAACTAGAGAAAGCCCGCATGCAGCAATGAAGATCCAACACAGCCAAAAATAAATAAATAAAATAAATAAATAAATTTTATAAAGTTATAGAATGCTCTCCATTATTAGAAAAAAAAAAAGGTGGGGTTAATTCCCTGGTGTCACAGTAGTTAAGACTCCATGCTCCCAATGCAGGAGGCCCAGGTTCGATCCCTGGCCAGGGAACTAGATCCCACATGCATGCCGCAACTAAGAGTTCGCATGCCACAACTAAGGAGCCCACGAGCCGCAACTAAGGGCCAAATATCAAACAACTATCAAATTATGATGTTGTATACCTGAAACTAATATAATATAATATGTCAGTCATATCACATTAAAAAAAAAAACAGGGTCTGCATCTTCGTCAAATAGTTGTGAGGATAAAATGACATAAATCAGGCAAAGCACTTGTGGGCCAGTACCTAGAATAGAGTAAGTGATCAATAAATATAAAATTATCATCATTATTGTCACCATTCAAAATGTGATTAAAGTTCAGCATTTCTTCTTGAAATGGAAAGAATTCCAGAGGTCCTTCCTTTTGGCTATTAGATAATGATCACAAATTCTTTAGCTAGTCTCTATTTTGTTCATAAATTTAAGCAAGAATATCTCACAGGGTTATTGTAGGATTCAAATAGATAATCTACATGGAGTGCCTAGGAAAGTGTTTGGATTTGACCAAACTTAGGCCCCCATACCTTCCTTACTCCATCACGAAGAATAGGTTATAGATATTTCTGTAAATAGGCAAATCTAGGAATATTTTCCCCCAATAAAATGCTTAAAATGCATGCTTGCAACTTCTAGATGTGGTGGAAATGAGGCAAGTCAAAGGGGAACATTATAGTGACTGCTGACAAGTTGGATGATGGTGATGAACGGAGACCAGACTTAAAGAGCCTTTGGTTCTTTTCCTTGAACCAGAAAAAAAAGAACTGGTCCCAGAAATGAGGAGCTTGCTAAAATGGTTACTTTGTTACTGAAGAAGGTAAAGAATTTCGTATAGATAGGGAGTGTGAAGTGAAAAATAGATGATTTTGAAATCTAATATTTTGTTATTCTGTAAGCATGTTGGATAAAGCTGCCAGCCAAGAAGCTAAACCGACTCTAAAATCCTGTAATGATTAACAAGAGAGTTAGAAATGTTCCCCAAAGCAATAAAAGCTGGGGCAGATATTTAATATTATGAATTACATATCCATTCTGAAGGGCAGAACATAAAAGGACTAAGGGTGGAGGGCCCACCAGAGACAGAAGGACCTAGAAGGAGGTAGCAGGATAAGAGAAAGCAAACTCCTCTTCTTCATAATTTAGCCAAGAGCCTTCCATCGAAGTTTATTATTAATGCAACTGAGCCCTGGTTCAAAGTGCAAAACCAACACCACTAACAGGATTCTCCCGCCACTAAGAATATTGGAAGCCATATGTTATGGGTTGAATTGGGTCTACCCCAAATTCACATATTGAAGTATTAACCCCCAGTACCACAGAGTGTGACCTTATTTGGAAATAGGGTTATTGCAGATGTAATTAGTTAATATGAGGTCATACCAGAATATGGTAGCCCCTAATGCAATATGACTAGTGTCCTTATAAAAAGGGGAACTTTGGACATAGACACGCACACATATAAGATGTGAAAATGAAGGTAGAGATCGGGTAGAGATGCTACAAGGCAAGAAATGTCACACCGCCATCAAACTTCCAGAAGCAGTTGAGAGACATGGAACAGATTTTCCCTCACAGCCCTCAGAAGGAATCAGCCCTGCTAACACCTTAGTCTTGGACTTCTAGCCTCCAGGACTGTGAGACAATAAATGTCTGTTTGTGGTAGTATTTTGCTCTGGCCACCCTAGCAAGCTAATACAGATTTAGCTTTTCTGGTAATATCCCAGTGCTGACTAGCATTGCTACTTGATATAAAGAACTTTGTGTCTTCTTAAAAAGAAGAATTCTTTGAGGTAAATGGAAGAATTCAGAGAATGCTTAAGAACAGATATTTTTCTGGGTTTTTAGGAAGGCCTAATAAAGCTGGGAAGCAAGTGATACGCAAAGGAATGCCTGCCTATATCCAGTGAGCAGGCTAAAAAGAACAGGAAGGATCCAAAGATGTTGGGTTGATTAATTTCATACAAGTAAAAAATGTCAGCTTGTTGTATATCATAATAAAAATTAATACATACAATTAATTTTGCAAAAACATTTAGGGAGGAAGGGTTGACTCTTGTTCTATCCTAGGGCCCAAATATTCTGTAACTGATAGAATTTCAGAACAGTAAATGACGTTAGACAGTATCTCATCTTATAAATGGAGAAGTAAGAACAAGAAATATTTAAAGAGGCTTGTGCCATCATGATGCTGGCCAAGGCCAGAAGCCTTTTGTCAGAGAGACTGAAAAGCATTTGAAGTCTTTGAACTGTGTCAGAATCTCTGTCCCTACACATTGCTTGGAGTAAAAGCGTGCTTATTCAAAGCATGGTCCCGGAAGTTAACCATGCCAGAATGGTAATGAAACTAATTATTTCCATAGCAACTGTGACCTAACCTTATAAGCCACTGAATAATCATGACTCTAGAATCCAGCTAGTTTGTGCCGTTCCTAACCTGGTTATGGGAATGCTGAACTTGAGCAATGAGAACTTCTAGAGCTGATGAAAAAGCTTCACAGACATGGCACTTGGGAAGGAACTAAATCTGCCAAGTTTTCTCATCATTAACTGTGCTCACTTTCTGTCTTCTTCTCATCACCCCTTGAAGATTAAGAACTATGGAGTAGAATATATCACAGAGAGTCAAACCCCCTCGATTTGCGAATGAGGAGAAGGAGACCCAGAGTGACTGTGCCTTGCCTGAGGTTATACAGTGAGTTTTAGAAGAACTGGGTTGGACCAAGTTTTCTTGATTCCTACCTAGCTCAGCTCTTTTTAAATAACAGCACATTGCCATCCCAGGGAAAACTCTATGTATGTATATTTTTCACTGTGAAGTGAAGCAAGCATCCTGCCTTGCTACTGATCCCTTTAGAAATTGATAACTCTTATGTATGAAGAATAGATAGTAAACAATGCACTGTCATTCTACAGGTCTGGCCAACTCTTGACCCTTTATGCATTTCATTATCAAAGCCCCAGCTTACAGAGCAAATAGATCCTCTTCCAATCACTTCCATTCAAGGATATTATGTTTCCGTATAAAAGCTTAGGCGTACTGATAGGTACCATGAAAATATACAAATGAATACAGTAGATAAACTTGTGCCAAACATACATTTGGCCTTGTTCTATGACTCAGTGTGTTTTCAAAGTACTCTAAAAGCAAAATAGTTCTTCGAGGACTAGCCAGAGCATACTTTTACACCCTCTGTGCCAAGATCTCTGCAATTCAGCTACTAACTGACAATGGTTGGCAGTCCTAAATTCATTCAATCCAAGTGTATGAGCGCCCCACTTTCAATATAATGTCTGGCTCAATCCTGTGGTGCAGAGCCTGCAAGAATTCCACTGAAGTTAAGAGGTCGCACTCCTCTCAGTGTGGAGGGGAACAAGGAAAACCCGCAGTCAGAATCTACTGAACCTAACACTGGTCCTAATTCATTTTTCCGGTGACTCTAGTCTGAATTACTCAATGCGTAGACCATAAACATTAAGTGCTTAAAAAGGAGCTTTCCTAGAGTTTTATTAACCTTCCTTATTCTAAGAGCTTTTCTTCCACATGTCCGCATTGCAATTAGATTGTAAGAGATTAACTGGTAGCCTCACAAAGTGCCAACATCGAAAGGAGCAAAGGAAACGGAATCCTGCGTGGCTGTTTAGCCCAGAACATAATCAAGTTAGCAGTTCTACCATTGATAAAATCTAACCCTAGTTTAAATGAAACATAGCTTTTCATAAATAACACACTTTTTCTGAGCGTCTTCTTTTCTCCCAATGTTCTCCAAGGAAAACACTGATTTTGGTTGGGACACTGAATTTGCTGCTCTTCAACACTAGGCCTATTTCTGCTTATTCACTTTTAGATTTCTCTGTCTACTTTCAGATGCCTGAAAATTCTTAGAGAAACAAAACTCTTTACTCCATAAGTAGAGATTAAAGACTTAATACATCTGAATATACTAGGCTACTCAATAAACATTAAATGAATGAACAATGTCACTAAGGGAAATACTTTCTACGTAAATGGTTTACAGCTTAACTCGTTTGCTGAAACTATTTGATTTTACTGAATTTGAATTCACATGCAACCATTTCTTGCTAAGAATCTAAAACTATACATTGTCGCAATTTTTTAGGGCTGGTGAGTGGACCCTTATACACGTTGAAACAGAAAACAACAGTGTGGAATCCTCCCTCATACAAGGAAGCTTCCAGCTGTTGTGGAAGGAGAACATGTGGGAATACAGTTCTGAAATCTGCCTGACAACCGGTAGAAAAGCAATAGAGCCACAGCTTCCAAAAAGAATTTCCATTTCCAATACTAACAATTTTAAGCTGAATTCCCCATTCACACATTTAAAGAAGACAGACGCTCATTTAGTAAATTTGAATAGAGGAACAATAGTACACCTAGGAGAAAGAATATTTTTGAAAAATATTCTGGCCTCTAAGTATTTCCTATAAAAATATAATCTCTTCCCTTTAAAATACCTTATATAACAACACTCAAAAATGTTCCTGGCATTCCTCTATGTGTTTGATTTTTCTGTACAGTTTTTAACTGATCTAACCTTGCCTAAAATTCTAGAAGCCAGATCCTGTCTAGAACGGAGTTTAAATCTCAGCAGGATTCTCTTTTCTGAGGGAAAACTATTTCTTGTCATTCTTGTTTTGGATTGGGGGAAAGTAGCCAGGAATTTTCATAGGTAGAGTCGTTTGGTCAGCTTGTGTAATTTCTGGAATCAAAATATGTCTTCACTGGACAGGGTTGTGAAGGTGATATTTATTCAGTTCTCACATCTGGGGATAAGTGGATGCCCTCACTTAGGAAATGTGGATGTCTGTCCAAGAGGTGTGGGAGCGTCTGCCACAGTTTCCTTTCCAGAGCATTTCTCTCACTGGGTTGATGCGTCTGGAATTCCTCAGCTTCCTTATGAAAATGTTGATGTTTATTCAGACTTTCTGAACCTTGACAACGATGGACAGATGCCTGTGGCCACCTACGTCTCTGGATGAGAGGCTGGCAGCCCTCAGGACCACTTATTCTGCTGTCTGCTACACATCACCAGAGATTTAAAAACAGACTGGTCAAAGTCAAGTCCAGATAGATGATGTGTAAATGTTTATTAGTCTGAGGTATTTTTTTTCTGTGTCTCTTTCTCTTGACAGCTTAAACTCACCCTCCTAGATTTGTTGGTCCAGCTTGATCCTGACAAAGTGAAATGTAGTCTATTTTTTTATATTAGCCCTACAAAAACTAAGACTCTTTTCTGATGTGAACATGGAGGGAAGTTGTGAGAAACCTTGGTAGGACAACTGAAATTGGTAGAGTGACTGTACCTTTTAGAAAGATAAGCCATTCATTCGAAATACACTGCATAAGGACATGCATATGATTAAATATGCATCACATTTACACATTTTATTCTAATATCCCAGTGCACTCCAATCCCAGGCTTCTCACCATGATCCGTGAACCGCAGGGGCCATCTGTGTGGTAAAGAATGAATGAAGAAAGAGGTATCTGTAATTGGTCTGAGGATGTCCATGGCTAATCCCACTGTACCTGGATGAGTTTCTTCTTAAACTGTAGTTTGTTTATTCCATGATTAGACAAGGTTCACATCTAAAATCAAACCAGTTTTTTTTTTCTAGCTGTGCTTCTACAAATACAGCAGAATTGGAAAATATATAGTTGTAGGCATTTCAATATCGCGGTTCAGCATGACCCTCTGTGAGCATCAGGCCAGCCGGCCAGACTAGTTCAGCATTTCAAGGCAAGGGTAAAAAACAGTCCCAAAACAGGAAACTCTACTATGGAAATGATTTTGTAATTCAGGGGCTATCTGGGGAACCAAAGATTTAAGTGAAGCACTTGAACTTACCCAACCTTTTGGTGTTCTATAATTCTAGTCTAACCATACAGATATCTTAGAGTTAAAAGATGAGGCATAAAATATGTTTGCTGAAAGACAGACACTTCCAACTTATTAAATATCAGTACATCAAGGAAGAAATTACTGGAACCTCTTATAGCTGCTTACATTGGGCAGCAGCCAAAACAAAACATTCATTATTACTGGGCAAACCTTTGTGTATCTAAGTGGACTGATTTTCAGATAGAATGCGTGTATAGACTCAGCATCTGGAAAACTTTTAATAATCTTCAAAAATCTTGGTTCAGTTTTTAACAGTGGACTAACCACAGCTATTGAAGTGCTTGGACTACACTTCCACAAAGGATGTTTTAGGTGAAGTTAGGCTAGCATCGTCAGGACTTCATACCTGGCAGTGCTTCTCCCAACCAGCAGGTGTTGGAACTAACAAAATCAAGGGGGTAGCAATCGACAGGACATCGAAAAGTGAAGTTGACATAGAGTCACCATCCTCACTGGTGTGCTTGGTGAAATACCCAGCCCCTGGACACATACATTTCTACCCATGTATCATTTCTCACTATTTACTTGGTTAAAAAAAAAAAAAAAACTTGATATGTGAATACATATGTTTACAATGTTTTAGTCATTCTCAAAATAATGTCAATATAATTTCTTCAAATACGTTGAGAAGGAAAAATATCTATACAGAGAGTTGGAATTTTTCTATTTATATTCATATATAAATATGAATGAGAGACAGAGATCTTAAGGAACTGGCTCACTCCATTGTGGACACTGACAAGTCTGAAATCTGCAGAGCAGGCTGGAAGCTTGGAAATTCCAGCAGGAGTTGGTGTTGTAGTTTTGATTCCAAAGGCAGTCTGAAAGCAGAAACCCTCCCTCTTCTAAGGACCTCAGTCTTTTCTCTAAGACCTTCAACTGAATGGATGAGACCCACTCACATTATAGAGGGTAATCTACTTTACTCAAAGTCTGCTTACTAACTTAAATGTTAATCACATCTAAAATATGCCTTTACAGCAACCTCTAAACTGGTGTTTGACCAAACAACTGGGCACCATGACCTAGCCAACCTGACACATAAAATTAACCATCACACTATCTCATGCATAGTTCAAATTTTTATTACTAAATATGCTCAGAGGAGTGTGCAGAAAACTATAAATCTACAAATATATAAAATATGAATGATTGATAGGCTTGTCATAAATTATTTCAATTTAATAATTCTAGTTGTCATTGGCTCCTTATTAGACTTTGTCTAGAAAGGATAGTATTTGGAAGTAATCATCCTTAAGCCTATAGATAGACCAAAATAGGGCAGCTAACTGAAACCTAAATCAACATCATAAGTAAATTTTTCAATAATATAATAAGGAAATAAAGAATTCAAATTTCCACTAAAACTGAGCTCAGTGTGGAAACGATATTGATACTTAGTTCAATTATAGGTCTTTGGGTTCGAGTTGATTACCTCTGTCTCTGGAAAGGTCATTAACTTATAGTAAGTTTCTGAAATAGCAATAGTTTCTAGAGTAAAGGGTGACATTCTCTGATGGGCAGAATCTGCCAGTTTAATTCTGAAAATTAAAGATGGACAAATACTGCAACCAGATGGCAACCTGGCATACCAAAATGCCAAAAATATCTCTGTCTCCTTACTTTTTTACTAAATACTCACACTCTCACTCCAATTGGAGAACAAAAGAGAAAACTCTGCCCTTTACAATGAGCTTTAAATTCTGTCTTCTAGTGGCCTAAAGATGTACAACATATAAAGATGAATCTGTTGCTATTGAATTGATTAATATTTTCTTATAATATAAAGCAGTAGGAAGAGCAACATTTATCAATGTTCAGAACAAGACTTTTTTCTGTCTTCTGTGTTACTTTTCTACCTCAAATGTAAAAGATACAAAACAAAAACAAACAAAAAAAAAGGCGGAGAGAGTGAGTGCCTTAGCTTTACAAATCAGAAAACCCTTTTTACTTTTCTCCCTGACTGGTTAGGAATGAGCCATTAGGACATGGGAAGACCACTGAGTTAAGAAAAAAAAGCAAAGTAGATTCTTCTGGCACTTGCTCTATGGAAATATTTTGTTTCATACCTGATGTTTTTTGGTATGCTATGATCGGTCATTGATGACCAAGAGTCTTTGGTCTGGAAAAGTAATGAAATAAAAAACACTTGAGCTCCACACTTTCCAGCATCATAAGAGTCACCTCATTAAGAAAAAAGTAAAGGTTTCGAGAAAGCACAAAGCAAAAAGGATAAAAATGCAAAACTTCTTTAGGATGAGGATATACCTTTTTCCACTATTTTATTTTTACTTTGCCAAAACATTGTCCTTCGTGAAGTTACTTCTGTGACATCTAGTACACTGCTGGCTTTTAGGCGGGTGAACATCCTGCTTCTCGGACACTTTAATGCTGTGGCCTCAAACTTTTTTGATCACATACCTCTATCAATAAAATTATTGAGCACACAACCACAATGTATATATATGTATTTACAAATTATAAAACTGTACCATTTTATAATATATACATTATAAAACTACATACACATAATTTTAAATAAGAAAAATATTTAAAAGTTCTCATTTTTTTCCTATACCCTAGTGACTCATTTTGTACCTCACTGGGAGGATACACAGAATCCCATACCCTCCATTTTGCAGACCAACGCTTCAGCAAGGATTTCCCTTCTATGAGTATTTTGCTCCCATTAAATTTCCCTTAATTTTAATTTGAAAAAATCTGCACCTTCCCACCCCTCACTCCTCTCCCCTGAAGAGCCAGGTTGCCTCCATTTCATTCTCCCGACCACCACATAAATCTCTGTCACCATCAGTATTCTAATTATACCCTTAGCAAGGCCAATCCCTTATTTCTTCACCAAACGGATGGATCTGTTTCAGACTGTATCCTCAACCTTGTTGCTGCCCTAGATAGTATTAACCACAATCTCCTTAAAATGCTTTCCTCCCTTGATTTCTGCCTCAGTCTGCAATCACTGGCTGCTGGGAACTCAAACCACTCAAGGCAGCCTAAGTAACAGAACTCACATGCGGGTACCCCTCCGAGCAACTCACTGGAACCAGAAAGTTGCAACTTAAGTTTCTTTCTCAAGTACGCTATGCCCACTGAATCTCTCATCATTTCTCCTCATATCAGTTTTTCTCTGCTTTAGCACTGAGTGGCTCTCCTGATCCTGGATTCCTGTGGCCTCTACAGTAAAAACCCAGTAAAATGACTAGAGTCTCCCATTACAGTTACACCCATCAAGAAGAGGGAATCTGCTTGACCCAGCTTGAGTCTTATGTCAAGTCCTGATCTCCAGTCAGTTGTGGTCAGTAGTTTGAGGTCTTTTGAGGGTGCAGACTCAGATTGTGGTCAGGGGTGGGCATGCTCCCCAACATGGCGGCAGGAAGTGTGTGAGCTGCTAGGATAGCTTCTGTGGCTCTCCTCTGATATTGTCCTCCCTCTCATGTCCTTCCTTCTTGGATTCTTCCATGGACTCCTTTTCTTCCACCCAGTGTTTAGGGTGTTTCCTCATTCTGTCCGTGGTTCTCTCTCCATTCTGCATACTCAGTCCATTCACCTGGCTCCTGCAACCATGCAACACTGATTGATTTACACCTCATAAGGCACACAGCACCGCATACCTTCCATACTTGTGTCTCCAGTTCTAAGTCTGTCCTGAGCTTGAGCCCTCTCCATGCCTACCTGCTGCCTCTCTATCTGATTTCCCACAGCCATCACAACCCAGGCTGAGTTCACCACCTTCAGCCCCATCACTGATCTTCCTAGATATCCCATCCCTAGGGTCACCATCCCTAACCAGCACCAGAACCTGAGAGGAATTTAATTAGACTCCTGCTTTTGTCTGGACTATGTGTTTTGGCTCTCACTTGAGATTTCTTTTGAAACGTAAATTTCTATTGCTTTAAAATATATGATAAAGCATCACAGTATTCAAAATCTTTATGCTTAAATAACAGTGAACTAATATTGATTAACTTATTATAAATGAATTTAGCATATGTCTTCCCAGTTAACAAAGTAACTGTGGACAAGGCCCCAGGTCATTGAGGACAGTGATGCTGGAGACTGCCTTGGAGAACGGTGAGATAGTATCTCTCATTTATTACTCACCCCAACCATAGAATGTAAGTATTTTTAATATTCCCATTTCACAGGTAAAGAAAGATACTGCTCTGTAGAGAGTTTGAATAATTTTTGCAATACTACAAATCTAGTAAAGTGCTGAGGTAGGATTTTGACCCAGAGCCCAGAGCCCAAACTGCTAATTATGACAATATGCTTCCTCCTTCTGTGTTAAGGAAAGTGGCATATGGTTAAGAATACAGGTTTGGAAGAGATACAAAATTGGTATGAGTTACTGCTCCCATGCTTGGCCCAGTTACAAAAGCTCTCTGTGTTTCCTCACCTGTACAGTGAGAATAATAGAGAGCTGGGGGAGGAGGCGCTTTATAGAGTAAATAGGAATGATGGATGTCGAGTGGTGAGCAAAGGGTCTGACATACAGTTATTGCTCAATAAATGGTACCTATTTCCCCAAATTAAGCCGTGTGGTTGAGGTGAGCACTGCATGAGTTACAACTCTGCTCACCAGTAGCACTTTCGGTTACCTTAGAAAAATTCCTTAACTCCCAGGTAGTTACGTTTTAAAGATGCATATCAAATAAGGTTTCCTGTGGTGAAATGCCAGTATATGTGCTGGGCAGAAGGGCCTTAGATCCTGTGCTACACAACAGACATTGATGGATATTATTTCCTTTCCCCTTTCAGATGGTGTTGTAAAAATAGTAGAACCTGGTCATGGTGTCACAATGGAATCCAACAATTCAACTGGGTAAAATGTGGAATTGCATTTATTGCCTAACTGCAGTATTGCTGCAAGGTTAATGAAATGACATTGAGCCAACCGGGAATATCAGGGTCAGGCTCCCCAGTCCAAACCTCTTTGGGTCTAACTAAAAAGTGGAGGTTATCCATTTCAGTTTAAACATGGAAAGCACTCTGGCTCTTTGTGGTTAATTAGGAACTCCAGGATGGTGACAGCATTTCAAGAATCTCCCACACATTTGGTACTAGTTTTGTGAGCTCAAACCTATAAAACTACTACAGGATAATACTGGAGTGCAGAGGTCTACCCTCTCCCTCTCCAGTTCTGGAGATTTGTTTCCCTGATACTGCATACCCAGCCTGGCACTCTGCTATTACCTGCTCCTCTCCCCAGAAGATGGGAACTTTTAGTCCACCTCACTTTGAGATCAGAGTGCTATAGCCCAATTTGAGTTACCTAAATGGATCCTTTTTCTTCTTAGATGTCTATAATATAATATTATAGTCTATAATGACTATACTGTGCATTAGATATCCAGGTCTTATTTATCTACCAGTTACAAGTTTGTACTCTTAAACAGCATCTCTCCTATTCTCCCAACACCCAGATTTTGTTAACCACCTTTCTACTCTCTGTTTTTACAAGTTGGGTCTTTTTAAGATTCCACATATAAGTAATATCATTCAGTATTTGTCTTACTCTGTCTGACTTATCTCACTTAGCATAATATCCTCAAGGTCCATCCATGTTGTCACGAATGGCAGGATTTCCTTCTTTCTCATGGCAGGATAATATCCCATTGTGTATGTGTGTGTGTATCACAACTTTTTTATCCACTCATCTGTTGATGGACATTGAGGTTCTTTCCTTATTTTGGCTATTGTGGATAATGCTGCGATAAATGTAGGAGTGCATATATCTCTTCTGTATCCTGTTTTCATTTCCTTTGGGTATATACCCAGAAGTGGGATTGCTGGTTCATATGATAGTTTTATTTTTCATTTTTTTGAGGAACTTCCATATAGTTTTCCATAGTGGCTGCACCAACTTACATTCCCACCAACAATGAACAAGTGTTTCCTTTCCTCAGCATCCTCACCAACACTTGCTAACTCTTGTCTTCTTGATATTAGCCATTCTAACAGATATGAGGTGACATTTCATTGTGGTTTTGATTTGCATTTATCTAATGATTAGTGACATTGAGCACTTTTTATGTACCTGTTGGCCAGTTATATGTCTACTTTGGGAAAATGTCTGTTTAGTTCCTCTGCCCATTTTTAATCAGATTGTTTGTGTTTTTCTGTTGTTATTAAGTTGTATGAGTTTTTATATATTTTGAATATTAACCTCTCATCTGATATATAGTTTGAAAATATTTTCTCCCATTGTGTAGGTTGCTTTTTCATTTTGTTGATCATTTATTTTGCTGTGCAGAAGCATTTAAGTTTGATGTAGTCCTGCTGGTTGATTTTTGCTTTTGTTGTTTGTGCTTTTGGTGTCCTGTCCAAAAAGTCATTGCCCATTGCCAAGACCAATGGAGGCACTTCTTCCCTACGTTTTCTTCTAAAAGTATTATGGCTTTAGATCTTATGTTTAAGTCTTTGATCCATTTAGAGTTAATTTTTGTGAGTAGTGTAGATAGGTGTCCAATTTCATTTATCTGCATGTGGTTATTCAGTATTCCCAACACAATTTGTTGAAGAGACTATCCTTTCGCCATTGGGTGTTCTTGGCTCCCTTGTCAAATATTGGTTGACCATATACGCGGGGGGTTAATTCTGGGATCTTTATTGTATTCCATCGATCTACATGTCTCTTTTTATATCAGTACCATACTGTTTTTACTATAGCTTTGTAGTATAATTTGAAATCAGGAAGTGTGATGCCTCCAGCTTTGTTCTTCTTTCTTGGGATTGCTTTGGCTATTCAGGGCATTTTGTGGTTCCTTACAAACTTCAGGATTTCCTTCTATTCTGTGAAAAATGCCATTGGAATTTTAAGAGGGATTGTGTTGAATCTATAGATGGCTTTGGGTAATACTGACATTTTAATCATATTAATTCTTCTGATCAATTAACATGGGATGTCTTTCCATTTGTCTGTGTCTTCTTCAATTTCCTTCAACAAAGTCTTATAGTTTTCAGTGTAGAGATCTTTCACTTCATTAGTTAAATTTATTCCTAAGTATTTTATTGTTTTAATGTTGTTGTGCATGGGGTAGTTTTATTTCCTTTTCAGATGTTTCATCATCAGTTTATTGAAATTCAGCATATTTCTGTACATTGATTTTATGTCCTCCAACTTTACTGAATTCATTGATTAGTTCCAACAGTTTTTTTTTTATGAAGCCTTTGGGGTTTTCTATATGTATATAAGATCATATATTCTTCAACTAACAACAGTTTTAATTCTTCATTTTCAATATGGATGCCTTTCATTTCTTTGTCTTGCATAATTGTTCTTGCTAGGACCTCTAGTACTATACTGAATAAGAGTGGTGAGAGTGGGCACCATTTGTCTAGTACCTAATCTTAGAGTAAAAGCTTTCAATTTTTCTCCATTGAGTATAATGTTAGCTGTAGGTTTATCATGCTTGGCCTTTACTCTTTTGAGATATGTTACTTCTATATCCAATATGTTGAGGGTTTTTATAATGAAAGGATTTTTTATTTTGTCAAATGCTTTTCCTGTATCTGAGATAATTATATGATTTTAATCTTTTATTCTATTAATGTGGTATATCACATTTATTGATTTTCATGCATTGAACCATTCTTACACCCTAGGGATATCCCACTTGGTCATGGTTTATAATGCTTTTAATATGTTCTTGAATTCAGTTTGCTAATATTTTGTTGAGAATTTCTATATCTATCTTCATCAGGGATATTGATCTGTAATTTTCTTCTCTTGTAGTATCCTTATCTGGTTTTGGTATCAAGGTAATGCTGATACCAAATTATGAGTTTGGAAATGTTCCTTTTCCTTCAATTCTTTGCAGAAGTTTGAAAAGAATTGTCTTTAATTCTGATTTAAATGTTTGGTAGAATTCACCCTGAAGCTGTCTGGTCCTGGGGTTTTCTGTGTTGGGAGGTTTTTGATTACTGATTCCTTTCTTTACTTATTATTGGTCTGTTCATATTTTCTATTCCTTGATTCAGTCTTGGTAGGTTGCTTGTTTCTAGGAATTTATCCATTTATTCTAAGTTATTTAATTGTTCATAGGAGTCTCTTATAATCCTATGTATTTCTCTAGTATCAGTAATGTTTCCTCTTTCATTTTTTATTTTATTTATTTGAGTCATCTCTCTGTTTTTCTTTGATAGTCTAGCTAAAGGTTTTTCAAGTTTGTTTAGCTTTTTAAAAATCCTCATAGTTTCATTGATCTTTTCTATTATTTTTCTGGTCTATATTTCATGTATTTCTGCTCTGATATTATTTCTCTTTTTGTGCTAACTTTGGTGAATAGATTCTGATGAGCATAATACAATCAACCTTTCTGAAGTGATAGGTCCAGGATGGATTCTCATTTTTATAGGAATATCTAGTTGAGATTCTCCTTGCTTGGAGAAAAAGAGAATATCCCCCCAAAACTCTTTCCAGGGATGTAGTAAAATATTGTGCCACCCAACCCTTTAATCAAATGACAGTAGCATTTAAAACATCCTATACTTCAACATTTTTATTATCTAGATCCTTGTCTATGGTACCCAAATAACAGTTCATTTTACAAATTCAGTGCAGCATGGGTAACCACCCCATTCAGCCAGGATACAGACTTTCTACCCAAAAGCCAAAACTGCCAGGAAGACATTTGTGGCAGAAACTTCTAAGTACCAACCTAATATACATTTTTCCCATCTTCTTCACAAACAGAACCCTGATTTTATTCTAGGTGGCAATAGGCCCAGATTAAAAATTATATTCTCCAGCCTCCCTTAAAGCTAGGGATGGCAGAGGTACTTAGGTGGATGTCTGGGAAATCTTAAGGAGCACTGATTCATCTAGGAGAGAAGACTTCTTACCCTTTTTCCTTTTCCCCCTTCTTCCTTCCTATTACCTGGAACTCAGATGTGATCACTGGTACTCCAGCAGCCATCTTACATCAGAAGCAGATCTCAAAGCTAAGTTTGGTGTCTTAGTTAACTTGGGCTGCCATAACAAAACACCACAGACTGGGTAACTTAAACAACAGACATTTATTTTCTCACAGTTCTGGAGGTTAGGAAGTCCAAAATCAGGGTGCCAGCATGGTCAGTTTCTAGTGAGACCTCTCTACCAGGCTTTTAGGTAGCTGCCATATTTCTATGTTCTCACGTGATCTCTTCTTTGTGTGCATGGGGCCCTGGGGTGGCAGAAATATTCAGGTATCTCTTGTTATAAAGACACTAATCCTATTGTATGACATCCCTACTCTTATGACCTCAGTTAAGTTAATTACCTCTTTATAGGCCCTGTCTCTAAATACAGACACATTGGAGGTTAGGGCTTCAACACATCAATTTGGTGGGGGGAGGGGGGAGACACAATTTAATCCATAGCAGATGAGCAGCAGAATTTTTTTAGATTCTTACAACATTGATGTCAACATGAAGCCACCATACATCCATAGACTGCCTGTACATCTCTGAATTTCCTTTACACGAGGCTAAAAAAAAAATCCACTATCTTGTCTGAATCGTGTATTTTGAATTTCTATTATATTGAATCAAACCTAATCTCAAATGATATAGTATATAGGCATCTATTCATTTAACCAAAAAAAATTTGAAGATGTACTGTGTACTGGGCACTATGCTCAGTGCTGAGAACTAGAGATAAGGCAAAGCAGATAGATTCCCTGCCTCTGACGAGCTCACAGATTTATGGAGGAAACAAACATAAATATGCACTTTAAATTTTTAGTCTTACAGAAAGGAGAACGTGAACAAAGTATTCAAAGAAATCTTAGCTTGGAAGTTTGGGCAGAACTACCCAGAGTTAAGATTTGAATCTGTCCTTGAAAGACATGTGGAATTTCAGCAGTTTACAGGTTGGAGTATTCCAGACATAGAAAGAGCCAAGGAATGGAGGGAATGGTCATTGGACAGTGGGAAGTTAGATTTTTTGGATAAACCTCATTGCAATTGGACACACTGAAGATTCCATTAAAAACAATGAAGGTGATGTTAAGAAGTAAAGTTATTAAACTCACATTTTGGGGAGGTTATTGTGGAGGTAGACTGCAGGCAGGGGGACCAGGTAGAGGACAATTATAAAGAAATAATACTAATGAGATGAAGAGGATATAAACAAGGCTAAAGGACAGTGTATTAACTCCTATGCATTTTAGTTTCAATCCAAATTGTCAAATGAGCTGTTAACCATCTGCAGACTAGCCTGCATGGACCTAGTACTAAAGCAAAACTTACACCATTAAATAGTATTTCTTGAAAAATGTTTTTGACAGAATCATTAGGCATATGTAGAAGAAATTTGGTGATGTTATCAGGTGTCAGGCCTTCTGAGCATCCCTGTGACAAGTGCAGGCCTCCTACTTGCGGCTGACTTTCCTTGAGTCCTTGGCTTTCCTCCATACTGACATCTCTCTACCTAGACCAGTGGCCCCAGGAGGGTTGCTCTGCACCTAGCCTGTTAACTTGGATCTACTCTCTTACCTTCTGTCTACTCATCACACTCCCTTATTTTCAAATGGATCTCCTTAGACATGATATTATGCCTCCTTGGACATGAACTAATGTTATTGCCATCTTGGTGTCAAATTTCTGAAGCTAAATAAATTATCCTGCATTCCTGGTAGAGAGTTCTACTTAGATATTGATACCTATTTGACTCTGAGCTGTGAAAAATGTTATGGTTGGCACCTCTCTGGGAGTGCTGTTTCTACTCCTATTCTCCCCCTCAGTGTGACCTCCCTTTCTTGCCCACATGCACTCCTCTAGCATTGGATGGAGGCACACATTCATCTCTTTCTAGGAAATGAAGCTGAATGGAGATGAGTTGATGACAAATCAGTTAGAAAATCACATTGCAACAAAAGCACAGAAAGATTGGCTTTTCTTTGACACAAACAATGAGGGCATATTTTAGGATATTTCTTTGAGAATCACAAAGAGCATCATGTACGTACAATGCATTTATAGTTCTTTGCCTTTCCTCATCCATTGATTAAGCATGCAACATTTTTTCTTAAATTTGAAGCTTGTTAATCACTTTTGGATTGCAGATTTATTTTACCTGAACATCTCTGTCATGTCTAAATCCACACATCAATTACACACACACATAAACACACACAATCCACATACGATTTTATTCAAAGTCAGACCATGTAAAAGATAAAAGTGGGAGACTCCAAAGAAAATGTGATTTCTTTCTAAGAATTCCACTGTGCTCTGATTTCAAATATTAACTTTTTTTCTGGAAATCTATTGTTTAAAATGTCTACATACCAAGCTGGGTTCCTGGCTGGAACACTCAAAATCAGGGACATGTTTCTGTACATATTTTTAAAGTTCATTCACATGTTGTTTGAAAGGTGCAATAAATCAACTTAATTTACATCACTTCATAAGCTCATATGCCCCTATAAACTCTCCTTTTGAATATAAGCCATGAGAATATACTTTCACTTTATTCACTTCTTCTATTTCAGTGCTGTTTCAAGAGTTCAATGCGTGTTTACTTGCATTGTTGATGTATTTATTCATTCACCCATTCAGCAAACATATATTGGACATCTACTATGTGGCAGATCCTATGTTGGGAAGTGTGGTGATATAAAGATTAATAAGATTAACCTTATAGAGATTAATATTAATAAGAATTAATAATTATTATGCTCAAAGGACTCTCAATCTGACAGGAGAGCTAATATTACCTTGCATTTTTTCAGGGCTTTGTAGTTTACAAAGCATTTTCAAATGCATTCTTACATTCCAAATGTCTTTATAACAACTTGATGAGTTAGGCAAGGTAAGTGTTATTATCCCTATTTAGCAGATGGGCAAACTGCATCATCTCTCATGAAGTCCTACTTTATACTTATTGACCATGACAGTGGGTTTCAACCCAAATACAGCGAGAATCATCTGGGAAGCTTAAAAAGGTGACCAATGCCTGGGCCCGACCTCCAGAGATTCAGGTTTTATTGGTGTGGGGTGAGGCCTGCGCATAGGCAGTTTTTTAAAGTTCATGAGATGATTCCCCTGTGCGGCAAGATTGAAAAACATGGCTTTCACTTTACTGAACTCTTTGTGATTCTTCTTGGACACCATACTGTTTCCCATCTCTGTGTGTCTGCTCCTTTACCCCTGCATTTACTACTTTATATTAAAACACACACACACACAGACTTGAACTGTGTCGTATTCATCTTTTAAGCCCAGTTCCTAGTGTAGTATGTCATGCACAATAGGAGCTAAATAAGAGTTTCTCGAACTAATGTCAACTTGATCACAAAATATGCTAATTTGTGTTATCGCTTCTACCTCTCCTGGTCCCCTCATCATGGTCTCCCTTATTCATCTGATCAGGTCGCCTAGTTCAGTTTTGTCCCTTACTCGCTAAGACCTGGGTCATTTCCTGGATGACCCAGGAAATGAGGCATCATTTCAAGGCAAGAGGACAAATTAAGTGGCTCAAAAGCATCCCTCCTCACTCTTTCCCATCCTTCCATATGCTACCTCTCTCTCCCCATTCTACGTTTTGCAGAAGAGTAAGGGGTGTGTTTAAAAATGGGGCCTCTTAAAATCAGAAATTGTTAGTTTAACTGAGGAGGAAATACTAGTCTTGACCTCCAGCTGCCCAGCTCATCCAGCCAAAGCTGCTGTCAGAAACCTCACCAGATCTTCACTAAAACACAATTTGTCACACTGGCCCTTACAGATACACCCAGCTGGGTCAAAGTTCAAAAAGTGCACCTAGTTTAGGCCTTAACTCTGGAGTCTACAACATCCATCCAATGCTCAGGAAATTTATATCTGAATAATAGATCATATCAGTATATTTTTCTAACAGTATTAATTTGTTTCTAACAAATACAAAATCAAGAACTTTTATTCTGCAAACAAAGTAAACTACCACTATCTCTAAAAAAATTCTAAAAGTTAATCCCATAATAGAAATAAAATATAAATGCTTTATACTAGTTTCTGGACTTAAAACTGACTGCTTATCTGGTTGTAAATATCAATTTTTACAAATATCAGTAGGATAAATTTGTTAAGCATTAATTATCCTATTGATTTTGCAGAATTGACATATACTACATATGTATGTCGTATATCTCAATATGTGTGTGTATATATAGTATATGTCATACACACTGACAGAAAACATGAGATCTCCGAATTAGAGAACAGAGAGATTATTCTCACAGAGCACCTTAGCTCCTATTCCCCAGAGGGCACCAGGATGAAGACCAATTTTTCACCTGGGTATGCGTGGGATTTGCATCAGAGGAGAGGAACCCTGAAATTATGACTCAAAGTTTACATAGGGCAGCTGGCACATCTACCTCTCCCTCTTCCTTTCCAGAGAGAGAGAACTTCACTCTGAAATGTAACCAAATTTTCTCTGGGGAATGGAAAGGAAGGGCTTTACCCTGGAATGTAAACAAATGGCTCTGGGGAGGGAAGTCTCTAAATCTCTCTGGAGCAATGCACAATATCTATCTTCCTGCATTTATGATTCAATCATAAAGCCCAACTATGCAAAAATATGAAAATATCTGTGGAGAATTATCTCCCAATAAAACTGTGCACAGATATTTTTCTATAGATATTTTGGAACAGTAGACCAGCATCCTTACTTTCTTGATGAAGCTGGTATTTCATGAATTTCCACAAATTCTAGAAGCTAAGCTAGAAGTAGCCACATATCCCCTCAGTAGTGACAGGTACAGCAGCATCTGCAGCTATGCCATTTTCCCCACACCTGAGATCCTGGACCAAGGCTTGAGAAAACCTGCTCTTTGTCTGCCACATTATTGAACATTTTGGATTTAGTGGCACATGAAAGTAAAATGGTTTTCTATTTTGCTAACACTGCTTTCACTCTGACATGAGGAATTTCCATTTCCTGTCTCTGTGTGAAATCTCAGCTTCCACAATCACTTTCAGTTTTCTTGTGACTTTCAGTTGTCAAAGAGTCCAGTCTAATTTAATCATTTCACACTTTAACCTCATATCCTCCTTTCCCCCAGCTCAACTTTAGCTTTGGCCTGAAGCATATGGAATGAGTAAGGAACATGGGGACATGGGGTGCTCTTAGAATACCACCTTGGCCCCTTTCTGGGTCCCTCTCACTTTTGGCTTGTTGGGAGGAGAAATGGAATGTCATAAGTGGTTGTTTCTTACCTATGTTTTGCTACAGTAGTCTTCTCTGTGAGATGATCTTGATTTGATGGCTCTCTAGTGAGCACATACGTGGGTTCTTTAGAGGACTCTTGTAGGGACTTCTAAATGCACAACATCTGCATGGGAGATTTGTTCCAGCTTGACCTTTCAATCTCTATCAGCAGCTTCTTATAGTGATCTTGCTTCTGGGTTGCCCTTGCCCAGAATACCTTTGATCCACAGGTATTAAGTCCTCTGCCAGGGCATACAACCCACCAGATAATGAGATGCCAGGCTCCCATTATGGTTGACTCTAGAAGTGATTCTTTCAGATCTCTTGATTTGGGGACCACAAGAAAGCACTATTCTACCCCCTCCATGAAGAGGAAAGAAAATTTGCAGCTCTCTCATCTTAGACACCAGTCATTCTCAAATTTCTCTGGTCTGCTTATCTAGACTGGTGGGCAGGATACATTGATGTCTGAAGTAAAAGCCAGTTTTGTCACATTTTAATAAGACCTGAAGAGGTCTGGCTCCAGTAGGATTCATTCAATAAACTTATTAGAACATTAGGCAGGCTAACCTGTTGTTTTCTTCTTATTCACCTAGTTGTTCTACATATTGTAATTCCTAGTCTTATACTTTGCTTCTGATTCATATAAATGCTCTCTATTTACTTATGTCACCTAGTCCTTTGCTTTCTGTCATTCAAAACTTCCTAAAACACGTTACTTTTCCTAGAATAAGTAATAAATTAACTATACACTTTATGCTAAAAGTGATTAACACTTTCAATAAAATTAAAAAAAAGTGATTAGCACTAAAGAATGTTCCAACTGAAAAGCATTGTCATGAACTCAGTCCAATTCTCTCCATTAACTGGTAAGAACAGTGGATTTCAAAAGGTAAAATTGTTTATCCAAGGTTATTGAGTCAATTAGTGACAAGGATGCCACCAGAATCCTGGCTTCCTGATTTCTGAAAGAAAAAATTCCCCAGTACTTCATGATGTTTCTCATGCCCAAATCAACATGCCCCAACAGCAAAATTCATATGAACTGAAAACATCCAGTTAATTACACTTATTTGATGACATATCCACTGAGTATCATGACCTTTAAGGGGCATGAAAAGATCATTATATACCACTAATGGTCAAATAGTCACTTTCTATATTTTATAATGTCATAAGCCATGCGTTCTGTGAAGTCAGTCAAGTTAAACACTCATGCTTAGTCATACTTAAAATTGGCACATTGTGTTTGGGATGCAGGTGGGAAAGACATCGTTGCACAAAAGTGTGTATTCAGAAGAGGTAGCAAGTTTGGATTAAGACCATAGAAATCAAGTTTCCGGGCAAAGTGTGTCATTTTGCAGCTGTTTCCTGCATCTGTAATAACCTCACTACAATTGACCAGTTTAAGCTGGAGGTGTCAGGATGTAACCTGAGAGTATGCTTCATGATGACTCCTCTGGGGTGCTGGGGAATTTTAGTACAAGCAATCACTAAAATAACTATAATAAGCTATTGTAAAAGATACCAAGATGAGTGAATAAGAAGAACTATGCCCCAAAACTATTTTTCTACAAGCTTCAAGAGGTTGAACTAACTTTGCTAAAACATTTATAGGAAATATACTTCTCTTAGGAAAACTGAGATGTGCATATTTTTCAGGAATGTCTTTGAAAATATTTACGGGAGAGTAATCCTGACACCAGGGGTAAGGAGTCCAGCCCAAGAAAACTAATTTACTTCTGTAAAGTGGACATTCCAAAGTCCAAAAGCAGGGAGACACAGGGCAGAGGAAGGGAACCATGTATATGGAATAGGAGATTTATAGAGTGTTTATATTTGTAGTGATACAGTTCCTCAGCCCAGCTTCCCTATTTAGACTCATTCGTTTAACTGATTTTGAGGTTCTAACGTCTACCAATAGTGGGAATATAAGAATATTATACAAGACATGGTCTCTACCACTTAGGAATTTATTACCTCTTTGGAAAATAAATGTGTTCACCAATCACGAAATTGCAGCCAACACTAATAGTAATGTCTCCTGCATCTTGCTGTGCGTCTCTCTTGTTCCTTGGGTATGCTTCTATTTTCCCACTACAGGTTAAGCTCTTAGGGAATCGTAATGGTGTTTTATTGATCTTTGAGTCCTTGTAGTACCTGGAAAAAGACAAATAAATAATAAATAAAAGGGATCATTTTGTGAATGAAGTTTTATAGTTTATGAAAAGTCCATGAAGCCACTTGGCTAAGGGCTACCATAACCCTATGAGATAGCCAGGCCTATATGTTTTCTCCCTTTTCACAGTCAATGAAAAGTGGGTAGAGAGAGCTCATAATGGTTTCCAATATAATAAGTGGTAGAAATGGGGCTATAGCTTAGCTTCCAATTCCCTTTGTTCTTCCTACAGCCTTGTGCTGCCTCCTTAGTATGTGATAAGTGATCTGTGTGATGAATGTTTGGAAAAGAGAGAGTTTATGTGGGAGTAATCAAAATGACTTCATGAAAAAGATGGTATTGAGCTTTAAGTTTCACTTCAGGATTCTATATTATTAACTGTATTTCAGCTAACATATTTTTTGCCATTTTATTGGTTTTTTCCTGCATCATATTGAAGATGTTATTTTTAACATGAAAGCTTCTAATGAAAAAGATAATTTTTTGTATATGGAGAATATTATTCTGAATACCTGGTGGTAGTAAGTAGTTGATTTTCAACTCCTGAGTAATTGCCTATATTAAAATTTTAAGACTTAGATGCATATAATTATAGACCTAGACGTGTCTGTAGAAATAATGTAGTAAAGTGGTCCCTAACATTTTTGCCACCCAGTGGCCTTTTTGTGAACCACCCAACCAATAATCCTCCTTGTTTTAAAATATTTTGCTTATTTTATTTAATCCAAAGCCAAAGAAAATATGGAGCCAGTCTTCAAGGAACTCACAAACTAATGAGAGATATAAATCTGTAAATAAATAAGTGTATAATAAATATATCCTCTGCATACCATATTCTCTTTTAATCTTCATCCCAGTAAATGGTGTCACCGTTCATTGAAATGCCCTTGTCTCAAGCCTAGATTTTATTCTTGATTCCTGTTTCTCTCAAAGCCCACACATCACCCTTTAGAAGTTACCAGTATGACTTCTGCACTTCATTAAAATATCTATTCAGCAGCGTCAAGATGGCGGAAGAGTAAGAAACGGAGATCACCTTCCTTCCCACAAATACATCAGAAATACATCTACATGTGGAACAACTCCCACAGGACACCTACTGAATGCTGGCAGAAGACCTCAGACCTCCCAAAAGGCAAGAAAGTCCCCACGTACCTGGGTAGGGCAAAAGAAAAAGCAGAGAAAAAAGAATAGGGACGGGACCTGCACCACTGGGAGGGAGCTGTGAAGGAGGAAAGGTTTCCACACACTAGGAAGCCCCTTCATGGGCGGAGACTGCAGGTGGCGGAGGGGGAAAGCTTCGGAGCCGCGGAGGAGAGTGCGGCAACAGGGGTGCGGACGGCAAAGTGGAGCGATTCCCGCACAGAGGATCGGTGCCGACCGGCACTCACCAGCCCGAGAGACTTGTCTGCTCACACGCCGGGGCGAGAGGTGCTGGGAGCTGAGGCTCGGGCTTCGGAGGTCGGATCCCAGGGAGAGGACTGGGGTTGGCAGCGTGAACACAGCCTGAAGGAGGCTATGTGAAGAAAATGATAGCAAAGATCAATAAAACTAAAAGCTGGTTCTTTGAAAGATAAACAAAATTGGTAAATCATTACCCAGACTCATCAAGAAAAAAAGGGAGAAGACTCAAATCAATAGAATTATAAATGAAAAAGGAGAAGTAACAACTGACACTGCAGAAATACAAAGGATCATGAGAGATTACTACAAAAAACTCTATGCCAATAAAATGGACAACCTGGAATAAATGGACAAATTCTTAGAAAATCACAACTTTCCGAGACTGAACCAGGAAAAAATAAAAAAATATAAACAGACAAATCACAAGCACTGAAATTGAAAGTGTGATTAAAAATTTTCCAACAAACAAAAGCCCAGGACCAGATAGCTTCACAGGGGAATTCTGTCAAACATTTAGAGAAGAACTAACACCTATCCTTCTCAAACTCTTCCAAAATATAGCAGAGGGAAGAACACTCCCAAACTTATTCTACAAGGCCACCATTACACTGATAGCAAAACCAGACAAAGATGTCACAAAGAAAGAAAACTAAAGGCCAATATCACTGATGAACATAGATGCAAAAATCCTCAACAAAATACTAGCAATCGGAATCCAAGAGCACATTAAAAGGATCATACACCATAATCAAGTGGGGTTTATCCCAGGAATGCAAAGATTCTACAATATATGCAAATCAATCAATGTGACACACCATATTAGCAAACTGAAGAATAAACACCATATAATCATCTAAATAGAGGCAGAAAAAGCTTTCAACAAAATTCAACACCCATTAATGATAAAAACCCTCCAGAAAGTAGGCACAGAGGGAAATTTCCTCAACATAATAAGGCCATATATGACAAAACCACAGCAACATTGTCCTCAATGGTGAAAAACTGAAACCATTTCCACCAAGATCAGGAAAAAGACAAGGTTGCCCACTCTCACCTCTGTTATTCAACATTGTTTTGGAAGCTTTAGCCACAGCAGTCAGAGAAGAAAAAGAAATAAAAGGAATCCAAATCGGAAAAGAAGATGTAAAGCTGTCACTGTTTTCAGATGACATGATATTATACATAGAGAATCCTAAAGATGCCACCAGAAAACTACTAGAGGTAATCAATGAATTTCGTAAAGTAGCATGATACAAAACTAATGCACAGAAATCTCTTGCATTCCTATACACTAATGATGAAAAATGAGAAAGAGAAATAAAGGAAACAATCCCATTTACCATTGCAACAAAAAGAACAAAATATCTAGGAATAAACGTACCTAAGGAGACAAAAGACCTGTATGCAGAAAACTGTAAGACACTGATGGAAGAAATTGAAGATGATACAAACAGACAGAGAGATATACCATGTTCTTGGATTGGAAGAATCAACATTGTGAAAATGACTATACTACTCAAAGCAATCTACAGATTCAATGCAATCCTTATCAAACTACCACTGGCATTTTTCACAGAACTAGAACAAAAAATCTCACGATTTGTATGGAAACACAAAAGACCCGGAATCGCCAAAGCAATCTTGAGAAAGAAAAATGGAGCTGGAGCAATCAGGCTCCCTGACTTCAGACTATATTACAAAGCTACAGTAATCTAGACAGTATGTAACTAGCACAAAGACAGAAATATAGATCAATGGAACAGGATAGAAAGCCCAGAGATAAACCCACATGCATATGGTCACCTTATTTTTGATAAAGGAGGCAAGAATATACAATGGAGAAAAGGCAGTCTCTTCAATAAGTGGTGCTGGGAAAACTGGACAGCTACATGTAAAAGAATGACATTAGAACACTCCCTAACACCATACACAAAAATAAGCTCAAAATGGATTAAAGACCTAAATGTAAGGCCAGACACTATAAAACTCTTAGAGGAAAACATAGGCAGAACACTCTATGACATAAATCATAGCAAGATCCTTTTTGACCCACCTCCTAGAGAAATGGAAATACAAACAAAAATAAACAAATGGGACCTAATGAAACTTAAAAGCTTTTGCACAGCAAAGGAAAACATAAACAAGACAAAAAGACAACCCTCAGAATGGGAGAAAATATTTGCTAATAAAGCAACTGACAAAAGATTAATCTCCAAAATATACAAGCACCTCATGCAGCTCAATATCAAAAAAACAAAGAACCCAATCCAAAAATGCACAGAAGACCTAAATAGACATTTCTCCAAAGAAGATATACAGATTGCCAACAAACACATGAAAGAAATCTCAACATCATTAAAAAGCAGAGAAATGCAAATCAAAACTACAGTGGGCTATCACCTCACACCAGTCAGAATGGCCATCATCAAAAAATCTACAAACAATAAATTCTGGAGAGGGTGTGGAGAAAAGGGAACCCTCATGCACTGTTGGTGGGAATGTAAATTGATACAGACACTATGGAGAACAGTGTGGACGTTCCTTAAGAAACTAAAAATAGAACTACCATACGACCCAGCAATCCCACTACTGGGCATATACCCTGATAAAACCATAACTAAAAAGAGTCATGTACCACAATGTTCATTGCAGCACTGTTTACAATAACCAGGATATGGAAGCAACCTAAGTGTCTATCGACAGATGAATGGATAAAGAAGATGTGGCACATATATACAATGGAATATTACTCAGCCATAAAAAGAAACGAAATTGAGTTATTTGTAGTAAGGTGGAAGTATCTAGAGTCTGTCATATGGAGTGAAGTAAGTCAGAAAGAGAAAAACTAATACCGTATGCTAATACATATATATGGAATCTAAATAAAAGTGGTCATGAAGAACCTAGGGACAGGACGGGACCTACCAAAAAATGGACTTGAGGGCATGGGGAGGGGGAAGGGTAAAGTGGGACAAAGTGAGAGAGTGGCATGGACATATATACACTACCAACCGTAAAATACATAGCTAGTGGGAAGCAGCCGTATAGCACAGGGAGATCAGCTCGGTGCTTTGTGACCACCTAGAGGGGTGGGTTAGGGAGGGTGGTAGGGAGCAAGATGCAAGAGGGAAGAGATATGGGGATATATGTATATGTAAAGCTGTTTAACTTTGTTATAAAGCAGAAACTAACACACCATTTTAAAGCAATTATACTCCAATAAAGATGTTAAAAAAAAAAAAGACGATTCTGTAGAAATATATTTAAATGCATGGAAAGGTGTTCTTACTGTACTAAGTGAATAAAATAAATTAAAAATTATAAAAATAAATGAAAAATAATAGTAAAATATCTATTCAATTATCACCTGCTTATAAAGCCCTTCCCTGACCTCTTGATTTAATGTAGCTACCCTCCCCAACCTCTGTAACCTTCTATCCTCTTAAAATGCTTGATTTCTCCTCCTGGCACTGTCACTACCTGAATCATACTATTTCAACCTTTATTTTTTTATTATGTATTTATTTCATACTAGAATGTATTAAAAAAATCCATGAGGGTAAGGATTTTGTACGATTCTCTGCTGTATTATCAGCTACTGGAATACATAGGAGACTCTCTATAAATATTTGGATAGATAAATAGATGGATGAATATATGGAAAAAATGAATGAATAAATGGATGGTTCCATGAAGAAAATGATACAGTGGGGATACAATGAAAAGGAATGACTAATTGTACTTGAAATAAAAGCTAAAGATAAGTGGCAATGAGCTGGGCTAAAAAAAAAATGACTAGAGGTTAACAAGACAGAGCAGAGAGGCAGGAGCATTGCTGACGAAGGACGCTGACAGAGACCTGAGAGTGTGTGTGGGTGTTTCCGTGAGTGGTTAAAATACAAACTGTGGATCAGAAATACCAGGAAATGAGTCAGTGTGTTCGACTGAGGCCGTGTGTTAAAAGGCCTTGTACACTTGCTTGGGATTGGGACTTGCTCTCTGGATAATATGGGACAGACTTCAAAAACAGAAATACTGTGATCAGATCTGTGGTGGCCATGGATTGAATGTACTTTACAGAGGAGAGGAAAGGAGACAATGTAGGACATTTTTATAATACTACCAACTGTGTGTGAGTGATATGTCTGAAATAAAATGAAATGATGGAATTAAATGGCTGCATTTGGAGAAAGAAAGAGATGAAGAAAGTAAGTGATTTTCTAATGCCTTTCTTAGGAATTGTGAAGAGGGTGATGGGTTCATGAAAATAGGGAAGTCAGAAGAAGAGGCAGGGAGTATGATGAAGATGAGTTCAGTTTTAAACAACCATACAACATCTAGCAGTTGATATGTGTCAGGTAGTTGGATATCTGATTTTGAAGCTTAGAGAGAGAGAGAGATTAACCTTGAAAATAAGGGTTTGTGGTCATAAGAGTATAGGTGGTAGTTGAATCCATGAAACAAACATCATGAATTCATAATTAGTTTTGCACCTTTAGCATACAAAACGATTTCTAGTCAGAGCTACTGATTAGGAACCAATACTAACACAATTGCTGATAACTTAACAAAAAACAAAGAAACTTGAATTTTTAATTAGCCTTTTGCGGATATTTTTTTAAAAAAAAACACACTGTCAATAACATACATTCCTTATTCTTCATGGACATCTGGGAGGGAGGGAGTCAAAGGTCTTTAAGTTAAGAACCAATGGCCCAGTCCAATTTTGAGGGGGAAAAATTTAAACCCTCGAGCAATATATCAGTTTAACATTAATTCTTATCTTGAAATTAGACATGTAGGCTCCATGGCCATGGAAACTCTTTGGATCATTTTTAGGACTTCCCCTCAGCTCATTTGATACAACAGTAAAAAAATATGGGTTGAGCAATGTTTTGGCCTAAAGACCACTAAATTCTGACACAGCTGCCATCCTATCTTTACCTGTGTCCCTTATTCAGAGGATGAGGGAGATGTACGGAAGGCAAGGAACAGGACTGTGGGAGAAAGGCACAAGAGGGCCACAGACAAAGTTTGCAAGCTCTTGTCCATAAGAAGGAGACAATGCCATATTAGGAACTATTTTCCCGAGTTTCTAGAGAATATACCTAGTTGTCAATTTTGCAGAGCTAAGATAGAAGAATCCCAGATCAAGTGTTTAAAAATGGGACCTCTTAAAACCAGAAATTGTGCAGTTTAACTGTGGAGGAAATGCTAGTCTTTCTTAAAGATTAAAACCTTACTTGAGGATTATTAGGAAAATTATGCTTTTGCATAATGCCTGTGTCTACAATATTTTTTTAATTTCAAGTTAATTTATTATTCCTTGTTATTTAGTTTTGTCTGTCCTTTTAAACCACCCAGCAACATTAAACATGGTCCCCACACCACCACTCTATGGCGACTCACCATGGGAAATATGACTTTGATGCCACACAGCATGTACATAATATTAGTTACTTTGTCACACCTGTAACGTGGGTATTTTGTTCCTGCCATTTTAAGAACCTTTCTCTCAACTCTTAGAAATCCAAGGTATTCAGAATTTCATTTTCTAAGATTTCTGACTTTTAACTCTAAATTACTTTTTCTCTGATATAAGTACTATAGGCTAATTTTTGAGAAGAGGTGTAGCCCAAACTGGTTAGAAATCCCACTCTGGTATTCCCTAGATGACCTTGGACAAGGTGTGTAACCTCTGTAAGATTATTTTCCTCATCCACACACTATGGATAATTTATCCATATAGTAAGGTTGTTTTGAGGATTAGATGAGATGCTGCAAGGAAGGTCCTTAGCTCCACAGCTGGCATATAAAAATGTTTTTAAAAAATTCAAATACATTGTTTAAAAAATTCAGCTGAAACCTAAATAAGAAAGACTGGCCAGCTTAAAATGTTCAGGGTATACTCACACTTTAAAATTGGAGTCTATAGCCAAATTAGTTTCTTATTCTTTTTTTCTTAATTTTAATTTTATATTGGATCATAGTTGATTTAAAATGTTATGTTAGTTTCAGGTGTACAGCAAAGTGATTCAGTTATACATATTCATGTATCTATTCTTTTTCAAATATTTTTCCCATTTAAGTTATTACAGAATATGGAGCAGTGTTCCCTGTGCTATACAGCAGGTCCTTGCTAGTTATCTATTTTAAATATAACAGTGTGTATATGTCAATCTCAAACTCCCAATCTTATTCAATAAATAACAACAAATATTTATTATGTGACTAGATTCAAAGACAAGGCATCTGACTACAATTTAAATGAGAATTTCCCCATTTTTTTCTATTACCCCAAAATCAGAAGGAAAAAAAAAAAGTGAAGCAGCACTTTTCTACCCTATAATCAATAACTGATTATGTCAAAAGAATGCTTCAGAGAGGAAGAACAAATGTGAAATCAAGGAAATGCTGACATAAAAGAAAGCAAAAAAGGAAGAGGCAATGGAGAAAGACAATCCAAGATTAGCCAAAATTCTCTATTTGGAGACTTCTTTTTGTAGTCAGTAAGATAATGAAAGCTAAAGGCAGAAGAAAGTCACTTTAAAATTGAAAACAAACAACAACGAAAGTCTGATTTAAACTTTCAAAAATGAGTTTTGCCAGCTGATAAGTCAGCACCAGAGTAATATTCCCAATTTGCCCATAATGTTTCATCATTGAATTAGGAATAAGGACACCAGGTTTTTGTTCCTGCTCTGTGACTCAGTAGCTCATTACACAGGAGAGAGGGAGGTGGAAAGCATATGAGGAAAGAGCATGCCCCGTAGGAAAGAAACAATAGTGTAGGGAATAGTGTAAGGATTCTCAAAGCCAAACTGGCTCAGAACAATGCTTACTAGGTACATCAGCAGTCGCCCGCGTGATTTTCATTGTTGAATGGGTAGCCAAAGACTGTGACCTGAGAGGTGTCCTTTATGACTGCAAGGAGTATCTAACTTCCTACCTCTGCTTCCTTTAGGGCACAGATACAGTCATCTTAAAGAGAAATTAAGCAAGAAAGAAAAGAAAAAATGTCTTTCATAGCACACCGTCATTTACATATTTCATTTATAAAGTGAGCAGGCTAGTTGAGATAATTTCTGAGTTCTTTGAAGTTCTATTGCTCAATGATAACTTGAAGAAGGAGTGACATGCTGTGTATCTCTCATAATGGAAAAATAATGAGAAATTTTTAGAAGATACGTTTGTGCTACAAAGATATTTTTGTAATTTGTAACAGAATTTGAAAACAACTAAAATATCAATAAATAAATGTTGAATAATCTACAGTATATCCATATTACACACTTGTTATGTAACCATTATTTAAAATTTCAGTTATGGTAATAAAGAGGTGATATGTAACATGGACAAATGCTTGAATAAAAATAAATGACACATGCTAAAATTATAAGAGGTAATTCACACACTGTGTACCATGTAGAGCAAAATAAATACTCAATAAATGCTAAAAAAAATAGTTATAATATCCAGTCCTTGTGAAATTGTGGTGAAATGTGATAATTTGCAAGTTTGCAACCTTCCATTGCTGATTTTTGGAAAGTGGTCTGACTGTGTATCAGGAATCAAAAAACTGCCCATGGACATTTGTCACCTTTGGGAATTTATCCTAAGGAAATAATTCAAGAGAATAAAAAAATATATATATGCACTAAGATAGTCATACCACTATTATTTATAGTGGCAAAGAAATGGAAAACCAGAGAACACCTGGGACTTTGGATGGTAAAGGAATGGTTCAACTATGGTACAACAAATTGATGGAATATTATACCCATTAAAATGATAATTATGAAGATCAGAATATTAGGAAATTTTGAGGCATTGTTATATTAAAGAGGATACAAAATAGTATCTATTCTGTGATCAGCTTTGTATCTCTATTGTCAAGTTCTACAAAGGAACATAATAAAATGAAAAAAAAATAAATGACAGTATATACGTATATCAAATCATCACATTGTACACTGTTACACAGTGTTCTATGTCAATTATACCTCAATAAAGCTGGGGGGAATAAAATACTAAATGAGAAAAGGCAAATATAAAATTTTATATACAACTTCATCATAATCATGATTGAAATGCTTAGGAAAAAAGATTGGCTAGAAATAGACTAGCTGCTACTGTCGGTTGTCAATGGGTGGGAGGAATATGCATGTTTTTCTTTCTGCTCTTCTAATTTCTGATTTTCTATGAATGTGTTATTTTTATAAAAATTAAAAATAAAATAAATTTTTGATCACCTATATATATTTGGGAATTTCTTTCTTCCAAATGTGTAAGCTACTTTAGATTGCAGCCAGCACTGGGTAAGAGAGAACAGGCAGGCCTTGGCCTTGGCCCTGAGCTGCACATACTAGAAGCCTTGCCTAGTAAACTATGGACACAGTCACATCACCTGCTTGTATGCAGACTAACTTAATTGCAATAGAGAACCCAGAGATCACTTCTAATCCTCTTCTCTCATCCTATGACACTTTATTATTTGTTAGTGATAAGGTTCCTACTGATGGAATCCAAAATCATCTCACCAGACATCACATATCCTTCATTACAGTAAAAATTACTGGGGTCATTCTTTCCTTCAGTGTAATCTAGACTATGTCTCGACTTTTAGCCAATAATACAATCCAAATTCATTAGTGCCACACCTTGCCTTGATGTAAGCGAATATACAAAGCAACACTTGTTCTTCTTCCTATAAATTTGTTTTTACTTTTAAAAGGTCACTTCTGCAGGCTCACAGATATAGAGAAGAAACTAGTGGTTACCACTGGGAAATGGGGAGGGGCAATACAGCGGTGGGGGAGTGGGAAGTACAAACTATTGGGTGTAAGGTAGGCTCAAGGATGTATTATAAAATACGGGGAATAGAGCTGATATTTTATAACAGTAAATGGAAAGTAACCTTTAAAAACTGCATAAGAAATTTTAAAAATTAAAAAAATATAAGAATAAGAAGCTACTTCTGGCCTCATGAGAGAAAAGCACAAGGATAGCAGAAGCTAAACTTTGTCACCATTCATACTTTTCAAGAGCTTTCAGGCCATCGACTTGCAGAACTTAAGAAATACTAATGAATTTCAATAGAGGGAAAATACCATCAATCACTGATTTGCTCAATTTTGTTAGCCGACTCCTTTTACCCTCTGAAGAACAGAAGTAGCAACTCCAAGAGGAATAGGGAGATATGAATATATAACCTCAGGTCTCAAAACCACATTCCCTTGCAGCCACTGGGGGTTTGTTTTAAACCTTATGCACCAGCAGTCTCTATCCTGGAAAATCTTGCCTGGGCATCAGTAAAGCAGCAGGAGATGGTCTCTGTTTGCCTAAGCAAAACCTTGAGAGAGAAATCAAGGATTCTAACAGCACGCTGCCTCTGCCCACATTGAGGGGCCTTCACAGACTTAGTGAAGGCTGATATCAGTTGCCAAGAAAAGCCTTCAGGGTTCAATTAAGAGCAATGAGTTGTTGGAAAATACTTGACAAAAACCAATCTCCCAAACCAGCATAAGATGTGAGAATTCTGGACACTGTGGGCAATATATCCTGTCACATCCTTCTGATTATGTTTGGTGTATAATTGGAACTTCTTCACCAGGAAAGTTTGGCCCTCTTCTGAAATAGGAGGGTGTACAAGACTCCAAAGGTCTACCCTAAATAACCCAGGTTATAAGAGAACAGGAATTCTTTTTAAAAAGAAATAAATACCTACTCAACAAATACTTCCAAACCCATGGCTTAATTTAAGACCCAATTTCAGGGATATCTTTAAGATGACCATCTTTTTTAACAGACTTGAATTAACTGAATATCAAACATCTTGAAATCATAGAATGTTAGAACCAGATCTTAAATATCAATTATTCCAACCTCCTCATTTTCTCATGAAGCCACTGAGACCTACTGAGGTTTAATTGATGGCCTAACATAATACAGGGTCAGAGCCATTGAAATAATCTCTCACACTATGAGTACAACTTTGAGAACTCAAGCACTTTTTCATCTAATGGCTCCTTTGATCGTCAACTATTTCAGAAGCATGATGGCAGAGACTAATCAATGGGTTGGTTCTTATATTTCTGACACCCTTTCAAGCAAAATAACATATCACTTGGGAGGGAAAAAGAGTTCAAAAACTGAAAAATGTTCCTCTCAATTCAATTTTGTGGTACATTTATAATAATGACAGGAGAGTCTATGTTCTTATTTGTGTTCTGTCTCAGAATCATACCAGATGGATGACCACCTAACCATGAACTCTGCTAAAGTAGGAGGGATTCAGGTTTTGAAAGGAAAAGCCCTTATAATTTGTATTCATTAAAGAACAAAATAGAATGCTTTCCTCTAAAAAGAGGAGCTTTGTTAGAGTTGAGTAGATACTCATCTGTGGGTAAGAGTTGAGGCAGTCTTTTCTGGAATTGGGGGGGGGGTCCCTTCAGTTCCTGGAAGTTAGGATTCTTTGGCTTTATTTTCTTCAGTTCAATAGGACAGTTCTTATTTTCAGCCTTAATACTTCTCAGAAATCTGATTCTGAAATTTATTAAAGTCTGAATTCACCTAAAAGTTGATTAGTTTAGCCATGATATTATCTATCAAGTGCAGAAATTAAATTGGGCCTAGCCTGAGACTCGCTCTAAGCACGATTAATGTGACTCTCACTCCTTTCCCACTTCTTCTCTGAGGACTGATGTGGAAAGCAAGAATACATCAATGCCTAAATAAACAGAAACTTTCTCCCTTCGTTCTACTTTTAAGCATCATAGTTTTCATAATGTATGGATTAAAAACATATTTTAATCATACTTAATGTCTTTAAATTTTTCCCAAATAAAATAATCTCTTTCCCCAATGCCTGGTTAAACTCTTTTCCCGTAAAAACTACTAACTAAATATCCAGCTAGAGTAAACCAACAACTCTGTGCTTTGCATGGCAGTAGAACGTGAATGTACACTGAGTCAGACTTGAATAACCAGGGAAGTTTAGTGAAATTAAGTACAGATGTGGAATTACAAACATTCATATTTCTCAAATGTGGCACAATATGGTATGTGTCTTTCATCTTCCCTGACTGGTGAGGTTTTGCTATCACCACTCCTTGTTAACTCATGTGAGGTATAATTGGTCCAAGTCTCACACTCCTGTCAGTTGTCTCTTTTGGCCTATGTGTCATCAAATATACCTCATAAGAAGTAATGATACAGGGTATACAGTCTGAGGGGCACTAAACAGAAGCTTCACATTTCACACCAAGACTACCTTTCATGAGAAGCTTTTCCATCCAATTTTATTGTCCAGTAGACAAACTGAGAGGTTTTTTGTTTTGTTTTGAGGGAAAAAAATTGGTCTTTACCACACTTCTAAACTGCAACATCTGTGCTTCTGTGTAGGCTAGATAAGTCTGTCCAAGGCCAAAAACAATGACAAAAATAAAAACAATTATTCCATAGAAAATACCAAAATCCATTTTTCTCCTCTCAAATTCATACCTGGACCAAACTGTAAATGTTGAACCCAGAGGCAATCTGTCTGGAAAGGAATCTTTAAAAGCACATTAACAGCATTCCCATTTCATTCTTCCTGTTGAACTTGACTCAAGGCATTTTGAGTAACCTAGTCAATTATCATTTCCACATAATAGATGCAGAAACATTCTCCTCTCTATAGTTCTCCCTTATACATTATGTAGTCTCTATTTTTAAGATATTTCTAATATATAGTATTGCTGAGGGGAAAAAAGAAAAGACGAGTATAAGGAACCTCATAGTTGCAAGTGTCTTTACATTATCTCTTACTTGATCTTCATTTTGCACTTAAGTAGTCTACTAGACTGCAATTACAATGAACATTACGTGTTCTGACCCCTCTATTAATCAATAACATTATATTGCCTGAAGTTGGAAATAGTTCCAATTACAAAATCTAATACTGCATTAAAAAGTAATGACGAGAAATAATTAAATCTCCTATTATATTGACTTGGCTTGGAGATATTTCCAAATTCAAAATCTAATATTGAACAAAAACTAATGAAAAGAGATATTTAAAACTCTTCCTGAATATAAAGTTATTAGGTGAACTGTACAACCTACTAAGAGAACAAGTCCAGACTGTTGTCACTTTTTGATCTATATAAGTGCTTAAGCACTCCATTTTTAGAGGACTCCAACCTTTAAAAAAAAAAAAAAAAAGGTAGGGGAGGCATTTAAAAGCAATTTAAATTTTTAAGTTTCTCAAAATGTTTCCAAAGAGAATTCCACTCATAATATACAGCAAAATGTCTCTAAAATCTTCTTCATCCATTTTTCTCTCCATGCCACACATTGAACAAATTCCATTGCCCAAATTTCCTCTGTTCCTTTTACAAGATTCCTGAAAACTCTCCTTCAAAACACTGCAAACCTCACTTCCTCCTTTTGGCCTTAACACATTTTCTCCCATAAATAGGATACTACCTATATACAGTAGAAGAAGGGCTGGCGCAAGTTTAATTTTTAAACATTTTGTAAGACAGTGCCTGTATCTCTTAATAAGCCTTCCCAAAGAAGATATTCTACTAGCTGCTGAGACAAACTCCCATTCAGTCTTTCTATTTGGGTCCCCACAGTCCTATGGAAAGTCAAACCAAGCAATTTCAACTCACGCTACTGGCACTGACTGTCTAAGACTCGAATTTCAGGGTTTCAAAACAAGGCTTTGGTGCCAGCTTGTCCCATGGCAGGAAGAAAAGCAAATGAAGCCACAGAGACATGCCAGTTTTAATTTGATTTCCGTCTTAGCAACCCAACCCTGGTATGAAAATAAAACCTAAAACCCAAATCTCTCCTGTAGTAACCAGCAAAAAATGCCCTCTCCCGTTTCTCCCTGCAAAAAGAAGCCTTCAGAATTTTTCCAAACCCAACTGATGGGTGTAATCAACTTCTCAGGAGAGCTGTGAATCACTGTGTCTTCTCAGGACCAGACACTATGGTGGGGATACATACCCTCAGTAGCAAAATGTATGTGTAGGTATAGAAACCAACAAAGGGAATTGAGTTTTGGCTTAGAATATAAAACTCTAATCCTAAAGACAGAATTTGTACCTAATTGAATCTAACAGTTTTAGCAGGGCCTTTTGGGTAGAAATGCTTTCATTTTTACCCTGTGCCTCCATAATTGGTTTAACATGCGTTGGGATGGACGCTAGAAGTCCTGAATCCTGAACTTAGTCTGGTTAACCAAAACAGAAACACCAACACAGGATACAACGCAATGCTTTCAAGTCCAAAATATACAGGGCATAGGAAAATTAAGGAAACACAATAAAGGATTTATCCTGCCTTTGGGGCAGGATAAAAGATGTGTGCTAATTTCCTAATAACAGGGTCTTTTCATTTTATGTGCAAATATTTTCTTAACAAAAATTCCAAGAACCAAACTAACTTCACATTACTGTGACTTCTTATGTGAAGTGTGTTTACAGGAGGAAACAAGGAAATGGCACATAATTGAAAAAGAATGGTTATTTAGATGAACTCTGATAAGTAAATTTGAACTACTTGTTAGTTATAGATGTTGATGTGGCACATATTCACCAGTTCCAGGACTCTATCCTGCTGAGAATGTCCCCATATCCTTTCAATTTCAAGTGTACTTCTCAGAACATTCCTCACTTAATTCCTATTAATTCCTTCTCCTACTCATTTTTTCCCCTATAATTTGGCTTTAAAGTGACCCTCACAGTCAAAGTCTTCATTTGGAGGGAACAAGTAGGTAAAACAGAGTTGGGGGATAAGTTAAGCAATGGTTAGGAACAATACAGCAAACCAATAGGGATTACACAAGCAAAGAGCTAGAATTTCCCAGCAATCTAACTTGTTGATAACTCTTACTCTGTGCTCATAAAAATAAGCCAGCCAAAATTTTGTACAATTGATTTAAGCAAAATAATTGAAACTTTTAGAAACACAGAACTGGTGTAAAAGAATATACATTAACTAATCTCCTTAATTAATCTATCATTCCTTTTTGTGTTCATCTAAGTATTCTTGTCCCAACAGCTTTAAGATAATATACCGTTCCTCATTTTAAAGTATTTATGTGCATGTACAGTTATCACCTGGATTTAACTTTCAAACTTAAAAATAAAACGGCCAGTTATTTTACCAGCAAAAAAAAAAAAGAGTTTATTTGGTAATGGCAGAGGAATAGCAAATTCAAGACATGCAAACTATAGCAAACCATAGGCAAGTCCAGTGAACAAAGGAGAGGGAAGGTTACTTTATAAGAGAAAAAGGGGGAAGTTGGGAGGGGCTGCTTTGAACAGAAGTCCATTGTAGAAAAACAGAATTTCAGGGTGGTGATGGTTTCTCATTGGTTGGGCTGTTTCTGGGTAAGGAAAAAATCTTCCCTCCTCCTGCTGGGGTAGTAAAATAAGCTTCTTCATGCCCAGGAATGCAAAGTAAGTTGCAGCAGAAGGTATATGCATGAGCGCTCCCCCTTCAGAGCTTCTGGACTCCACTTTAAATGAGGCTTTCCTTTATGTTCACACAGTGCGTTCAAGATTGTGCCACCCTTGTTCTTTTTATACTTTTAACTCTTCTTATTTTAGTAATGCTTAAGTATTTTAAAGAATCCCAGATATGCCGTTTCATTCCAATATATTTCAGTATGTATCTCTAAAAGTTAAAAAAAAAAAAGTGATGGTGACAACAATCCCATCTTTAAAATTTTTAACAATAAAATATTTTAAACAAATAGAAAAAATGAAATAGACAGCTATGTAGCCACCAGCAAGACAAAATAGATGTCAACATTTGGCATTACTTGCTTCAGTTAGGGTTTTTTTTTCCTTTTTCCAAAGAAGTAAATCACTGCAAGTACTGTCAAGTTTCTCCTTTTTTCACTAGTTTTTCAAGTGTATACTGTCTCTTAGCCAGGATATTAAAATGCTTTATAAACCAATCCATACCAAATTTTCACATAACTTCTACAACTGTTTTATTTTAATTAGACCTTCAAAATCTACTAGTTATAATCTTTTTTTATTGAAGTGTAGTTGATTTACAATGTAGTGTTAGTTTCATGTGTACAGTGAAGTGATTAAATTATACATACATTTTTTTTTCATTCTTTTCCATATAGGTTATTACAAAATGTTGAATATAGTTCCCAATGCTATAGAGTAGGTCCTTGTTGCTTATCTAGTTTATATATAGTAGTCTGTATATGTTAATCCCAAACTCCTAATTTATCCCTCCCCCTCTTTCCCCTTTGGTAACCATAAGTTTGTTTTCCACGTCTGTGGGTCTATTTCTGTTTTGTATATAAGTTCATTTGTACATTTTTTTTAGAATCCACATATAAGTGATATCATATGATATTTGTCTTTCTTTGTCTGGCTTACTTCACTTAATATGATCATCTCTAGGTGCATCCATGTTGCTGCAAATGGCATTATCTCATTCTTTTTTATGGCTGATTAGTATTCCACTGTATACATGTACCACATCTTCTTTATCCAGTCATCTGTTGATGGACATTTAGGTTGCTTCCATGTCTTGGCTATTGTAAATAGTGCTGCAATGAATACTATTTGGGGTACAAATTATAGTTTTCTCTGGATATATGCCCAAGAGTGGGATTGTAAGATATATAGTAGTTCTGTGTAAGTCTGGATACCATAAAACTCCTAGAGGAAAACATAGGCAGAACACTCTTTCACATAAATCACAGGAATATCTTTTTGGATTCGCCTCCTAGAGTAATGGAAATAAAAACAAAAATAAACAAATGGAACCTAATTAAACTTAAAAGATTTTGTACAGCAAAGGAAACCATAAACAAAATGAAAAGACAACCTATAGAATGGGAGAAAATATTTGCAAATGATGCAACTGACAAGGGATTAATCTCCAAAATATACAAAGAGCTTATACAACTCAATATCAAAAAAACAACCCAATCAAAAAATTGGGCAGAAGACCTAAGCAGACATTTCTCCAAAGAAGACACACAGATGGCCAAAAGGCACATGAAAAGATGTTCAGCATCGCTAATTATTAGAGAAATGCAAATCAAAACTGTAATGAGGTATCACCTGACACCAGTCAGAATGACCATCATCAGAAAGTCTACAAATAGTAAATGCTGGAGAGGGTACAGAGACAAAGGAGCCCTCCTACACTGTTGGTGGGAATGTAAATTGGTACAACCACTAAGGAGAACACTATGGAGGTTCCTTAAAAAACTAAAAATAGTTATAATCTTTGTATTAGGTCACTTCTAGAAATATTTTCTAGAAGAACTAGACTGTTCCATCAGGCTTAGTTTTAATTATTACACATTGCCTGAATGTTTTAGGTTAAGCTTTATATCTTACCACAGGTATGAATACCATAATCTTTCTGGTGGATATAAAAATAGATATGAAATTAATTTACAATAGCATTAATCTACAGAGACCACCATGTCTTTTTGCATTAAAATTTAGATAAATTTAATTGACCTTGCCTGGAACTAAATGAACTCTAAAACAAACTAAATGCATCTAATTTACTTAATGAGAAGGTATATATCAAACCTGAAAGACTTATGTGGATCATGGTGATGGATTTTATATAAACCAACTTCAAGATAATAAATGAGATAAGATTATTTTCTCATGTATATTTCCTTCTACCTAGTGCACTTCCTCATATATCTTTTATCTGTCTGACCTTGTTTATTACATAAGAAATAATGTAAGAGGAATGCAAAAGGAAAATAGTTGTGTCTTAGGGTGCAAGTTACTTAGGAATTTGAGGTTTTTTCAATTTTTTTTAATTGAAGTATTGTTGATTTACAGTGTTGTTTTAATTTCTGCTATACAGCAAAGTGATTCAGTTATATATAACATTCTTTTTTATATTCTTTTCCATTATGGTTTATCACAGGATACTGAATATAGTTCCCAGTGCTATACAGTAGGACCTTGTTGTTTATCCATTCTATATGTAATAGTTTGCATCTGCTAACCCAAACCCCCAATCCATCCCTCCCCTCCCCCACCTTGGCAACCACAAGTCTGTTCTCTATGTCTGTGTGAGTCTGTTTCTGTTTCATAGATAGGTTCATTTGTGTCATATTTTAGATTCCATATATAAGTGATATCATATGATATTTGTCTTTCTCTGTCTGACTTAACTTCATTTAGTATGATAGCCTCTAGTTCCATCCATGTTGCTGCAAATGGCATTATTTTGTTCTTTTTTATGGCTGAGTAGTATTCCATTGCATATATGTACCACATCTTCTTTATCCATTCTTCTGTCAATGGACATTTAGGTTGTTTCCATGTCTTGACTATTGTGAATAGTGCTGCTATGAACATAGGGGTGCATGTATATTTTTGAATTATAGTTTTGTCTGGATATATGCCCAGGAGTGGGATTGCAGGATCATATGCTAATTCCATTTTTAATTTTCTGAGGAATTCACATACCATTTTCCACAGTGGCTGCACCAACTTATATTCCCACCAATAATGTAGGAGGGTTCCTTTGTCTCTATACCCTCTCCACCATTTACTATTTGTAGACTTTTTAATGACAACTATTCAGACTGACGTGAGGTGGTACCTCATTGTAGTTTTGATTTGCATTTCTCCAATTATTAACAACTATGAGCATTTCTCATGTGCTTATTGGCTATCTGTATGTCTTCTTTGGAGAAATGTCTGTTTAGGTCTTCTGCCCATTTTTTGATTGGATTGTTTTTGGTTGTTTTGTTGGGTTGTATGAGCTGTTTGTATATTTTGGAAATTGAGCCCTTGAAGGTCGCATCATTTGCAAATATTTTCTCCCATTTCATAGGTTGTGTTTTCATTTTGTTTACAGTTTCCTTTGCTGTGCAAAAGGAAATTTGATTAAGTCCCATTTGTTTATTTTTGCTTTTAGTCCTATTGCCTTGGGTGACTGACCTAAGAAAACATTGGTACAATTTATGTCAGGGAATGTTTTGCCTATGTTCTCTTATAGGAGTTTTACGGTGTCATGTCTTATGTTTAAGTCTTTAAGCCATTTTGAGTTTATTTTTGTGTATGTTTTGTGGGTGTATTCTAACTTCATTGATTTACATACAGCTCTCTAGCATTCCCAGCACCAGTCACTAAAGAGATTTTTTCCCATTTTATATTCTTCCCTCCTTTGTCAAAGATTAATTGATGTTAGGTGTGTGGGTTTATTTCTGGGCTCTCTATTCTGTTCCATTGATCCATATTTCTGTTTTTGTACCAATACCACATTTTTTGTTTACTGTAGCTTCGTAGTATATTCTGAAATCTGTGAGGGTTATGCCTCCTGTTTTGTTCTTTTTCCTCAGGATTGCTTTGGCAATTCTAGGTCTCTTATGATTCCATATAAATTTTAGGTTTATTTGTTCTAGTTCTGTGAAAAATGTCATGGGTAATTTGATAGGGATCATGTTAAATCTGTATATTGCTTTGGGTAGTATGGCCATTTTAACCATATTAATTCTTCCAATTCAAGACATGGGATATCTTTCCATTTCTTTGGATCATCTTAATTTACTTTATTAATGTATTATAATTCTCAGCATATAAACCTTTCACCTCCTTGGTCAGGTTTATTCCTAAGTATTTTTTGGTTCAATTTTAAAAGGTACTGTTTTCTTACATTCACTTTCTGATATTTCATTGTTAGTGTAAAGAAATGCAACTGATTTCTGTATGTTAATCTTGTATCCTGCTACCTTGCTAAATTTTTTTTATCAGTTCTAGTAGTTTTTGTATGGAGTCTTTAGGGTTTTCTATATATAGTATCATGTCATCATATAACGATAATTTGCCTCTTCCCTTCCAATTTGGATACATTTTATGTCTTTTTCTTGTCTGATTGTTGTAGCTAGGACTTCCAGTATTATCCTGAACAAAAGTGGTGAGTGGGCGTACTTGTCTTGTTCCAGATTTTAGTGGGAAGGCTTTCAGCTTTTCACCATTGAGTATTATATTGGCTGTGGGTTTGTCATAAATAGTTTTTATTATGTTGAGACATGTTCCCTCTATACCCACTTTGGTAAGAGTTTTTATCATGGATGTTGAATTTTGTCAAATGCTTTTGCTGTATCTATTGAAATGATCATGTGGTTTTTGTCTTTTCTTTTGTTGATGTGGTGTATCACATTGATTGCTTTGCATGTGTTGAACCATCCTTGTGAACTTGGAATGAATCCCACTTGGTCATGGTGTATGATCTTTTTAATATGTTGTTGGATTTGGTTTTCTAATATTTTATTGACAAATATTACATTTATATTCACCAAAGATATTGGCCTGTAATTTTCTTTTTTGGTCGTATCTTTGTTTTTGGTATCTGGTTTTGATATCAGGGTGATGGTGGCTTCATAGAATGTCTTTGAGAGGGTTCCCTCCTCTTCAATCTTTTGGAAAAGTTTGAGAAGGATAAGTAAAAGTTCTTCTTTGTATGTTTGGTAGAATTTGCCTGTGAAGCCATCTGGTCCTGGACTTTTGTTTTAGGGAGCTTTTTTAAATTACAGATTCTATTTCACTTCTAGTGATCAGTCTGTTCAAATTTTCAGTTTTGATGGGCTGTTTGTTTCTAGAAACTTGTCCATTTCTTCTAGTCAGCATATAATTGTTCATAGTATTCTCTTATGGTTTTTTTGTATTTCTGTGGTATTGGTTGATATTTCTCCTTTTTCATTTCTTATTTTATTTATTTGGGTTCTCTCTCTTTTCTTCTTGGTGAACCTGGCCAGAGGTTTGTCAATTTTGTTTACTCTTTCAAAGAACCAACTCTTGGTTTTATTGACTTTTTTCTATTTTTTAAATCTCTATTTTATTTATTTCCTCTCTGATCATTATTATTTTCTTCCTTCTGCTGACTTTAGGTTTTGTTTGTTCTTCTTTTTCTAATTCTTTTAATTGGTAAGTTAGGTTGTTTATTGAAGATTTTTCTTGTTTTTTTGAGGAAGACCTGTATTGCTATGAACTTCCCTCTAAGAACTGCTTTTGCTGCATCCCATAGATTTTGTATGGTTGTATTTTCATTGTCATTTTTCTCAAGGTATTTAAGGTTTTTTTCAGTCTAAATATTAGCTTTCCTCTATGATTGTGGCAGGATATTTGCATTTAATTTCCTCAAAGTTGAATAGAAAGAAGCTAAGTATGGGGCTTCCCTGGTGGCGCAGTGGTTGAGAGTCCACCTGCCGATGCAGGGGACACAGGTTCGTGCCCTGGTCCAGGAGGATCCCGCATGCCACGGAGCGGCTGGGCCCGTGAGCCATGGCCGCTGAGCCTGTACGTCCGGAGCCTGTGCTCTGCAACGGAAGAGGCCACAACAGTGAGAGGCCCGTGTACCGCAAAAAACAAAAAACAAAAAAGAAAAGAAAGAAAGAAGCTAAGTATGGATCTATGATCTCTGAAAATGATGAGTAGGTAATTGACCAAAAAAGTCTTTGGACAACAGAAACCACAGCCAAATCATAAAATCATACATAATTCAGGGTTTTGTTTCTGTTTTATTTTTCCTTTTTCCTCTCCACTTTGTCTAGTTGCCATTTGTCTGAATCACTGTTTTCTTATGACAGGGACAAATTGTACTGAGCCTACTTACATCCTGAGTTCAAGGATGAGATTAGTTCAATTAAGTCATGCACTTACAGAAAAGCATAGTTTTGGGATTGGTCTGGCAGATATTCATAGATTAAGAAAAGAATATGATCACTAATATGAAAAGTTTGCGCTCTAAAACTTTTAGACAATGCTTCTGGTCAGTGGAGGTAAAGGATTGTATTTGGAGAGTGAGGAAAATCTACACCCACATTCATTGAACTCATTAGCCTGGGAAGAAGCTAGCCTCACCTCCAAAATTCCATCAAGTACTCACTATATCTACCATCGCCACATCAACTACTTCCCCAGCTTAGTTACCAGGACGAGGGAGAAGCCAAAAACAGGTAGAATCTCAGTAAGGGAGGTGGTTATTTCTAACTGTCTAAACTTTCTCTCAACCTATTCATATCCTGCTAATTTAGACAATACATTGCAAATAAGACTAAAGATCTACATCTGTAGCCCACTAAATATTCTTTTCTTGGTACTCAGAAGTTAAGCTTAGGGTACACTGTGCTGTTGTAAACCATCTAAATACTTCTAAGGCTGGTTCTCTCTTCCCCCAACCACCCCCCCAAATTATTTTATCTTCAACCAGTCATCTTTATGAAACACCATTCAAGACAAATAGACCTCATCATATTTCACCTGATGCTACAACCACCTTTACGTTTAGAATTTTAAAATATACCCACCTAAAAATGGGTGAATACCCCATAATTTTATTCTTACAACTCACAATGTCCTATAAAGGAAAAAGTACCAAAAAGGAAATCAGAAGAGGTTCTTTGATAACGAGTCTCCCACTAACCAGTATTTTCCTCTCTGGGTTTTAGACTATCTGTAAAATGAAAGGATTGTCACATGATCCATAAGTTACTTTTACTATTGTTTGATAAGCAAGAGTTGCATTTATACTTCATGACACGATTTTCATATCTCTTTTCATATGTATAATATAGTTACAATAAAAAAATGGAATCGTGCCATTTGCCACAACATAGGTGGACCTTGATGACATTATATTAAGTGAAATAGTCAGACAGAGAAAGTCAAATACTATATGATATCACTTATATGTGGAATATAAACAAACAAATAAATATAAGCAAAACAAAACAAAAATATCAGGCTCATATATTCAGAGAACATACCAGTGTTTGACTGAGTGGGCTGGGCAATTTGAGTGAAGGAGGTCAAAAAGTAAAAACTGCCAGTTACAAAATAAATAAGTCATGAGGATGTAATGTACAGCATGATGACTATAGTTAATAATGCTGTATTGCATATACGAAAGTTGCTTAAAAGTTCTCATCACACCCACACAAATTTGTAACTATATATGGTGATGGATGGTAGCTAGACTTATTTTGGTGCTCATTCGAAAGTGTATACAAATGTTGAATCACTATGTTGTACACCTGAAATTAAGATAATGTTATATGACAGTTATAACTCAGCTTGTTAAAAAAAACTGTAAAGATTAAAAATTCAGAAGATTAAGAAAAAAAAAAAACCTTTAGCTAGATTCACCAAGGAAAAAGAAGTAAGGACTCAAATAAAATCAGAAATGAAAGAGGATACCATACAAATACAAAGAATCATAAGAGACTACTCTGAACAAGTATACACCAAAAAATTAGACAACCTAGAAGAAATTGAAAAAGTCCTGGAAACATACAACCTACCAAGACTGAATCATGAAGAAATAGGAAATCTGAATAGACCATTTTTTAACAAGGGGGTTAAATCATAATCTAAAACCTCTCAAATAAAGAAAAATCCAGCACCAGATGACTTCACTGGTGAATTCTATCAAGCGTTTAATGAAAAATTAATACCAATCCTTCTCAAAATTTTCCAAAAAATAGAAGAGGAGGGAACACTTCCAAATTCATTTTACAAGGCCAGAATTACCCTGATACCAAAACCAGACAAGGATGCCACAAGAAAAGAAAATTATAGGCCAATATCCCTGATGAGCATAGATTCAAAAATTCTTAACAAAATATTAGTAAATTGAATTCAACAGTCCATTAAGATGAACACCATGATCAAGTGGGATTTACTCCAGGCATCTAAGGATGGTTCAGCATCTGCAAATAAATCAGTGTGATACAAAACGTTAACAAACTGAAGGATAAAAACCATATAATCTTATCAATAAATGTAGAAAATACATTTGACAAAATCAAATATCCTTTCATGATAACAAGTCTTAACAAAGTAGGTATAGAGGGAACATATCTCAACATAATAAAGGCTATATATAACAGACCCTCAGGTAACATCATACTTAAAAGTGAAAAGCTGAAAATTCTTCATCTGAGATCAGGAAAAGACAAGGATAACCACTCTCACTCTTTTGTTCAACATAGTACATAGTACTCTAGTCCTAGCCAAAGTGATTAGGCAAGAAAAAGAAGAAAAATACATCCAAATTGGAAGTAAGAAGTAAAATTGTCTATTTGCAGGTGTCATAATAGATATATAGAAAACTCTATGGACTCCACCAAAGAACTGTTAGAACTAATATATAAATTCAGTAAATTTGCTGGACACAAAATCAGTATACAAAAATCAGTTATGTTTCTATACACTAACAATGAAGCATGTGAAAGAGAAATTAAGAAAGCAATCCCATTTACAATTGCATCAAAAATAATAAAATACGTAGGAATAAATTTAACCAAGGAGGTGAAAGATCTATAAACTGAAAACTGTAGGACACTGAAAAAAGAAATTGAAGAAGACACAAATAAATGCAAAGATATTTCTTGCTCACAGATAGGGAGAATTAATATTGTTAAAGCTGCCCATACTAACCAAAGCCATCTATAGGTTAAATCCAATCCCTATTTATCTTCCAATTTTTCACAGAAATAGAAAAAAGATCCCTAATGTTTGAATGGAACCACAAAAACTCCCCAAATAGCCAAAGCAATCTTCAGTAAGAAGAACAAAGCTAAAGCATCACACTTCCTGATTGCAAACTATGTGACAAAGCTAGAGTAACCAAAACAATGTGTCATTGACATAAAAGTAAACATACAGACCAATGGAACAGAATAGAGAGTCCAGAAATAAACCCCAGCATATAAGGTCAACTAATATTTGAAAAGGGAGTCAGGAATGTTGAATGGGGAAAGGATAGACACTTCAATAAATGGTACTGGGAAAATTGGATAATACATGCAACAGAATTAAACTGGATCTCTAACTTTCACCATACACAAAAATCAACTCAAAATGGATTAAAGACTTGAATGTAAGACCTGAAACCAAAAAAGCCTTAGAAGAAGCATAGTCTGTAAGTTCCTTCATGTTGGTCTTGGCATTGATTTTTTGGCAGAGCAAAGTGAAGGCAACAAAAGCAAAAATAAGCAAATGGGGCTATATCAAACTAAAAAGCTTCTACACAGCAAAGGAAACCATCAACAAAATGAAAAGGCAGCCTACTGAATGGGAGAAAATATTTGCAAATCACATATCTGATATGGAATTAATATCCAAAATGTATAAAGAACTCACATAACAGCAAAAACCCAAACAAAAACCACAATTCAATTTTTAAAAGGGCTGAGGAACTGAATATACATTTTTCCAAAGTAGACATAAAAATGGCCAACAGGTACAAGAAAAGATGCTCAATATCACTATTTATAAGGGAAATGCATATCGAAACCACAATGAGATATGACCTCACATTTCTTATAATGGCTATTATGAAAAAGACGGGAGATAAAAAGTGTTGATTAAGCCATGGAGAAAAAGAAACCTTTGTGCACTGTTGGTAAGAATATAAGTAGGTGCAGCCACTATGGAAAATAGTATGTGAGGTTCTTCAAAAAATTAAAAATGGAATTACCATATTATCCAGCAATCCCACTTCTGGGTATATATCCAAAGGAAAAGAAAACAATATATCAAAAAGATATCTGCACACCCATGTCCATTGCATCATTGTCTGTAATAGTCAAGATATGAAAACAATATAAATATCCAGACTATAGGATACAGAAGAGGTAATATGGAATATTGTTTGCATCCTGTTCATCTGTGAGAAAGAAGGAAATCCTGCCATTTGCAACAGCATGAATGGACCTTGAGGGCATTATGCTAAGTGAAATAAGTTAGAGAAAGACAAATTAGTTAAACAGAGAGAGATTCTTATATGTGGAATCTAAAAATGCTAAGTTCATAGAAACAGAGTCTAGAATGACGGTTACCAAGGTCTGGGAGGTGGGGGAAATGAGGACATGTTGAACAAGCAGTACAAACTTCAAGTTATAAGATGAATAATTTCTGGGGATCTAATGTACAGTTTGGCGATTATACTTAATAATACTGTATTATATAATTAAAACATGTTAAGAGAGTAAATCTAGATGTTGTTACCATAAAAAAAGAATTGATATTTATGTGACATGTTAGAGGTATTAGCTAATGCTATGGTGGCAATCATTTTGCAATATATAAGTGAATCAAATCAACACATTGTATACCTTAAACTTACACAAGGTTATATGTCAATTATATCTCAATAAAGCTGGGGAACAAAAGAAATGGAAGCTTAACCTGGGGACTACAATAGCCTTCAACTTTCATGTACTTATAAAAAATTTCCTTGGGAGATGGATCACAGCTTTTATTATATTCTCAGAGAAATACAAAGCCCTATAAAGATTTTTTAAATTGCACTGGAGTTTGGAGCAAATATCTAGACAAATAAAAGCAAAAAAAAAAAAAAAAAACATGTTTCTGTATCAATTACTCAAGACTATAGAGCAGGCCCCTGAAAATAATTCTTAGCCAAATTTTAAAAATAACTGTCTCCAAGGAAGGGTTGGAGAAAACATAGATGTCTCTAACAAACTTTAGAAGGAATAAAATTAAAGAAGCTCAGATTCTGCAGACAAAACATTCAGGCTAAGTGCCCTCCCCACCACTCTGGACTTCCAGCTGTTTTTGAATACCTTTCCCAAGCCCTTCACATAATTTTTTCCAATGGAATAATAATTCTTGGGAAGATTATTTTTTATGTACAATAAAACTGAACCACTTTTAAGAGCAGCATGTACTACAATTAAAAAGCTCAGACAGCAAGACTGTTTAGGTACACCCCCCTTTTAATGAAACTTAACTTCTTCTCAGATGAGAACACCATTCTTTAGTGTGACATGCTGCTACTCAGCCAACCTCTGGAAAGGTTTGGAAAGTTAAGATCTTTTCTACCCCGAAGGTGAATGTATCTTGTACATTACCAAGCCACCATAGACAAGGAAAAAAACGAGTAATTTATACTTCGGAGGGCCAGCTGACATGAGATACCACCAGAGAATTTTAGGAAACTATCTACTTCCATGCTCAAGAGAGGAGTATGTAAATTATATCTTTACTTTTAAACAAAATTTAAAGACATTCTTAGAGTTATTTGTTAGACCCATACATTTATAAAGTCCTGTTCACTCAAGAGATTTTTCAGATTGTCTTGTAACATAGGACATTTTTATTCAGTTGCATGGAGTTCAAGGTTTTATGTAAATTTTTCTTTTATATGAAAACCCCCCACTTTCCTATAAAACACATTCTTGAAAAAGGTTGAAAGTTAAATGTCTGAAATTGATCAATAGACATATACAGTATAATTCTGGCTCTAATTCCTCTGCAGTCTCACCGTCAGTCAGCTTAAATTTGCCAACTGCAGTATAAATTAATATCTCTTTGTGATCTTAATTTACATTTTCCTAAATACTTATGAACATTAGCATCTTGTTGTATGTATAAGCCATTTGCATTTGCTCTTTTGTGAAATATCTGTTCAAGTATTTTATTCTATATTGCTTTTTATTGTTATTTATGAGTTCTTTATATATTTTACACTAGTGTTACCATGTTGCAAAATTCCAAGAAGTACATTCCTGTATTTAGGGTACCTTCTGATGCACAGAAGTTCTTACTTTTAATATTCCCTGCTTCCCATTTTTTCATGCTTAGAGGGATACAGAAGAAGAAGAGAAAAAGAAAGGGTCTGAGAAAATACTTGAAGAGATTATAGCTGAAAACGTCCCTAATATGGGAAAGGAAATAGTCAAGTCCAGGAAGTGCAGAGAATCCCATACAGGGAAAATCCAAGGACAAACACGCAAAGGCACATATTAATCAAACTATCAAAAATTAAATATAAAGAAAAAAATTAAAAGCAGCAAGGGAAAGGCAACAAATAACATACAAGGGAATCCCATAAGGTTAACAGCTGATATTTCAGCAGAAACTCTGAAAGCCAGAAGGGAGTGGCAGGACATATTTAAAGTAATGAAAGGGGAAAACCTACAACCAATATTTCTCTACCCAGCAAGTATCTCATACAGATTCAACAGAGAAATTAAAAACTTTAGAGATAAACAAAAGCTAAGAGAATTCAGCACCAACAAAACAGCTTTACAAGTATTAAAGGAATTTCTCTAGGCAGGAAACACAAGAGAACAGAAAGACCTACAGTAACAAACCCAAAACAATTAAGAAAATGGTAATAGGAATGTACATATCGATAATTAACTTAAATTTAAATGGATTAAATGCTACAACCGAAAGACATAGACTGGCTGAATGGATACAAAAACAAGACCCGTACACATGCTGTCTACAAGAGACCCACTTCAGACCTAGGGACACATACAGATTGAAAGTGAGGGGATGGAAAAAGATATTCCATGCAAATGGAAATCAAAAGGAAGCTGGAGTAGCAATACTCATATCAGACAAAATAGACTTTAAAATAAAGACTATTACAAGAGACAAAGAAGGACACTACATAATGATCAAGGGATCAATCAAAGAAGAAGATATAACAATTGTAAATATTTATGCACCCAACATAGGAGCACCTCAATACATAAAGTAAATACTAACAGCTATAAAGGTGGAAATTGACAGTCACACAACCATAGTAGGGGACTTTAACACCCCACTTTAAACCAATGGACAGATCATCCAAAATGAAAGTAAATAAGGAAACAAGCTTTAAATGATTCATTAAACAAGATGGACTTAATTGATATTTATAGAACATTCCATCCAAAAACAACAGAATACACTTTCTTCTCAAGTGCTCATGGAACATTCTCCAGGATAGATCATATCTTGGGTCACAAACCAAGCCTTGGTAAATTTAAGAAACTTGAAATCATATCAAGTATCTTTTTCGACCACCATGCTATGAGACTAGATATCAATTACAGGAAAAAATCTGTAAAAAATACAAACACAAGGAGGCTAAACAATACACTACTAAATAACCAAGAAATCACTGAAGAAATCAAAGAGGTAATCAAAAAATACCTAGAAACAAATGACAATGAAAACACGATGACCCAAAACCTACGGAATGCAGCAAAAGCAGTTCTAAGAGGGAAGTTTATAACAATACAATCCTACCTCAAGAAACAAAAAACACCTCAAATAAACAGCCTAACCTTACACCTAAAGCAAATAGAGAAAGAAGAACAAAAAAAATCCAAAGTTAGCAAAAGGAAAGAAATCATAAAGATCACATCAGAAATAAAGGAAACAATAGCAAAGATCAATAAAACTAAAAGCTGGTTATTTGAGAAGGTAAGTAAAATTGATAAACCATTACACAGACTCATCCAGGAAAAAAGGGAGAAGACTCAAATCAATAGAATTATAAACGAAAAAGGAGAAGTAACAACTGACACTGCACTAATACAAAGAATCATGAGAGATTACTACAAGCAACTCTGTGCCAATAAAATGGACAACTTGGAAGAAATGACCAAATTTCTAGAAAAGCACAACCTTCTGAGACTGAACCAGAAAGAAATAGAAACTATAAACAGACAAATCACAAGGACCGAAATTGAAACTGTGATTAAAAATCTTCCAATGAACAAAAGCCCAGGACCAGATGGCTTCACAGGTGAACTCTATCAAACATTTAGAAAAGATCTAACACTGATCCTTCTCAAAATCTGCCAAAATATAGCAGAGGGAGAAACACTCCCAAACTCATTCTATAAGGCCACCATCACCCTGATACCAAAACCAAAGATATCTCCAAAACAGAAAACTACAGGCCAATATCACTGATGAACATAGATGCAAAAATCCTCAACAAAATACTAGCAAACAGAATCCAGCAGCACAATAAAAAGGTCATACACCATGATCAAGTGGGGTTTATCCCAGGAATGCAAGGATTCTTCAATATACACAAATCAACCAATGTAATACACCATATTAACAAACTGAAGGAGAAAAACCGTATGATCATCTCAATAGATGCAGAAAGAGTTTTGACAAAATTCATCACCAATTTATGATAAAACCCTCCAGAAAGTAGGCACTGAGAGAACTTACCTCAACATAATAAAGGCCATAAATGACAAACCCAGAGCCAATATCATTCTCAATGGTGAAAAAGTGAAACAATTTCCACTAAGATCAGGAAGAAGATAAGGTTGTCCACTCTCACCACTACTAATCAACATAGTTTTGGAAGTTTTAGCCACAGCAATCAGAGAAGAAAAAGAAATAAAAGGAATCCAAATTGGAAAAGAAGAAGTAAAACTGTCACTGTTTGCAGATGACTTGATATTATACATAGAGAATCCTAAATATGCAACCAGAAAAATTCTAGAGATAATCAATGAATTTGGCACAGTACCAGGATACAAAATTAATGCACAAAAATCTCTTGCATTCATATATACTAATGATGAAAAATCTGAAAGAGAAATTAAGGAAACATTCCCATTTACCACTGAAACAAAAAGAATAAATTACCTAGGAATAAACCTACCTAAGGAGACCAAAGACCTGTATGCAGAAAACTATAAGACACTGATGAAAGAAATTAAGGATTACAAACAGATGGAGAGATATACCATGTTCTTGGATTGGAAGAAACAACATTGGGAAAATGACAATACTACCCAAAGTAATCTACAGATTCAATGGAATCCCTATCAAACTACCAATGACATGTTTCATAGAACAAAGAACCAAAAATTTCACTATTTGTATGGAAACACAAAGGACTCCGAATAGCCAAAGCAATCTTGAGAAAGAAAAACAGAGCTGGAGGAAGAAGGTTCCCAGACTTCAGACTATACTACAAAGCTACAATAATCAAGACAAAAGCAGAAATATAGATCAATGGAACAGGATAGAAAGCCCCAAGATAAACCCACACACATATGGTCACCTTATCTTTGATAAAGGAGGCAAGAATATACAATGGAGAAAAGGCAGTCTCTTCAATAAGTGGTGCTGGAAAAACTGGACAGCTACGTGTAAAGAATAACATTAGAACACTTCCTAACACCATACACAAAAATAAGCTCAAAATGGATTAGAGACCTAAATGTAAGGCCAAACACTATAAAACTCTTATAGGAAAACATAGGCAGAACACTCTATGACATAAATCACAGCAAGATCCTTTTTGACCCACCTCCTAGAGAAATGGAAATAAAAGCCAAAATAAACAAATGGGACCTAATGAAACTTAAAAGCTTTTGCACAGCAAAGGAATCCATAAACAAGACGAAAATACAACCCTCAGAATGGGAGAAAATATTTGCAAATGAAGCAACTGGCAAAGGATTAATCTCCAAAATATACAAGCAGCTCATTGAGCTCAATATGAAAAAAACAAACAACCCAATCCAAAAATGGGCCGAAGACCTAAATAGACATTTCTCCAAAGAAGATATACAGATTGCCAACAAACACATGAAAGAATGCTTAACATCACTAATCATTAGAGAAATGCAAATCAAAACTACAATGAGGTATCACCTCACACCGGTCAGAATGGCCATCATCAAAAAGTCTACAAACAGGACTTCCCGGGTGACCCAGTGGTTGAGAGTCTGCCTGCTGATGCAGGTGACACGGGTTCGTGCCCCAGTCCGGAAAGATCCCACATGCCGTGGAGCGGCTGGGCAGGTGAGCCATGGCCGCTGAGCCTCCGCGTCCAGAGCCTGTGCTCCACAATGGGAGAGGCCACAACAGTGAGAGGCCTACATACCGCAAAAAGAAAAAAAAAATTCTACAAACAATAAATCCTGGAGAGGGTGTGGAGAAAAAGGAACCCTCTTGCACTGTTGGTGGGAATGTAAATTGATACAGCCACTATGGAGAACAGTAAGGAGGTTCCTTAAAAAACTAAAAATAGAACTACCGTACGACCCAGCTATCCCACTACTGGGCATATACCCTGAGAAAACCATAACTAAAAAGAGTCATGTACCACAATGTTCATTGCAGCACTATTTACAATAGCCAGGACATGGAAGCAACCTAAGTGTCTGTCGACAGATGAATGGATAAAGAAGATGTGGCACATATATACAATGGAATATTTCTCAGCCATAAAAAGAAAGGAAATTGAGTTATTTGTATTGAGGTGCATGGACCTAGTGACTGTCATACAGAGTGAAGTAAGTCATAAAGAGAAAAACAAATACTGTATGCTAACACATGTATATAGAATCTGAAAAAAAAAATGGTTCTGAAGAACCTAGGGGCAGGACAGGAATAAAGATGCAGATGTAGAGAATGGACTTAAGGACATGGGGACGGGGAAGGGTAAGCTAGGACAAAGTGAGAGAGTGGCATGGATATATATATACTATCAAATGTAAAATGGATAGCTAGTGGGAAGCAGCTGCATAGCACAGGGAGATCGGATCGGTGCTTTGTGTCCACCTAGAGGGGTGGGATAGTGAGGGGGGGAGGGAGACACAAGAGGGAGGAGATATGGGACTATATGTATACATATAGCTGATTCACTATATAAGAGTTATACAGCAGAAACTAACATACCATTGTAAATCAAATATACTCCAATAAAGATGTTAAAAAATAATAACAAAAATAAAAATATAATAGGAAAAATATATAACTGCCTCCAGATCTTTTCTTTCTCAAGATTGTTTTGGCTATTCAGGGTCTTTTGTGTTTCCATGCAGATTTGTGTGTGTGCATATTTAAAGGCTTTATTAATTTATATAAAAATGTAAATGCTTAATTTTTTAATTGGGGCATACAGAGTTTAAAATTATTTATTTTAGTTTTGTGGGATATTTTGATAGGGATTTCATTGAATCTGTGGATTGTATTGGGTAGTATGGTCATTTTAATATTAATTTTTCTAATCCATTAACATTGTACATCTTTCTATATGTTTGTGTCATCTTCAGTTTCTTTCATCAGTGTCTTACAGTTTTCCCAGTATAGGTCTTTACTTCCTTAGGTAGGTTTATTCCTAGGTATTTTATTCTTTTTGATGAGATTGTAAATGGGATTGTTTCCTTAATTTCTCTTTCTGATGGTTTGCTGATAGTGTGTAGAAATGAAACAGATTTCGGTATATTAATTTTGTATCCTGAAACATTACTGAATTCATTGATGAGGTCTAGTAGTTTTCTGGTAGCATATTTTTGATTTTCTATGAATCAGATCATGCTGTCTGCAAACAGTTACACTTTTACTTCTTCCTTTCCAATTTGTATTCTTTTCATTTCTTTTTCTTGTCTGATTGCTATGCACAGAATTTCCAATACTCTGTTGAATAAAAGTGGCCAGTGTGGACATCCTTGTCTAGTTTCTTATATTAGAGGAAATGCTTTCAGCTTTCCACTGTTGAATATGGTGTTAGCTGTGGCTTGTCATATATGGTCTTTATTATGTTGATACCCACTTTGTTGAGAGTTTGTATAATAAAAGAATATTGAAATTTGTCCAAAGCTTTTTCTGTATCTGTATACCCACCTGTATACCCACTTTGTTGAGAGTTTGTATAATAAAAGAATATTGAAATTTGTCCAAAGCTTTTTCTGTATCTGTTCAGGTGATCATATGATTTTTATTCTTCAGTTTGTTAATGTGGTGACTCACATTGGTTGATTCGTGCCCCATTTGTTTTCCTTGGAAGTCTTCCCTCCAGTCGCTTAAAATCTATCATTTCCCTTCCCCCTCCAAGTCCTTGAAATTTATGCTGTGCTCATTGCCTGTATTTGTTTAATACATGAGCAGATGAAGTATCATGTCTTCTTTTAAATTTGCCTCAGTTCCCAGCCCAGTTGTTTCTGTTTTGTTTGAAGTATCATGAGAAGTTCAATTTTTCTTTAATTTTTCTTATTGTTATTTGACACTCTTTCCTTTACATTGCAATTAAAGGTGAACATGTCTCATCCTCCACACCAGAGCATAATCTACTGTGTTGAGGGATTCTCTTTCACTCGTCTTTGTCTCCATAGAGCATCTAGCTTTATATGTAGTATGCCCTCAAAAACAATTCTTGGAAGCATTTGTAAATGTTTGACTAAAAACAGTATGAAGGACAAGGATATATGATTGTATGGATGACTGGTAGGAACTTGGTAAAAATATAAGGCTTCCCTTCTTGGTACAAATTTAAGGTGAGTTACACCCTGAAGTTGTTAGGAAGCACAAATTCTTATGACATTTCACTCACTTAAAATAATATTCAGAACAGTAGTTTTTGAGTTCAGTTATATTCACTGTGATTCATCTAACCTTTTTAATGGAAATCAACAGCTAAGAAAAGTGAATAGAAAAGATGTAAGCAAAAATGAGTGATGGGGACTTCCCTGGTGGTGCAGTGGTTAAGAATCTGCCTGCCAATTCAGGGTACATGGGTTCGATCCCTGATCCAGGAAGATCCCACATGACACAGAGCAACTAAATCCATGCGCCACAGCTACTAAGGCTGCACTCTAGAGCCCAGAGCCACAACTACTGAGCCTGTGTGCTACAACTACTGAAACATGCATGCCTAGAGCCCACACTCTGCAACAAGAGAAGCCACTGCAATGTGAATCGCATGCACCACAAAAAAGAGTAGCCCCCGCTAGCTGCAACTAGAGAAAGCCTGCATGCAGCAACAAAGACCCAACGAAGCCAAAAAAAAAATGAGTGATGTATCATGTGCACTGCATAGTCAGTTACAGTCTTTGCTTCATTTCCACTTTTGTAATACATAAACAATCATACTATTCTAATTTGTAAAGATATGAAATCACAAAACTTAACATCCTTCTGTTCATTATGTGAAAGGCCCTATCCAAATGCTAGGTGGAAAAATAAAAAAGATAATGGGTAACATTAATTCCTCATTTCAAGACTTTTATATTTATCTTCATTATGTGTGTAATTTTAGTGGTGCTTTTTTATGCTTTCTTGAAAGATATACTTTTCTTCTGAAGGTACTGAACAACATTCCATTACTAATATGGACATGTACTAGTCCTTAAAGATACAGTAACATGGAAAATTCTTGACATGTTCTTTGTCAATTAAGTTAACTTTTATAAACATCTAATTAATTTCTAGATCATCTCAGTGAAAGCATTATATTTCAAGTAAGTTCCAAAGAATGGGAAAAAAAATCTTGGTACTCTTGGAAAATATTTTTTATATATGAGAATATTAAGAAACTTTCATTATGCTTTCAGCATGCTTTTTAAAATAAGAGTCTTATTTCTATTGGGCCATGGAGAAATCACATAGTTTATATTTTTAAATACTCAGAACACATGTTCAGAATAGTTATCTTATCCTGCTAAACTGAGACTTCTTTAATTAAAGTTTTAAGCAAGAAAGAGTGTCCATCTACACCTCTAGGTTTGATCTGATTGGTAAGAATGCCAAGGTACAAAAATGCATGGCAAGTACTATATGTGAGGGAGTAAGCACTGGGAGAGATACTTAAATAAAGACAGTTTTCCATGAGAAGAGAAACAATGACTAGTTTCACCAAGGTCAAAAGCCATGTAACTTTTCTGTATGGTTTTCTGCTTTCTCCAACTGAAATCAGACAGAGACAGTGTTTAAAAACTGAAAAGCCAAATAGATGCCTTTGCTATGAAAGTGCTAAATGGTTTTCAGAATTAAAGCCTGAATAAAAGACTTTAGGAGTTTTGACTCCTAGTGGAGCTGTCAAAGTTTTAAAAGCATCTGGTAAATAGACCCACTTTTTTTTTTTTTTTTTTTTGTGGTACGCAGGCCTCTCACTGTTGTGGCCTCTCACGTTGCGGAGCACAGGCTCCGGACGCACAGACTCAGCGGCCATGGCTCACGGGCCCAGCCACTCCATGGCATGTGGGATCTGCCTGGATCAGGGCACGAACCCGTGTCCCCTGCATCAGCAGGCGGACTCTCAACCACTGCACCACCAGGGAAGCCCAATAGACCCACTTTGAGTAAAATACTTAGAGTGAGCGAATTCTGCAGAAACATGAAAAAAACACACAATTATATTAAGAAGGGTTTAACAATAATTCAGAGTTAATGAATAAAGAATCAAATGTGTCTAGGTTTTTGTTTTAAACTTACTTAACCCTTGTTCTAAACATGTATTTAATTTTTTTGTGTATATACACTTGCCCAGTTCAACAAAAGTACTCTTTTCAGAAGAATTCAGAAGACAAATGACTTGATCTTCTTATTAACCACACCTATAGGAAACCAAGGTGGTTCCACCAGAAGCCCATAGGGAGACAATGTCTTTTAATAGCAAAGTGCTTAGAAGAAAATAGCCAGAGTGCTGGTCTAACAAGTCTGAACCTTTCAGAAGTCAGCACACATCACAAGGAATAACAATTAACAATAATTAGACTGAGTTACCCTTTACTTTTCAAACAAGGAAAAAGAGAGTGATTCCTGAAGTCTCACATGGGAGGAAGAGTAGATGTGCCCCAGTCAGTATCTCAAATTGGAGTTCACTGTCCCTAGGTCATGTGCTTACAAGAGTGGTTCTTAACCCTGGTTTTATCTATAATTATCTGGGGGAGATTTTTTTTAACTTAATTTTTATTTTATAGTTGATTTACAATGTTATGTTAGTTTCAGGTGTACAGCAAAGTGATTCAGTTATACATATACATATATCCATTCTTTTTCAGATTCCTTCCCCATACAGGTTATTACAGAATATTGAGTAGAGCTCCCTGTGCTATACAGTAGGTCCTTGTTAATTATCTATTTTATATAGAGTAGTGTGTATATGTTAATCCCAAACTCCTAATTTATCCCTACCCCCAACCTTTTCCCTTTGGTAACCATAAATTTGTTTTTGAAGCTGTGGGTCAGTTTCTGTTTTGTAAATAAGTTCATTTGTATCATTTTTTTAGACTCCACATCTAAGTGATATATGATATTTGTCTTTCTTTGTCTTACTTACTTCACTTTATATGATAATCTCTAGGTCCATCCATGTTGCTGCAAATGGCATCATTTCATTCTTTTTTATGGCTAAGTAATATTCCGTTGTATATATGTAACACAGCCTCTTTATCCATTCCTCTGTCGATGGACATTTAGGTTGCTTCCATGTCTTGGCTATTGTAAATAGTGCTGCAATGAACACTGGGGTGCATGTATCTTTTCAAATTATGGTTTTCTCCTGATATATGCCCAGGAATGGGATTACTTGATCATATGGCAGTTCTATTTTTAGTTTTTTAAGGAACCTCCACACTGTTCTCCATAGTGACTGTATCAATTTACATTCCCACCAACAGTGCAAGAGGGTTCCCTTTTCTCCACACCCTCTCCAGCATTTATTGTTTGTAGACTTTTCGATAATGGCCATTCTGACCAGTGTGAGGTGATACCTCATTGTAATTTTGATTTGCATTTCTCTAATAATTAGCAACGTTGAGCATCTTTTCATGTGCTTTTTGGCCATCTGTATGTATTCTTTGGAGAAATGTCTATTTAGGTCTTCTGCCCATTTTTTGACTGGGTTGTTTGTTTTCTTGATACTGAGTTGCATGAGCTGTTTGTATATTTTGGAGATTAATATCTTGTCTCTTTGTTTGCAACTATTTTCTCCCATTCTGTAAGTTGTCTTTTCATTTTGTTTATGGTTTCCTTTGCTGTGCAAAAGTTTAAGTTAAATTAGGTCTCATTTGTTTATTTTTGTCTTTATTTCCATTACTCTGCAAGATGGATCAAAAAAGATACTGCTACAATTTATGTTAAAGAATTTTCTGCTTATGTTTGCTTCTAAGAGTTTTATAGTATCCAGCCTTACATTTAAATCTTTAATCCATTTTGAGTTTATTTTTGTGTTTGGTGTTAGAGAATGTTCTAATTTAATTCTTATATATGTAGCTGTCCAGTTTTCCCAGCACCACTTATTGAAGAGACTGTCCTTTCTCCATTGTATATGCTTGCCTCCTTTGAGATAGATTAATTGACCATAGGTATGTGGTTTTATTTCTGGGCTTTCTATTCTGTTCCATAGATCTATATTTCTGTTTTTGTGCCTGTACCATACTGTTTTGATGACTGTAGCTTTGTAGCCTAGTCTGAAGTCAGGGAGTCTGATTTCTCCAGCTTTGTTTTTCTTTCTCAGGATTGCTTTAGCTATTCAGGGTCTTTTGTGTTTCCATACAAATTTTAAAACTTTTTCTTCTGTTCTGTGAAAAATGCCATTGGTAATTTGATATGGATTGCATTGAATCTGTAGATTACCTTAGGTAGGATAGTCGTTTTGACAATATTGCTTCTTCCAATTCAACAGCATGGTATATCTCTCCATCTCTTTATGTCATCTTTGATTTCTTTCATCAGCTTCTTAAAGTCTTCAGAGTACAGGTCTTTTGCCTCCTTAGGTAGTTTTATTCCTAGGTATTTCATTCTTTTTGATGCAATGTTTAAATGGGATAGTTTCCTTAATTCTCTTTCTGATCTTTCATTGTTAGTGTAAAGGAATACAAGATGGGAGAGTTTTAAAAAAAATAAAGGATCATTGCCTGAGTCCTACCCTCACAAATTTCAATTTAATTGGTTTTGGTGGGCCCCAGTTGCCAGTATATTTTAAAACTCACCACCGCCTAGTGATTCTAATGTACAGACAGGTTTAATAATCCTTGATTAGTGGAAGCTTCCCTATTGCAAAGACAATTAAAGAGAAAGAAGTTATTGACTTTGAGCTTTAAGTGAGCTCTAAGATCTCTGAAAATTTGAGGGAGAGAGCAGAAGAATGAAAAACTGTAATTTCAAAGCACAGAGTTGTTCTCTCATTGCAAATAGTGGGGACCTGAATCCACATTTGGAGTAGATCTTCCTTCCCTCTAGGAAAACCATCTCATGGGGTCTCTTATGTAAAGGTAAAGCAGAGCCTCCCTGGTGCAATAGAAATGTGTGGACTCCAATATTTTAAAAACATTTTTGTGGGAGTGTGACAGCTGGAGTAAATTAGAATGCTTGGTGGAGAGAAGGGTGGGTTAGAGCTGAGGGAGAAATGCATGAATGAGTAGGTGGCGTGGTAAATTTATCATCCTCTGGCTCCTTGAAGTGGATATGAACCACCAGCGTTAGAGTGATGAAGCCGAAAAGCCAAACCATACACGGGAAATTCTGTGAAACTCTGGGCCCTATGGAGACATAGTGATGAAGCAGGGTGGAGTTGACTCTCTCTGCCTCTCAGTAGAACCTAGCTCAGCACTTCAGGGCAGCAGCCATGGGACTATCCCATACCTGGGAATAGCACCATTGGCATCCCCATAGGAGTGCTGATCAGGGACACTGTCAGCCAAGCCAGCCATGAGGCTTCTTTAAGGATCTTCGTAGACAGCAGACATGGGCTAGTGAGAGACAAAGGAGAAAAACAGTAATATGTCACTGTTAACTGTAGCTGATATGCTGGTTTGGTGAGAAAATAACCTTTGAGGACCCCCCAAAATAATTGGGATATATTTGGGGTGTTTATGAGGTCCTATTATAGGAGCAGGGATTAAAATTTAATGTGACCTGTATTTCAGACAATAGAGAAGACCAGATCATACAGGTTCTACATAGAGGACACAAGGGAACACATTCAACAAGAAGCTTATCTCAGTGACTTATAAGCTTCCTACTACTATAACTAACGTAATAAAGAGCAATGTATGGTTTTAAAGGTGATATAAGTGACCACAGGAATGAACTGCCCTCTCTCATTGACTAAATAAGTATAACTGTCTTCTCTTACCACTTTACCTGTGTCATTCCCAAAACTGCCCTCTCTATTGAAAAGCATTTTTCAGATGGAGGGTGAGTACTCTTTGGCCAAAAGTATGTACTAGTTTCACTTCACTACCTAGACAGAAATGCCAAAGAAGTTATCATACTCCTTTGGTACAAAAAAATAAAAAAGAAAATAGAAAAGTATAGCTATTTCCCCCTCCCTCAAAGACCTCATAGTCTAGATATAGAGAACATGTTAAAGTGACCTGTATAGTGAGGTAAGCTTGATGTGAATTATAATAAAACATTCTCCAGGTTCTCTGTGACTAACCTGTACAGTGTAGGTTTGGGGATATTAATATTTGTGGTTCCTACACTAATATGTATAAAATAGATTATAGCACAGGGAACTCTACTTCACTGTACAGTAGAAACTAACACAACGTTGTAAAACAACTATATGAAATAAATAAATAAGAAAGATTAATACAGTACACAAAAATGGGGTCAGCTGCTATCAATGGCCATGTTGTTTATAAGATTATGACAAAAGTGGTTTCAATATCACAACTGCATGTTTTTAAATATAGGTCTTACTATTATTCAGGTATGGTGAGGCCAACAGATCAAGAGATGACTGCCATTGAAAAGACTGTTGTTACCCATAGATCCCACAAGAAGGGATCTATGGTGTCGTGCTTCCCACACCATACGGGAAACACCAGAGTAAGTAAAGAGGCAGAGAAGTGAGGGGGAAACATGGACATGAGCCTTTCTTGTGGTTTCTGCAGGAAGACAGAGTAAGCAGTTTTAGAATTGGCCAGTTTGAATATTTCAGCAGGCTCTGGGGCATAAGGGCTGTCCCTACTTGTCTAGTACCTAGTTGTTGTTTTTTTAATTTTATTGAAGTACAGTTGATTTACAATGTTGTGTTTAATTTCTGCTGTGCAGCAAAGTGACTCAGTTATATATATATATATATATATATATATATATATATATATATATATATATATATATATATATTCTTTTTCATATTCTTTTCCATTATGGTTTCTCACAGGATATTGTATATAGTTTCCTGTGGTACCTAGGTACAGATGGATAGTGGCCCAGGAGTGTGAGTGCCCTCTAAAGGAGTTGGTTGAGGGTTTGGCTTCTGGATCGGTTGGTTTGCATATGAAAGGCGTGCTCGAAGATTTGCCTGTCTCTAGGAATTAGCTAACCTTAAGAGGAGCAGTGCCTTTTGGTCAGCAAGGCCCCAAGGTGTCAAAGTATCTGAAAATAAAAAAAGGATTAATACACTATGTTAGTCTATTCCAAATTGGTAGGAATTTCTGGACTGGTCATAGGGTTAGATATGGAACTAAACCTACCCAAGTGGGGCAGTGAGACCTGCAAAACTAACTCCAAGTCTAAAACAAGCAAGTTCACAGTTTCAGGCTTGCTAAAGGACTCACCACACATTGGTGTTATTTTTAAAGGTAAGAGTGAACCTGAGCTGGAATAATAGAAAGGTAATATGGAAAGACACTGCAGGAACCCTCCCACCATGCTTGGCATTAGTCAGACCTCTGTTAGAGTATTGCTTGTGCCTGGTTTAGAGTTCTACTGCCCCCACCCCCAACCCAGAGGGAGATGGAAAATCCATCAGTTGACAAACAGCAACCAAAGACAGGCTGGGAAAATGGATCTACCATCATCTGTACTAATGGGAAGAAGAGTTGGCAAAAATATTGTCACTTTATAAACCAGAGTTAAAGACAAATTTTTTTTTGATACTGTTCAAAGTGGTCAGACAAACATGCATACACCACCACTCTTCTTTTTGCTGAGACCAGACTCTCTTTTCCTCACACCTATTGCTTTCAGCTAGGGCTCTGGAAATGTAAATTTTGGAGGAAGATGTATTTCCAACTGTGACTTTTATAGAAGTAAAAGTCTGTTCATTGATAACTGAAAGTTAGCTCACTGTCTCTGAAATGTTCACAATTTAAACTTTAGAAGACAAGCCTGAGGCACACTGTTGAGTAATAGTCACTTTCTTTCGACATCCCTCACCCTCTTATTCTTACCCATGACCCCAGTGTACTTACAACTTCCCTTGTGTGGTCTGGCTGGGTCGGTTCTTTCCCTGCACCCCTGACCACTCCATCCATGCCCAGAGTTGCTCTCACCTCCTTGTTACTAAAGCTGAAGACTTGAATCCGCCAACTTGTGTCTATCATGGAGTCATCTGAAAAGGACAATGGGTTCCCTATAAGATGAGCAAAATAGTGAGTCAGAAACTTCCCAGAACTTTTGTGCAGAGGAGAAAAAATGAATGCCTAGGCACATTCACACCTTGAGTCTACACTCCACATAACACTGACTCCAGTACTCCTTTACATCTGTCCCAGAAAAGTGATACATATTTTAACCAATGCATTAATTAAACAAATCATCAAGTGGCTTTTGGGTGTTGAGTCCTGTGTTCAGCCTCTTGGAGTATATTAAGGGGCATAGGACGTAATCCTGACTTCAAGAATTTTGCAATCTAATTTTAGAAACAACAATGTCATACCCATGAAAAGTTAACAATATATACCAGTACAAAAAAAAAGCCCCAAGGTAGTTTTTAATGAAGTGCCAGTTAAGAAGAGCAGGCAACTTTGGGGGGCCCAGTGATCTGGGAAGGTGCCATGAAGGAGGCAGGATATGAGCTAGGGCTTTAAAAACAAATAGGATGTGAAGAGGCAAAACCAGATTCAGGGCATGGGGCAGCGAAGAGAACAAGGCATATTGTAAGAACAAGAAGACCAGCTCAGGCAGAGCACAGCTCATATGGAGCAAAAGTGTAACCCAAGGTTTGGAAGCTAGGCTATAAAAGTCCTACTCGTTTGTCATGTTTCTGGAAGGGTCGGAGAGGGAGGGGTTAGAGCTACCATTATAAAAATGGGCTTTGGGGAAGATTTGTTTCATGATACCAAAATCTCCAGGTCTCCCTATTAGATCCAAGTGCCCACTCTGCCCCTTGAGATACCCAGAAATAATCTACCATGTGCCACATCCCAGCCTTCTCTGTTCACTGCGCAATGGGACAGAAGCCCCAGACATCTAAGCTGTGCCAGGCTGTCATCCCTAGAAAAGTCTGTACCTCTTTTCCCTCTAAACCCAGACCTCACCTCCCTTCCCCTGTCTTCAACAGTATCCTCGGGAGTTTTTCAAGGAAAAAACTGCCTTGTATCCTCAACCTCTTCATTAACCTCTTCATTTCCTTGTCTCCTGTAAGACTGCTTCCTCTGTGCCCTTTTCCAGTGGAAGTTGCATCTTCTGCACCATGCTTACCTCCCCTACCCAAGGGTTACAAGGTTGTGAAGAGTAGCTGGTATCATCCTACAAAGGCCTTCCAAGACTCTTTCAAAAGTGACCCTCTTGTTAGGGCTTCCCTGGTGGCGCAGTGGTTGAGAGTCCGCCTGCCGATGCAGGGGACACGGGTTCGTGCCCCGGTCTGGGAAGATCCCACATGCCACGGAGTGACTAGGTCCGTGAGTCATGGCCACTGAGCCTGCATGTCCGGAGCCTGTGCTCCACAACGGGAGAGGTCACAACAGTGAGAGGCCTGCGTACCGCAAAAAAAAAAAAAAAAAAGTGACCCTCTTTTTAAAATAGATAAAAAGATCATACACACATACGTGCATACAAATATACACACACACCTTCCTCCTGAGCCTTATGCCACTACCAGTTAGCCACACCCCTGTCCACTTGTCCTTGCTGTCATCAACACACCTGCCCAGCCCCAGCTTCATTCATGGAAGATGCTGGTGTAGACTCAATCTTTCCCTTCATTCCACTCCTGCCATTATCCTGATTGACTTCAATATCTTGTCATTTTCCTACTAAAAATCATTCAGGGTTTCTCACTGCTCATAGGTCTGAGCATGATCTACACAGCCTGGCTAAATGAGTGCATTTCTCAACCTTGGCAGTAGCCACACTCTAAGCACACTCTGTACTAGTCCATACTGGCCTTCTTTCAGTTCCTGGAACATTGCAGGTTCATTTCCACTTCAAGGTCTTTGAACATATTGGGCTTCCTTCCTAGAACACTGAGGCTCTCCCATCTCCCAAAGCCTCGTACCTCCTTCCTTCCACAACCCTAATTCCTACTAATTCCTACTCATCCTTCAGCTCTCAATCCAAATGCCCTATCCACAGGTAAACATTTCCACATTAAACTCATCTCCCAACCCACACAGACTACAGTTGAGCAATGATTCTCAACTAGAGGGAAACTTTGCCCCCAGAGGACATTTGGCAATGTCTGGAGACACTTTTGCTTCTCACATCTGGGGAGGTGCTATTGGCATGTGGTGGGTAGAGGAGAGGGAAACTGCTAAACATCCTACAATGCACACAGCACAGCCCCCACAACAAAGAATTATCCAGCACAAATGTCAATAGTGCCAAGTTTGAGAGACACTGCATAAGATCAGAGTAGCCCCCATACACTTCAGTTGCAGTATTTATAGTATTAGTCATTTAGTATCTGCCTTTGGTATCTATCTCATTCATCATTAAATCACAAAGTACACAGCAACTGGAACACAGTGTTGACCAATGACCATTAGGGACAGAACAGAAAGAAGAATTGGCAAGAAAAGAGATTGGGGAGAGGAAGATCAGTTGGGGAACATTCAGTAATTCAATAATGAGGAAAGTTTGGATTAGAATTCTACAGGTGGAAATGGTGAGAGTAAGCAGAAGGAAAGAATCTTTTAAGAAAGAATCGAAAGAATAGATGAATGATTAGATGTGAGTGATAATTGAAAGCCAAACGTCAGAAAGAAAAACAGAGACTTGGGCAATCTGAAATGGAACAAGCAGAAACTGTTTTCTTTTTAATTGTATTATTTATGGTCCATTTATGTAAAAAGTTATTTGAGATAGTTTAAATAAAAGACATGTAAAATAGAACATTAGTGCTTCCCTGGTGGCGCAGTGGTTGAGAATCTGCCTGCTAATGCAGGGGACACGGGTTCAAGCCCTGGTCTGGGAAGATCCCACGTGCTGCGGAGCAACTAGGCCCATGAGCCACAACTACTGAGCCTGCGCATCTGGAGCCTGTGCTCCACAACAAGAGATGCCGCGATAGCATCGCCTCATGGCGATGAAGAGTGGCCCCTGCTTGCCACAACTAGAGAAAGCCCTCACAGAAACGAAGACCCAACACAGCCAAAAGTAAAATAGAAACGAAGACCCAACACAGCCAAAAGTAAAATAAAATAAATAAATAAATGAAAGAAATGCATTTCCATTTAAAAAAAATAGAACATTAAATTAAGAACAAAGGATTAAGTATCAAATAATGTGAGCAATCAAAAGATAGATCATTTTTGCAAACAATCTAAGGTAAAGATAAGTGCTGCTTATCTTTAAGCAGCACTTATAAGATTTATATTTAACATCAAATATAAATCTGAGTTTTCTGAGAGCCAAGGCTCAAGGCAAAACATAAATATGATTGGTTTCCATCTTTGATGAGCTCTTCACCACACTTCATGCTGTTTTCTCCAGAGTTATTTTGTTATTAATATTTAAAGTTTTTGTTATTTCATTCATCAAGAAAGACAAATTTTCCAGGAACTGAACTCTAATAAGATAGCATCCAAGTGATGTTTAAGAAACATTAAATTACAATGCAACATGTTTTCAGTATTAATCTTATGGAGGTTCACAAGTGCCTTTCAGGTGACCTTTTTTATATAAATCCATGATTAATTAGAGAATCACAAGACCGTGAAGATGTCTAGATAGCAGTGTTTCTCAGCTATGTGAGAGGCTGCTGGTGTGAGGGACGTTTCAAGCTATACATATGCCCTCTCACTCATGGGGTCAGTGAGACAGGAGTCTTTCAGTGGATAAATGTATTATCACTAGATGTCTGTGGCAGTATGTGGTGGTGATTCAGAGAATTCTCCTTCCACCAGTTTGTACAATTCTAAACAGAAATTTCCCTATTAAGATGCTGTTTTGCTAATTTGCTTCTGTGTTTTAAATGACACTTACTTTAGTAAATTATATTTCCTGTAGTCTAATGGGAGATGTTGCTGAAGGATAAGTGATATAATTTCTTACATAGGAGATACATCTTGATGTAGTTAAAGCACAGGTCTTGGATTCACTAGATCAGAACTCAAATTCTATCTCTGCCATATTTTCAGCTACTTCACCTCTAAAAGAGAATTAATGATACCTAGTACACAAGACTTTTGAGAAGCTTAGAGATGATATATTGAATGCTATCAGCAAAGAATCTGTTACATAGTAGGTACTCAATAAATTATATTATTATCAAAAAGGATGAAGTGAATATATTAAGATATAAGTTATTTTTTAAATCTCTAGAAAGACAAAGTATTGAATAAATATTTGTCTCTTTTCCTCACTACTCCAACAGTTTATGATAATCTTTGATCTGAAGAATGAATTAAAACAATTAGGTAGAATCATTATTAAAATGGATTTGTAGATCAAGCTGTGATCAACAGAAAACAAGGAGGTTGGGCTGGGAGCTGATGGATCTCTCATCATCTGGAGCTTCCCCCTCTGGTTATGATCCAGGAGGCGCAAAGTTTTTATTCCCATTGTATGGAAATTTTTGCTGGTCTCCCTCATGTGCGGAAAGACCAAAGTCTTTCTATTGGCCTAAACCTTCCCTTGGTGTTTGTCAGTTGAGATTCTGTGCATTCGTTTTTGTTTGCATTTTTTAAATCTTTAGAGGAGCCTGAACCAAGATGGTGCAGTAGAAGGACGTGCTCTCACTCCCTCTGGCGAGAACACCAGAATCACAACTAACTGCTGAACAATCATTGGCAGGAAGACACTGGAACTCACCAAAAAAGATACCCTGCATCCAAAGACAAAGGAGAAGCCACAATGAGATGGTAGAAGGGGTGCAATCACAATAAAATCAAATCACATAACTGCTGGGTGGGTGAGTCACAAACTGGAGAACACTTACACCATGGAAGTCTACCCACTGGAGTGAAGGTTCTGAGCCTCACATCAGGCTTCTGAAACTGGGGGTCTGGCAACAGGAGGAGAAATTCCTAGAGAATCAGACTTTGAAGTCTAACAGGATTTGATTACAGGACTCTGAGAGGACTGGGGGAAACAGAGACTCCACTCTTGGAGGGCACACACAAAGTAGTGTGTGCCTCGGGACCCAGGGGAAGGAGCAGTGACCCCAGGAGAGACTGAACCAGACCTACCTGCTAGTGTTGGAGGGTCTCCTGTAGAGGCAGGGGGTGGCTGTGTATCACCATGAGGACAAGGACACTGGCAGCAGAAGTTCTGGGAATTACTCCTTGGCATGAGACCTCCCAGAGTCCACCATTAGCCCCACTAAGGAGCCCGGGTAGGCTCCAGTGTTGGGTTGCCTCAGGCAAAACAACCAACAGGGAGGGAACCCAGCCCCACCCATCATCAATCAAGCAGATTAAAGTTTTAATGAGCTCTGCCCACCAGAGCAACAGTCAGCTCTACCCACCACCAGTCCCTCCCATCAGGAAATTTGCACAAGCCTCTTAGATAGCCTCATCCACCAGAGGGCAGACAGCAGAAGCAAGAAGAACTACAATCCTGCAGCCTGTAGAACAAAAACCACATTCACAGAAAGATAGACAAGATGAAAAGGCAGAGGGCTATGTACCAGATGAAGGAACAAGATAAAACCCCAGAAAAACAACAAAATGAAGTGGAGCTAGGCAACCTTCCAGAAAAAGAATTCAGAATAATTCAATGAAGATGATCCAGGACCTCAGAAAAAGAATAGAGGCAAAGATCGAGAAGATGCAAGAAACGTTTAACAAAGACCTAGAAGAATTAAAGAACAAACAGAGATGAACAATATAATAACTGAAATGAAAACTACACTAGAAGGAGTCTGTAGCACAGTAACGGAGGCAGAAGAACGGATAAGTGACCTGGAAGACAGAATGGTGGAATTCACTGCTGCAGAAGGGAATAAAGAAAAAAGAATGAAAAGAAATGAGACAGCCTATGAGACCTCTGGGACAACATTAAATGCAACAACACTCACATTATAGGGGTCACAGAAGGAGAAAAGAGAGAGAAAGGACCTGAGAAAATATTTGAAGAGATTATACTCAAAAATTTTCCTAACATGGGAAAGGAAAAGCCACCCAACTCCAGGAAGTGCAGAGACTCCCATGCAGGATAAACCCAAGGAGGAACATGCCGAGACACATAATAATCAAATTGGCAAAAATTAAAGACAAAGAAAAATTATTGAAAGCAACAAGGGGAAAATGACAAATAACAATCAAGGGAACTCCCATAAGGTTAACAGCTGATTTCTCAGCAGAAATTCTACAAGCCAGAAGGGAGTGGCATGATATACTTAAAGTGATGAAAGGGAAGAACCTACAACCAAGATTACTCTAACCCGCAAGGATCTCATTCAGATACAAGGGAGAAATGAAAAGCTTTACAGACAAGCAAAAGCTAAGCAAATTCAGCACCACCAAACCAGCTCTACAACAAATGGTAAAGGAAATTCTCTAAGTGGGAAACACAAGAAAAGAAAAGGACCTACAAAAACAAACCCAAAACAATTAAGAAAATGGTCAAAGGAACATACATATCGAGAATTACCTTAAACGTGAATGGATTAAATGCTCCAACCAAAAGACACAGGCTTGCTCAATGGATAGAAAAACAAGACCCATATATATGCTGTCTACAAGAGACCCACTTCAGACCTAGGGACACATACAGACTGAAAGTGAGGGGATGGAGAAAGATATTCCATGCAAATGAAAATCAAAAGAAAGCTGGAGTAGCAATTATCATATCAGACAAAATAGACTTTAAAAGAAAGACTGTTAAAAGAGACAAAGAGGGACACTACATAATGATCAAGGGATCAGTCCAAGAAGAAGATATAAAAATTGTAAGTATTTATGGACCCAACAGAGGAGCACCTCAATACATAAGGCAAACGCTAACAGCCATAACGGGAAATCGACAGTGACACAACCATAGTAGGGGACTTTAACACCCCACTTTCACCAATGGACAGATCATCCAAAATGAAAATAAATAAGGAAACACAAATTTAAATGATACATTAAACAAGATGGACTTAATTGATATTTATAGGACATTCCATTCAAAAACAGGAGGTTACACTTTCTTCTCAAGTGTGCAAGGAACATTCTCCAGGATAGATCACATCTTGCATCACATATCAAACCTCAGTATATTTAAGAAAATTGAAATCACATCAAGCATCTTTTCTGACCACAATGCTATAACATTAGAAATGAATTACAGGGAAAAAAACGTAAAAAACACAAACATATAGAGGCTAAACAATACATTGCTAAATAACCAAGAGTTCAGTGAAGAAATCAGAGAGGAAATCAAAACATACCTAGAGACAAATGACAATGAAAACACAATGATCCAAACCGATGGGATGCAGCAAAAGCAGTTCTAAGAGGGAAGTTTATAGCTATACAAGCCTACCTCAAGAAACAAGAAAAATTTCAAATAAACAATCTAACCATACACCTAAAGGAACTAGAGAAAGAAGAACAAACAAAACCCAAGTTAGCAGAAGGAAAGAAATCATAAAGATCAGAGCAGAAATAAATGAAATAGAAATAAAGAAAACAATAGCAAAGATCAATAAAACTAAAAGCTGGCTCTTTGAGAAGATAAACAAAATTGATAAACCATTGACCAGACCCATCAAGAAAAAGACAGAGAGGACTCAAATCAACAAAATTAGAAATGAAAAAGGAGAAGTTACAACAGACACCACAGAGATACAAAACATCCTAAGAGACTACTACAAGCAACTCTATGCCAATAACATGGACAACCTGGAAGAAATGGACAAATTCTTAGTAAGGTATAACCTTCCAATCCTGAACCAGGAAGAAATAGAAAATATGAACAGACCAATCACAAGTAATGAAATTGAAACTGTGATTAAAAATTTTCCAACAAACAAAAGTCCAGGACCAGATGGCTTCACAGGTGAATTCTATCAAATATTTAGAGAAGAGCTAACACCCATCCTTCTCAAACTCTTCCAAAAAATTGCAGACGAAGGAACACTCCCAAACTCATTCTATGAGGCCAAAATCACCCTGATACCAAAACCAGACAAAGATACTACAAAAGAAGAAAAAGACAGACCAATATCACTGATGAATATAGATGCAAAAATCCTCAACAAAATACTAGCAAACAGAATCCAACAACAGATTAAAAGGATCATACACCATGAGCAAGTGGGATTTATCCCAGGGATGCAAGGATTCTTTAATATATGCAAATCAATCAATGTGATACACCATATTAACAAATTCAAGAAGAAAAACCATATGATCATCTCAATAGATGCAGAAAAAGCTTTTGTCAAAATTCAACACCCATTTATGAAAAAACCTCTCCAGAAAGTGGGCATAGAGGAAACCTACCTCAAGGTAATAAAGGCCATATAGGACAAACCCACAGCAAACATTCTCAATGGTGAAAAACTGAAAGCATTTCCTCTAAGATCAGGAAAAAGACAAGGATGTCTACTCTCACCACTGTTATTCAACATAGTTTTGGAAGTCCTAGTCACGGCAATCAGAGAAGAAAAAGAAAAGGAATACAAATTGGAAAAGAAAAAGTACAACTGTCACTCTTCGCAGATGACATGATACTATACACAAAGAATTCTAAAGATGCCACCAGAAAACTACTAGAGATAATCAATGAACTTGGTAAAGTTGTAGGATACAAAATTAATGCACAGAAGTCTCTTGTATTCCTATATACTAATGATGAAAAATCTGAAAGAGAAATTAAGGAAACACTCCCATTTACCATTGCAACAAAAAGAATAAAATACCTAGGAATAAACCTACCTAGGGAGACAAAAGACCTGTATGCAGAAAACTATAAGACACTGATGAAAGAAATTAAAGATGATACCAACAGATGGAGAGATATACCATGTTCTTGGATTGGAAGAATCAATATTGTGAAAATGACTATACTACACAAAGCAATCTACAGATTCAATGCAATCCCTATCAAATTACCAATAGCAGTTTTTACAGAACTAGAACAAAAAATCTTAAAATTTATATGGAGACACAGAAAGACCCCAAATCGCCAAAACAGTCTTGAGGGAAAAAAGTGGAACTGGAGGAATCAGAGTCCCTGACTTCAGACTATACTACAAAGCTATAGTAATCAAGACAATATGGTACTGGCACAAAAACAGAAATATAGATCAATGGAACTAGATAGAAAGCCCAGAGATAAACCCACGCACCTATGGTCAGCTAATCTATGACAAAGGAGGCAAGGATATACAATGGAGAAAAGACAGCCTCTTCAGTAAGTGGTGCTGGGAAAACTGGACAGCTACATGTAAAAGAATGAAATTAGAACACTCCCTAACACCATACACAAAAATAAACTCAAAATGGATTAGAGACCAAAATGTAAAACTGGACACTATAGAACCCTTAGTGGAAAACATAGGAAGAACACTCTTTGACATAAATCACAGCAAGAAATTTTTTGATCCAGCTCCTAGAGTAAGGGAAATAAAAACAAAAACAAACAAATGGGACCTAATGAAACTTCAAAACTTTTGCACAGCAAAGGAAATCATAAACAAGACGAAAAGACAACCCTCAGAAGGGGAGAAAATATTTGCAAATGAATCAGCAGAGAAAGGATTAATCTCCAAAATATATAAACAGCTCATGCAGCCTCAATATTAAAAAAACAAACAACCCAATCCAAAAATGGACAGAAGACCTAAGCAGACATTTCTCCAAAGAAGACACACAGATGGCCAAGAAGCACATGAAAAGCTGCTCAACATCACTAATTATTAGAGAAATGCACATCAAAACTACAATGAGGTATCACCTCACACCATTTAGAATGGGTATCATCAGGAAATCTACAAACAGCAAATGCTGGAGAGGGTGTGGAGAAAAGGGAACCCTCTTGCACTGTTGGTGGGAATGTAAATTGATACAGCCACTATGGAGAACTGTATGGAGGTTCCTTAAAAAACTAAAAATAGAATTACAGTATGATCCAGCAATCCCAGTACTGGGCATATACCCAGAGAAAACCATAATTCAAAGAGACACATGCACCCCAATGTTCATTGCAGCTCTATTTACAATAGCCAGGTCATGGAAGCAACCTAAATGCCCATCAACAGACCAATGGATAAAGAAGATGTGGTACATATATACAATGGAATACTCAGCCATAAAAAGGAACGGAATTGCGTCATTTGTTGAGACGTGGATGGATCTAGAGACTGTCATACAGAGTCAAGTGAGTCAGAAAGAGAAAAACAAATATCGTATGTTAATTCATATATGTGGAACCTAGAAAAACGGTACAGATGAACCGGTTTGCAGGGCAGAAATTGAGACACAGATGTAGAGAACAAACGTATGGACACCAAGGGGGGAAAGTGGCAGGTGGGTGAGGGGGGTGGTGTGATGAATTGGGCAATTGGGATTGATATGTATACACTGATGTGTATAAAATTGATGACTAATAAGAACCTACTGTATAAAAAAATAAAATTAAATTCAGAAGTTCAAAAAAAACCCAGAAAACAAGTATCTTAGACATTTCTAAACCCATGACAGTATGCAGCACAATCAGATGAGTATTTCCAAAGAGCCGTCAACAGATCAATATTTCCCAAGAGCCATCAACAGTGTGGCGATCTGATTTTTACCATTAAGCAGGACATCGGAACATTGCAGTAATCTCTTCATCATTTCTCACCATTGGTAAATGTAAGCTTGGAACAAAAATTTTCCCCTTAAAAAGCCTCTAAAATTAGAGTGTTCTAATTCTATAATCTGAGTATTGGCTGGCACATTGCTGACATTTAGAAAGAATGCAACTGCTAAATATCAAGTGCAGTTTCTCAAATCACCAGTTTGGGGGATGGTTTGCATCATGTCCTAAGTAGAACATTTTTGAAAGAATAAAATGTTCTTTCTTCATAACTAGAGCAGCTAGTAAAATTCTACGCCAATGAGACTGTTATCTTTCATTGGTTAAGTGCATTGTCACTAGATGTCCTTTCGGAGACGAAGGGATGGGGGTGGGGTGAGTTGAGAGCATGTTGGGAGGGTGCGGGGGCACAGAGAATTCTCTTTCCATCAGATTGTATAGTTCTAAGCAGATATTTTCTTATTAAATTCAGATGTTATTTTTCTAATTTGCCCCTAGATTTTTAAACAACATTTACCCCAAACAGACTTTAATAGCTCTGTGAAAATAATAATAAAATTGAACAGAAGTATTTAGTAAGAAGAAGTTGGACTCAAATTCATTTTCCCAGTCCCCTTCTCTTTTTCCTTTTGTGTTTTGCCACTGACAATAACACCAGTGCCCTAACAATGAGAGCCATGGGGAAAAGTCAAAATATAAATGATCTATGATCTATATTTATTTGGGTAATGGCTGGAGGAAAGACAACATCCCATTTGAAGTTCATTATTAATTGAGATTAGATCTAAACTTTCCCAGTTAAAACTGATTTATGAGAGCTCTTCTGCTTCCAAAATCAGCTTGGAAAATTTATGATACTATTGTTTGAGAAGAGACACGTAATTTATTGAAACAATTCTAACCCTGGGTTGGATTCACATGTGCTAATTGCTTATTTGTAGGCAACAAAAACATTGAAGCTTAAGAATTAGGTGTTGTGGTTTATGGCATGTCTACCCATTCCTGTGTTCAGGTCAGACCCAGGCATATTCCGTGGCTCCAGTGTTCTCCTACCTCATGACAGCTATCCTCTGACTGCCAGGGTTACCTGCTAGGGTCTTCCTCCCAAGCCACCCCTCATTGAGTAGTGTTGCATGTTCCCAATGACACCACTGTTCTCTCTTTCCCTCCAGTAATACTCCTGAGCTTGGTGCATTGACCCCAGCACACCTCCATGGTACCACTTACTTCACTATGCTGTCATTGGATTGATATCTGTGTGCCTCTTTAGAATATGAGGTATTTGAGGGCTCATACTACCTAGCCTCACGTAGTACCTGGAACATCAAAAGCGCTCATTATTTGTAGGAGGAAGGAAGAAAAGTAGGAAGAAAGGAAAGGAGGGTGGAAGAAAAGAATCTAAGGGAGGAAGAAACAAAGAAAGAAAAGGTTCTAAGAGAAATACAATCCTAAATAAATATTTATTAAGATAAAAACAACTTGTGACCAACCTTAAAAGGTCAAAACCCCAGGGAATTTTTGAATTTTTGTAATTTTAAAAGACATGTGGGAGAACAAAAGAAAAACTATTAAAAATAAGATTTCAGGTTCTCTCCTTCATTGGTAGAACAGTTATTTAGGATCAGGAAGCCCCTTGAATGTCCCTTAAATCACCCCATATTTAGGACCCTAAAGTAAGAGTCTAAGTAGATGGGTCCTTGCCTCAGTTCCCCATTCATAGTTTTCTGTAACGGGGTTTTCAGAAAACTTGGAGAAGGGGCCTTTACGGGTATTAATCATTACACAGAGGATACCAATACCTTTACGGGTATTGACCATTACACAGAGGATAAACTAGCGAAGTCCTAAATGAAGATAACAAGGAGATGAGCAAGTGAATGTTGGAAAGTCAAACTTCAAATCAGTGGAACTGCTCTTGAGAAGTTCTGAAAAGTGAGGACTCTGAGTTCTCTGACATTATCTGGCTCAGCTGCCCTTTTCATATTTATCCTTCTCCTGCAATCTCAGAGAGGTCTCTCTCTGTCTTAGAGATAAGATTTCCTCTTGTGCCTTCAATCCCAACTCTTCTCATTTCTACAGATGCCTCTTTCCTGCAGTTAACACTTTGGGAAAACTCTTTAGCAGCCTCCCTCTCTAAACCATCCTCATTTCTCCTGATTTCAAACACTCTCAAATCTCTCCCATCTAAAAATGTAAGCAGTTCAATGCAGCTGTTCCTCCTGTCAACCCACCCATCTCCCTAATCCACTTCTTTTTTTTAACCAGCCATTCCTTGTAATCTGTTATAAACCCCTCATCTCTATTGTGATCAATCTATAAAGTCAGCAATAATATCACTCTAAACAAATCCAAACATCTCAGTTGAGTAACCTTTTAGATATTTGACTATTCTCTTCTACCAGAAGCCATTGTCTTGACTTTCCTTCCTGTTTTGTTTCTTCTACCTCACTAACCAATTAATCTTTGTTTCAGTCCTCTTCTTCCTCTATGTCCTTCACTGAAAGGATGATCTTCAGGCCTCTGTTTCTCTTCCTGTATGATTTCCAACATCCTCTCCATCCCTAACCTCTACCTCTTGCCCAGCTTTCAATTACTGTACATTTGAATTATAGACTCACTTATTTTAGACATCTGAAGATCTGGGGATGTGGGGAGTTGGGGGGACCCTAAGAGGAGTGGTATGAGGTGATGTGTCATGAATGAAATAGTCTACGTCTTTATACTTGTCACTTCAAATGTAATTGACATTGATAATTGATGTCTCATGTTCTATACCAAATGCTATGTAAAATATGTTATGAAAGATATAATGAAAACTACTCGGATATCTTTTTTACACAACCTGTGCATATTAGAGTATTACATGTCCCTCTAAATTTCCTCATTTGGGATGCTTAGAGTCATCCTTGAATCCCCTTCAAAGTCAAGGGGCTCTATTCCTTCCAAAATGCATCAGATTTCTCCCATCCTTTCCACGTTTACTCTTCACACCTTAGTTGGATCTTTTATTACCTTTTGCACCTATTGCTTTGATTGTGTCAATGGCTTCCTCTCTTGTGTTCTTTTTCTTGTCTTTCCATTTCCAATCCAGCCTCAGGTGCACAGACTGATTTATCTTTTTTAGAGAAATGCTTTCCATATTTTTCCTCATCTTAACAACTGGAAATGGCCTATTCCCAGGTCTAAGCTGAAGGTATTTCAAGGTAATTTCACTTACAATTTGTGGGAACAAAACTTGTAGGTAAGGGAGAATGTCTTAAAACATTTGACAAACTCTTTCAAAAGAAGCTTATAGACAAGGTGAAGAAATGTAAGCTAGGTTTTGGCAAAGTGAGAGGGACTTGTGCCTGACTGAAGAGACCCTGTGTTTCAGAGCTTGTGTTTGGCCTTATTCTAGTCCATGTGTTTATCAGTGACTCATATGAAGGCAAAAGCATGCTTATATCATCTTTAGAAAACCAATATTGTGGAGATCCACATCAACAGAACCAAAATTGAAAACATTCTCTCTGGGCTGGAAAATACAACTAATATTGACCTGAAGTTTTATGAAAGAAGGAATGTGGTTTGACAGCAGCACTTGTGAGAATATAAAAGATTTTAGTTGATAATGAGCTTAATACTAATATAGATGAATAACACGACCTAGATAATGGAATCTAAACCTATCCTAATAGAATATTTTTTTCTCTGTAGAAGACAAAAAACTAATTTGATGGTCCCTAGGTTAAGAGATGAGGATTAGTCTGTTGTTTTTCTAACGGAAGAGCACTGATGGTTCTACATCTGCCAGCAAAGGAAAAATGCCACAGTCTCCCAGTATCACCTTTTCTATTACAGTTCCTGGCTCCCAGTACATGTTCAATACTTGTTGCTTGAATAAATAAGTAAATGGACAGATGGTGATACAGCAGCAGACCTAAACCTACTGAGAACACCGTTAACCTATCTCACAGAAGTTGTAAATGTTTAAAGATTTCATATATGGGTATATATGACGAATACGTGTATAAAATAAAGAAGATATTGACCTTCTTTGGAAAAGCTTGCAAACTCAGGCAAGTACAGTTGTCATGCTTAAGGAATAATTTCTGAAAGTTGAAGAAATGTAGTAGGTAAGAAAGAGCAAGGCACGAGTGTTATCTATTTTGGCCAAAGTTATAAATTTTATTCTCAGAGAGAGATTTCAGTGTAACTGAAGCTGATAAAGGCTATTTTTCCAATTCCTAAAAACCTGACTTTTGTAAAGCCAAACATAATGAAGCGATTTAGCATGGTAAAGCTACTCCAAAACTGCATAAAAATAACAATCTTCCCACTGAAGAGGGGCTTCCCCCCTCCAAGGGAAAAACAGTATAATCTCTCATTAAAATAAGGACTTAGTTGTATGGCACTGTACGTTTTGAATATCAATTACCAGTGGCGATGGTGTGAGAATTTGGAGCAAATCAAATGAGTAAGTATTTATTGAGTGCTTAAAGTTCCCTTCCTTCAAATAAAAGACTTGATATTTTCAAAGTTTTGTGAAAGAATGAGACAATGTGCTATATCAGGGGAAAGCTTCCAAGCTATTTAACCTCCAGCCAAAGGGTATGCCAAAATATGGCACTAACAAAGACAAGGATCTGGGTTTGACAGAAATTTTGTATTGTAAAATAGAGATTTCTTAGAGGATAACTTAGTAATAATAGTATAGAAATAATAGGTATACATCTTGACCCCAAACATCAGAGATGATAAGTGAGCTTTAAACTCATGAGCCAACTCTGATTATTGGTAGTGGCTGCTAAAATTACTATGATGAGAAAGATGAGTCTAAGCTAATCAGGAAAAATTATCATGTCAGTCATATCTGATGTGCATGGGAAATCAACAGCATAGTTCCTATGGCAATTCTAAACATATAACATGCTGGTGTGTAATGAAATCAACAAACATCCAAAAGCATCTTGTCTTAGTTTTCCCCACCAGGATAACCCTAGTTTAAAAAATAAAAAATAAATATCATGAAGAAGGATTTGACCTATTTATAATACTTTCTCTTGAAATGTTCTCTCCCTTCCCACCTCCATCACCCATGCCTACTGGCTGACATCTCTAACTTCCAGTAACCCAACTAGAGATTTTTTGGACTGGGGATTATGCTCCTAGGGTTTCCTGCCATTCTGCATTCAAGTGGGTATTTCTTATAGCTGTGTCACTCCTCTGAAAGTGTTCTCTAAGATGAATGCTAGGTAAATTGATCTCCTTAAGACTTACTTAAATTTAAAGAATATTTAAATCTTAGTGCCATCCCCAGAACTCTTCCCCCTTTTAAATACTGTCTGCCTTTTGAGAGACATTGCTTTTCCCCATCTGCTTCTCCCAATCTTACTACTTAACCCAAAGGAGTTAATCTGATAATGGAGCTTTAGGGGTAATTCAAGGCAAGAAGAGACTTAGAATACTTTTCTTTTCCTCCCCTACACCTTTTAAACTATACTCCCATCCCCATAAAGTTCCCAAATAAAATCTCAGTACATTAACTGGAATGTAACAGGTGTACCAAAACAATGCTTCCCTCGCCCAATTCTAAACACATGCTATTCCTATGACTAATATGGGCAAATTATAAAGATTATGTCAATTAAAGAGGGCAAGCAAGGAGAGTCCCATCTGGTAGGTACTATCTGTTACCTCAGCTTAAAGGCCAAGTTACTATCTTAATGTAGGCACAGGAACATAATATTAACTAAAAACTGTCTCTGATACATATGCTTGCTTTGTGAACCCTTGTATAAAACATGAACCCAAGATGAGATACTTTTGATTTTCTTTTCCATGAACAGAAATGACACTAACATACATGTTGTTTTATTCTTCTCAACACATATTCTTAACATGTCTCCTGAGCTACCTTCATGGTCACTAGGGTCCTTTCCAAGGACAGGTACCACTCTGGCTGCCATGGGAACAGATATGGTAGGATTCTAATTTAGTTCCCTGACATCACTTCTCTGAAAATCAATTCACTGAAAAACACTTTGTTATGCTTGCCAGCTTTGTTTATTTGCCAAAAACATGTTTAAGGATATTATTTTAAAACATATTCAAATAATTTGAATATACATTTCCTAGGAATATATGTATTCTTGAAAATTCACACAATATGTTCAGGAAGAATATTTCTTAAAAGAATTTTTTATGAATTGAGTAAAATTGGCAAATACGGTGAATTACTCATTTGGCATTTGATCCTTTAGCAAATGGGCATTTGGTGAAATTGGCTTGTATCAAATTGATTTGGGGTGGATCAACTTGCTTCCATATAGCAGAGACCATTCTGAGATGTGGTAGAATAGTGTTGAACCAAGATTTACTTAAGATAGAGCAGTTGTCTCAGCCAAGGAAGGTAATGTTCCCTCGTGGACATTTGGCAATGTCTGGAGACATTTCTGTTGTCCCAACTTTTAAAGCTGTGGCGAAAGGGCTATTGGCATCCAGCAGGCAAAGGTTCAGGATACTGCTCAACATCCTACAATGCACAGGGCACTCCCGCACAGGGCACACCACCCACCATCAAAAAATTATCTAGCACAAAATGCCAATAGTGCTAAGGTTGAGAAACCCTGAGATATGGAAGACATCCCCCTCTAACTCCCTGCTACATCTCCATAACGTAGGGGTGGGTGTCTCCATCGCACAGCCTTAAAGTTGAGAATGATTTTATTTCAGTTGACTGGTTTTTGAGCCTGGCGAGTACTTGGAATGTGGTACTGGACAGGAAATAGACACTGAGCAACTGTGTCAGGCTTTTGGGATTGACAGTCTCATACAACTTCTGTACATCGGGCCCTAAGGGAAGCATGTCTAGAAGCAAGGCTGTAAAATCCAGAATTCTCTAAAATACACTCTCAGTCCCCTCTGACTATATGTGGCTCTTTGAAAAAAAATATGTGTTTTCAAGGTTTTAAGAGGAGAATAGGCATCTCTTTCCATGCGTTACCCCCAGGTCATTCATAATATAAATCTCCAAAATAGGAAAAGAGCCTGGGAAGGTAGTGGAAGTGGCTCATTTTCTCTCCTCTCCTCTCCTCTCCTCTTTTCTCCCTTCTCATTCTTTCAACTACAGACCACACAAGTGCTTTCATAAAGAGGAATATCAGGCTCTAAAAGAGCTTACAGATTGTTCTAGCAAAAACACAGAACCAAAGAAACAAGGGGAAAAACAAATAGAACATGTAATTACTAGGAACACAGTTTGGAACTGTTTTAAACAGTTCTGCTCACTCAGAAGAAAAGAATGTCCCTATTTCCAAAGGCAAGAGTGTGCCCTAACCCCTGATCCCAGTCGAGAGCCTTCACCAGGGTCTGTCCAGCAGGTTCTGGATACTGCAGGTAGAAGAAAACAACAGCCCCCTTCCTCCAGAGACCAGCTTGTCACTTCCTTCCTGTTACCTCCCAGGATCGCCAGGTGAAAGTGGCCAGAGAAAAGAAACCTGTTTGGTATCTTGGGAACAATTTTCTTCACTGCCCGGGAGTCAAAGGAAAAGGAATAGAAACAGAAAGATGATTTTCATGGTGTTAGTGGAAAGAACAGATGGGTTGACTGACTAAGAGACAATGCAGTGCCTCCCTTTACAGAGTCCGGAAACCCCAGAACACCAGGATTTCAAGCTTAGAAGGAAAAGGCCAGACAAGTGTGAGATAAAATCGGCTGAGCAAGAGAGGAGACACTGAAGTCATCCTGACCTGTCTCTAGCCTGTCTGAAGTGAGGAACAAAGAATGAGGCAGAATGTCAGAGCTGGAAAAGACTGCAAATTTGTCTGAATCTACACTCCCTATTTTGGAGATGAGGAAATAGATCTCTAGGGCTAAGACACTCGTGTTGTCACATGCTAGTAAAAATCGTAAGCAAGCCTCCCCACTTCCACACTAGTATCCTCTTGACCCCATTACCATTTTTGAACATATACCTACACTCCATGTGCACTTGACTACGTCAGCTCCCCTATCTTCACTATGGTTGTTTTTGTAGATTTGACAATATTTGGGATCAAACACAGGACAGTGTAAAGATGAAATATCAGGTAAAAGACACTAGCAAATTATATATGCAATTTACTCAACAATATTTTATAAAAACAAATCCAAGTTATTGACCGCATAGAAGACATCTAAGAATGTAGCATACAAATATTTCTGACTTTTTTTTTAACATCTTTATTGGAGTATAATTGCTTTACACTGGTGTGTTAGTTTCCACTGTATAGCAAAGTGAATCAGCTATATATATACATATATCCCCATATCTCCTTGCACTTGCGTCTCCCTCCCACCCTTCCTATCCCATTCCTCTAGGTGGTCACAAAGCACCGAGCTGATCTCCCTGTGCTATACAGCTGCTTCCCACTAGCTATCTATTTTATATTTGGTACTATATATATATGTCCATGCCATTCTCTAACTTCGTCCCAGCTTACCCTGCCCCCTCCCTGTGTCCTCAAGTCCATTCTCTATGTCTGTGTCTTTCTTCCTGTCTTGCCCCTACGTTCTTCAGAACGTTTTTTATTTTATTTAGATTCCATATATATGTGTTAGCATATGGTATTTATTTTTCTCTTTCTGACTTACTTCACTCTGTATGACAGACTCTAGGTCCATCCACCTCACTACAAATATCTCAATTTTGTTTCTTTTTATGACTGAGTAATATTCCATTATATATATGTTCCACATCTTCTTTATCCATTCATCTGTCAATGGACACTTAGATTGCTTCCATGTCCTGACTATTGTAAATAGAGCTGCAATGAACATTGTGGTACATGACTCTTTTTGAATTATGGTTTTCTCAGGCTATATGCCCAGTAGTGGGATTGCTAGGTCGTATGGTAGTTCTATTTTTCGTTTTTTAAGGAACCTCCATACTGTTCTCCATAGTGGCTGTATCAATATATATTCTCACCAACAGTGCAAGAAGATTCCCTTTTCTCCACACCCTCTCCAGCATTTATTGTTTGTAGATTTTTTGATGATGGCCATTCTGACCGGTGTGAGATGATATCTTATTGTAGTCCTGATTTGCATTTCTCTAATGATTATGATGTTGAGCATCCTTTCATGTGTTTGTTGGCAATCTGTATATCTTCTTTGGAGAAATGTCTATTTAGGTCTTCTGCCCATTTTTGGATTGGGGTTTTTGTTTTTTTGTTATTGAGCTGCATGTGCTTCTTGTAAATTTTGGAGATGAATCTTTTGTCAGTTGCATCATTTGCAAATATTTTCTCCCATTCTGAGCGTTGTCTTTTGGTCTTGTTTATGGTTTCCTTTGCTGTGCAAAAGCTTTGAAGTTTCCTTAGGTCCCATTTGTTTATTTTTGTTTTTATTTCCATTTCTCTAGGAGGTGGGTCAAAAAGGATCTTGCTGTGATTTATGTCATAGAGTGTTTTGCCTATGTTTTCTCTAAGAGTTTGATAGTGTCTGGCCTTACATTTAAGTCTCTAATCCATTTTGAGTTTATTTTTGTGTATGGTGTTAGGGAGTGTTCTAAAGTCACTCTTCTACATGTAGCTGCCCAGTTTTCCCAGCATCACTTATTGAGGAGGCTGTCTTTTCTCCCTTGTATATTCTTGCCTCCTTTATCAAAGATAAGGTGACCATATGTGCATGGGTTTATCTCTGTGCTTTCTATCCTGTTCCATTGATCTATATTTCTGTTATTGTGCCAGTACCATACTGTCATGATTACTGTAGCTTTGCAGTATAGTCTGAGTCAGGGAGCCTGATTCCCCCAGCTCTGTTTTTCTTTCACAAGATTGCTTTGGCTATTTAGGGCCTTTTGTGTTTCCATACAAATTGTGAAATTTTTTTTTCTAGTTATGTGAAAAATACCATTGGTAGTTTGATAGGGATTGCCTTAAATCTGTAGATTGCTTTGGGTAGTAGAGTCATTTTTACAATGTTGATTCTTCCAATCCAAGAATACAGTATATCTCTCCATCTGTTTCTATCATCTTTAATTTCTTTCGTCAGTGTCTTATAGTTTTCTGCATACAGGTCTTTTGCCTCCTTAGGTAGGTTTATTCCTAGGTAATTTATTCTTTTTGTTGCAGTGGTAAATGGGAGTGTTTCCTTAATTTCACTTTCAGACTTTTCATCATTAGTGTATAGGAATGCAAGAGATTTCTGCTCATTAATTTTGTATCCTGCCACTTTACCAAATTCATTGATTAGCTCTAGTAGTTTCCTGGTAGCATCTTTAGTATTCTCTAGGTATAGTATCATGTCATCTGCAAAGAGTGACAGCTTTACTTCTTCTTTTCCTATTTGGACTCCTTTTATTTCTTTTTCTTCTCTGATTGCTGTGGCTGAAACTTCCAAGCCTATGTTGATTAATAGTGGTGAGAGTGGACAACCTTGTCTTGTTCCTGATCTTGGTGGAAATGGTTTCAGTTTTTCACCATTGAGGATGATGTTGCTGTGGATTTGTCATATATGGCCTTTATTTTGTTGAGGTCGGTTCACTCTGTGCCTACTTTCTGTTGAGGTAGGTTCGCTCTGTGCCTACATTTTTGTGACAAAAAATTTGTCAGAATATTTTTCTGCATCTATTGAGATGACAGTATGCTTTTTCTCCTTCAGTTGGTTAATATGGTGTATCATATTGACTGATTTCCATACATTGAAGAATCCTTGCATTCCTGGGATAAACCCCACTTGATCATGGTGTATGATCCTTTTAATGTGCTGTTTGATTCTGTTTGCTAGTATTTTGTTGAGGATTTTTGCATCTACATTCATCAGTTTTATTGGCCTGTAGTTTTCTTTTTTTGTGACATTTTTGTCTGATTTTGGTATCAGGGTTATGGTGGCCTCGTAGAATGAGTTTGGGAGTGTTCCTCCCTCTGCTATATTTTGGAAGAGTTTGAGAAGGATAGGTGTTAGCTCTTCTCTAAATGTTTGATAGAAATCATCTGTGAAGACATCTGGTCCTGGGTTTTTGTTTCTTGCAATATATTTAATCACAGTTTCCATTTCAGTGCTTGTGATTTTTCGGTTTATAGTTTCTATTTCTTCCTGGTTCCTCCTTGGAAGGTTGTGATTTTCTAAGAATTTGTCCATTTATTCCAGGTTGTCCATTTTATTGGCATAGAGTTGTTTGTAGTAATCTCTCATGATCCTTTGTATTTCTGCAGTGTCAGTTGTTACTTCTCCTTTTCCATTCATAATTCTGTTGCTTTGAGTCTTCTCCCTTTTTTTCTTGATGAGTCTGGTTAATGGTTTATCAACTTTGTTTATCTTTTCAAAGAACCAGCTTTTAGTTTTATTGATTTTGCTATTGTTTTCTTCATTTCTTTTTCATTTGTTCCTGATCTGATCTTTATGATTTCTTTCCGTCTGCTAACTTTGGGATTTTTGTTGTCCTTCTTCTTCTTTCTTTAATTGCTTTAGGTGTAAGGTTACGTTGTCTATTTGAGATGTTTCTTGTTTCTTGAGGTAGAATTGTATTGCTATAAATTTCACTCTTAAAACTACTTTTGCTGCATCCCATAGGTCTTGAATCATCATGTTTTCATTGTCATTTGTTTCTAGGTATTTTTTGATTTCCTCTTTGATTTCTTCAGTTATCTCTTGGTTATTTAGTAGTGTATTGTTTAGCCCCCATGTGTTTGTATTTTTTACAGATTTTTTCCTGTAATTGATATCTAGTCTCATAGTACTGTGTTCGGAAAAGATACTTGATATGATTTCAAGTTTCTTAAATTTACCAAGGCTTGGTTTATGACCCAAGATATGATCTTTCCTGGAGAATGTTCCATAAGGACTTGAGAAGAAAGTATATTCTGTTGTTTTTGGATGGCATGTCCTACAAATATCAATAAAGTCCATCTCGTTTAATGTGTCATTTAAAGCTTGTGTTTCCTTATTTATTTTCATTTTGGATGATCTATCCATTGGTGAAAGTCGGGTGTTAAAGTCCCCTACTATGATTGTGTTACTGTCAATTTCCACTTTTAAGGCTGTTAATATTTACCTTATGTATTGTGGTGCTCCTATGTTGGGTGCATAAATATTTACAATGGTTATATCTTCTTTTCGGTTTGATCCCTTGATCATCATGTAGTGTCCTTCTTTGTCTCTTGTAATAGTCTTTATTTTAAAGTCTATTTTTTCTGGTATGAGTATTGCTACTCCAGCTTTCTTTTGATTTCCATTTGCATGGAATATCTTTTCATCCCCTCACTTTCAGTCTGTAAGTGTCCCTAGGTCTGAAGTGGGTCTCCTATAGACAGCATATATATGGGTCTTGTTTTTGTATCCATTCAGCTAGTCTATGTCTTTTGGTTGGAGCATTTAATCCATTTACATTTAAGGTAGTTATCGATATGTATGTTCCTGTTATCATTTTCTTAATTGTTTTGAGTTTGTTATTATAGATCTTTTCCTTCTCTTGTTTTTCCGGCCTAAAGAAATTCCTTTAGCATATGTTTTAAAGTTGGGTTGGTCATGCTGAATTCTCTTAGCTTTTGCTTGTATCTAAAAGTTTTAATTTCTCCATCGAATCTGAATGAGATCTTTGCTGGGTAGAATAATCTTGGTTGTAGGTTTTTCCCTTTCATCACTTTAAATATGTCCTGCCACTTCCTGCTGCCTTGCAGAGTTTATGCTGAAAGATCAGCTGTTAACCTTATGGGGATTCCCTTGTATGTTATTTGTTGTTTTTCCCTTGCTGCTTTTAATATTTTTTCTTTGTATTTAATTTTTGATAGTTTAATTAATATGTGTCTCAGTGTGTTTCTCCATGGAATTTTCCTGTATGGGACTCTCTAGTCTTCCTGGACTTGATTTACTATTTTCTTTCCCATATTAGGGAAGTTTTCATCTATAACCTCTTCAAATATTTTCCCTGTCCCTTTTCTTTTCTCTTCTTCTTCTGAGACCCCTATAATTCGTATGTTGGTGTGTTTAATTTGTCCCAGAGGTCTCTGAGACTGTCCTCAATTCTTTTCATTCTTTTTTTTTTATTCTGCTCTGCAGTAGTTGTTTCCACTATTTTATCTTCCAGGTCACTTAGCCATTCTTCTTCCACAGTTATTCTCCTATTGATTCCTTCTAGAGAATTTTTAATTTCATTTATTGTGTTGTTCATCATTGTTTGTTTTCTCTTTAGTTCTTCTATGTCCTTGTTAAACGTTTGTTGTATTTTCTCCATTCTGTTTCCAAGATTATGGATCATCTTTACCATCATTCCTCTGAATTCTTTTTCAGGTAGACTGCCTATTTCCTCTTCATATGTTTCGTCTGGTGGATTTTTACATTACTCCTTCATCTGCTGTGTATTTATGTCTTCTCATTTTGCTTAACTTACTGTGTTTGGGGTCTCCTTTTCACAGGCCACAGGTTCGTAGTTCCCATTGCTTTTGGTGTCTTCTTCTGGTGGGTAAGGTTGGTTCAGTGGGTTGTGTAGGCTTCCTGGTGGAGGGGACTGGTTCCTGTGTTCTGGTGGATGAGGCTGGATCTTGTCTTTCTGGTGGGCAGGACCATGTCCGCTGGTGTGTTTTGGGGTGTCTGTGAACTTATTATGGTTTTAGGCTGCCTCTGTGCTAATGGGTGGGGTTGTGTTCCTGTCTTGCTAATTATTTGACATTACATTGGTTGTCCAGCAGTGTAGATCGCTGGTCGTTGAGTGGAGCTGGGTCTTAGTGTTGAGATGGAGATCTCTGGGAGAGCTTTCACTGTTTGATATTACATGGGGCTGGGAGGTCTCTGGTGGACCAGTGTCCTGAACTTGGCTCTCCCACCTCAGAGGCTCAGGGCTGACACCCGGCCAGAGCACTATGACCCTGTCAGCCACATAGCTCAGAATAAAAGGGAGATAAGAAAGAAAGAAAGAAAGAAAGAAAAAATAATAAAATAAAGTTATTAAAATAAAAATATTATTAAAAATTAAAACATAATTTTAAAAAAAGAAAGAAAGAGAGCAACCAAACCAAAAAACAAATGCACCAATGATAACAAGGACTAAAATCTATCCAAAACAAACAAACAAAAAAAAAACCAGACAGACAGAACCCTAGGACAAATGGCAAAAGCAAAACCATACAGACAAAATCACAGAAAGAAGCATACATATACACACTCACCAAAAGAGAAAAAGAAAAAAGAAAAAAAATATATATATATATATAAAGGAAGAGAGCAACCAAATCAATAAAGAAATCTATCAGTGATAATAAGCTCTAAATACTAAACTAAGATAAACATAAAACCAGAAACAAATTAGATGCAGAAAGCAAACCCCAAGTCTACAGTTGCTCCCAAAGTCCTCCACCTCAATTTTGGGATGATTTGTTGTCTATTCAGGTATTCCAGAGATGCAGGGTATATCAAGTTGACTGTGGAGATTTAATCCACTGCTCCTGGGGCTTCTGGGAGAAGTCTCCCTTTCTCTTCTTTGTTCGCTGAGCTCCTGGGGTTCAGATTTGGATTTGGTAGTGCCTCTGCGTGTTGGTCACCTGAGTGTCTTTTGGGAAGTCTGAGGTCTTCTTCCAGAATTCAGTAGGTGTTCTGTAGGAGTTGTTCCACATGTAGATGTAGTTTTGATGTATTTGTGGGGAGGAAGGTGATCTCCACATCTTACTCCTCCACCATCTTGAAGGCACCTCCTCTGACTCTTTTTTATGAGCTAGTCTTCACATTAGTGCACTAGTGGCCTTCAGTACATGGTGTTGGTGCTGAAAACCAATTAAAAATATTTCTTAAAATGAAAAATTGTAATGTGAACCCCACAAGACGAATGCAGCCATATGGAATTTATTGTTTAGTGGAGCAACTGATATGCTTGCAACATCTACAACATTGTGAGAATATAATTATGACTGGGTTAAGTGTAGACAATCCAAATTGAGCCAGACCTTCAATGCACAGTCATGTAATCTTTCTTTAATAAGACTCATGAGATTATCCCCAGACTGCTTTCTTTCTCCAAAATCATTCAGCTCTCTAAACAAGAAAATTTAAATATTGGCTTCCTAAATTTTCAGCTGCCTTATTATTACTTTCTAATGCCATTTCAATCCCCTTCAAGGCATCCAAAAATGATCAGATTAACTAACAACTAAATGTGTTCGAGAAATTTGTTCATTGTCAAAATTCCTCCAAAATCTTGCAGAAAGGAGTGAAAAAAGGGTCACAAATCTTCTTAAATACTTTTTTTAAAATCAGTCAACTTATTTTCTTTGAGTTCTGAAGAAGTGGCCAATTTACCTTGGGGTCTTAATTAACCTATGACAACTTTTTTATTATGCATCTTGTTCTTCTATTGCTTTCTAAGGTATAGAAATAGAAACTAGCATCTTTGTTGTGACCCCCAAAAGACACAGAAAACCTATCATTTCAAAAGAAGCCAGAATACTTTATGAAACTGTAGCAAAGGTGCTCATAGCACTCTTTTCAGTAGCAAAATCAAGTGTTATATATAGTCTCAGGCAATGGACGGTGGTTTCCAAGAAAAGTTCAAAGAGATTGAAATAAATGTTTCTCACCAATATTGGTGAGAAATTCTCACCACTCTCCTTCTCATGCCTTCTCTACAATAACATGGGAACTCAACTGGCTAAACTATAAAGCCTTTTACTGACTTATAAGACACTATTAAAATCTCCCACGCAGACTTCCCTAGATGTAGAAGGGCATTTAGAATAAGGATTATCAGCTAGCCTCACAGATACTTTTAATAATTGTTATTCTGAAGTCTGGGGCAATAAAGATTAGGCCAAGTAAGAAAGTAACATGGGCACTGTTATTTATGATCATCCGAGTAATATCAGGAAGTTAATATGCTTCTCAGTGTCTCTTAATCAATGGCTGGGCACTGCATTATGGTGACAGCCCCAGCTCCCTTGTTGTAGCTATGAGATATGACTTATGCTTCACAGTTGCTCTGTGCAATCAAGCTACAGGACTTTGCCTGAGACTGCACCCTTGCTGGGTTTCTTCCCCTTCCTGGCCCTGACTCTCCCACTCCCTTCCCAGTTTCCCTGGAAGACTTCCTAAATAAATTACTTATATACTAATTTTCAACTCAGGGTTTGCTTCTGAGAAAGCAATCCAAGATGTTTGCTCACATTTTAAGAATTGGTAGATTTCACATAAACCAGTTCTAGCTTTTCTTGAAATGTGGAAAGATCTGGCAACATGGAGCCAGGATCCTCATGTGCTAACAGTCAGTGTGATTGCTCCAGTTCACCACTGCCTTCACCCGCCGATCCCACTCATTTCAGTCACCTGCCTGTCCTATTGGCATTTGGGTTTGCTACTTATTCACTGGACCATAAGCTCTATGTAAAAGACAGAATGATGACCCCCAAGATATCCACGTCCTAATCCCCAGAACCTGTGACTATATTAATTTACAAGGCAAAAGAGACTTAGCAAATGTCATTAAGGGTACAGACCTTGAGTTGGGGAGAGTACTTTGGATTTTCCAGGTGACCCCAGTCTAATGACACAAGTTCTTAAAAGTGGGTAACCGTTCACAGCTGTAGTCATTAGAAAAAGGTGATGAAGGGCAAAGAGACAGAGAGATACCACATTGCTGGCTTTGAAGATAGAGGAAGGGGGCCACGAGCCCAGCCTTTGGACCTTGGAAAAGGCAGGAGAAGGGATTCTGCTCTAAGGATTGCAGATATAAATACAGCCTTTCCAACACCTTGATTTTAGCCCAGTGAGATCCATTTTGGACTTCTGACCTATAGAACTGTAAAATACTAAATTTGTGTTGTTTTAAGCTGCAAGATTGTGGTAATTTGTTAGAGCAGTTATAGAAAACTGTTACACTCCATAAGGACAGAGATTATGTCTGTCTTGGTTATCATCATATCCCCATCGTCTGCCATAGTGCGTGACACATAAAAAGCATTAAATAAATGTTTGTTGAATTAATACATGACTAAAACTCCTCTAAGTTTTAATGAGTAAACCTTTAGTGAATAAGTTCCCATTTGCTCTTAGCATTTACAGTGAATGTAGAAATTTATATTCCAACTCAGTATCTTTTAACACTGAAAAGAAATTATAATCTTTTTCGCTGACCTTCTCTAATCAGTACAGGCTCTTGGTTTTTTTCACTCTTTGTACTTTTTCAAATTCTGTGTTGGGTTAAATGATCAGAACAGGCTACAGTATTCCAAAGACTAAAAAAATGTAGAAGTCTCTTCCCAATAGAATAGATAACAGAATTGTTTCAGGATGAATCCGTAGGGCCCAGGGGTATAGAGGAGCATGAGGGCGGTAGGGTGACTTGACATGGCTAATCTGGAGTAAAGGCATATATCTGAGATAGATAGAGAGGCTGCCAACATTTTTCATGTCCACAACTGCTCTTTAATTTTTCTGTAGAGAGTGATATAGGAAGTGGATATCTACTAATGAAGTGAGTAGGGGCAAAAAAGATTACTCTGACTTGTAGCATAGAGAATTATCTCCTCTTACTATATTTCACATTCAGTTGTAACCTTCCCTGGGGTAGAACTTTATAAACTGAAACTTTTAGCACAATGTCTTGTGCATAGTTTATAAATTGCTGAAATTCATTTTCTGCACATTGACTTATCAAAATAATCTCCCAGGGATAGCATTATTTTATAAGGACTGGAAAGACCATGTCTGACAAAAATCTTGCTAACATGAACAAAAGGTGTTAAAATAGTACTTTGAAGTAAAACCACATTGCATTTTGGACAATGGCATTGTAGGAGACAAACACAAGCATAGGAATATTCAGAAAAAAAAACCCTGGGAGAAATATTGGGAATGACATGGTTTCAGATGTCCAGATGCCAATGCTAAGAGACTAAGAATGAACTCAAAATCTTTTAATCTTTTACCCTTTTAAGAGGGTACCACAGAGTGCCCAACCAGACCAAGGATATGAATAAATATTGGTTTTGAATCTGTTGAATGAACAATAGAAGCACTGATCAGGATAAGGTCAACGAAATAATCTTTGATTATGTGATCACCTCTCTTTTTTTCTCTACCACGTAGCCCTTTATCATAAAATTAATGACTCTGGAATCACAGAATTAATGTGAGGTAACTGCAAACTGAGATGTAAATTTGCATCAACAGACCATCAGGCTGGTTTTGAAACTTTGAGAAATACAGCCACCTGTTGGACTTATTCTAGTATCGCACTTCTATTTGCCATTTGTTTTTGAATGTTCTCTGCGAAAAAAGCTGGGTGTTTTTCTTTCATGAACAAAACTTAAAGAATAGATAAAAGCCTGGTTGCCACTGTTAGGGGAAACAAACACAATAAAAGGCAGTAGACTCCCTTATTTGGTCTGTTGAAAAAAATGGATCTATATATTAATAATGTGTTTTCTCTAGATATAGTCTAAGGAAGCTAAAAAGGGACATCCATAAAGAAAAATGGTGAATAAATAAATTTTTTAATCCCTTCCCTCACAAAAAAAGAAAAAGTAAAACTGTAATTTGTTCACTCCACTCCAGCACCGGCCTCTTGAGCAGGGGTTGGCAAACTTGTTTTGTAAAGTTTTTCAAAGAGTAAATAGTTACATTTTTGAAGGCCATAATGTTTCTATTGCAACTACTCAACTCTGGTGCTGTCATACAAACGAAACCATGCATAATGTGTAAACAGTGTGCATGGCTGTGTGCCCATAACTTTATGTACCAAAACAGTTTGTGGGCCAGGTTTGGTCCACGGGCTAAGTTTTCCGATACCTACCCTAGAACATGGCAGGGAAGCACCCACTTCAAGGCCTTTGCCCTTGCTGTTCCCTCTGCCAGGAGCACACTCTTCCTCCAAAGATCCACACAGCTTACTCGTGCATTTTCACAAGTCTTTGTTCAAGTATCATCTTTTCAATGAGACCCCCTACCCTAACTACATTTAAAAGTTCACCTCTCTCTTTCTCCTGCTTTATCCTTTTCCATAGCACTTAGCACATTCTAATATATTATATGTATTATGTTCATTGTTTACAATCTATCTCTTCCCACCAGAATGTAAGCTTCATTATGAGATTTGTGTTTGATTTGCTTATTAAATATCCCAAGCCCTTAGAACAGTGCTTTGCATATAGTAGATGCTCAGTAAATATTGGTTGAATGAAAGGATGACTTTTTAGCATTTGCTCAAAAAAAAAAAAAAAACCTAGTTTTGTTCAAGAAAGTGACTCCCAAAGGGAGTAAATTTAGTTCAACCCAAAAACAAGCAAGCCTTGCACATAATTTCAAAAAATTTTCTAAAGGTCTGCTTTTCTCACACATGAAAGTGGCAGAAACACTATTTTTAAAGTCAGTGAAAATATCAATGAATATATAGCCCAGTATAGTTCCCAAAGCTATATATCATTTTACTTAAGCCTGAAAGTATCCTTACTACATACACCGTCTTATCCTTACCTTACAGATGAGGAAACTGATTCTCAGAAAAGTCAATAACTTGCTCACTGTCACAAGGTAGTATGGGACTGGGCCAGAATACTGGTATCTTGATTTCAAAGCCAAGTTTCTTTCCCCAACAGTGCTGCTGTCGGCCAACCTCGCCTCATTCTCAGCCTGCAGAGAACTCCTTTCTCCATAGCTGAATTAGCCTCAGCATGCCACAATCCCTAGGACAAACTTGATTTTAAGTAAAAAGGATTTAATGAGCTTTCACTCAAACCTTGTAGAACACAGAACCATTCACTTGAATTAAAGAAGGTGCTAGATTATCCTCCCCCATTCTGATAACCTGGCTTTGTTTTGCTTCAACAAACTGATCCCCACCTCTAATCTATTTGGTGCTTAGTACCTGGTACACTCTTGTACACTCAGTTCCTCATCCTTGGCTGGAGACATTACTAGCTCATAACAGCCCCCCTCCCAAGATATAGACTCCTGCTCACTGCCTGAGCCTCTGCTCCCTGCTAACAGATTTCCTAGGTTCTCTTTCCCTCTCTGGATTTTCAAATATCACCCACTTCTCTAACCCACTTCTAAAGAGAAGAACCAATCTCAATTCTTTGGAGAACCTCTCCCTCAGCCATAAGTATCAACTCTTTCCCTGTATCTCTTCTATATACTGTCTGTAGCCATAACCTCTAGATATCATGTTCTCCTTTTATGCAAGTTCAGGTGTCCCCAAAATGCCTGCCCCAAAATAGGATTCAGTGTATAATGCATAAAAACCATCCTCTGCTTTCTATTGGAGCGTTTTAGCTAAAATGTCACTGGTTAGAAGGTCTTTTGTGAGGTAAGACCCCCAAGTAGGAATAAAGCTGAGCATGGTTCTTGCTACACTATCTCCTGACTTATTACTAAAGAAGAGAAGGTTGAACAGAGATTGATAGCAATGACAACAGAGTGAAAGAGGAAAACTGAGCTGTAACACAGAGGGAGAAATAATGAGGCTGGATGAAAAATTGAAGACAGCAGTAAAAGGTCACAGAAAAACAGAATAGGTCTACAAAATCTCCAGCCTCTGTGATTAGAGGAATGGTGATGCCACTGATGTCAGAAAGGAGTAATTGGAAAAGGGAGTAAATGTGGACATGAAGATAAATTCGCTTGACAAATGTAGATCACCATAGAGGCAATGAAATGTAAATTAGAGTCTTCTAAAGTACAGTGTTATAGAATTTTTTAATTTTTTGTATTTTAATTTTATTGAAGTATATTTGATTTACAATGTTGCATTAGTTTCAGGTGTACAGCAAACTGATTCAGTTATACAGATACATATATTCATTTTTAGATTCATTTTTTAGATTCTTTTCTCATATGGGTTATCACAGAATATTGAGTAGAGTTCCCTGTGCTATACAGTAGGTCCTTGTTGGTCATCTATCTTATATATAGTAGTGTGTGTATGTTCATCCCAAGCTCCTGATTTATCTCTCCCCCATGCCACGTTTCCACTTTGGTAACCATAAGTTTGTTTTCAATATCTGTTAAGTCTGTTTCTGTTTTTTAAATAAATTCATTTGTATCTTTTTTTTAATTCCACATATGAGTGATATCATACGATATTTGTCTTTGTCTGACTTACTTCACTTAGTATGTTAATCTCTAGGCCCATCCATGTTACTGCAAATGGCATTATTTTGTTCTTTTTCATGGCTGAGTAATATTCCATTGTGTGTGTGTGTGTGTGTGTGTGTGTGTGTGTATACCACATCTTCTTTATCCATTCATCTGTTGATGGACATTTAGGTTGCTTCCATGCCTTAGCTATTGTAAATAGCGCTGCAATGAATTGAGGTGCATGTATCTTTTCAAATTATGGTTTTCTCCAGATGTATGTCCAGGAGTGGAATTGCTGGATCATATGGTAGTTCTATTCTTAGTTTTTTAATGAACCTCCATACTGTTCTCCATAGTGGTTGTACCAATTTACATTCTGATAGAATTTTTTTAATTGCTTTCACACTTATTTAGTGCCACACAAAGCCACCTGAGGTGGTTACATGCAATATATTCATCCCCTATTTGACAGATGAAACTGAGGCCCAAAGAGGAAAATAGCTTAGCTACGATCCCACAGACCTGGAGCAAGAACTCAGTTCTCAGAACTCCTTGTCCAGTAAGCTTTCCACTCCATCATTTGGCCTTCCAGGCCAACTATAACAATTGATAACTTTATCTGAATGTAATTCAGATAAAGTCATTCCAGTCGATAAAATACAGACAGAACTTGGCCAAGTGACTTCTTAGGTCAGAACCAGTCTATAATAAAAGTTACAGGTCATAAAATTAAAATTTAAAGACCACGATATTTTATTTGATGAAAGAGAGAATAAAATAGACATGGAAAAAAATATTAAGCATCAGTATTACAGGACAGTTGGGTCAATCTGTCTTTCTCCAAGCATCCACAAATTCCCATTAACTTTATTAAACTCCATGATCAAGGGGCCAACATCTGTACTTTCCCATCACAAATAACCAAAACATTCATTTTTTCCATGATTATTTCATTTCAAATGTCAATGACATGCATGATTGTCTTTAAAATGACCCCGTTAGTTACATCTTTAAGCCAATATTTGCTGGTACTTTTATTTAATTTCCAAAACAATGAAAACATTTTGCCTTCTGAAGCATTTCTTAAAAAGATAGTGATATTTTAGCAGAAACTAACACACCATCGTAAAGCAATTATACCCCAATAAAGATGTTAAAATATATATATAATGATATTTTAGAAATAAATCAATACTTTTTTCTTACATAAAAGTTTTCACCTGAGAAGTGCAGCATGTCTTGGTTTTAAGTTTTTTTATTGCACTGACCTCTGCTTTTTTTTGGCCAGTGGGAAATGCTGTTCTCACTTTACCAAAGGAGGAACCAAAGTCCAGGACTTGTCTAATGAAAAAATGAATTAATGACAGTTCTTGGAAAAGGAATCAGTACATTTGATTTTCAAGGTTTAAACAAATTTTTCATGCCAGGATATAATCCCTGTCCAACATGAAAGGTAGTTTTCCTACCCCAGGGCCAAAGACCGTGGAGAAGTTGGCATTCTTATGCTATTTATTAGTAAGTCCTTCTGTTTCATTATATGATCCTAAACCTTTATAGCTAAAAAAAAAAAGAAGAAGAAAGAAAAAGAAAAGAGGTTTCAAGGTGCTTAAGGTAATGAATAAACCCCCATGGCTCGGGGGAAAATTCACAAAACTTATTTTCTAACCACTGATAAGCAGATGGTCACTGACCAAAATTTTCTGTTTTTACCAAAGAACTTCCTGCTGATTAGGAGAATATCACCACAGATAGAAACAGGAGGGAGGACTAGCCTGGGGAGAAAGACAATGAACCTTGATTTAAAAAGGGTCTCTCCTGGGGCAGAGTCAAGATGACAGACTAGGAGGACGTGGAATTCATGTCTCTGCACAACAAGGGCACCTACCAGGCACTGGTGGGGGACTGTGGATACCTAAGGGGATGGGAGGAACCCCCAGCAACCGGGCCGGAGGTTGTGCCTGAGCTCCTGTGGTGGGAGCTCCAAGTCCAAACCTCTGGGCTAACAGAGAACCTCAGGCCCCAAGGAATATAAATCACAGTGAGGCCTCCCAGAGGTCCTCATCTCAGCACCAAGACCTGGCTCTATCCAACTGCCTGCAAAATCCAGTGCTGGACATCTCAGGCCAAACAACCAGTAAGACAGGAATATAGACCCACCCATCAAAAAAAAAAAAAAATGAAATGGCAAAAAAATATGTTACAGTCGAAGGAGCAAGGTAAAAACCTACAAGACCAAATAAATGAGGTGAAATAGGCAATCTACCTGGAAAAGAATTCAGAGTAATGACAGTAAAGATGATCCAAAATCTCAGAAACAGAATGGAGAAAATACAAGAAACATTCCACAAGGATCTAGAATAACTAAAGAGCAAACAAACAGTGATGAACAACATAATAACTGAAATTAAAAATACTCTAGAAGGAATCAATACCAGAATAACTGAGACAAAAGAACAGATAAGAGAGCTGGAAGATAAAATGGTGGAAATAGTTCCCTTGTAGCAGAATAAAGAAAACAGAATGAAAAGAATTGAGGATAGTCTCAGTGACCTCTGGGACAACATTAAATGCACCAACATTCGAATTATAGGGGACCCAGAAGAAGAAGAGAAGAAGAAACGGTCTGAGAAAATATTTGAAGAGATTATAGTCGAAAATTTCCCTAATGTGGGAAAGGAAATAGTCAAGTCCAGGAAGCACAGAGAGTCCCATACGGGATAAACCCAAAGAGAAATATGCTGAGACACATATTATTCAAACTATCAAAAATTAAATACAAAGAAAAAAATATTAAAAGCAGCAAGGGAAAAACAAGAAATAACATACAAGGGAATCCCCATAAGGTTAACAGCTGATCTTTCAGCAGAAACTCTGCAAGCCAGAAGGGAGTGGCAGGACATATTTAAAGTGATGAAGGGAAAAACCTACAACCAAGATTACTCTACCCAGCAAGGATCTCATTCAAATTCAATGGAGAAATCAGAAGCTTTACAGACAAGTAAAAGCTACGAGAATTCAGCACCACCAAACCAGTTTTAAAACAAATGCTAAAGGGACTTCTCTAAGTGAGAAACACAGAAGCAAACCCAAATCAATTAAGAAAATGGTAATAGGAACATACGTATTGATAATCACCTTGAATGTAAATGGATTAAATGCTCCAACCAAAAGGCACAGACTGGCTGAATGAATACAAAAAAACAAGACCCTTATATATGGTATCTACAGGAGACCCACTTCAGACACAGGGACACATACAGACTGAGGGTGAGGGTATGGAAAAAGATATTCCATGAAAATACAAACACAAGAAAGCTGGATTAGCAATACTCATATCACACAAAATAGATCTTAAAATAAAGACTGTTACAAGAGATAAGGAAGAACACTACATAGTGATCAAGGGATTGATCCAAGAAGAAAACATAACAATTGTAAATATTTATGCACCCAACAAGGAGCACCTCAATACATAAGGCAAATGCTAACAGCCATAAAAGGAGAAATCGACAGTAACACAATAATAGTGGGGTATTTTAACACCCCACTTACACCAATAGACAGATCTTCCAGACAGAAAATAAATAAGAAAGCACAAGCTTTAAAGGAAACAATAGACCAGATAGATTTAATTGATATTTTTAGGACATTCTACCTGAAAGCAGAAGAATACACTTTCTTCTCAAGTGCACACAGGACATTCTCCAGAATAGATCACATTTTGGGTCACAAATAAAACCTTGAAAAATTTAAGAAAATTGAAATCATATCAAGCATCTTTTCCAAGCAACAGGCTATGAGACTTAGAAATCAATTACAGGAAAAAAACAGTAAAAACCACAAATATATGGAGGCTAAACAGTGCGCTGCTAAATAACCAAGAGATCACTGAATAAATCAAAGAGGAAATCAAAAAATACCTACAAACAAATGACAATCAAAACACGATGATCCAAAACCTGTGGGACACAGCAAAGGCAGTTCCAAGAGGGAAATTCATAGCAATTCAAGCTCACCTCAAGAAACAAGAAAAATCTCAAATAAACAATCTAACCTAACAACTAAAGCAACTAGAAAAAGAGGAATCAAGAAAGCCTAAAATTAGTAGAAGGAAAGAAAACATAAAGATCAGAGCAGAAATAAATGAAATAGAAACAAAGAAAACAATAGCAAAGATCAATAAAACTGAAAGCTGGTTCTTTGAGAAGATAAACAATATTAATAAACTTTTAGCTAGACTCATCAAGAAGAAAAGGGAGAGGATGCAAATCAATAAAATTAGATAAGAAAAGGATAGATTACAACTAACACCACAGAAGTACAAAGGATCATAAGAGATTACTACAAGCAACTATATGCCAAAAAATGAACAACCTTAAAGAAACGGACAAATTCTTGGAAAAGTAGACCCTTCCAAGATTGAACCAGGAAGAATTAGAACACAAAAACAGGCCAATCACAGGTAATGAAATTGAAACTGTAATTAAAAATCTTCCAACAGGGCTTCCCTGGTGGCGCAGTGGTTGAGAGTCCGCCTGCTGATGCAGGGGACAAGGGTTCGTGCTCCGGTCCGGGAAGATCCCACATGCCACGGAGCGGCTGGGCCCGTGCGCCATGGCTGCTGAGCCTGAGCGTCCGGAGCCTGTGCTCCGCAACGGGAGAGGCCACAACAGTGAGAGGCCCGCACACCGTAAAAAAAAAAAAAAACAAAACAAAATCTTCCAACAAACAAAAGTCCAGGACCAGATGGCTTCACAGATGAATTTTATCAAACAATACAAAAGAGTTAACACCTATCCTTCTCAAAAAAATTGCAGAGGGAGGAACACTCCCAAACTCATCTATGAGGCTACCATCACCCTGATAACAAAACCAGACAAGGACATCAGAAAAAAGAAAATTATGGACGAATATCACTGATGAACATAGAAGCAAAAATCCTCAACCAAATACCAGCAAACAGAATCCAACAACACATTAAGAAGATCACACACCATGATCAAGTGGGATTTGTCCCAGGGATGCAAGGATTCTTCAATATACACAAATCAATCAATGTGATACACCATATTAACAAATTAAAGAATAAAAACCATATGATCATCTCAACAGATGCAGAAAAAGATTTGACAAAATTCAACATGCACTTATGATAAAAACTCTCCAGAAAGTGGGCATTAGAGGGAAACTACCTCAACATAATAAAAGCCATATGTGACAAACACACAGAAAACATCATTCTCAGTGGTGAAAAACTGAAAGCATTTCCTCTATGGTCAGGAAAAAGACAAGAATGTCCACTCTCGCCACTATTAGTCAACATAGTACTGGAAGTGCTAGCCACAGCAATCAGAGAAGAAAAAGATATAAAAACAATACAAATTGGAAAAGAAGGAGTAAAACTGTCACTGTTTGCCAATGACATGATACTATACATAGAGAATCCTACAGATGCCATCAGAAAACTCCTAGAACTAATCAATGAATTTGGTAAGGTTGTAGGATACAAAATTAATGTACAGAAATCCCTTGCATTCCTATACAGTAACAAAGAAAGATCCAAAGAGAAATTAAGGAAACAATCCCATTTACCATAGCAACAAAAAGTAAAATACTTAGGAAAACCTACTTAAGGAGACAAAACACCTGTACACAGAAAACTATAAAACACTGATGAAAGACATCAAAGATAACATAAACAGATGGAGAGATATGCCATGCTCCTGGATTGGAAGAATCAATATTGTGAAAATGACTATACTACACAAAGCAATCTACAGGTTCAATGAAAACCCTATCAAATTACCAATGACATCTTTCACAGAACTAGAACAAGAAATTTTGCAATTTGTATGGAAACACAAAAGACCCTGAATAGCCAAAGCAATCTTGAGAAAGAAAAATCGGGTTGGAGGAATCAGGGTCCCGGACTTCAGAATATACTACAAAGCTACAGTAATCAAGACAGTCTGGTACTGGCACAAAAACAGAAATATAGATAAATGGAACAAGATAGAAAGCCCAGAGAGAAACTCACGCACATATGGTCACCTTATCTTTGATAAAGGAGGCAAGAATATACAATGGAGAAAAAACAGGCTCTTCAATAACTGGTGCTGGGAAAACTGGACAATTACATGTAAAAGAATGACATTAGAACACCCCCTAACACCATACACAAAAATAACCTCAAAATGGATTAAAGACCTAAATGTAAGGCCGGACACCGTAAAACTCTTAGGGAAAGGCATCGGCAGAACACTCTTTGACATAAATCACAGCAAGATATTTTTTGATCCACCTCCTAGAGTAATGGAAATAAAAAATAAACAAATGGGACCTAACGAAACTTAAAACCTTTTGTAAAGCAAAGGAAATGATAAACAGGACGGAAAGACAACCCTCAGAATGGGAGAAAATATTCGCAAATGAAGCAACTGTCAAAGAGTAATCTTCAAAATATACAAGCAGCTCATGCAGTTTAATGTTAAAAAAACAAACAACCCAATCGAAAAATGGGCAGAAGACCTAAATAAACATCTCTCCAAAGAAGACATAAAGATGGCCAAGAAGCACATGAAAGGATGCTCAACATCATAATCATTAGAGAAATGCAAATCAGGACTACAATGCGACGTCATCTCGCACCAGTCAGAATGGCCATCATCAAAAAATCTACAAACAATAAATGCTGGAGAGGGTCTGGAGAAAAGGGAACCCTCTTGCACTGCTGGTGGGAATGTAAATTGATACAGCCACTATGGAGAACAGTATGGAGCTTCCTTAAAAAGCTAAACATAGAACTACTATATGACCCATCAGTCTCACTACTGGGTATATACCCTGAGAAAACCATAATTCAAAAAGAGTCATGTACCACAATGTTCATACAGCCCTATTTACAATAGCCAGGACATGGAAGCAACCTATGTGTCCATCAACAGATGACTGTATAAAGAAGATGTGGCACATATATACCATGGCATATTACTCAGCCATAAAAAGAAACATAATTGATTTATTTGTAGTGAGGTGGATGGACCTAGAGACTGTCATACAGATTGAAGTAAGTCAGAAAGAGAAAAATAAATACCATATGCTAACATATGGAATTTTAAAAAAAAAAAAAAGGTTCTGAAGAACCTGGGGCAGGACAGGAATAAAGACACAGACATAGAGAATGGACTTAAGGACATGGGGAGGAGGACAGGTAAGCTGGGACGAAGCGAGAGAGTGGCATGGACTTATATACACTACCAAATGTAAAACAGATAGCTAGTGGGAAGCAGCTGCATAGTACAGGGCGATCAGCTCCGTGCTTTGTGACCACCTAGAGGGGTGGGATAGGGATGGTGGGAGGGAGACGCAAGAGGGAGCAGATGTGGGGAAATATGTATATGTTTAGCTGATTCACTTTGTTATACAGCAGCAATTAACTCACCATTGTAAAGCAATTATACTCAGTAAAGACGTTAAAAAATAATAAAATTTTTAAAAATAGGGCTTCCCTGGTAGCTCAGTGGTTGAGAGTCCACCTGCCGATGCAGGGGACACGAGTTTGTGCCCCGGTCCGGGAAGACCCCATGTGCCGCGGAGCGGCTAGGCCTGTGAGCCATGGCCGCTGAGCCTGCACGTCAGGAGCCTGTGCTCCACAACGGGAGAGGCCACAACAGTGAGAGGCCTGCGTACCACAAAAAATAAATAAATAAAAGAATAAAAATTTTAAAAATAAATTAATTAAAAAATAAAAAGGAAATTAAAAGATAAGGCACTTGAGACTAGAGAAATTTTAAGTACGTATATCTGACAAAGAACTTGTATCCACAATGTAAAAGAACTCATAACTCAATAAAGTAAGTTTTGCCAAATGTACCTAACCTTGTAATGACCTCTCCAATCAAGATATGGTACATTTTCATTACCCCAGAAAGGTCCTCTGTGCTCCTTTGCAGTCAATTACTCCTAACCCTACCACAGGTAGACATTGATTTGATTTCTATCATGGTACGTTGGTTTTATCTGTTCTTCATTAAAAGGCACCTTGGCAAAATGTCTGACCTCAGGTTGGAGAAGGAAGGGAAAATACAAAATGAACCTAGAATATCTTGTGATAGAAACTCAAGAAGTATTCAAAGAACAATGGGTCTTGTCCAAAAGATGAAGAAGCTAGCTTAAAGAGACTCCCACTGGGCAACTCTGGGAGAATTTGAGTACCAAAATACATAAGAATAATAACAGGTTATTACCATTAAACTAAACAGGAAAACTAAATACAATATGTATTTATTTATATCCTATTTAGTTTTCCTGTTTAGTTGAGTACATTGAAAGTGATGAGGAAAGAGATATTTATATAGATTTAAAGTACCTTCCCTTAAAAAATAAAAAAAAAATATTTTTTTAATTACAAAGGGGGAAGAGTGTAATGTTACAGTGGCGAAGCATGGCAGATACAACTTTAGTCAAGTGATCAAAGTAAACATCATCACTAACGCAATAAGTTGAAAATGTGTGCTATGTAATAGGGTTTATGAGAAGACTACATCGTCTGTGACATTCCTGCTAAAGATGCATAACCTGCTGGATCTATTCCTAGAGGTGCTACCATATGTGTCACGTCAACTTGAATTTTTGCTGATAGCGAAATGCAGCAAAAATCTCAGGCGTTTCCTCCTACGTCAGCAGATACCCTATACTCAGTACATAGCACTGGATAATTCTTCTCCTTGTATCACTCACCCCTTCCTGTCATAAGGACCTCTCTGACCCATCACCTCATACAATCTATTTGCTGATCACTTTTACAGTTTTAGATATGCTGCACAATTTTTAATTAGAGCACTTCCCACTTCTTCAATTTTGGATAAAAACAGATAGCAACATGCATATCAGTGGACGATTTTATGTGGACACTAATCTCATATCTTTTAAACTATCAGGGCTCTGTTAAGTACAAAGCCTCCATTGGATGGTGGATTATAAGCATCTGGCACCCAATGGCCTGTGACTCAGTTACTGGCTGACATTTCAGTCTCTGAACTCAAGAGGCCTATAAATTATAATTTCTTCTAAGCCTCTGAAGTAAGGAGAGATTAGATAACACTTGAAAACTGAGAGCATAACCTGCATCTTGGTCATGCTTGGTCCTGCACAGAGGCTTTGTAGGAAACTCAGCCACTGAGGTCATTGCAAAATGACGGTGGCAGCTGCCATCACAGAGAAAAGAAATATGTCTTTCCTTACTGGAACACAGGGCCTGCTGGGCCCTGGCCACTTGTGACGAGAGGCGAATTCAATTCATAACTTCATTGTGTTACTTGGGCAGCACATGTATACTTGCTGACTTCCGTAAGGGTTGTTAGTTGCTCAGCTTCTCAGCCCTTTGTCTTTATTTGGGCAAAAAACACCAAACTCCACTTTTAACACCCCTATTAGGAGAAAATCAAATCTTTGGTCTCTGGGGTTCTCTGCAGACCTGGATATGATGATCCCAACCTGGGGAGATAGTCTCCCTGATGGAGCAAAGGCTGTAACAGAAATAAATATACAATTTGATTTTAAGCTCCAAAATGTGCCTAAATCTTTAAACATTCTATCTCTGCTAATCTGTTTTAGAAATGGAGTGAAAGAAGAAAATCCCTAAGGCTTAGATGAGTCTTATGCCACAGAGCCCAGCTAACTCACCACTTTAGGAGCCATGTTTAATGTTTTATTGTAAATTTAAGAATGCTGTGTCATTGTTCCACTGTCCTTTAAATGAAGTTATGCCATTTAATTATTATTCATGCAGCAGGGTATGCTTTTAATAATTATATTCCAAGATAAGCTCATTTCAGAACGAGAAAGCCCATAAAACAGATGTCCTGATCCATTCAGAATGTATTGGGAAAAGACCTCTGACTTTATGGCCACCCTGCTTCATTAATTTGTCGCATGTGGTGAGATGGCCAGAATGTGCCTTCCAGAGGCCGGCACTCCTCTCCTGGGCAATACACTTATTTACAACTGAATAGCTCGTAGTTAATAGTACCTAATATACAAAGAGCCTTGAAAGTCTATTAAAAACAAGAAAACTGGTAAATTCAGGGAAAGGGAAATATAACTGGCCAAAAATATATTAAAAGCACTAAAACTAGTAATTTTAAAAATGCAAATTAAAGCAATGATATAGTATTTATTTCACCAATAATAATGCAGAAAAAAAGTATTCAGTGATAACATACATTGGTAAAGATGTGAGAAAATAGGCAGTGGGAGTGAAGCTGGTAAAATCTCCTTGGGGGGCAAAGAGATTTGGTATTTGGTATTATCTTTTAAAATATAAAATTAATATGTCCATTGACCTAGCCCTTCCATTTTCAGAAGTTTATGCTATAAACTCTCATATACATACATTGACATATATGATTTTATGTATATATGAAAAACATATATGCACACATATGCTAATTGCAGTTGTAGTTTTTAAAATTTTTGGAAGCAAACTAAATGCTCATTAATAAGAAACATGTTAAATATATATTCATATATATAGTATAATACATATTTGAGATATAGTATAACATATTGGCACAGTCATATGTTAGAAAGCTATGCCACCATGAAAGGACCAGAGTAGATCTAAAAGGAGCAGTCTCTCTCAGGTACATCAAGATAAAGAACATATTTGGGTAAAAATTGGATGTATTTATGTCTATACATACACCTATATATGCTTGCATTAACATAGAATATTTATGGAAAAAGCCACAGGAAACTTCACAGTGGATGCTTACGGTAAGGGAGAAAAAGGGTTTGAGCTATGAGGACAACTTACTTTTGTCATAATATACTCTTTTGAACTATTTAGATTTTTTTAATCATTTATATGTAGTACTTCTTAAATTTAAAAAAATGCCTTTGTTGAAATTTTTAAAAGAAAATGTGAGAAATCTAGTGATTTTGTAATGGTTACATGTGACTAGAGTATCCATGTCTCAAATAAAACAGTAGGTCAGAATATACATTCAAATAATCAAAGGTTTTAAAACAAAACCTGGTCCACTGGGCGCCAATCAGCAATCTACCCATTTAAGTGAAAGATCATCTCTTGCAGGTCATTTCCTCATCTTCCAAGCTCTGTGTTCCTCATGGACAATCTCTTCTTTTTGAAAAGCAGTGCAATACATATACGTTGTGACTTTTGATCTTTTAAAAAAGCCTGTTGACTTCCAATTGTTCTATTTTTTTATTCATGTATTCTCTTTTCTAAAAAAAGAAAATTAATATTAAACAAGGAAAGGATATTACATCAACAGTGTTCATTTTATTATCAAAGAAAATTATTTCCTGCAATAATATGGATATTTAGGTTCCTATTAAGAAGCATTTCATTTGGGAATAACCCAATTAAAGTACTACGAATATTATTATACAAATCCTTTTGTGAATGTATGCAGTATTTTTGGCATATCCTGTTACAAACTGAATGTTTCTGTTTCCCTACAATTCATATGTTAAAATTCTAACCTCCAAGTGATGGTATTAGGAGGCCAAGGCCTTTGGGAGTTGATTAGGTCATAAGGGTAGAGCCCTCATGAATGGGATTATTGCCTGAAAGAGGAAAAACACTCTTAATTTCTTCTCTTTCTACTACTCACACTGAACACTTCTGTGACCAGATGTGTGCAGTTTTTCCCACACCAAGCAATTCTCTGAAGGATATCCACTGGGCGTCCTACAATTTAACTACATCTGACACAACTACCTGGGAATAGCATCAGATCTCACAGGTTAAGGGCTCAGTCCCAGGAGAGTGGCCCCACTTCAGATGCAAACACAAATCCCAGGTTGTCAGCTGTGCTTCTGACTGACTAGCTATAAATCAGAGGTTCCCATGACCCCCTCCTCAGGTGCAATTAACTTACTAGAATGGCTCACAGAACTCGGGAAAACATTTTACGTACTAGATTACTGGTTTATTATAGAAGGATATAGTGCAGGAACAGCCAAATGGAAGAGACGCATAGGGCAAGGTACGTGGGAAGGGGAGCAAAGCTTCCAAGCCCTCCCTGGGAACCCACCTTTCCAGAACCTCCACGTGTTCACCAACCAGGATGCTCTCCGAACTCTGTACTTCAGGGATGTTTATGGAGGCTTCATTATGTAGGTATGGTTGATTAAATCATTGGCCGTTGGGGAGTAATTCAACCTCTAGCCCCTCTCCCTTCCCAGGAGGTTATGGGGTGGGGCTGAAAGTCTCAACCTTCTAATCACATGATTGGCTTCCCTGGGAACCAGCCCCCAAACTTAGGGGCTTTCCAAAACCCACCTCCTTAACAAAACTTCAGGTGCGGTTGAAAGGGGCTTGTTTTGACTAACAAAAGACACCTTCATTGCTCTGTCACTTAGGACGTCACAAGGACTGTGGGAGCTCTTTGCCAGGAACAGGGAAGAAGACCAAAGACATTTTTTTTTAATTTTTATTTTTATTAATTTTTATTGAAGTATGGTTGCTTTACAATGTTGTGTTAGCCCCTACTGCACAACAAAATGAATCAGCTATACACATACAGATATCCCCTCCCTTTTGGACTTCCTTCCCATTTAGGTTACCACAGTGCATTAGGTAGAGTTCCCTGTGCCATACAGTATGTTCCCATCAGTTGTCTATTTTATACATAGTATCAATAATGTATACGTGTCAATCCCAATCTCCCAGTTCCTCCCACCCCACCCCTTTCCCCCTTGGTATCCATACATTTGTTCTCTATGTCTGTGTCTCTATTTCTGCTTTGCAAATAAGATCACCTATACCATTTTTCTAGACTTCACATGTATGCGTTATTATACGATATTTGCTTTTCTCTTTCTGACTTACTTCACTCCGTATGACACTCTCTAGGTCCATCTACATTTCCACAAATGACCCAATTTCATTCCTTTTATGGCTGAGTAATATTCCATTGTATATATGTACCATATCTTCTTTATCCATTCCTGTCGATGGACATTTAAGTTGCTTCCATGTCCTGGCTACTGTAAATAGTGCTGCTGTGAACACTGGGGTGCATGTGTCTTTTTGAATTATGGTTTTCTCTGGGTATATGCCCAGTAGTAGGATTACTGGGTCATATGGTAGTTCTATTTTTAGTTTTTTAAGGACCCTCCGTACTGTTTTCCATAGTGGCTGTACCAATTCACATCTTATTATAACTCGTATATCACAGTGCTCTTAAAAGAAGAGACACAGCTGGCTCTCTGCTCTCTGACATGTGAGGATACCAAGAGAAAATGGCCAACTGCAAACAGGAAGTGGCCCCTCACCAGACACTGGATCTGCCAGAATCTTCTTCTTAAATTGTCCAGCCTCCAGAACTTATGAGAAATACATTTTTGTTGTTTAAGCCACCCAGTCTATGGTATTCTGTGATAGCAGCCTGAACTAAGACACATTCCAAATTTAATATACTCGAGATTATCAGCATCATCTTCTCTCCTTCATTTTAATTCTTCAATTCATTGTCCTGTTCATCAAGATGATGACATTATTTTCTGCAAGATTCAATCTCTAGAATCTTCTTTGATTCCTCTCTCTCCTTCACTCTCTGGATACAGTGACTCTTTAAACACTGTTGTTTTCTTCCTATTGCAGCTCCTTCTGCTGTATAACAAACTAATCAAAAATTGGTGGTATAAAACAACAACCATTTTATTTTGCTCACAATTACAGGGGTTAGAAATGCATGAATAGCTTAGCTAGGTGGTTCTCACTTGAGGTTCCTTAATAGTTACAATCAGACCTCAGCCGATGCCATAGCTGTCTGAAGGGTTAGCTGGCCTGCACATTCAAGACGGCTCACTCACATAGCTGGCCGTTGATGGTGGCCATCTTCGAAGCACCTACATGTGTCCTCTCCAGCAAGGTAGACTCAAGGGAGTCAGATTTCCTATCAGATATCTGGTTGCTTCGCGAGCAAGCATCCCAGAAACAGTAGACAAAAGCCGTATGGCTTTTTCTGACCTAGTTTAAGTCTTTTGCTGGTTGTCAGACATTGACTAGGACACCACTGATTTAGCTCTTCCTGCTTTGCTTTCTATATCTGTGTACATGTGAAAAGTGTTTTGAAAAACCATAAAGTATTGCACAAAAGTAAGAAAAATTTTAAAATGATTATAGAAAAAAATAGGTCTTATCTCTGTGACAGGATAGCTTAGTGAGACCTCAATTTGTGTTTCGATCTCGTATTTTTCTCCTCTTTGTTTCCATCAAGGTAGCCCCAGTCTTCTGGTCCTTCGATTTAGGGACATTATGGGACCGAAGTGAAATTTCCTGACAATTTGCCTCCTGTCTTTCATTTTCAAAAGACCAGCCTTTTTGAGAAAATTATGCTAGAGCATAATGAGAAAAAACCAAGCGCCTTTTGAGGAGTGAGTAGGAGAACAGGGGAAAGAAAGAGATGCATGATAGGTCCTACTTCTCATCCTCTTAGAGCTTTCCAAGGGGGCTACTGATAACCTACCATGGTATATGTCAGGAGTTGGCAAACTACAGCCCATGGGCTGGTGCCCGTTTTTGTAAATAAAATTTGCGGGGGATACATCCATGTCTGTGCATTAAAGTATTGCCTATAACTGCAATTACAGTTGCAACTACAGAATTGAGTAGTTATGACAGAGACCTATGGCCTACGGCATATTAACTATCTGAAAAATTTTACCGCTGGTCTGTGTGAATGGTACCTCCTAGAGCTGAGTATAAAACCTGCACAACCAGGCAGCAGCCCTAAAGCTACAGATCCCTGGCAAGTATATCAACCCTACTGAGGCTGGAAACCACTTCAAATGACATGTGAGCTTCGGTAGGATCATATTCATGAGACTTGTGAAAGGAAAATCAAAATGGAGTCGGTATTGCTAAGAGCTCTCTAAACTGGAGCTGGGAGGCCATTGAGGAAGTGTGACTTACGCACCTCTCAGCCTGGATGGAATCTGACCTTTTTACCCGATGAAGTCATCCAGAACACCTGCCAGAAACTCAAGATATCTACCAGACCCTTACCTAAAATAACTCATCCCAGTCTACTTATTGGACCCCTACCCTAAAACAACTTGTGATTCCTTATGGACAAATATTTTCCGGCTGGCGTCAGAGTCAATCACAGTTCTCAGCAGGCAACTTTTAATTAACAACGTCATGGCTTTTTGTCTTTATAAGCCCCTGACTTCTTCTCTTCCTCAGAGCGCTCTTTCGGGTTTACCTAAATCTGTGTCTCCTGAATTGGAATTCTTAAGACCCCAAATAGACTCTTATTTGCAGCCTCCTGTATAATTTTTTTGGCTAACAGACTGTATACATTTTAAAAGAGGATAAAATCATGACTCTCACACAATGCAAAATGAACACATCAAGGATTTTATTTAACTCAATAATTAATGAGAGAACCAGTAAGCTATATAAAAACCAGTTCAAGTGGAAATTGGACTTCCAGAGATTTATATTCTCTATCTGACAAAACTCACCTTCACTGCCATGAACAGGAATCATTTGCTTAGCTGTGCACAGGAAACATTTGCATTATTATTAGTGCTACAAGTTAACTTCTACCTCAATGGAGTTGTAAGATAACCTAGTCAAAGATAACCAAAAGCAGAGACAACCCACATGAATGAGCTTGCCGGAATGCCTACTTACATTACTAAGCTTTGCACAGTTTTCTCCTTTGGGACCAAAGACCACAGACAAGCCCCACAAATATTTTGCTTTATTTATTACCGTTGGGACCTTCAGATGACCCCACGGAAGCTGGATGATGAGTAAGATCAAATGATTTGCCAAACAAGTGTCTGGGTTTCAGTTTCAGAATACCTTTGATTTAAAGAAAATAAATTATGTTGATATTTCTTATGCCTCTGAGTGTCTGAAATAAAATTCCTATTTCTGTATCCAAGATCCTTGAGAACAGAGACCTTGTCTGATCTACTTCTGTTTTCTTAGACCTAATACCAGATAAATAGGTGACTGGTAAATATTTGCTAAATGGATAGAATGAATGCTAAGGAACAAGAGAAAACTGGGTATTTCACATAGTTAAATAAAACTTCCCTGGTGGCGCAGTGGTTGAGAATCTGCCTGCTAATGCAGGGAACACGGGTTCGAGCCCTGGTCTGGGAGGATCCCACATGCCGCGGGGCAACTAGGCCCCTGAGCCACAACTGCTGAGCCTGCGCGTCTGGAGCCTGTGCTCCGCAACAAGAGAGGCTGCGATAGTGAGAGCCCCGCGCACCGCGATGAAGAGTGGCCCCCGCTTGCCACAAATGGAGAAAGCCCTCGCACAAAAACGAAGACCCAACACAGCAAAAATAAATTAATAAATTAATAAACTCCTACCCCCAACATCTCCTTAAAAAAAAAAAAACTTCTTTGGGGAAAAACTAACCATACACTGCCTCACATGTGTACTATGCAAATTCTTACCCGGGTTCACTGTATCCTGTGTCGGAGAAATAACAAGAAGCATCTGATACGGAAACCCAGAGGTTGCAGAGTGAGCCTTGGATCTGCCTGTTTTCTAAGAAAACTAATAAAGGAAAGAGCATCAAGCATAAAATTATTTTCTCTTATAGAAAAATTTTGTGCTTCCCTGGAAAACTATGCATTGTATGGGCTCTAGGGAACACTCTCAGGATTATCTGATTCTAGTCTGTTATTGTCCTTGAGCTCTTCTGCAACTCTGTAAATTGAAGATAAGTAGTAACAATGCAAAATTAATTCTCGTCTATTGACATACAAATATCCTGTCCAGTAGAGGTGCAATTGATTTCCCTTCCCCTCCTGCGGGAAAACCAATTTTCTTGAACCAGTTATAACATCTGCCTGGTACCATCATTGTAAGCAGATAGGGTAGGAGGCCCCTGGAGAAAGAGAACCAGGAATGGCTTTCATGACATAAGAGAAGCCATTTTGGCCTAGGCTGTTTTGTGATCTAAGTCTGGCCACAGTGCTTGCCCTTGAACAAGTCTCAGTAATGTGTTCTTAGGGGAAGTAAAGGAATGCAGGAACCCAGGACAAGCAGTCAAGAAACAACAGTTCAGCAAAAAAAACAAAAACAGAAAAACAGAGTCCTGCTTCCTCCTCAAGGGATATACATAACAATCTGATACAGGTCTTTGAGTTCTGCAGGAACTAAGGCCCCCTGATGTTGACCCTGCTGACTTCAATCAACTAAATCTTGGACACTGTAGACCTTTGCCCCAATTCTACACTGAATTCTCCTCTGCTCAAACCCCTCCATTAATATGCACGTACCATTAGCTTAAAACTTTCCCCATTTTGCTGTTCAGAGAGACACTTCTTTGGGAATGATCCCTGGTGTTCTCCTTACTTGCTGCAAGTAATAATAAATCCTTTCTTCTCCCAATCTTCAGCTTAGTGGTGTCTATTGGCTCGACACCCACCAACAGGCAAATCCAGCTTTTGGGTAACATCATTGGTTAATGAGGAGAATAAAATCTTTAACACCTATTCATTTTTATCTCTTTGAGAGTCATGATTTTAACCTTTTTTGAAAATTAGGTTTTAACACTCTCCACAATAGTATTAGTTTTAGGAGAAAGTAAATATACAATTCAAAACAGTGGAGGGGGGAAAAAACAGTGGAAAAAGGACACCAAGCTTTCAAAATTAATTGGGAGTTGAGTTTGGAATAATTATTATTGTGCTGTAAGGATGCGTTTAAACATTTATGCACGTAATACGTGAAGCAAGCCCACTAGGATAGCAATGGTATTCAAGTAATACTCTGAAAACTGCCTGTAAATACATTGTTTTAATTATTTACCTCACTGCCTCCATCAAAATGTCCTGATGAATAAGGAGAGGAATCTAATCCAAACATCAATTTCTTTTTTCTCCCCTATTTACATGTGTTTCCTACTTCCTCCTCATGTTAAATATCAATGCAAAAATCACACCAGTGTTAATATGTGCAGATGTTATAGGGCTGTTATCCTCTTAGAGTCTAATAAGGCACCTCCTCTTGGCTTTCCCAGATGAGTCATTAGAACAGCCCACTTCCTCCAGGACTTTCTGACTTAACATTCCTCAGAAAACAGAAGTCAATGGGATAGCCTCAAGTTTAGGTCACAAGGACCTTATTAAGTCAGCTGAATTTGATACCAGATACCTATCATTTCTCAACTCTGCACTAATCTGCACCATTCATTCTCTGGGGAAACTAAGAGGAGGAGGGTCTCCAGGGATAAACACTGAAAGAGAATGTTATACTTTATATCCCACCTTGGGGAAAGAGGCTAGGTGGCCTGAGGGCCAGACTCTTCCATTTTGGGGGAGGGGGCTCAAGGCCGCTGCCACAAAGTTGGAGCTCAGGGACAGGAGTGAGGGGCTCTCTCAAATGATCACTCTGCTTTAAAAACGTTTATGGATTGCCTCTCATCAGATTTGTAGCCTTGGAGCCTCCTGTATCCCACACCTCCCCTCAGCCAGCTGTGCATCGGTCCCTAGAGTGGCGGTAACGGGGGTGGGGTGGGGGGTACTGATGAGGGCCTGGCCCAGGAGAGGTGGTCAGGCCTTACTATGGTTCTGCTAGAGGTAGATTAACTGGAAGATGATGTAGCTTAAGCCCCTTTCTGTTCCCTATCTAAATAAATACTTTTAAACAAACAAACAAACAAAATTATACTTTAGAAGGATTCTAAAGTATAATTAGTTGGGCTCTGTGGAAAATAAAACACACGCTGGGAGAGAAATGCTCATTTGGTAAATAAATGCGGTCTCTCCCCAGACACCAGGGCACTGTTTGGGGAAGAAAATTTCAGAATTGAATATGTGAGAAAATAAAAGATGATTTCCTTGGAGATTTCTTCAGGCTCTGAAAATAATGTGATATGTGCAAGAAAACACCAAATGTTCCCCTAGAATACAGAAACAACAACCCTAGTTGATTACTTTTTTTTTTAAAGCTGCCTTGGTGGGGGGAGAAAAGTTACAGGCTTTCACCAGTAGAGGGGAATACTGTCCTAGGAAAAAACACAGAGTCTCTCCAGGCTCATTTTTTTTTCACCATAATTCTTCCATGGTATAAGCAAGAGACGAAAGTTTCTACCTTGTTTTTCTCATTTATAGAATGTTTAACCACAGGGATTTTGTTCTCCTATGCCTAGAGCATAATTGTTTTGTGGGAGCAGAAAGGAGAAGCTGTGAGACCAGAGAAGAGTCATCCTGGAAGCTGCCAGGGTTAGGAGACCTGTGAGGCTGCGTTACAGAACAGCTCCAAGCCCGAAGGAATAAGGAGCTTGCCTTACATAAGTACTCCTTCCTCAAATGCCCCAGTGCAAAGCTTATTCTAGAATCTCCATGGTTCCTCATTGGCTCTTCCCTATTGGAGACTATTAGCCATTGTCAACCAATAGAAGCCTCAAAGGGATGGGCATTTATAATTTATCCTTCAGGAGCTATGGACTTTTAAATGTCTTGCTGTTCTCCACTTAATATCACGACGCCTTACATAAGGCTTTCTTTTCCAGCATTTCTAACACTGCAAAGCATTAAGAAATTGATTTCATGAAAGGAAGCTGTATCCTGCAGTGGAATTATATAGGAAATGTCACAGTGCTGAATGAATGGGAGAGTACATTTCCTTGTGAGATACTAGGATTGAAAAAGCTCCCTGCCAAACCAGCTTTAAAGCCCCTCCCATAGTCAGAGCCAGCAGAGGCCATGTTAGTCTTGGGACAAGAAAGTGGAGTCTCTTCAGCAGAACACTAGGATGGCACCCTCAAGTTAGAGAGAGATGCTGAAGTCTCACGTTATCCAGCCATCTTCCGAGCTGAAAGATAGAGAAAGAGAGAGGGTGGGAAGGAGGAAGGGAGGGAAAGAAAGAAATGGAAGAGGAAAAAAAAAAAAACGGAAAGCTATCAGGTTGGAAACTCTTAGAGAGGAGGAAGTGATCTGACACCAGAACCCATTGCATATTCTTTACGTGTTGTTGCAAATAAATATCATGTAGCAGTTCAGGTCCAATTAAGAGACAGAAACCACACAGTGATTTTTTTTTTTTTCACAGTGATTTTTTTTTAATTGAAGTATAGTTGATTTACAATGTTGTGTTAGTTTCAGGTGTACAGCAAAGTGATTCAGAATATATATATTCTTTTTCAGATTATTTTCCATTATAGGTTATTACAAGATATTGAATATAGTTCCCTGTGCTATACAGTAGGTCCTTGTTATTTATCTGTTTTGTATATAGTAGTGTGTATCTGTTAATCCCAAACTCCTAATTTATCCCTCCCCGCCTTCCCCTTTGGTAACCATAAGTTTCCATAAGTTTGTTTTCTATGTCTGTGAGTCAGTTTCTGTTTTGTAAATAAGTTCATTTGTATCATTTTTTTAGATTCCACATCTAAGTGATATATGATATTTGTCTTTCTCTGTCTGATTTACTTCACTTAGTATGACAATCTCTAGGTCCATCCATGTTGCTGCAAATGGCATTATTTCATTCTCTTTTATGGCTGAGTAATATTCCATTATATATATACTACATCTTCTTTATCCCCCATTCATCTGTCAATGGACACTTAGGTTGCTTCCATGTCTTGGCTATTGTAAATAGTGCCGTTATGAACATTGGGGTACATGTATCTTTTCAAATTAGAGCTTTCATCTTTTCCAGTTATATGCCCAGGAGTGAGATCGCTGGATCATATGGTAACTCTATTTTTAGTTTTTTAAGGAACATCCATACTATTCTACATAACAGCTGTATCAATTTACATTCCCACCAACAGTGTAGGAGGGTTCCCTTTTCTCCACACCCTGTCCAGTGTTTATTATTTGTAGACTTCATGATGATGGCCATTCTGACCAGTGTGAGGTGATACCTCATTGTAGTTTTGATTTGCATTTCTCTAATAATTAGTGATGTTGAGTATTTTTTCATGTGCCTGTTGGCCCTCTGTATATCTTTCTTGGAGAAATGTCTGTGTAGGTCTTCTGCCCATTTTCTGATTGGATTGGATTTTTTTTTGATATTGAGCTGTATGAGCTATTTGTATGTTTTGGAAATTAACCCCTTGTCAGTCACATCATTTGCGAATATTTTCTCCCATTCCGTAAGTTGTCTTTTTGTTTTGTTTATGGTTTCCTTTGCTGTGCAAAAGCGTATAAATTTGATTAGGTCCCATTTGTTTATTTTTGCCTTTATTTCTATTGCCCTGGGAGACGGACCTAAGAATACATTGCTACGATTTATGTCAGGGAATGTTTTTCCTATTTCTCTTCTAGGAGCTTTATGGTGTTGTGTCTTATATTTAAGTCTTTAAGCCGTTTTGAGTTTATTTTTGTGTATGGTGTAGATTTACACACAGTGATTTAAACAAGGAAAGTTTAACATTAAAGGATTATGAAACTATGGCCAAAGAGTAGCTCACAGTATTTTAAAAACTATATATGTTACCCTAGGGCTGGGACAGAGAGTTCCAAAGGAAGGCCAAGTTTGGAAGGAAGACCTCCTCCCCAAGGCTGAGTTCAGACCTCACTGGAGAAGGTGAGGTTGCAGCCCACAGCATAGCAGAGAAGTTTACTGGTGTGCCTGGACCGGATCTGGTCTGCTGTCACTGGGCCAACAAGGAAGCAACCTTCGGGGGGTGCAGGCTTGCCCCGGTCGGCACACTGACATGCAGAGATAGCCCTCCAGGCACAGGCAGAGTACAGGTGAGCTTCAGCTGGTGGCCAGGGTCACCAGTGTGCTGAGGGAGTAAAGGTGCCTATGCGGGCAGGAGACCTGGAGTGCACAGCATCTATGTCGAGAAGGATGCAGGAAAGCGATCACCTAGGTGGGCTGGAGCTGCAAGGGTGTGGAGGGGTCATACATGCTGGGTTCTTGGCTGGGGCAGAGCACAACCCTATGTTTTCACACACACACCCGTGACTGAGTTTGCAATCTCTGATAACAGGAGATCCCCTTCAGCCTGCTATGTCCTTCTAGCGCCCTCTGCTGAGAAAGCCCAACATCCTCCTTGCTGTAAAGGAGAGATGTTCCTTGGAGTTCCATCTTATAACACAGAGCAGATATTGGAGAGTAAAGTTGGAGCTGAGAGGCAATAAATTGATAAGTGGTACATGTGAATAAGAAGTTGTATGTGATCAAATACCAAATATGGGTGTAATGGTTTGCAAAAAAAAAAAAATTGTATTTCTAAAGTTCTCAAATCAAGAATCCCTCCGGGTATTGATTAAGTAGATTCTGGGACTGGATGGATCCTAACTGATCATTAGAATTAAGGTTCTGGAGTCTAGAGTGTCAAGTAAGAACTCCCACCACAGCCGTCTAGATGAGGGAGCTCTATCGTGCTTTCATAATATCTAATGTCATAAAAACCCTGTGATGCAGTTATTAAAATCGCTATATTGCACATAAGAGAGGCTAGTGGGGTTCAGGGAAAGCTAAGTCCATCGTGATAGGGATAGAAAATATCTAGGAAAGTTAAAAGGGCTTCGAAATATTTTTAGCGTTTATTTCTCTTTCTTATAAAAATTGAAGTCTTTCTAAACATGAGGGGATAAAATGATCCAGGACTAAAGGCACTAAAGAAAAATAATCAATAGAGGGAAAGCCTGGTAAGGTGAGAGCACTGTGGGAATGGTGAAGATGCTGTTTCTGGAAACAGACTGCTGGGGTTGAAATCAGGGTGTGTTATGCAAGTGGGGCTGTTCTTAGGATTAACTTTGTACGGCAGAAGTAGTAGGCAAACTCGAGAAGGATTTTGAAGGGTGAAACCAAAACCGTCTTAAGCTGGAAAGAGGAAGACTGTCACAAAAATGAAAACTGATTTAGAGATTCCATATCTCTTAGACGTCATGAAGCATGAGGCTCCTCCCATAAAAGGTTAGTACAGAATTTTGATGGAAGTCATATTATACCGCAGCTCCCAACAAATTAAGAGAGCACATCAGCAGATAGGAGGATTCTGTTATTTTCTCAGAGGGGTCAGAGCAGACATGGCTAGCGGGTACCTACTGGAGAAGGCACCCGCTAGAATGGAATGGGATGCAGTCAAGTTTGGATAAGAAACTTTACAATGCAGATTCTTTACACGAGTGGGAGTTGGTTGGTTGGTTGATTTTACTTTCTTGGCTCCTAACGGCTTTCGAAAACCTCTAACCTTACTAAGGATAAATGAAAGAAAGCTGTCAGAATAGGTGACTGTGTGCAGCCTGAGGCCAGGAGGGGACAGTCATAGGAAATGGCCAACCTGAACCTCTCCAGCCTGAGGCGTAAAGGGTGAAATTTAATAGGCATCTAGTAGAGGCAAAGTCTCCCGTGGTCCTGGATTGTGGGCATTTTGTGATAAAATGTTATTATTTTGTCAGACCTCTTAGGTATGTTTTTAAAGCCCACCTTTTATTGTTAATACGAGTTATGAGGCTTCTTACTGGGGGTTATATTTTGGGTTTAGAATTTGCCATTCATCTGAACTTCTCTCACACAGGAAAAATAGTCATCTGCAGTTCTTATCAAATAAATCCACCTCTTTCTTGATGCCAATGACCAGGTTATTTGTGTTCATTTCTGCTTATTAAATGAGGGACTTATGTCCAAACATTTTGCATCTAGCATTTAGATATTTTAAGGTAAACATACTCATTTCTAAATATTTCTATTCACTCTAACAATCCACTTGTTTCAATTGGAAATTTCTTGGTATGTCCCCAACTATAATAAGATACTTTTCTACTTTGAACTTCTATTGAATGATAACACAATTACACACGATGCTTGTGAAAAATAATTGGAGCTGGTCATGCTTTCTTTCTTAGACAGCCTCATTTTCTAGGAAGCAAATGAGTGGAATATAGGTCTTGCCCTTAATTTTCTCAATCCAACATGCTTGAAATGATTGCATAGTCCTGTGTTCCACTAGGACAATTCCATCAACTGTCTTATTCCTTATTCCGTGGGGATATTAAAAACCAGTATTATTTTTTTCTGGTGCATGTGGTACATCTATTTTTGTTCATTTTTATTTTTCAATTTTCTACTAAAATTCCAGCCTCTTAAGTTTTTTAAAATTCTGCCCATTTATTTTATATCCTAATGAGATTATATATTAATAAACTAATGTACATTATACATGTTAAAATAATCTGATTTCTTACCTCATTGTGAGGAAAGTATAAAAACATATTTAATTTTGTTTCATTAAAAGTGCTTACCTCAGGGGTCATTCTTTGGTGTAATCACTGAATATTACATGTATATATAGCCCTGATAAATAAAGCACGGACACTAATAGGAAGCCCAAATCCAAGACCCTACTATTCATGGATTCAACTGCCCTTGTTTACCAAAATGGTAAATTTCAATAAACGGTATCCATTATTATTCCATAGACTCAGTCTCTAGCCAAAGACAGGGCTGGGGTGGGTGCTCGGACAGGAGATGCAGCTACTCTATCTGAGCACATTTGTAGAGAAAATATATTAGTCTAACAGTCGTTAACACCATGATAAAAAGGCATTAGAGGAAAATGTGTGAAAGCAGGACTCCAGCTAAGTAGAAGAGGAAGTCCAGTTGTGGTGTTTTTGTTGTCATTGTTGTTTTGCTGTTGATTTTAGAAGCTTGCTGCCCATCCAGCTACCAAGGCTTTGGTTTCCCTCTCATCCCTTCTTTCCCGCAGTCCAGGCTCCTTCCCCAGAAGTGAGAAGCACCCTACGTTTACCTCTGCCTCCAATGTGTCTGCCTAAAGTCTCACAGCTAATATGTGTCAAAACAAGATCCAAACTCAGTTCCCCTTGGCTTCAGTGTTCTCTGACTGACCTTTCAGTTCATCACAGAAATGCCCAGGGTGTAGCTGGCCTGGAGAGTACAACGCGAATAGCACCTCAGTCCCTCATCTGGAATTCCAAAATCCAAAACCTCTGAAAACCACCAGTTTTTTGAAGTCTACAGTAAATTCATTTGGTAGGAAATCTGACCTGAACTGACATGAGGATATCTACTGCCTTTATTTCTCCCACTTGGTGTGAATACTCATACATTGCACCAGAGAAATACTAGTGTGTTTCATTACTGTTCTCATCCCCTTGCTGTGGGTGTATATTGATATACTGTGTAAACAGAGCCGTCACATGAGGTCCCACACTTAGAAAAGGCCTGCACTGGGCTTAAAGCTCTGCTCTCACTATCTTGAAATCTTTAATAATTTTCGAACAAGAGGTCTTGCAGTTTTCATTTTGCACAGGGCCCTGCAAATTATGTAGCTGGCCCTGAGTATAAGCACTGAAGCATCTTTCTGAAATCTGAAAAATTATGAATTACAAAACACATCTGACCCTAAGGGACCTGAGCTGCTATGCTACCAGTATTACTGCTATTATTCCTAACAATATGGATTGAATGCCTCCTATAGGCAGGTGATCTTCTAAGCGCTTTCTCATGTTAAATATAACCTTGTGAGGTACATATTCATTTTAAACAACTTTCTTCATTTTAAACAACTGAGTAAAGTAAGACTTAGAAATCTACCCTAAAGTTTTTAAAGTCATCCAGATAGTAAATGGCAGAGGTGGAATTCAAACTAAGGTCTGTCTGACTCTGGAACCAATGAAAGAACATTTACTACTCTCGGAGATAGATGCTTTGGAAGTATTAGGATGAGCCATATGAGATCGCCAATATTCATTCATTTTGATGTAGAAAAACAGCATTTTCATCTGGCTCTACCTAATAGATGTGAAGGACTACTTGTAAAATACAAGCTTCCTTTAGTTCATTTATTTTTTTTTAGTTTGAAATCATGATTAAACTAGTCCTTCTGCTAAATTAAATAAAAGATTGCAGTAAAGTAGAAGAAAAATTTATGTCGTTCAATTTAAACCAAGTTGTATGTCTCATCCTGTCTCACCAGAGATGACATCACTGCTCCTAAATGGGGAGAACTGGTCACAGGGGAGACCCTGTTTTTATTGTGATCAGCTGCAGACCATCAGCAAGTATGACCTCATCTGCAGCTGAGGAGGTTTGACCTTTGCCCCCTTAGGCATGTGAAGCAGAAAAAAAATGCTTCACAGGCCAAGGAATGTAAAACAGGCAAGCATCCTTCAGCCTGGCAGAGTTTATCAGGCAAGTGTTAAGTGCAAACAGTCAGACTTGGACATGATGTAAAAGCAATTAAGAGAAAAAACAGTGAGTAGCCTGGGAGTTGGGTGGGTCCTTTGGCGTTTCTTGGAAATATTAGAAAAATATATTTTTCATTTTTCAAAGGTAAAAGATAAGAAATGAGCCTTTTAAAAAATTGTGCTTGTATGAATTTTACATAAAGAGATGGTAGAATTTAAATTCTTATTGTAATCAGCTTCCATGAGAATATCTTAGACCTAATCAAACCAATTTGGTCTATCAATGGATAGGTTAACTGCCTAGTTTTTAAAAAATTGTGAGACATGCTCTTCAGCTAAAGTTTTAAACTGTTGCCATGATAGTGAAGATTCTATAATAAGGGCTTAGGTTAGACACATATGTCCAGTAATGTGTGGAAGTTCACTGAGGGAAGTTGTCTATTCTTTCCCTGTCCTGCCTAATTCCACTGAACAACTCACAGACAGAAAAGCCTCCAATGTTACCGATTTCCTTCTATTCAAAAACTCCTTAATAACCATAAATTGTTTAATATTTTAGGACTTTTGACATGTATCCTTCAATGTAGCACTCATCTGCACCATGACTGGGAACTCTGAAAGTCAGTTTAAAAGCAGGGTGAACTTGTAAGATCAAAAAAGATTGTTCCTATCTCCTGGATGATTGTTAATCAATATCTTCTAAATCAAACAGCCTGTAGGAAGCAGACTTTGTGTTTCACTTGTACCTAACTGCAGAGATGGAAGCCTATCAAAAGAGTGCTGAGATCTGAAACATGAGAAATATTTCATCCAGGTAAATAAGGCAGTTCACTATCCTAATTTTAAGCTGGGCAGTTACCTAACCAACAGGCCAAGTCCTTTAAGTTTCCTGAGTGATTTTTATCTTACCTACTGCTTCCCACTCTCCAAGTGAAATGAAACTCATGCCCTCAAGCTGAGAATGAGAAGAACAATTGCTTTAAAAGATGTGAGAAAAACACCTGATGATATAGGTGAAAATTCTGGGGAAATCCTCACGTTCTCTTTTAAGAAGAGGGAAACTAATGGGAAAAACAATACAGCAGGATGATTGTTTAGACCAGAATTTCTCAAGTCAAAAACATCTGATCATTTAAGTGGTTAGTGTGTAATTATTCCCTTCATTCTTATTTTTTTGTGGTGCTAACGGGGGTCATTTTAATGCTTGTCTGATATATTTCTATTTGCTAAAATCCTGTTGAAAGTGAGATGTCAAATTTCAAAAAAGTTCTTATATTCCAGCAATATGTTTGGTAAGTAGAGATTCGAATTTCAGAGAGTTTTCCTTGGTTATCCTTCAGTACACCACAAAAAAAATAGTCACTACAATTTACCATCTGGGTCCAATAGACACTTTTAATTTGCATATTATGAATTCATTTTTAAATACAGAAGTAAACACACAGAGATAGTGTAAAACTTATTACAGAAAGAGAAGTTCAAAAGGGTATTGTACCTTATTGTCTCTTTTTTCCACTCTGTAAAGTTTATTGGATTTATAACTGGATGAAGTGAATGGATATAAATTGTGGTTTATCCATACGCTAGAATACTACTCAGCATAAAAAGGGCTAAACTATTGATACACTCAACAACATGAATATATCTCAGAAAAATTATGCTGAGTAAAAGAAACCAGACCGGGGGGAAAGTGGTAGGGGAGGTGGTGGTGGTGGGATGAACTGGGAGATTGGGATTGACATATATACACTAATATGTATAAAATAGATAACTAATAAGAACCTGCTGTATGAAAAGATAAATAAGATTAAATTAAAAAAAAAGAAACCAGAGCAAAAAACGTAATACATTCTATGTGACTCTGCCAGTTATATGAAATTCTTAGAAAATGCAAACTAATCTGTAGGGACACAAAGCAGATCAGAGGTTGCCTGAGGATGATGGGAGGAGGGAGGCAAGGGAGGGGTTACAAAAGAGCAAAAGAAACTCCTGGGGGCGCAGAGTATGCTCATTATCTCGATTGTGTCTAAGGCTTCACGCGTTTATACACATGTCAAAACTTACCAAGTAGTATACTTTAAGGATGTGCAGTTTACTGCATGTTAATTATGACTCAATAAAGTTGCAAAATTTTTTAAATGAAATTAGGCATGAAAAAGACAAGGGCTAGGTCATGAAGGAACAAGGACTTGCAATCAGCTCTCTGACACTAAAACCCGCAAAGAGCAAAAGGATAACTCAGCCAAATGATAGGCTTGCCAGTGGGAGGGGACACCTTGCCTGGGGAGCTTGCCTGTGGATGAGCACGCAGGTCAAGGATAGTTCAATAGGGAAGTCTTCTTAGGAAGAATTCCCAGCACAGGGAATTTAATATGAGGGCCAGTCTTAAGTTTTGACATGTTTTCTATGCGATGCCTCTAAAATCCTAACAGTGATCTTAGTTCATCAGAGTAAAATAAATATGGATGATTTCATGTGGCTTTCCTCAACCAATGTATGGTTATGTAGCAAGTAAGTCTTAAAGGATCAGGAGGTAAACAGATACCACGATCCCGGAAATATGTCTGGGGACGTATTCACATTCTCTTTTAAACATAGGGAAAAACAATGTATTAGGATGATTGTTTAGACCAGGATTCCTCAACTTTAGCATTATTGACATTTGGGGTTGGACATTTCTTTGTTGTGGGGAACCCTGTGCATTATAAGGTGTTTAATGGCATTCCTGTCCTCTAACCACTAAATGCCAGTTGTGACAACGAAAAATCTCTCCAGAGATTGCCAAACGTCCTCTGGGGTACAGGACCACCCCTGACTGAGAACCACTACATTAGATTTGCTGTCATGTTTGATACAAATTCAGAAATTATATATAAGCAAACAATGAATTTAGAAAAATTATTTGCTTAATAACAGAGGAGGTTGATACCCTTAACATACAAAGAGCTTTTTGCAAATCAGTTAAAAGTGTACAGCTAGAGAGGGAAACATAAAACCAATAATAATTTTAAGAATTCCAAGTCAGCTTACCACTGGTAAGGAGTTTTGAAATTTATAATCAGTGGTCCTCTTCACTGTTTAACGTGTTAGCAAACATTCTCAAATCTTATTGCCTACAGTATACAGCATATCAGCCAGGGGTATTAGCGGATAATTTCTCAGCCAACAAACATCTGATAGCTTCAAATCTTTCCCTAGACTTCAAACAACAGTAGCCATAGTCTTTAGACAATCCTAATGCCCCTTATGTAACATCACTTGGAATAAATTTCTCCTAAATGTCAACACAGAAAAATTATCACACTTGAAATGATCTTATGTTTCCATTAATCAAATGAGATTCAAATGGTCCTTCCTGATTTAGCCTGGACTGCAAAAAACCCAGACTAAAAGAAAAGATCAATCATATACCCGTGTGAATAGGATGTGTGAGGGTTATAATATTATTTTTGTGGGTTCTTTGTTTGTTTGTTTTTTAAAACCAAACCTGGGGCTCTTCTTTAGAGTAAAATAGGCTCGTCACTGTTTGTAAGGCCATTTCTGAGTTACAAAAACTCTCTTCATGTTTTCCCTGTATTACCGTGTTTTTCTCCCTTTATTCCTCCATTTAATCTTGGCTGCCACAATCAAACAGAAAGTGCTAGAACACTTTTTCCTTGCATCTGTAGTAGAAACCTTAGCAGCAGACAGTAATTGTTCCAGGTCTATCAAATAGATGCAGATATTCTCTTTTAGGAATTATAATTTTCTGTTTAAATCTAAAGCTTTATTGTATACATGTATATAAAACATTTGGGGGAGACTGGAGGGGTGTAAATAATGAATAAATTAACTAATTCGTAATTCTCCTTTTGTTGAAAATGACAGTGGATAGAAGTTCTAATCCTAAGAAGCACTGTAAATGTTTGGAGAAGGCCTTTAAATGTGGATTCTTCAAAGCAACATTTGTATTCAGGGCCACTGATAAAAGATATATTGTATATGTGATAATTTCAGACTCTTCCATGATGCAGAGAAAGGATTTATTTGCATGCTAATGTATGCAAAAAGATAAGTAATTCCTCCCCTTCTTCTCCTGCTAAATACTGATCACAAAGCTTAGATTCAATGTCAGTCTCTGAAAGCTGGTACTCAAAAGTCACTGCTGGGGAAGAGAAAAGCTTTATGTGTCTCGCTGGGCCCATGGACAAAGCCAAGGTTTTAGTCAAATACAAGGCTTACATTCCAGCTGTGCAATCATCTCCCTCTGTGACCTCAGACAAATGATTATACTTCCACATTCCTATTTCTTCATCTATAAAAAATGTCAAGGAAAGTTTGGTGGAGGGGGGGAAGAATCTCAATGTTCATCCTCAAACTATAGATCAAATTGTTATAATTAAACCCACAGCATAACCCAATCCCACAAACCTATAGTAGATGCCATTATATTATATCATTTGTCACTTAAAATCTGCTTATATTCCATCTGGTACAGACACAAAGGTGACGTATTATTTAACCAGCAGAGTAAATCCTATTAGACTGCACTACTAGCATTGCTCTTTCCCTGCGCTCTTTTAACTCCTTCAAAACAAATGTTCTTCTGGGAAGCATGAAAAAAATGACTGAATATACAGGATGTGAAACATTTTTTTTAAGAGTGAATCAAGTTTAACTTTAATCAAAATCCCAATTCTACTTTTAATATTATCCTTTGAGAATGTTGAGAAAAAAAAAAAACTTGGATTATGTTCTTAGATGAATAAGAGAAAATTGTTTCTAGTCCTAGTTCTATGAATAACCAGGTATGTGACCTCAGAAAATTATGGCTGAATTATAGGAGAAAATATTATATAACAGTTATTTTATACATTTAAGAGGCTTTATAATAACATTGAAAATAATTATAATATTAAGTTAAAAATCCTTTAGAAGTTTTTTTGCATTTTTAATAACTTAGGAAAGTGTTCAAATAATATTAAGTGAAGAGACAAGAAAAGGGGTACTAATTGTATGTTTAGTATAATCTCAGCTGCCAAGACTAAAAAGGCCAAGACTAGAAGGAAATCCAACAAAATGTTAGCAATAGTTGTCTTATTTATTATGGTGGAATTGTAAATGACGTTTTTCTCTTCTTTCAACTTTTCTTTACAATATAATATTCACTAATACCCATATATTATCTTATAATTAGAAAATAACAAACTATTCATAAAAGAAAAAAGAAGGGCTTCCCTGGTGGCGCAGAGGTTGAGAGTCCGCCTGCCGATGCAGGGGACACGGGTTCGTGACCCGGTCTGGGAAGATCCCACATGCCGCGGAGCGGCTGCGTCCGTGAACCATGGCCGCTGAGCCTGCACGTCAGGAGCCTGTGCTCCGCAACGGGAGAGGCCACAACAGTGAGAGGCCCACATACCACAAAAAAAAAAAAAAGAAAAGAAAAGAAAAAAGAAAATATACAACTCCTATGCAAAGAGAATACTTTAGCTTTCATCCATCTGTTAATCCTGCAAACAGTAGTGACAGTTATACCTGAGAATGCTTCATAAACTTACACACCCCCAACATTTCAGAATCCCACACCTTGCAAAAACTGATTTCCAGGTATTGCTTATTTCCTCTGTTAATAACTGGAGTCAAGTGATGCAGACGCAGGGTTGGCGGTGAGGGAATAATCGCTCTTGCCACAGACCAGGAAGCCATTGACCCCACTGCAGGAGATGACGGTGGGCAGCTGTGACACACTGGGAAACACCTTAGTAATAGAGCCACAAAATAACTTCCTAAATGAGCTTAAGACATGCCTAGCCAATGTATCAGCAAACCTCTGTGGCTTTATTACCCAACCCTCTTCCTACAGGAAGCCACCTCCCTCTCCCACAGAGGAGTCATGAGGTCAGCTCTGGCGCTGCCACGGCTGCACACATGCTCCCAAAGGGCTCTCCAGTGTCTTCCTGAAATGTACACACAAAGCTCTTTCCTAGTACAACTGTGACCCATTCCTTCATTTATTCTATATTTATCAAGCGCCAAGTATGTGCTAAACCTAGGAGACAAAAATGCCTCCACGTTTAAACATGAAAGTTTAAAACAAGCAAAATTTGACTCACTCTGGCAAGTAGTATCTTGAAGTTATAACCTGGAGTTTGCCTCAAGGCATGATAGAAGGAGGTTGCATTTTATTTTATTTTATTTTATTATGGTTTTTTTAGTTAGTTTTTGTTCTTTCTTTTATTTTCAATATTTAATCTTCTCATCAGAGGTTGCATTTCAGAGTCAGGCAGATCTGGGCTTGAATCTTGACAGAAAAAAATATTAATGGTTTGCCCTGGTTAATTTACATAACCTTTCTGAGCTTTGATTACTTATGTACAGTGGAGCTAATAAGATTGATGACATTTAAAATCCCTGGCAGATCATTGCAATTCTCAGTACATGTTATTTGCCTTTGCTGTTAGCAACATATATTTATTAACAACTAAACATAATAATAAAGTCATATTCCAACAAAAATCACTGCTACTTCAACAGCACAGAGAAAAAGAGAATAATCAATTTATCTGATCAGACTAGTGTGCCCCTGAGGAACATCGATAGAGAATAGCCCATTAGTCCCTCAGATTCCTGTAATAAACTGAAATCATCGTAGACTTTTAAAATTTGTTTTTAGTTGTATCTGACAGAAGCACTAATTTCAGCATAGAAGTCCCCCAAATACGTAACTGACTCTAAAGTAAGGTACCCTACGAGAGAAACACCTCTCTCTGATCAGTCCAAACTACTAAGAAAAATACAACCCAACACAAAAATCTCACATACTGTTGAATTTTGGCTAAAGCTAAACATGCCAGAAATAGGTAACCAGCTCGACTAGCTTAAACCACACTCATCAAGGAAACAAGAGTCGCTCTGTATCCTCAACCATTGTTTTCTAGATAGTAGGGGACAACCTAAGTGATTCTGAATGAAAAGAGAAGGGATGCTTTCTGAAATATAAGAGATAAATTCCAGGTTAAACCTTCATTTTGCTGAAGGTGAGGGTACACAGAGGGATGTTGCAGGAATGTGGCTTGGAGGAGGCTGTAGATCGCAAGCTGAAGTACTTGTGTTTATGCCATTATCATTGCATTTAAAACTTGTAACATACGTATGACCTAAGCATTTTAGAGACGTAGGTAAGGCCACCTTGCAAGAAAGGGGAAGGCAGGGTAGACACTCAATTTCCTGACTCCTAGGCCAGAGTTGATTCCCACCCTCCCATGTGGCCTAACAGATGTCTTGCCAATGGACTAATAAGCTCAATATTTGGCAGACTGGAATAGAGAAATTTGCTTATATTTGTTACATTGTTTTGTGTTACGGTCCTGTAGCATGTGAAATGACAAATTTGTTTTGGTTGCATCTTTAGGGTTAGTATAAACAATAGATGTCAACAGACATTATGAAGAAATATACAAAGAAATCACACGTGGATATAATTATTAAAGAATCACTTAGGTCAGCGCTCCCCAACCTTTTCGGCACCAGGGACCGGTCCATGGAAGACAATTTTGCCACAGACGGGGGTGGGGGTGGGGGGGGGTGCGGGAGGGTTGCTGGGGGGAGGGATGTTTCAGGCAGTAATGCGAGCGATGGGGGGCGATAGCGGGCGGCAGATGAAGCTTCGCTCGCTCGCGCGCCCACCCGCCCACAGCTCACCTCCTGCTGTGTGGACCGGTTCCTAACAGGCTGATGACCGGTACCAGTCCACGGCCTGGAGCCTGAGGACCCCTGACTTAGGTGATGAAATAAATCATCAAGATTTCCCTTTCTAGAGAAATGAGCAAACAGAGGGAAAACATGAGTTACCATGCCTGTCTTTCTTTGGATGGCGTCCCCTCAACCTTAAACGAACTATTTTACTTCCTACATATTTTCCTCCTTGAAACTCTTTGATATTCAGATTAACTAAAATGCATGAAGCCCACTATTTGCTGAGAGTAAAGGAGAAGTCTAACTCCATTCACAGCGCTTCGTCTGCTCTTTTTGAGCTGTGACAGTATTTAGAGCAAGACTTTTAAAATGCCATCTTTCTGCTCCTGCATACAGTGTTTCATCAGAGGCAGGCCCTGACTCATCCTGACCTCTATAGCCTTCTTTTCCGCATAGATAGAATTACTTGATCCCCACCTGAAGACTCCTTACCCCCAATCTAAGAGACCAATCCTGACAGTTGGCAGAAAAGACATAAATAATGCCAGCTCTCTATTCTGGCATTCATCCTGTGATACTTGCTCCTAGTTAGGTCATAAACTTGCATTCCAGTCTCTAATTGTGAGGAATTAGAGGACAGCAACTGAGTCTTGTTTTCCTTTGTACCCTCAGAACCTAGTATACTCATGGCACACAACAGTCATTCAGTGTTTGCTTACTGACTGACTGATTAATTGGACTGAGTTTCTGCCTTGTTGGTGAAACCCAGTCACCACCAGTTTGGGGACTCAGTCTCTGTTCTGATCCCTGTTGGTTACCTTTCTAGTACTGTAGCTCTTCTAGGACTCAGGGCCCTCCCTTTCTCAGTCCTGGAAATTCACACACAGACCTTAATTCCTACCTTTGAGCATCCTACTGCAAATATCTGGCAGTGTTACAGTTTGATTAGCTTCTTGGATCGCCAAATGTCATCTCTCCCTGACTCCACCATCACTCTGACTTTGTGACTTGCCAGGAGACTGCATCGGCCTGCATAGAATCCCCTGAGGGGTATCTTTGCCCAGGCTATGGCTTTGATGAGTGTAATGTGTACTGCCAGATGTCTTTTGCTTATCAATTTCACACAATAATTGATAAGCAAAATCACCTTCTTTTATAAAAATAAAATGATTTACATTTTACCACAGCCCATTCCATTTGCCTCTAAAACCTATGACTATCTGAATTATATCAGGGTTCCATGAAATAGTCTGTCAAATGCAAAAAAGAGATAGGCAAAATAAATCTTATTTATCCAAACAGAACAATTAAGTCACCTCAAAGCTCCTCATTTTCCTTACTAAACTTGTTTGTGTGTGTGTGTGTGTGTGGTTTTGTTTGAGTGAGTTGAACTCTCTCTACACTTTATATTTCTTTCCAGTTTAAATAACAGGTCAGTCAACACATTTCCTCATATTGACAGTTTCAATCTTAAGCTCTTGCTTCCTCCTCTTTTTCATAAAGTCAAACAACCTAATGGACTAAAATAAATCAGAGTTCAGGGAGTTCCTGAAGTTCCTGAGTTCCTGGCTCAATTCATCAAGGAATCTGTAGACTCAAGTGTCTTGGCCTTGATACTAGAAACTTACCTCTAAGAAAACATCCCAACCAAAAAAACAACCTCTGCCTGCTCACTGCCTACAAACACTACGATGAATAATTAGAAAAGTCCCCTAGAACTTGAGGAAAATCAGAGAAATGTGTTACCTTCACAAAATAATGGACAACATTGTCATCAGTTTTTCAAAATTCTGTCTGAGTCATTGAGGAATGAATTGTTTTAAGAGCACTTTCACTTGCTAAGAGGAAGATGACTCATGGTTTCAAAGACAAGTTGGTGCCAAGGTTGAGGCAGAGCAATGCTTCCACTTTATCTACCTCAGTGCTCTTAAACCTAAACCAGTTGTTTGGAAAATCTGCTTAATCTTCTTCAAAGGTCTACATTACCAGAAGGATCACAAGGTCATGTTTGTCCATCTCATGCCACATCCTGAGGCCAGCAATGGCCAAGTACAGAAGTCCTCAGAGGAAAGGACACAACATTTTTTGTGAAGAGTACGATGAAACACTCAAGCGAAAATATTTTCTTCTAACATTGCTTCACCACATGAGTAAATAAAGGAGATTAAATTTAACATTTAAGGATAAAATGATGTTAGAGCAATTTTCTCCTTACCTTCAACTTCCAGATCTAACTGGGTCACAAGGCGTTAGAACTGGGTCATTTAAGTTAGGTCAGATTTGCCATTACCTTGATTTAAAGTCCAGGGGAAGTAAACTGGTATTGAGTTCTCATGCAATTATGGTAAAATATGATCATTACATTTAAATGTATCTCCATGGCTGATTAATATAGAAAGTCATGAGGCGAAAGATGGAGGTAGTGCAACAGTCATTTGATTGCTTTAATTGCCATAATGCTTCCATGTGTAGTAGGTCATACCTTTTTCTCAGATGTGGAGGAGGAAATAGCCTCCTTTGCCCTTTTTCTGAGGGTGCAAAGTGTTCGTCACTGGGCTGGGTTGAGGGAATATTATGAAGCACTTAACTGTGGCTACCCACGACACACAAAGCACAGGAATGAAACCACAACTGATGATGCTTTGTACAGATTTTCCAATAGTACTATCATATATCTTTAAATACTTTCATACTGGTCATTCAGAGTAGCAAAAAAATTTTTTTTTTTTAACATCTTCACTGGGGTATAACTGCCCCAAATGGTGTGTCAGTTCCTGCCCTACAACAAAGTGAATCAGTCATACATAAACATATGTTCCAAGAGTAGCAAAATTTTGAAATTCACCTACTGATTCATCCTTGGCCTTCACCCTTGAAAACATGCACCCTGGCTTCCTGTATGGAATCATGGGGATCTGAGGCAACTCCCTAACAAGTAGTTGATAGTTCCTCTCCAAAGAAAATGATTTGAAGGGCTGAACAAATAACACCAAATCTCTCAATGTATACAGGAACAGGAAATGACTGAGCACCTTGTTGGTTCTCTAAAGACAGAGGCAAAAAGGTAGGGTCGGGGACTTGACTTTTTCTGTATCCCACCCTTTCCCTCATTGTTCCAAAAGAAAATCCTGTTAGAACTGGAAAAAATAATTAGGACAAGTTCAGAGATGATTAAAAGACTGAAATTAATTAAAAGAATGGACTTGTGAGAAAATAATAGAAGCACTGGTCCAATGAGAGTAGAATAGCCATGTGTATGGAAGAATATAAATGGAAAGGAGAAAAAAAAACATTGTGCATAAGAATGGTATAACAAAAAAGGGTGAGATTTATTAACAATAGCAATAGTTAATTAGTGAACTCTGCTAAATGCTATACAAGCATTATCACTTTTAACCCTCACGACAACCTGGAGAGATAGATATTGGCTCCATTTTATAAATGAGGAAATAAAGACATGCAGAGGTAAAGTAATTTACCAGGGCAGCTGGTAATTAGCTGGAATTCAAACCCAGACTGTTTGAATGCAGAGCCTACACTTTTAATCACAACACCATATTGCCTCTTAGTCTCACTTTTTTTTTACTGACAAGCTGTATGACAGTATCCATCTGCCTCAATTTTTTTTCATAAAGTGCACAGTAATACATTATTTGTGTTTGTTTATGACCTTGGACAAGGTAGAGCACTATTCTAAAAAGGCAGAGTAGCGTAGTGGTTAGAGTTGGTCTGAAATCAGACTGAAGGGGTTCAGTTCCCAGGTCTGGTTGGCCCCTTTCTCTCTGTGACTTTAGGCAAATTATGTGACCTCTCTGTGCCTCTTCTTCCTCCATGGTAAAATGAGGATGTCGGTAATTCCTACACCATGGGTTTGTTATGAGAATTAAGTGAGTTGTTATTGGTAAAACGGTTAAGACAGGGACTAGCACATAATAAGCACTAAAGTGTCTTAGTTAAATAGATTTTTAAAATCTGAATAGGTTAAGGCAAAAGGTGTTTAAACTTTAGTATGAATTGGCTATAATTAGCTACGTTAAGCAACAGCTTAGCAATCGATACTTTTTATAGCCCCTATTGCCCTCTGCTAATTTTTTAACCAGAAATTTGATTTAAAATGCCAACTTCATCTTTAAAAAAAACCTCTGAAAAGGAACTTAAATATGGTCATCAGCACTCAGTCCTTTTCCTTCTCTCACCAGCACTTTCTTCTCTGTTTGCCTCTATTCTCAGGTTGGTTCTGTCTGTGTGGTTGTTCCCAGTACCCACGGGTCTCCCTTATCATCCTGAGGCTCAAAATCCCAGTGAAAAAGATTCTTATTACCAGTATGTTCAACCAAGTCCAGAACTGACTCTCATTGGCCTGAATTGGGTCACCTGATGATCTTAGAACCAATCACTGTGCATTGTAGCCAATGGACTGAATGTGCCGATTGGCCTCACCCATACCATGTGAATGGAGGGTGGGAGAAGGCGTATATCTTAAAGAAAATGAAGGTGTGTTTATGAGAAGAAGGGGTAACCAACGCTAGAGAGACAAGACAATAAATCTCTACCATAATAACCAATAATATTTTCATGCCACAAAAGTTGCGTTGGGAAATAAAAAACTTGTTTAAGTATTTTTTGGCTGTGCTGTGCAGCTTGCAGGATCTTAGTTCCCTGACCAGGGATGGAATCCAGGTCCTGGCAGTGAAAGTGCGAAGTCCCAACCACTGGACCGCTAGGGAATTCCCATTATTTACGTATTTTTAAATAATGACAAACTCTTATGCCGAGGTTAAGAAACTTGAAAGATTTTGTTCCTATGGCATTCTCCCCCTGCTGAGAAGAAAGATGCCTTTCATAAACAGAAACTTTTTAATATTTGTTTTCACTTTTTAATTTTGTTAACCATTTGCAAGTCTTATTTGGAAACTCCATTAATCTTGTTCCTTTTAGTTCTCTTATAAAGACTAAAGATAAACTCAAGCAAAGCATGAAAAGTCCAACTAACCTGTTGAAAGTGCAATACATTTTTTTGTTTTGTTTTGTTTTTTAATTTTACCGTGATGACTCCTAGAAAAGAATCACTGAGATTTATATTCCTTTCCAACCTTCCCGCCCCAGAGTGAGATCACAGCTCATTCTGTCCCATACATTTTCTTTACATTAATGCCCTCTTTCTACTCAGATGAACACATTAAATACATCCAGAAAAACTGGAATTAGGATGAATAGACAAAGAAACTTTAGTGTCAAAATTCATGTAAGAGAAATGTTGCTATTTTATCTTCTTAAAATCAAAAGGAACAGTGCTCAAAAGCCAGTTTTACTTTCTTTCCATGAAATCTTAGTATAGTTAAACAGAAGCAGAAGATAAAAGTGGTATTTGGAAACTCCCTATATTCTATAATGTGGTTAATGTTGTCATACTGTCTTATCTAGAAATTTTTCTGTGCTCCTCTAAAGTGTCAATCGTCACATTTTAGAATGTTTATCTTCTACAGTTGTTTACCTCATCCTTTTCTAAGTCACTGGAATGATATTTCTAAAGAGTTACTTTAGATTAAATTTGGCATTGACCTTATTTTTTAAAATGTAGGACATTTTACAAGCCATAGTGAATTCTTCCCAACACGAAACTGACATGACATATTAGCTTTGTGTAGTGATAACATTGGAGCCCATGAAATGTACTAAACTGCTTGCATTTCCCTGGCTCCCTAATGAGCCTGCATTCCTGCATGTACACATCTTATTTTCAAGTGAGGTGTAAGAATTGTTGAGCTCAGAGGTGTCAGTCCCCTAGCTCTGTTGTGTGTGTTATCTCCCCTACCAGGCATCTTTCCACAGGCAGGGCAGAACAAATATGCTGATATGTTTCTATGAATAGAGTAAAAAACTCACATCCAAATTCCCCAAACCTCATGCAATTCTGTGGGTGATTTAACCGAGCCCAACCTCCAATTCCAGATCTTGGGGGGGAAGAAAAGGTCCATTAGCCCTTTTTTGGTTAAAGAACATAATAGTTTAACAGCTTGCTCAGCCTCAATTTCTTCCCTTCCATGTGTCTGGAACCTCTGTCTTATAACCCTCAGGAAACGTCTCATCTAGTAAATCCTAAATTTCTGGGGAGATGAAAAGACCAGAATCGGAATGATGTTCTGTGTGATTCTTCAGCATGTAATTTGGAGAAAGTAGATTGTTAGAATAACCATTAACTGCATGTTGGAAATCCTGCCTTGCCTCTTCGTATTTCTTTTTCAGAAATGGAAGTCTTCAGGCCACTATAAGCTCTTTAGCAGGAGCATAGGAATAATGGTGACTTTGAAAATTCTATTGCCGTGATCTCAAAATAAGCATTCTTATATGAAATGGAAGGTTAAAATGTAAAAAGTCATTCTAATATATTCATTTAAAAAAAATAAAGTATCAGTAGAGGTTTGCTTTTTTGTACCACACAATTAATTAGGTAAAGCCCTAATACCTTTAGGGCTGCTATGTGAAAAGCAATGTCTTTGTGCCATTGAGATGTCAGTGACAAACTTGAAGCAAAGGCAATTTAAGAAAAAAAAAGGGGCAAGGATGAAGCCTGTGGGAAGTGAAGAAGAAAAAGAAGGGAAGGGAAATGAAGAAAAGAGAATGAAAGGAAAGGAAAAGAAGTGAAAGGGAAAGGAAAAAAAGGAGGAGATAAAAGACTATATAAATGTAGCCTACATAAAAGGGCTCTTGACAGATTAAACCAGCAACTGTTCACAGAGGGAGGGAATGCCTGACCCATGTACATGGGAAAGGTGACACAGTTCTTGGACCTCTGTCGAGAAGTGGGAGCCAGAGATTTATTTCTCTAGGCCAAGTCTAAGTATTAGACATTCTTTCCACTGTTACATTACAATTCACAACAAAACAATATATATATAGTCACACCTACTTATCTTCCTTCCTGAATAGCAAGGAATAACTTCCTGAATAGCTCAGTTCAAAAAACATAAGGTGGAGTCTTGTCGAGCCAGTAGCTCCCGTGGGGTGGGTAGGAGCAAGGGGCCGCAGTGGCCTGGCAAGGAGGAAGAGCCCCGATGCTCAGTGAGGACGGTATCTATACATGATGTTATAGTTGCTGGGCATAGGGCCAGGCTGTTGGTTACATATATGGGTGTTGATCAAGTAAGTAGGTATGTTGGAACTGTGTGAGAACAGTGGGGATCGCTTTCTCACTGCCACTGAAAGGACAAGCTAGGATGAATCCTGAGGTGTCAGATTGAACTTGGAAGTATTGGTATAAACACATAGATTCCAGTAGATAGATGTTAGACAGGTAGGTGGGTAGGTAGGTAGATAGATAATGTTGTGGTAGCCAGCCTCTAAAATAGCCTCTGGTTTTCTTGAATCCAAGTATTCATACCTTCGTGAAGTCCCCTCCTATCCTGAATGGGGTTCACTTGTGTAAACAGTAAGAGGTTATAAAAATGAAAGAGTGAGACTTTTGAGGTTAAGTCCTAAAAGACATCAAGTTTCCTCACCCTGGGGGAATCCAGCCACGCACTGTGGTGACACTCACGCAGCACTGTGGAGAAATCTGTGACATGAGGAAAAGAGGCCTCCTGCCAACAACCAGTCTCAGCTTGCCAGACATGTGAGAGAGCCACCCTGAAAGCATATTCCTCAGTCCCAGTCAGGCCTTAAGGTGACTACAGTCCTGGCCAGCATCTGGACTGCAACCTCATGAGAGGGACTGAGCCAGAAATCACGCAGCTAAACCGCTTCTGAATTCTGACTAAACTATAAAGTAATAAATATCCATTGTTTTAAGGTACTAAGTTTGTTATGTAGCAACAGATAAAATATACATATACAGAGCACATACTTACATATATTCCCTAGCTCTATCCATTGCTAAGGTCTGGGTGCAATGACACTTTGAAACCTATGAGCTGTACCAAATGCCCAGATCTCAGTTTCTAAATGTAGTTCTCCACTAAAAGAAACCAGGGCTCCTTGGAGAAATGGCTGACTTCAGGGCTAAAGCAAGGAAAAATTAAAGGTGAGTATGAATATTTTATTAGCAAGGAAATGGTCAAGTAATTATAGAAGCCATCTTGAAAGGGCACCCACTGGCCTCTCTAAGGAACTGACAAGTTCATACTAATACAAATAAATAAGTGAAAAAATAAATTGGAAGAATAAATTCCTTGCAGTAGAATGTCAACTAATAAATACAGGAGAAATGGTCTAATTAGAAAATAACTATTTGGCAACCATCATAGTAATAATTAGTTCAGCCATGAGACATCAATAGATGCTAAAATTAGTGAGTACAAGGTTGATGAAGAATGAAATGTTTACGTAGTCTCAACTATTCACAAAATACTTATTAATTGCAATGAAGAAAAGAATGAGTTTTCACTGGAGAAATTTGGCAGACACCACCTAAACAAATTATTAAAATTAATGTCATCAGTAAGGGGATAAATTGAAAACATGTACCATGTAACTGGATGCAATAAGAACGCAAAATCATTACGATGGTAGTCCAGCCCTAGAGGAAGCACAACTTGAATCTAACCCTAGGGAAACATTAGATAAACTTAAACTTAAAGATAGTTTATAAATTAACTCAGAAAAATGGTCAAAGTCATGAAAGTAAAAAAAAAGACTGAGGAATTGTTCCTGATCAAAAGGGGACTACAGAGATAAAATAAGCACAACATGTGATACTGGATTAAGTTCTTTTTACTATAGGAGACATTTGGGGACAAATAGCAAAACTTGAATGATATCTGTGATATAGGTGGTAGCAATGTATCAACGTTAATTTCCTAACTTCAGTGGTGTTACTATGGTTATGCAGAAGAGTGTACTTATTTGTAAAAAATACACACTAAAGTATTTGAAGATTATAAGGCATCTTATCAACCACTTGCTCAAATGGTTCAGAATGAAAAATCTCTTCAAATTATTCTTGCTACTTTTTGTAGGTTTTTAATTATTTCAAACGAAAGGGGAAAAAAAAAGAAATGTACCACAGATCTGAAAATTATAGCCCTCATTTGGCAGAGAATATAAAGGCAATTCAGAGACACACAATACTAAATAGAAATACACAGAAAGGGCATGCATAGCAGACATCATACACAGGTAAAGTGCCAACAACAACAGCAATGAAAGAGAAAGTAGGAATATGGGGGGTAGATTCAAATAGAGACGTCCACTGCATTACTTAGTGACCCAAGAGGAAACAGATGGTGTGTCAAAATAGAGTAATTTAATGAGGGTTTATTTGCAATGATGTGGACCAAGGTAACCATACATCGAAGACTTAGTAATAGTCTAATGCCTAAGCTGTTAAGAGGGGAGGAAGTAGTACAGGAACGCAGAGAAAGAGTCATGCCTGCTGCCTTGAGAGAATCCGTGACTGCTGGAGAGACACAGCTAGCTAGAGGAGACCTTGCAGGAAGGGAGCCATAGCCTCACTCCCCTTTCTCTCCCTCCAATCTATAGTCAGCACTGTCAATTGGCAAAACTCAACCAGAAACCCCCTGGGAACCCACTGGTGTGATCTGTATGAGTCACCCTGTCTGGGCAGAAGACAAGGTACAGAATAATTGAGGGTCAGTCTGATGGGGGTCAATGGAAGACATCTGACCTGCCTACCTTAAATATATGAAATTAAGACCACCAATATTTAAGCTCTGTAGAAATACCTATCAATAAGGGTGCTGTTTAAAATCTTTGATAAAATTTCAGAAAGAGAGATTGAAAATTCTTTCAAACTGCAAGTAAAACAACCATTCCAGTATAATTAGGCGGGTCATCCACAGCAAGGGACACAAAAATCATTAGATGATTCAACACTGTACAAAGAAGTACAGTTGAAAGAGAAGAGAATCTGGAAAGCAACAGGAAGGAATTATTAGCCACATTTCCTTTAAGCATAACTGTCCACAAGTTTTACCAGTTCCCTAGTGAAGAGAATTGAAAGCAAATATCAAAAATTGGAGACACAATTTTGCTTAAATTATCTGTTTGGTAAACTGCATAGAGTTCTCATAACTTTGTGTACATTCAATCCTTTCCATTTAATCTTTTTGTTGCTGTATGAAGTTCAAAAGTCAAAACCTCTCCAGGTATATAAATCTGAATTGAGTAAATCTCATATTTAAATTGCAGTCAATAGTTGTTTTTTGTTTTTTTTTTTTTCCAACCCCAGTTTGGCAGGTAAAGGGCTGTTCTCAAAAATGAAGCCTTAATAAGATTCCTACCTGGCTAATTGTGTCAAACATGCTTTACAGCACAGACAGGTGTACAGAACCAGAACAGTTTGCAATCAGGTAAGTCTGTCTCATAGGTTTCCTCACGTTTAAAAAGCATTTAATACAAATATGTAAAAGTTAGAGAAAAAAAAATTGTTTTATGATAGTAGTATCTTTGGCCTTTATAAAGAGCCTTTACTCATTATATATCTTTATTATAATATTTTTATTTTCATAGCAACACTGTGGAAGGCCCAGCCTATATTAGCTCCAATTTATATGAAAATATAAACTAAAATCTCTATAGCGAGTAAGCAGCAGAGACAGGATTCAAATCCAAATTTTCTGAATCCAAATCTAGTGACTTTCCCATTATATAAGTCTACCTAAAATTAAACCCAGAAGTACAGTCAAGTCACTTCACCTATTTTCTATGAACACTTTAAGATTCACTGTACTGTTACCATAATGAAGAAAGAATTTTCCTCCAATTAAATTGAAGCAAGGAGGGAGAGAGAGAGAGAGAATGAGAAAGAAAGGGAAGGGATGTATAGGTTTGTATTTGAAGGACATTCTGCTAAAATTCACTTGCAGAGAGAAAGTGTTGCTTTGAAAGCAAGGCTAAGAGCCACTGGTGATCTTTCTTCATATTCTTTGCCATAGCTCCAGCCCATGAATGGCTACTGGCTGGAATACTATTCAGGTAACTATCAGAAAATTCAGTTCTACTGCTTGGGAACATCATTGCTAATAAGAAAGAGAGATGTACTGGGAGAAACAGTAGCAAAACAAGAAGAAGAGTCATCAGGCATTTGTTGAATCCCTGGCAGTAAAGAAACAAAGATGAGAAAGTATGATATCAATCAGAATGGAATGAAATATATTGCAGGGATAAAAAGCCACCCACTTCCCACTCAAAACTAGGATTTATTTTGTGCTCTCACTGCATGTCTATTGTGATTTGGCTGCTTCAAGTCATCCTCACCCTGGGACCCAAGCCAGTGAAGCAACCTCAGTCTGGAACACTGCTGGTCATCGCAGCAGATGAAAAGAGAGTACACAACAAATTGCACACTGCTCTTAAAGAGTCCATCTGAAAGAAACACATATCCTTCTCTTCACATTTCATTCCCCAAAACAACGAATGACCAAAGCACGTGACCTCTTTAACTCCAGGGCAATAGAGAAGTACAAATCTGCTGAGAAAAAGAACTGGAAATATTTGTTGAACAGAACTAATGAATACCAGACACTTTCCTGCCTGGACCTTGCTGTCTAATGCCTAGTCTTCTTCTCACATATGCAGACTCCCACAGTACCTTCCAGGGACAGAGACAGGCAGGGCTCACCAACTATTCCACGTACATCCTTATGTTTCCCAGCCTCCCTTGCAATTCGGTTAGAGCTGGGTGATGAGTTAAGGCAAACGCCATTGAGTGGAAGTGATATTTATGACTTCTGGGCCTGAGAAATTAAGAATTGGACTCCATCCTTCTTTTCCTGTGCCAGGGAAACCTCAAAAGCCAAGTGTTCCTTGTAATGTAGCTACAAGATACTGGAGGCTCCATCAGCCTGGTTTCCTGAGTGACTATGTAGAGAAAAACTTCCCTCATCCCCTGTCTACCAACTCTTTCTGGACATATAATGCAAATAAGATGAACCCTTGGTTGTATAAGCACTGAGATTTCAACATATTTATTGTGGCAGCTAGCATTAATTATCCCAATGAAGAAACTAATACCTGAATGTGGGGTGTTGGAGTAACAAAACCTAAAACATGTGAATTTACTTAGTGGGTAATGAACAGCAAGGAAACTGATATCAAAGGCTGAAAAGATAATGATACGTGCTTTGCAGTGGTAAAATATTTGGTATAACTATCACATGCAGTGACTTGGAAGTCAGCTCACCTGAGTATTCAGCCAGACGTTTCAGAGTAAAATGATGGAAAATAGATCTTCAGTACTATATATTAGTGGCTTTTTGTTCCCTTTAGCAAGGCATTGCCAAAAAGAAATGGACTCAGAAAGAACTGACCATTTGAAAGTAGGCTAGAAGGGCATTGTAGGGAAAGACCATAAATTTAGGTCCTTCCAGGTTGGAAAGTCAAGTACTTCTACACCTCAGAAGTAAGAAACAGGACTAAAGAAGTTTTGAGTTACAAATACCCAATAAAAATTCCTAGTTGATCAACGTGCTTCTAGGCAAAGTCAGATTAAAGGTGTAATCTTCCCATTTAAACTCAATAGTAGTCTAGATAATACAAGGTGTGGGGATGAAGAAGCACTGAAATGAAGCAGATCTGAGGACCAGGTTTCAAAAGAGTGAGGTTACTGGTACATGAAATAGATCAGAAGCCTCCTCTGAAGGGAATAAATTGCCAAAGAAGCAAGAACTTTGACCAAAAAAGCATTTGACTTAAAACCTCCAAACTTCCTTGATGAGAATGTGCTGAGAAAGCTTTTCAGCCCCCAAGGAGGGAATCCACTCCCAAAGCTCACTTCAGAGCCACTAAAGAATAAAAGTAAAGGACACATCCTGTGGAAGACCCATAGACAAAGAGATTCCTCTAGAGGCCAGAATCACAGCCCAATGAATTAAGGAAGTCTCTCACCCCAGATACTCACAGTGTCCACTCAGTGGGATTTCAGAACTTCCACGGCCCAGTGACTGCTGGCTATCTCCATTTCCCCCTCTCCAAATCAGTGTGTCCTTTTTCCCCCATTGTTATCTATTAGAGAGTAGGGAGAGAGGGAGAAAACCAGTCTTTGTAGTTCTTAGGTCTTCAAACCAGAGGAGCGACATCTGGACCTGACGGTAGACTTCACTGTGATGACATTCACTCAATGACTGCTGAGGTGATACACAGAAAGAGACAAGTTCTTCTTCGCATTTTAAATGTTTTGAGCTCTTACACTACTAGAATTTAAAACATTTGTGTTTTGAGTTTTAAGAATTTTGTTAGATTGAATTTAGATATGGTAGAGAACCAAAGTGGATTATCCCTATTTTGTCTCTCTGATCAAGGATAAGAGAAATTTTGTAGAACGATAAGAGCAGATATTTTGGATCCCAGCCTGCTACTAGTAATCATACAGGCACGAATTAGGTATGACCTAATTACGTATGACCACAACCCAACAGAAATTAACTTCAGCAGAAAAGGAAGTGAGTTGACTCCTCTGGGAAGCATAACAAGATAGGTCATGAACTTGGAAGAGAAGCCCCAGAAACCTCAGAGACTGGATCAGGGCCTCAGGGCCACCACAAAGTTTATCTCCATCCAGTTATTATTTCTGTTGTGCTCTGCTTCTCTTTGCATGTTGGCTTCTTTATTTTTTACTCCATGCAAGGTCTCTCCACACAGTGGAGAGGATAGCCACTGACAATCCAGGTTCATACCCATACAGTTTACTAAGTGGAAAAAAGTGATTCCCCTCCAACTATAAGTTTCTGGTGAAGAATTCTGATTGACCTGATTTGAATAATATACAGACCCTTGTAAATAACTGTCCAGGTGGCTGTGGCACTATGATTGGCTCAGCCTGAGTCATGTGCTCAATCATGCCTGCAAAGGTAGAGGATAGGAGCGCCATGATCAGTCGGTGTACCAGGACCATGTAAAGAGGAGAGGAATTCCCCCAAAGAAAGGAAATGCTGTAGCTATAAAAAGGAAAATGGAAAAGATGAGTGGGCAGAAACAAGAGCTACCAGATTCCTCTAAGATAACTTAGATACCAATAGCAATGCCCACCATGGTATATACCGAGAAAGCATACCTACACAGAGAGGCATGGACACTTCCATCCAGAGCATGTCTGACTTTGGTCAGTTCTAGCGGTTACCCAGTCTCCCTGTCAATTTCCCCACTGTGATTCACTCCCACTCTTCAGTAGAATACGCAGATCTCCTGGGACAAGTTCTATGATTATAGTGACGTTCTGCCTCCTTCTCATTACTCTTCCAGGCTTGGGAGTGACCCCAGATTAAGTTCACATGCTCTCTTCAGCACTAAAAACCACAATATTTACATAAGACTTACATACATTATGATTAAATGATTAAATGCTTTCTAATTACCAAATACTTTCTAATACCTCCACCAGATTAATGTTTCTACAGTGCCACTTTGTGTCACCCCTCACTAAAAAAAAAAAAAATTCTAGTCTCTCTAAATCTTCCCATATAAACCACAAATTCCAGGCCTTCAAAGCACTCTATAATCTACGCCCTAAATATCTTTGCAGTCTGACCTTTTACTAGTTTTTTATTCATGCCTTCTTTCCATACAAAATAGGCTATATTCCCTGTTTCTAGTGTACATATAATTTTTTTCATCCTTCCTCTTTCATTTTTGAAACCAACATATATTGGTTGCTTTCTTATGTGCCAGGTACTGTGCAATAAGTACCAGGGATGCAAAGATGAATGAAACATGAACCCTGCCTTCAAAGGACTCTAACTGTAGAAGAAACATACATTATAAATTATTATAATTCTCTGTGAAGCATGTCATAGGTATGAGGATATTGCTAGTCCAACCAACTGTATGGAGAATTAGGGAAAGTTTCCCCTTGAATATGATACTTAATCTGGGACTTGAAAGATAAGTGTAAGTTTGCCAGGTGGAAGAATAAGAAAGAGAATTCCAGGCATAGAGAAGAACGTATGCAAGAGTCTAACAAATAGGAAGATAGGCAGCTTGTTCAAGAAAATACAAGCTTAGTAGAAGCTTCCTTAATTTATGTTCACTAAAACAACACTGGAGATTAAACAATGCACTGATTTGCCTGTGTAAACACTGGCTGATGCATAGGACAGGCTAAATGATTACAAGTTAATATTATACTCTCCTATTCACCCATAGAATTCTATAGCTGCTAGTTGAGTTTAACACTGATTAAGAGTCAGTGGCCCCCTTTCCCAAATCTGTTGTACTTGTTATTATAATCACACAATTGAATTAAGTGTTATGTAAACCAGGGATTTTCAACCTCGAACTATTGACATTTGGGGCCAGATAATTCTTTGTGGTAGAAGACTATTCTGTGCTTTGTAGGATATTTAGCAGCAGCCCTGACCTCTCCCAGCAGATGCCAGGAGCACCCTCCTTTGAATTGTGATAACCAAAAATGTCTCCACACATTGTTAAATGTCCCATAGAGGGTGCAAAATCATGACTGGTAGAATTGGGCCAGATTATAAAGGGCCTTCTATGTGGACTTATTTTCTAAGTATGCAATGAGAACCATTGAATGTTTTTTAGTAGTAGAGTAACATACGTGGTAATGTATCTCAAAGGATAAATTGGAAGAGGTGAGACTAGAGACAGGAAGACCCATCAAGGAGGCAATTGCCATAGAGCAAGCGAGACGTAACGAGAGTATTGATGAGCACAGTTGTAGGGATGTTTAGAGACAAACTGAAGAGAGAATTTTGGAGATAAACAGATGTCATTCACTCCAACTTCTCTTCTTCCCTGTGCTCACCTATTAAATCCAACCTATCTTCAAGGTTCAGCTAAAAACTCATATCCCCATGTCAAACCAAACAAAATGACATGTCCTCCTTTGCACCCTGGTAACTCATTATTTCAGCTGCTCTTAGGCCACCTGGTAATATTGTTAATTCAATGCCTAGATTATAAACTAGATTTTAATTTTAGATTATAAAATCCTTAAATACAGGATCACGTTTTGTTCACATTTGCTTTCTACTCAGTGCTCAGTACCATGCTTTCCATATAACAGATGATCAATATTATTTATTGAGTGAATTTATGGAACTCTAGCCTAAATTGCTCCAATAGATTTATATGTGTCACTTGAATTCTCGCTGTAAGCATTGGGAGAGTCTGGGCATAAATTAACCAGCACTGCATTCTTTATATATCTGTTTCCCACAGTTCCTATCTATTCACATCACTGGAGGAAGTTCGTATTCATTAATCTTATAGCTTTTCTTATAAACCGCTCATTGGAGAAACTCAGGGAAACAACACCACATGATCCCTTCAAAAATAAAAAAGTAACTAGAGGTTAGATGGTATCAAACTAGTGACAAATGATATTGAGCTATGTTAAACACGACATGAATGAGTGTTAAGCAAAAACACCCATGTGGATTTTTCTCAAGGTCAATGTTTTTTCCTGCCACATAAGTCACCAAGATCATTACTCACTCTATTCTCTCAACTATATTCTTATTCAAATTGCTCACAGCTATCTTATTCATTTCCGTGAAAAGTGGCAGGAAATATTAATTGTGAACAAAGTTTTCACTACATATTAGGAAATCAGGTACCTGAGAAATAAAGCTCTAGTGATAGAGGTTAGGACAGATATGAAAAATCAAACTGAACCACAGACACTCTGTGTATTGGAATTGTCTTTCTGCAGCAATGAAAATGGCCAAATTGTTTAAATCAATGGTTTTTTTTGAATATGTATTATGAGTTTCATACTCTATGGGCAAAGCAGGAAGTACAAAATGAACAAAGTCAAGACGTCTGCTAATAAGGCTCTTACAGGGGCACAAAGGAGACAGATGTAACTCATATCCGTGGTAGCATGGGGCATACAGGTGGGATGGCTCTCCTGGGGACATTTGCTTCAAGCTCCTTTTTCTACTATTTCAACTTATGGACCATCTTGGGGTTTTACATATGTTGTCTCTATTCCACACCAGATAATCCAGACATCGTATCTATGTGATTTTCACAAAATTAACCCCAACACATAATGTCTTTGTGCACATTGCCAAATATATTAATGGGTTAAGGTGACAGCAGTGCTAAAAGAAAATACTTGAATATTAGATATACCAGCATTTTTAAAGTCCCTTGGCTGTTTCTATCAACTTTGCTTCAGTCTCCAACCTCTTGCCTTCCCTTTAGTTTCTTGCTTATTTGCTCTATGTTTCTCTACTTTTACTCCTTTCTCAAAGCCAAAAAAAAAAAAAAAAAAAAAAATGCAAGGCAGTCCCACCTTCTTCTTATTTTGTCTTTTCTTCCAGACTCTTCTCAGGAGCCCTCTTTTCACATTCATTAGGATATTTTCTTAAACACATACAGTTACCTACCTTCACTAAGTGAAGTTCCGGCACCAGCTGTTAGGATAATTGTTTTTTATCTGGTTACATCTTCATAAGCAGAACCAAGTGCCAAACTACTGATAATCAAATGTGAGATTTCAGAACTGAGAGGCCAGAAGGATAGGTGGGACATTATTCCAGTTTGGAAAGCAGAGATCGCCTAAAAAAGAGGGGAAAAAAAGGCTTGGAGGAGGAAATTTACATGATCAGGAAACTAAAGAGCATAATGGGTTTAAAGATGTGGTAGAATAAAACTGAGAACCAAATTTGCATATCAATTTGAAATAATCATGTTTTATTTTTCATCAATTAATATTTACTTAGTACTTGTAATAGTAGTAACAATCAAAAAGTTATAATGAAACAAATAGTGATATCTACTATATAATAGGCGCTGAGCTAGTTTCTATAGTTACAGTGGTAAAGGAAGTACCATATTTCCTTGACCCTTACATGCATGTTTTCCCCAAAATTTTAATATTTCTGAAATTAGAATTTATTTTAACTTTTAGCTATATCTTTTTTTCCCTAAACAAATATTATTAAATAATGAGCCCTTAAGCTCATGGAAATACAGTAATTCCTCAGTTCAAGAGGCTTGCTTGCAGTCTAGAGGATGTATCACTGAAGGTGACTGAGGAAAAAATAATATACTAAATGAGTTAAGGAAAATGCATCTGAAAGTGACAGTTTAAGATGAGTGGGGATTGGTGGCAGGGAGCAGAAGAGGCTTAGACAGATGTGAAGTGTGAGCAGCTTGGCCCAGGGTTGTGATATAGCAAAGGAAAGTCAGGAATGGACGTAACATATAGACATGTTAATTCAAAGTATGAATAAGTCGATATCACTGAATTTTTGGAAAATTTGAACAAAACTTGAGAAATTGGTCAAAGATATTGCTAAGTCTTCAAATATGACTGACCAGGAGGATGACAGTTCACTGAAAACTGCAGAGAATTCAGATTCAGCACATGGGGCATTGAGTTTTGCTTAGACATATTGAATAACCAGATGGAACAACACAATAAGTAGTTGAAAATATATTAGGGAGCAAAGATTAAGAAATAAAAAATGTAAAGTCGATGGTTGTTTGTCAAAGGTTTCACTTTGTATTATTCTAATGTGTAAATGAAGTTCTAGAAAATCGTTGTTAATTTCCTTTCCTAATATTCAAAATGATGTTTCTGGTATACTGCCCAAATGGGGAAGATGTCTTTTACCCAACTAAAGAAAAAAAATAATCACAGTTTCCCACAGTAAGACTACATTATAAATAACCTATAAATTATTTAAAATTATTATTTTATTACTAACATTTTAAATAATACATAATTTATTTAAATATTATTTATTTGTTTAAATTATTATTATTATTATTCACTGGACACCTCTAAGTGCCAGGCACAGGATAGGTGTTGTAGGATAGAATCATGAACCAAATCTTTGCCAAACCCACTGAGTGAGACTTAGGAAAAGTAAGAGGGTTTTTAACAGGAGGATTTTACATGTCAAAACCAAGGGGGTGGGCTTCCCTGGTGGCGCAGTGGTTGAGAGTCCGCCTGCCGATGCAGGGGACACGGGTTCGTGCCCCGGTCCGGGAAGATCCCACATGCCGCGGAGCGGCTAGGCCCGTGAGCCATGGCCGCTGAGCTTGCGCGTCCAGAGCCTGTGCTCCGCAATGGGAGAGGCCACAACAGTGAGAGGCCCGCGTAGCGCCAAAGAAAACAAAAAAACAAAAAAAACCAAGGGGGCTAACCATGGGTCGTTTGTAACCATAAACTCAGGCAGTTCCATTAGTCTGGCAACAGCAAGCTGTCAGAGAGAGGTTTCTTTATAAGTATATTAGGAAGGTACAAAAACCATCTCCACTCTGTAATGATCAACATGAACAATTTTACTAGGAAATCCATCCCAAAGGAGAATACAGTTTAGCAGATGGGACCAAGCTAACCAAGCTTAACAATTCAAGTGCTAACGTGAAAAGTTTTCTGAATGAAGAGAGGCAAACCTTTCTCCATCACTTGGCCCTACTTTCTAACCTAATTATAATACTTTGGCTTCGAATTTTTCTGGAAGCCTACACTGTACATATTGGTGTACAAATTTCACCATTCTCCATATACATATACCCATTAGATTACTCTTTTCAGGAATTATAGCACCAAGGATTGTAGTGAGACTGAACTAAATAAGTCCCAGAGAAAAGGCATGAATCAATTCCTTGGTATGGGATTCATGTCTCCTGACCATTTCCTTTGTATGCCCACCCCAGTTTGGGGTTGTCGTATAATGTTCTTTCCCTGACATTGATTTATCCAAATTATTGTTTGGCAAGGCCACAAGGTTTTATGTCACTGAGACAAAAAGAATTGTAATATTGGAGATAGGACACAGGTTTTATGTCACTAAGACAAAAGCAATTGCAATATTGGGAATAATCCATCCTTAAGAATGCAAATAATAAGACTGAATGTTAATTTACAGGGAACATAAAAATCATTACATTGTTTTTCACTGGAGTTCTTTTGTTGATCATCTAGGGAAAAAATCTTCTATTTTTTGTTCTTATGAAAAGGACAATGAGTTTATATATCTTTAATGGTTTTAATTTGAAGAAAAAGTGAAAAGTGTCTTATGGTGTATAAAAATCTAGTTGTAGCATTTCCAGTTTATTATATAAAAGTGAAAATCACATGATTTAGGGACTAAGTGCTTTCTAACTCTCATGGTCGGTCTCTGAAAGAGAAAAGACAAACTCCTAGCTCTGATAAATGCTGTCCATTATAATATTTCATTCTTATTAATAAAAATGCTGATAATACTCAGGCATTAATTTAAGCACTTTACATATGTTAAAACAGTTAATCCTTGCAATAAACCTTCATAGTAGGTACATTATAGTTATCCCATCTTATAGACGAAGAAACAAAGTTTCTTCAGGGAACTTGCCCAAGGTCGTACAACGAGCAAGTGTCAGAGGTAGGCTTTGAAAACCAGACCACCTAGCATCAGACACCACACATTTACCCACACTGCTGGACAGCTTCTTTACTCTAGTGATACTTTTTCTGCTGCTATGACTGCCTCTGTAATTCACTGTATCCATGAATTACCACGCTCTGCTTCTTCAAGTCAATACATCACTCCAATGGTACTTAATCAAGGACTCTCAGGTGTGCTGCTTCCCCTCAGGTGTGCTGCTTCCCCTTTGGCCATGATTATCATAAATTGGTCTTAATGCCACCCAGACAAGAACGCCTCTGTATTGGTCCATTTGGGCTGCCCTAACAAAATATCACAGACTGAGTGGCTTAAACAACAGAAATTTATTTTCTCCCAGTTCTGGAAGCTAGAAGTTCAAGATCAAGGGACCATTAGGGTTGGTTTCTGATGAGGGCTCTCTTTCTGGCTTGTAGATGGCTGCCTTCTTGCTATGGCCTTTCTTTTGTGAAGATACAGAGAGAAAGAGAGCTCTGATATCTCTTTCTCATGTAGGATTAGGGCTCCAGTCTTATCGAATTAGGGCCCCACTCTTATGATCTCATTTTTCCTTCATTACCTCCTTAGAGTCCCTATTTCCAAATATAGTCACATGAGGGGTTAAGGCTTCAACATATGAATTTGGAAAGGGGAAGAACACAATTCAGTTCATAAGAGCTTCCTTCTACCAAATATTCTTTCTTGAAAGAAATGAAATCCCTCTATTTCAGGTGCTCCTCCTGGCCTACACTTCAACACCATTTTCATCATTTATATCCTCTATATGTTACTCCCAACTTCCAAGTTGTTTACCTGTTGGAATAATATAGTCAAAGGACTGTGTAAAGGGTTTTTGTGTGCTTCAGTGTTTCCAAAGCACAATATATCTGTGCACACACACAAAATACACACATACGCTCAGACACATATATATTCATAACTTCAAAATGGAGCCCACTCACTTTAATACTCAAATGAAATGATTCTGAGCTCCCATCACACTTCTTGCAAGAATGTCCCTTTTCTCAGGGTCTTCCTTCTTGTGATGGCACCAAGGGATGGATTATTTTGCCATTTAAGAAGTCAAGCAACTTGGTTACTATCATCTAAAGGAGAGAAATCAGAAATTATTATCAGATAACTGACGAGTTTTGCTGTTTTCCACCATTGCTGTCAGAACACAGGTGATTTAGAAATAGATTCTCCATGTTTGGTGTAAAAGAAGTCTCTCTTGAGTATTATGGAAAAAAACTGATGCTACTATAGGTTGTGACTCTCAATGTTTCAACAGTTTAGTTCCCAAAGCTCTTTTAACTAATACTCACAGATATCTTCCTTACTGCTAATCTATACTCCAAAGAGGCCTCCACTATAAAGGCCCAGCACCACCTTTCTCCACCTCAATAACCTAACTCTGAAAGTGGAGAAATTCCCTCTTTTGTGTTCCAATACCCATCTAATTTCCTGTCTCAGAATGAGTGACATTTATATCCTGAGAGAACCCTATCTTATTAGATCCAGTCCTACTATGGGTAGGAGAAACAGCTGTTATTATTCATCATACTTAAGAAATAAGAAAACCTGAGGTCAAGGAAGTTAAATAACTCATTTGAGGTCACAGGACTAGTAAGGGACAGCCTAGCCTCAGTCTCAGGATTTCTGACACCCCACTGCTCTCTTCACCATCTTCATGTTCTCTCTCTCCCTTCATTGTGGGGTCCTGCTGTCAGTCGATCCTTCTGATAAATACTGCCTCTTCTCAACAAAATCTTTCTCTTTTTTTCCTTGATATCATCTGACTATTCCCAATAATACCTACTAGTTTATCAAATGCCCCTTTGTTACATCTACTGCATTAACAAACCATCCCTCTATAAGTACTGTTAATCTTGTTAATGTAAATGATCAAATTGGAAATTTCAAGCAAGAATAAAAATAAACTTCTAATAAAGTAAAATTAACCAGCAAGCTAACATGACTGCAAAACACCCCACATTTGACATCATTGTTATGTGAGATCATAAAACAGTCCTCACGCCGTTTCCCAAAGGACTAGTTCTACATCGCACTACACAGTATCATCTACCTAAGCACTGATCTTTCTGCCTGTGGAAAGAGAAGATTCTGCATGCTACAATTTTTACCGGGGAAAGAGATTTCCCAGAATCTCCTGTGGGCAGTGTTAAATGCTTCTGCCTATTTCTGCACGATGCTGCCTCTGACTCAAAGGTCTGTTATCAACCCTAAGGAGACTCTTACATTCCCTGCAATTACAATGACCATCTTTCCCAGACTCTAACCAAGAGTTTTTATGATTTCTAAACTTTTAGGCCAAGAAGTCTTACACATATAAACACTAGACAACTTTTGAAAAGAACCCTAGAAAATTTGGCCAGAAATAGGGTTTTTTCTTAAACATTTTGAGTACAAGCAAGTTGGTCAACATTATAATTTACCCTTAGCAATGACTTTAAAAAAATGAATGGATATCTTCAGTGTTTGGCATTTTGTTTATTGTGAATTATGGTGAATTTGCCCTCCTTTACTCATTTTTGTCTGCTTTTCAGAATCCAGCGGGAGTGGGAAGCAGTGGGGTTCTCACTTTTTTGTTTTATAATTTCTAATTGACTTTCAGAAAATTATTCCTGCTTTAAACTGATTTTAGTAATGGAAAGTTGGAACACTAGCATCCAAAGAACCATATTATATACATGCAATAAGTGTTTGTTTAATGTTGGAATAATCTAAGTACACATCTGACCAAAGACCTCCACTGTTACCTACTCTGGAGTCTTGTGGGTCCTTCCACAACTGTTTCTGTGTTCTTTTTTTAATTTTATTTTAATTTATTCCACAAAATAATATGATGGTACACATACTGTTTGGTAATTTTCCATAATTAAGTAGCCCATGAATCATTGGGTTAAAATATTTTCATCATGATTTTATAGATGAAAAAATTGGAGGCTCAGAGAAGTTAAGTTACTTAATACCTGTTTGACTTTTAGCAGCTCAACCCCTGTCATTGTTTCCAGTGTTCAAAAGTTAATGCTATTTCCATATTACCTTTTTACATGACTTGTTTGTTGCTGAAGTGGTGGTATTCATTGAACTATTCCAATCGTCTGTGTTCCTTTTAGATCCTTGTGTGGTGCCTAGCTAAAATTAAAATATAATTCAGACTTTGAAACATTTTTCTTCAACCCTATAAGGTCAACTAATCCAAGTAAAAATTAATCTATTACCTGATTTAATTCAACTTAATTGCATGCAACAATTATTAGTGAATATTTAATATATACTTAACTCTTAGGTACTGTTACTGTAATGTGAGCATTATTAATACCATGTTTTAAAAACTGAGACAGTATAACTGAAGCTAGATTGTGTAGACAATTAATATACCTTAGAAAGACTAATAACAGCATGAGAATATTTTTAACTTTTCTGTGAAATATCAGATCCCATTAACTCGGAATTTGGGAATATTCAATCCTAAAATTGACCAATATTCTATGTGTAACATCTATGAAAAAAAAGGTTTGCCAAGCAAATTAATGTTAACAAAAATCCAAGAAAAGCGGCAGCCTCTTGAGAAAGTTGTCTGTAAGCAAGCACATAGTAGTATCATTTGCAAAAAACTACTAGTTGAAGACTTTGGACTTATTGATGTGTCTGAGGAATTTTGTGGGTTCTATTTTTAGCCACCTGTTTGCTGAATCTTCATAAAAGAATAGCGTTATGTTCATTTCAAAAGAGTCTATATCAAAACCTTTTAAACTCTTTCTCCTTTGCTTTCCTCTCCTCCCCTCTGATCCTCTACCCATTTGCCAATAGTATAAAATTAGGAGATTTTTACCATATTTATTTAACAAGCACCTTACTCTATAAATGAATGATCCTTGGTCTACTTAGCAAATGCATTTTGAGAATGACTTATTCTATGACGCCATGGGGTTACACTGGGGATAGTGGGTGAGACTCACAGAAAGATAATTTTAACTTTAAGAGAAACTTTTTCATTGTCAGATCAGTCCACAAATAGAATCAACAGCACCTGTAGAAACAAGTTTTCCCTTATGGGAGGTATTCAAGCACTAGGTGGGGAGGTTGAAAGGAGAATTGAAACTTTGGAAAGTGTTGAACTACATGATTCTTAAAGCCAAGAATGTATAATGTTGATGAGGATAATGACATGAGTGTGAGGAGGAGAGAAAGGAGGAGAAATTGGAGGAAAAACAAATAACTTTATAATTCTTATTTATAAGTAACTATACTCTGGGTTGAATGTGATTCCCAAGAATAGTGATGTTGTTCAGTGATGTAGCAGTATTGAACTGGAATCAAACTTTGCTACCTTTAAATAATTCTACTGAAGAAATTTGTTTGCTTTTAATAAATAAGGGGTTTTATTGCCCTAATTTCTATAATGTTGATGTATGCATATGCTTTGGAGCTAGGCAAATGTAGATACAAATCATTGCCATGTGATCTTAGGCAAGTTAATTTACCATTTATGGTCTCAGTTTCTTCACCTACAAATGGACATAATAATAACTGCACTGACACCATAGTGTTACTCTGATCATTAAATGAGATGCATTTAGCACAGAGCCTGCTACACAGCATGTTTAGCACTGTGTCTGGCACATAGAAAATACTCCATTAGTGATGTCTATTATTAAAATACCTTAAGTTAATAAAAAACTATCTACCACACGTGAATTTCCCCAGGAGGCCATTGCTTTCTAATCTTCATCTTCTTCAGGTGGGGGGTGGAATTCCAATAATGAAACCATAGCTTCATGTGGGATTTTTTTTACTGAACCATAGCTTCATGTGGGATTTTAATGGGTATTTCCACTGAAGGATAAATTTTTTTTATATGATGCTGTATAGATTCACCAAAGGATGACTCACTCTTCTCTTCTAGATTTACCTGCTGGTCACTGATTGGTTTTCAAAGGATTTATTAACTTTTTTATTTTTAAAAAATACAAAATCATATTTTCTTATGAGCAATATCCATATGACATTAAATCAAAAACAGAATTCTCATAAACTCTAAACTTTTGCATTCCTAGACAGCAAAGAAAGATGGTCAATGTAGTGCAGGATTTCAGAACATTCACATCTGTAACCAAAAAGGTTTTAGAAAAAAATAATCACAGGATAAAGTGTCATTCATTCTGATTGTACAGAAATATTTCAAATTCCCCTTTCCTCTTTTTCTATGCATTTGCTGGTGTTTGTGTTTCAGGAAACAGTTTTTCTCATCTCAGTCATTATAATAGATGTATACACACAAATTCAAGGGTTCACAACTGGACAAGTGTGAGCACCATCAATGTCAATTAGTTCATTCCACCTTGCTGGAGACTAGAGAGGTGGAATGATTGATTTTCAGGCTTAATATGTTTTCTTCATAGAGGTTTGACATATATTGGTGGAATGACCAATTTTAATAAAGTACAGAGGCAAGAAGACCAAATATCCCCTGCATGCCCCTCATTCACCAGAAGACACCTTCCTTTGCATAGCCCTTATTCACAACTAATTTTTAGCCTGGGTCATGTTTTCTCATTCCTACAAATCCGAAAGGTCCATAGACATTTCCTATAAGAGTTCATCCTGAGTAATTATTGCCTGTGATTCAGCCCCCAGGAGTCGAATTCAAGCCTGGGTGTGTAGCTAAATTTTTCAATAAGTGAGAATTTCTAATGAGGAAACCTTGTAGTAGCAAGCCCGCCATTGCAATCTGCAGCTCTTACTTTGAAACAACGAAGCACAAATGTTGTCTTTCATCCCATGCAAAATAAGCCTTGAATATTTGCAAGACTAGAGGGACAGGCTCCACTTTTATAGTAATGATTCACATACTTCTGTCATCTTGGGCATGCATGTTACTCACCTGACTTTCTTGGAGCCATTTCCCTAAATTAGCTAATTCATAAATACAAACATATCCAGATCAGGATTTTGTTTTTTTTCAATTTTTGAATTTTATTTTTTTACACAGCAGGTTCTTATTCGTCATCAGTTTTATACACATCAGTGTATACATGTCAATCCCAATCGCCCAATTCATCACACCACCACCACCACCACCACCCCGCTGCTTTCCCCCCATGGAGTCCATAGGTTTGTTCTCTACATCAGTGTCTCAATTTCTGCCCTGCAAACCGGTTCATCTGTACCATTTTTCTAGGTTCCACATATATGCGTTAAGATACGATATTTGTTTTTCTCTTTCTGACTTACTTCACTCTGTATGACAGTCTCTAGATCCATCCATTTCTCAACAAATGACACAATTTTGTTCCTTTTTCTGGCTGAGTAATATTCCATTGTACATATGTGCCACATCTTCTTTATCCATTCATCTGTCGATGGGCATTTAGGTTGCTTCCATGACCTGGCTATTGTAAATAGTGCTGCAAGGAACATTGGGATGCATGTATCTTTTTGAATTATGGTTTTCTCTGGGTATATGCCCAGTAGTGGGATTGCTGGGTCACATGGTAATTCTATTTTTAGAATTACCATATGACCCAGTAAGGAACCTCCATACTGTCCTCCATAGAGGCTGTATCAATTTACATTCCCACCAACAGTGCAAGACGGTTCCCTTTTCTCCACAGCCTCTCCAGAATTTGTTGTTTGTACATTTTCTCATGATGCCCATTCTGACTGGTGTGGGTGATACCTCATTGTAGTTTTGATTTTCATTTCTCTAATAATTAGTGATGTTGAGCAGCTTTTCATGTGCTTCTTGGCCATCTGTATGTCTTCCTTGCAGAAATGTCTATTTAGCCCTTCTGCCCATTTTTGGATTGGGTTGTTTGTTTTTTTAATATTGAGCTGCATGAGCTGTTTATATATTTTGGAGATTACTCCTTTGTCTGTTGATTCATTTGCAAATATTTTCTCCCATTCTGAGGGTTGTCTTTTTGTCTTGCTCATGGTTTCCTTTGCTGTGCAAAAGCCTTGACGTTTCATTAGGTCCCATTTGTTTATTTTTGTTTTTATTTCCATTACTCTACGAGGTGGATCAAAAAAGATCTTGCTGTGATTTATGTCAAACAGTATTCTTCCTATGTTTTCCTCTAAGAGTTTTATAGTGTCCGGTCTTACATTTAGGTCTCTAATCCATTTGGAGTTTATTTTTGTGTATGGTGTTAGGGAGTGTTCTAATTTCACTCTTTTACATGTAGTTGTACAGATTTCCCAGCACCACTTATTGAAGACTGTCTTTTCTCCATTGTATATCTTTGCCTCCTTTGTCATAGATTAGTTGACCATGGGTGCGTGGGTTTATCTCTGGGCTTTCTATCTTGTTCCATTGACCTATGTTTCTGTTTTTGTGACAGTACCATATTCTCTTGATTACTATAGCTTTGTAGTATAGTGTGAAGTCAGGGAGTCTGATTCCTCTGGCTCCATTTTTTTCCCTCAAGACTGCTTTGGCTATTTGGGGTCTTTTGTGTTTCCATACAAATTTTAAGATTTTTTGTTCTAGTTCTGTAAAAAATGCCATTGGTAATTTAATAGCGATTGCATTGAATCTGTAGCTTGCTTTAGGTAGTATATTCATTTTCACAATATTGGCTCTTCCAATCCAAGAACATGGTATATCTCTCCATCTGTGCGTATCATCTTAAATTTCTTTCATCAGTGTCTTATAGTTTCCTGCAACAGCTCTTTTGTCTCCCTAGGTAGGTTTATTCCTAGGTATTTTATTCTTTTTGTTGCTGTCGTAAATAGGAGTGTTTCCTTAAATTCTCTTTCAGATTTTTCATCATTAGTGTATAGGAATGCAAGAGATTTCTGTGCATTAATTGTGTATCCTGCAACTTTACCAAATTCATTGATTAGCCCTAGTAGTTTTCTGGTGGCATCTTTAGGTTTCTCTGTGTATAGTATCATGTCATCTGCAAACAGTGACAGTTTTACTTCTTCTTTTCCAATTTTTATTCCTTTTATTTCTTTTTCTTCTCTGATTGCCGTGGCTAGGACTTCCAAAACTATGTTGAATAATAGTGGTGAGAGTGGGCATCCTTGTTTTGTTCCTGATCTTAGAGGAAATGCTTTCAGTTTTTCACCATTGAGAATGATGTTTGCTGTGGGTTTGTCATATGTGGCCTTCTTATGTTGAGGCAGGTTCCCTCTATGCCCACTTTCTGGAAAGTTTTTATCATACATGGGTGTTGAATTTTGTCAAAAGTTTTTTCTGCATCTACTGAGATGATCATATGGTTATTCTTCTTCAATTTGTTAATATGGTGTATCACATTGATTGATTTGCATATATTGAAGAATCCTTGCATCCCTGGGATAAATCCCCCTTGATCATGGTGTATGATTTTTTTAATATATTGTTGAATTCTGTTTGCTAGTATTTTGTTGAGGATTTTTGCATCTATATTCATCAGTGATATTGATCTGTAGTTTTCTTTTTCTGTAGTACCTTTGTCTGGTTTTGGTATCAGGGTGGTGGTGGCCTCATAGAATGAGTTTGGGAGTGTTCCTTCCTCCGCAATTTTTTCGAGGAGTTTGAGAAGGATGGGCGTTAGCTCTTCTCTAAATATTTGATAGAATTCACCTGTGAAGTCGTCTGATCCTGGACTTTTGTTTGTTGGAAGATTTTTAATCACAGTTTCAATTTCATTACTTATGACTGGTCTGTTCATATTTTCTATTTCTTCCTGGTTCAGTCTTGGAAGGTTATACCTTTGTAAGAATTTGTCCATTTCTCCCAGGTTCTCCATGTTATTGGCATAGAGTTGCTTGTAGTAGTCTCTTAGGATGCTTTGTATTTCTGCGGTGTCTGTTGGAACTTCTCCTTTTTCATTTCTCACTTTGTTGATTTGAGTCTTCTCCCTCTTTTTTTTTTTTTTAACATCTTTTTTGGAGTATAATTGCTTTACAATGGTGTGTTAGTTTCTGCTTTATAACAAAGTGAATCAGTTATACATATACATATGTTCCCGTATCTCTTGCCTCTTGCGTCTCCCTCCCTCCCACCCTCCCTATAACACCCCTCCAGGCGGTCACAAACCACCGACCTGATCTCCCTGTGCTATGCGGCTGCTTCCCACTAGCTATCTACCTTATGTTTCGTAGTGTATATATGTCCATGCCTCTCTCTCGCCTTGTCACAGCTTATCCTTCCCCCATCCCATATCCTCAAGTCCATTCTCTAGTAGGTCTGTGTCTTTATTCCTGTCTTACCCCTAGGTCCTTCATGACATTTTTTTCCCTTAAATTCCATATATATGTGTTAGCATACAGTACTTGTTTTTCTCTTTCTGACTTACTTCACTCTGTATGACAGACTCTAGGTCTATCCACCTCATTACAAATAGCTCAATTTCGTTTCTTTTTATGGCTGAGTAATATTCCATTGTATATATGTGCCATATCTTCTTTATCCATTCATCCGATGATGGACACTTAGGTTGCTTCCATCTCTGGGCTATTGTAAATAGAGCTGCAATGAACATTTTGGTACATGACTCTTTTTGAATTATACTTTTCTCAGGGTGTATGCCCAGTAGAGGGATTGCTGGGTCTCATGATAGTCCTGTTTGTAGTTTTTTAAGGAGCCTCCATACTGTTCTCCATAGTGGCTGTACCGATTCACATTCCCACCAGCAGTGCAAGAGTGTTCCCTTTTCTCCACACCCTCTCCAGCATTTATTGTTTCTAGATTTTTGGATGATGGCCATTCTGACTGGTGGGAGATGATATCTCATTGTAGTTTTGATTTGCATTTCTCTAATGATTAATGATGTTGAGCATTCTTTCATGTGTTTGTTGGCAGTTTGTATATATTCTTTGGAGAAATGTCTATTTAGGTCTTCTGCCCATTTTTGGATTGGGTTGTTTGTTTTTTTGTTATTGAGCTGCATAAGCTGCTTATAAATTTTGGAGATTAATCCTTTGTCAGTTGCTTCATTTGCAAATATTTTCTCCCATTCTGAGGGTTGTCTTTTGGTCTTGATTATGGTTTCCTTTGCTGTGCAAAAGCTTTGAAGTTTCCTTAGGTCCCATTTGTTTATTTTTGTTTTTATTTCCATTTCTCTAGGAGGTGGGTCAAAAAGGATCTTGCTGTGATTTCTGTCATAAAGTGTTCTGCCTATGTTTTCCTCTAAGCGTTTGATAGTTTCTGGCCTTATATTTAGGTCTTTAATCCATTTTGAGTTTATTTTTGTGTATGGTGTTAGGGAGTGATCTAATCTCATACTTTTACATGTACCTGTCCAGTTTTCCCAGCACCAATTATTGAAGAGGCTCTCCCTTCTCCACTGTACATTCCTGCCTCCTTTATCAAAGAAAAGGTGACCATATGTGCATGGGTTTATCTCTGGGCTTTCTCTCCTGTTCCATTGATCTATCTTTCTGTTTTTGTGACAGTACCATACTGTCTTGATTACTGTAGCTTTGTAGTATAGTCTGAAGTCAGGGAGCCTGATTCCTCCAGCTCCATTTTTCGTTCTCAAGATTGCTTTGGCTATTCGGGGTCTTTTGTGTTTCCATACAAATTGTGAAATTTTTTGTTCTAGTTCAGTGAAAAATGCCAGTGGTAGTTTGATAGGGATTGCATTGAATCTGTAGATTGCTTTGGGTAGTAGAGTCATTTTGACAATGTTGATTCTTCCAGTCCAAGAACATGGTATATCTCTCCATCTATTTATGTCATCTTTAATTTCTTTCATCAGTGTCTTATAATTTTTTGCATACAGGCCTTTTGTCTCCTTAGGTAGGTTTATTCCTAGATATTTTATTCTTTTGTTGCAATGGTAAATGGGAGTGTTTTCTTGATTTCACTTTCAGATTTTTCATCATTAGTGTATAGGAATGCCAGAGTGCATTCATTGATTAGCTCTAGTAGTTTTCTGGTAGCATCTTTAGGATTCTCTATGTATAGTATCATGTCATCTGCAAACAGTGACAGCTTTACTTCTTCTTTTCCAATTTGGATTCCTTTTATTTCCTTTTCTTCTCTGATTGCTGTGGCTAAAACTTCCAAAACTATGTTGAATATGAGTGGTGAGAGTGGGCAACCTTGTCTTTTTCCTGATTATAGTGGAAATGCTTTCAGTTTTTCACCATTGAGGACGATGTTGGCTGTGGGTTTGTCATATATGGCTTTTATTATGTTGAGGAATGTTCCCTCTATGCCTACTTTCTGCAGGGTTTTTATCATAAATGGGTGTTGAATTTTGTCGAAAGCTTTCTCTGCATCTATTGAGATGATCACATGGTTTTTCTCCTTCAATTTGTTAATATGGTGTATCACGTTGATTGATTTGCGTATATTGAAGAATCCTTGCATTTCTGGAATAAACCCCATTTGATCATCGTGTATGATCCTTTTAATGTGCTGTTGGATTCTGTTTGCTAGCATTTTGTTGAGGATTTTTGCATCTATGTTCATCAGTGATATTGGCCTATAGTTTTCTTTCTTTGTGACATCCTTGTCTGGTTTTGGTATCAAGGTGATGGTGGCCTCGTACAATGAGTTTAGGAGTGTTCCTGCCTCTGCTATATTTTGGAAGAGTTTGAGAAGGATTGGTGTTATCTCTTCTCTAAATGCTTGATAGAATTCTCCTGTGAAGCCATCTGGTCCTGGGCTTTTGTTTGTTGGAAGATTTTTAATCACAGTTTCAATTTCAGTGCTTGTGACTGGTCTGTTCATTTTTTTGTTTGTTTTTGTTTTTGCAGTATGTGGGCCCCTCACTGTTGTGGCCTCTCCCGTTGCGGAGCATAGGCTCCAGATGCGCAGGTTCAGCGGCCATGGCTCACGGGCCCAGTCACTCGGCGGCATGTGGGATCCTCCTGGAGCGGGGCACGAACCTGTGTCCCCTGCATTGGCAGGTGGACTCTCAACCACTGCGCCACCAGGGAAGCCTGGTCTGTTCATATTTTCTATTTCTTCCTGATTCAGTCTTGGCAGGTTGTGCATTTCTCAGAATTTGTCCTGTTCTTCCAGGTTGTCCATTTTATTGGCATAGAGTTGCTTGTAGTAATCTCTCATGATCTTTTGTATTTTTGCAGTGCCAGTTGTTACTTCTCCTTTTTCATTTCTAATTATATTGATTTGAGTATTCTTCCTCTTTTTCTTGATGAATCTGGCTAATAGTTTATCAATTTTGTTTATCTTCTCAAAGAACCAGCTTTTAGTTTTATTGATCTTTGCTATTGTTTTCTTTGTTTCTATTTCATTTATGTCTGCTCTGATCTTTATGATTTCTTTCCTTCTGCTAACTTTGGGTTTTGTTTCCTCTTTTTTCTCTAGTTCCTTTAGGTGTAAGGTTAGATTGTTTACTTGAGATGTTTCTTGTTTCTTGAGGTAGGCTTGTATAGCGATAAACTTCCCTCTTAGAACTGCTTTTGCTGCATCCCATCGGTTTTCGATCGTTGTGTTTTCATTGTCATTTGTCTCTAGGTTTTTTGGGTTATTTTTTTAGAAAATTTCTTACAGCAGCTTTGCACCTTACTAGCAAGTCACTGATGTCAGCATAATTGAAATGTATCATGCTGTTTTGTACACTGAGCAGACAATTCATAAATTTACTTCCATATTTTTATTATAAAAAATCAAAGGATGCCACTTATATTGGAAAGTGGTACACACATTTGAAGACATCCACAGTAGCTGAAAGAGGAAGCAAAGAATGATTTAGTAACATTGAGTTTGTAGTTGGCTACCTCCAAAGGAACCATGGGAATCACATTTTAAAGAAGGAATGATAAACTAACCTTTACTGCAAAGCTGTTTATATGGGGACAGGGTACACTGGCATGGAACATTCTTTTCACAGTTCATTATATGACTTAAACTTTAATTAGAACAAGATGGGATGTACAGCTATTTTGTGAGCAGAAAATTTATTCTCCAGAGAAAACAGATTGTTTAGGATGTGTTGATAATTGCTGTGGTCTTTTTCTATGAAGAGAAAAATATGATTTTATTTCAGAATATATCTCTATGATTGCTTCTCTAATATGGTTTCAAGAATATTCCTAATGCCCAAACTACTAAGAAAAAATAATGAGGCAAATGAGCCAGGAGGTACTCAACTTGGTGAAGAAAAACCTGCCACAAAGACGAATCCAATGTCTTTGGCTTATAGTAAAACCTCTCTCACATAACTCTAAAGATACTCAGCAGATCACAAGAGAGGAGAACAAAAGAAGAAGAAAGCAGAGAAAAAAGACCTGCAAAAAATGCTACCTCTCTCAATTAGTAAAATAATAAGATTATAATTCTATTAATTTATAAAGATAAATACATGTATATGAACTCATTCAGTTGGTTCCTTTGAACCTGGTGTTATTGTCACTTTGTTTCTAGAGATCCAACAAAAAGCTTAGCCAGGTTTTGCTGTAGAAAATATATCCTGATCCTTCATGGATCACTCTTTTTCATCATCCTAATTTTTATAGTTGTTCATTTTCTCATGCTAGACAGAAAATATAATAGCAGAATATCCCTGTCCTTCTATGCACATGGTCAGTATTCAGATTCTAAGTAAAAGATTTCTTTTCAAAGCTTCCTGAAAATGTCTCCCAACTGGGGCTGACATCACTGGCTCTTTATGACTTCATGTAGCCCTGTCAGCTATTCTCCTTGGCAGTAACAGATGAGATTTTACACTTTAAATATTTCACACCTACTTATATGTAGAGTACAACTATAGATGGTATTACTAGCTAGGCTAGAAATTTCTCATTGGAATTCTCCAAGACATCATTTAAAACAAGTTTTTGTATTTTTAGGCAATAAATTTTAGATTTTTTTTAAAAAAAAGAATCATCTACATCTAAATCTCCCTATTTATTTTATCTCAATGAATGTGATCACAGCAGTAGGATTTATAATAAAGTGCTTGATAGTGCAAATGTTAACATTTGTCTGTGAATCGAATCTATTGTTATAAAAGGCAGAAATTTAAATACTGTAAAGTATACAGAAATATTCTTGATGATATAAAAACACTTTTAAAGGACAATAGTGAATGTTATTTTTGAGAATCCAGCTTAGGTGGGAAACTATAAAAAATTTCTAAAGTCTCTTTCTGATCTAAAATTATATGATTGTAATTTTAGATTTTACTCCATTTTTAAAATTTTTGAGTCAGCTTTGCAAGTTTCTTGAATTCATTCCCATCTTGCAACCTTCTTTAAGGTTCGGAACTTGGATCATGCAAAACCTGTGGTCATCCAAAATATTGTGTCATTTCAGAGAAAAACAAAACTCTGAGAAAGCTCCTAGAGCTGATTTAGGTTTCACAAGGTCCTAAAACTGTGACTCATCGATGTCCAACAAGACTATTGGCAACTGCAATACATTAATGTTTCATAAGCTATGGTGATGGTTGTCTGTTCATTCTCTGCTTAGAATGACTGTTAGCGATCATGGTACTGGCACCCCCTTCAAAGAGCTTTAGACAACTTCCTACATGAAAACTCTCACTTCTCACAACCTTCTCTCTTTGCCCCATACTATCTCCTCACCTCCTGGTCAGATCTTGCCTTTACCCAACTCCTTTTGGCTTCATCTCTAGTTCTCAGCCCCATGCTTGCCCCTATAACCTGAAGAATAGATCTGCCCTCTTGAATTTTGAGTTATGGATATTATCTTTCCTGACACAGTTTGTTGTGGCTCCACCTTATCTTCCCAGGAAATAGCCCTGACATCAGTCGGCTTGACTGACAAACATTTAGGAGGCAGAAACAATTCATCCTATTTCACATCTCCTGCACCATACCAGAATTCGTGCTCTAGCCCCTTAACCATTCTCCTAACTTGAGGTTGTCCCTTTCCAATCTTTTCTCCATATCTTTGCTATTATCATCCTAAAACACTTCAATATCTCCTTAAAGCCTCCCATGATTCCATGCTGTTTTAAGGTCTACTCCAAACTCCTAAGCCTAAGAGTACCTTCTACATTCCTTTGTTCCAGCCACAGCTGTCTCCTCACTCTCTCCAGAACATACCAAGCTGATCCTACCTCCCACTTAGTATGCCCGCTTTGCCACTCTCTTAATCTTACCCAACATTCAGGTCCTAGCTCAAGCTCACTTCCTTCACAAACTTCTCATAACTGGTCCACATTCCTCTACCCCTATTTGAATACATCTAGCAAAGGGATTGCAAGGGTATGTTGTCTGTAGTATTCATTGTGATACTTAACTAAATAGAATTGCACTATGTTGTTACATTCGGTCATCTAATGTGTAATGTGAATGACCAGTTTTTCTAACAGTAGGTTCCAGGAAGATAAGAACTGTATCTTAAAATTCTTTAAACTGTTCATAAGACTAACAAGTAAATACTTGTTGAAAAAAGAACCCAGAAATTCAAATGACTTTCAAGATTTTTGTCTAGTCATCCTTGGGTTAAGACAAATATGGGTTAGAATATCTCATAAAATATTTTCTATCCCTGTATTTCTCAGATACTAGACTTTCAAGGTTTTATTTATGGAAGTTATAATTACAATTCATGTTTCCAAATAACCAGATGGACTATTATCTCAATGCATCTGCTATATTTCTTATTTTGCATGGGTTTTTAATTTCCATGAGTAATTTGATTCACACAAATTGTCTTCTTTTCAAATACTTCTAACCTGAGCTCTGATCAAGAAGAAGAAGAGTAGAATGATTAAGATTTGGGTTTAAATCTCTGGCTTTAAATTCTAACTCTACCAACGATGAGTTGCATATCTTAAGCAAGTAGCTTAAACTTATTTTGCCTTTATTTCTTCATCTGTAAAATGTAAATATTAATAATAAGTGGATCTACCTTATTAGGTGGTGTTAAGGACTAAATAACATATGCGTTAAGCAGTAATTATATATATTATAATTATGGTAAACACAAAATACATGTTAGATCTTATTTTTATCAATCATTTCTCTGTAGGCTAAGAGCCAAACATGGAGACAACATACAGATTTTGATGTAATTCTGTTTCTAGAACAGTCAGCTGCTACCAATATTTTCCATAGTCTGACCTAATTCACAACTTTGAAGCAGACTAATGATAATGAACCTGATTCTTCCCACAGTCACAGAAAGGGAAGGAAGTGAATTCACTTCATCCACATGGTTTCAGAGTGCAGAGACAAGGGGGCAAGGCCAAAAAGACAAGGTGAAAGCAGAGAAATGGTTTTCTGACATTCTTTTGGAGGCTCCCCTTTTGGTGATGTGTTCAAGCCTACACTTAAAGCCTTGAGTAAATAAAACATCAGTATTTCTCACTCCAGTCATCTGACTTGATTGTGTTTTATCTAACTAAACTGGCATGTGGGTTAGCTGAAGTTAATGAATTTGGCACGATTGATTGGTTGCTTTTGTCCTAAGTTCATTCAGCCATATCGTTGTATGCCCACAGAACTTGTCAAGATGAAAATTGGTCATTTAAAGCCAAATTTCATTCAAAATTTCCCTTGTCTTAGCAACCCAATTATTCTTTATAACTCCTTAACTAATAAAAATTTAATATTTAAAGTGTTTTTGAAATCACAATCATTTTATTAACTATATTCAGTTAAACAAATACTAATTTGCCATGAAAATGTATTATTGTCATCAGTGCTAACATTTATCCATATGTGTCTTAAGTAACCACGGAAACAATATGGAGTGAACAGAGAATAAGTCTGAACAATAAATGTAGTTGCTGAAATATAAGAATGTTGAATGTTGAGAAAGTTATTAAGGAAAAGGTTTACTCCAAACCATTCCAACTGGGCCATTTATCTCCCCTATGGCTTCTCTTCATCTTCATCGCTTCTCCAAGGTTCTCCCTCTATCACTTACTTATGGTTCCTCATAAGTCAGCAGGAATACATCATTAATGATAGGTTTTACTTGTTTTAAATCAAACATTTTAGTGAACTGTTTGGAAGGACATCAGTATCTAAATCCTCTAGTGCATTTTTCCAAAGTGTACCTGAATTATCAGTTTTTAAAAAAAAATTCTCATCAAATAGACCTAAGAGAATTATAATGATTTGTACATCCTTTGAAATGTTAGGATTCAGTTCACTTCACGTAATATTGATTTTACAAAGCACTAGGAGGCCCATTTCTAGTACTGAGTCAGTACCAGTCTAGTCATCTGATCTTGAGGAAATTACCTAAGCTGTTTGAATCTCAGATTTTTTTTTTAATCTGTACAACAAAATCGCTAAATCGAACAATTTTTAAACTGCCTTCTAAATTTATTTCCCTATTTTTTTCATGGGATAAGATCTCCAACCCATATAAGAAAATAAATCACATCAGTAAATTTCAGTTATGTCTCATCTATCCTTCTGCTGTTGCCCTGGCTGCAGAGTTTGAGGTGAGAGAATGAAAACTTTCCACTTGGAGGTATTTTATTTGATAAAAATTTATGATAGAAATGACAACCAGTATAATAAGTTGATAATTGTAAATAAAATACTCAGAGTGGGTAAGCACCAAGTTAAATATTGATAATGTGCAATGCCCTCTTTAAAGGAAACAACTGTTAAGAGACCTCATCTATAAATTCATCCTGTAGCTGGAAATTTATTTTCAACAACATACATCCTAATTCAGAGTTAATGCTAAAGACAGTAAAGAGGAAGAGATTGGTGGAGTCAGGAATAGTAGTTAAAGCAATTTTCATGTTGCTGAAATGTAGCCAAGAATATCTGCTATAGTGGTTGAATGTTCTCCAGGACAGTGTGACATAAATTCAGTTGCATCATTTAATCTATAAAGAGATTAGATGAGGACATGTGGCTCCACTCTCTAATACCAAAAGGAGAACATTCTCTGGATGCACTGAAGCAGAGATTGGGTTTTACATGATGCTTTTACTGTGGGAATAAGCAGAAGTTTAAATTTGACAGAAATCAGTCTGATGAAAATCAGTCCAAAGTCCTGAAGAAAACTAAGCAGTGACCTTGAATAAGTACAATGCACTATGCTTCTTGCCATTCCTGTTTCCTTCTAAATATTTTGCCTGGCCCCTTGAGTTGGCAGAGGTACCATAAAATGGTGGCAAAATGCCTGGAATGAGGCAGCTGTACACCAGAATTGTTCATTTTGCTGTTCTTCCTGTACAAAATGAATGTGGCCAGCCAATCCTGGAGGCATGGGGCCTAGCAATCTGTGTTTTAAAAAAGCTCCCCATGTGATTGTAATACACACTCAAGTTTGAAAACATCAACACAGATTTCATAGTTTCACCATGCTTCCTCCCCATAACCACCCCACAAGGGTAACAAGGCTTAAAATGACTAGAGATATTAGATCCAGTTTCTAATTTCAGTTCAGTTTTACTAAAAGAATCAGAAAGATCTGACACCTTGGTTTTTTATCCTTATTAAAATCCTCTAAAGCATCACTATTAAAATCTAAGCATTCTTTCCAAGTATCAAATGAATAGAGTATTTCAATAAACATCTGTTGATCTTACCAACTTTATCTTCCAGACAATCTCTGAATTAAAGAGAAAGGTGATGATAATGAATTTACTCTTTAATATTGAGAGGAACTCTAGCAATATGCCATCACAGATATGAAAGGAAGAAAAATCTCTCCTTGTGTTCTCTCCTTTGCTTAGCTAAAAGTAGCAATAACTCCAGGAATTTTATCTCTTAGTGGACAAAGAGCTATGTATAACAAAACTAAGATCTTATTTTTTCATTTTTCTTATATGATAAAGAAGACTAAACCTGAAGGATAAATTCAGCTGCAAATAGATTAAACAATTTAGAAATGTATTTGTCTCCAATGTAACAGTCTGGAGGCAGGTAATCCAGAGCCCACGGTGCAGTCCCAGGTGTCAGAGACTCAGACCCTTTCTATCTTGTTACTGTGCCACGTGTGGCTTTCATGTGGAAATCAGTGTCCAAAATGGTGGCTGATCCATCAGCCATATCTACATTCTGAGCAGCAGGTACAAAGGGGAAAGAAGACATGCCCTTTACTTAAAGAAAACATTCCAGAAACTGCACATACCATTACTTTTAGGTCCCATTATTTTTATTTATACATACCATTATTTTTAGCTCCCATCATTAGACCTTAGTTATATTGCCACATCTAGCTGCAAGAGATGCTGGAAGAAGAAATCTTTATTCTAAGCCGTCTTGTGTCCAGCTAAAAGGAAAAAAAAACTGAGGAAGATGGCTATTGAGACTCTTGTCACCAGTGGTAATATCCAGTGCTGGCAAAAGTGTGGGGAAATAGGCTTTTAAAAAAAATATTGCTGATAAGAGTATAAATTGGTGCCATGTTTCTATGAACACTTTGGAAATATGCATCAAACACTTTCAAACATGACCCCAACACTTTAAAGAAGTTATTCTAAATTTATTTTAAAAAGGATATGTTACTATAATACTTAAAATAGTGTTTTTTCCTAGTTGTGGTAAAATAGACATAAAATTTACTATCTTAATCATTCTTAAGTGTACAGTTCATTAGGGTTAACTAATTTCACACTGTTGTGCAACCAATCTCCAGAATGCTTTTCATTTTGCAAAACTAAAACTCAATACCCATTAAACAACTACTCATTCCCTCCTTCCCCTTTCCCTCTACTCTGCTCCCAGTCCCTTTACTGCTCCCAGACCATTCTACTTTCTGTCTCTGTGAATTTGACTAATCTAGGTATCTCATGTAAGTGGAAAGATACAATATTTGTCCTTTTGTATCTGTTTATTTCACTCAGCATAAGGTACTTATGGTTCACGCATGTTGTAGCATGTATCAGAATTTCCTTTACTTTTTAAGGCTAAATAATACTCCACTGTATATATATGCTACATTTTGTTTATCCTTTTATCCATCAGTGGGCACTTGAGTTATGTCTCCCTTTTGGCTATTGTGAATAATGCTGCTATGAACATGGACACATACCATAATGATTTTTTTTTTCATAATGATTTTTTTTTACCATAATGATTTTAAGATCACAGTTTTTGCTCTTACTACTTATTGATGGGAAAATACATTGCTACAACAATAACAAAGACTCACAAAGAATTGCATAAAATAAGCCTCTACTTATGACCTCGACTTATGAAAAGCATTCTCATAGGAAGCTGAAGCTGATCTAAGCATAGAAGTCATATGGTACTAGTATTGTTATTATCATTGTTCTTGTTAATCTTGTAATGCCTTTGCCATGTTTTACTATTAGGTTAGTGCTGACCACATAAAGTGAACTGGAAAATGCTCCCCTTCTATTTTCTGGAAAAGATTGTGTAGAACTGATCATCTTTCTTCCTTAAATGTTTGGAAGGATTCATCAATGAAAACATTTGGGTCTGGGGATGGGGGGATAGTCTAAATTATGAATTTGATATCTTTAATAGTTATAGGATTATTCAATTGATCTATTTCATATTGGGTGAGTTGTGGTAGTTTGTGCTTTTTGAAGAATTGGTCCATTTCAACTAAGCTATCTAATTTATGTGTGTAGAGTTCTTTGCAGTATTCCCTTGTTATCCTTTTGATCTCTGCAGGGTCTGTAGTGATATCTCCTGATTCATTCCTGGTTTATGTAACTTGTGTCTTCTTTTTATTTTTTATTGTTGTTAATCTTATTAGAGGTTTATTAATTTTATTAATCTTTTCAAAGAATCAGTTCTTTGTTTCACTGATTTTTTTCTCTTTTTCTGTATTCAAGTTCATTTATTCATGTCCTGTTTTTTAATTTTATTTTATTTATTATTTCATACAGCAGGTTCTACTACTTTTCCATTTTATACATATTAGTGTACAAATGTCAATCCCAATCTCCCAATTCATCACACCACCACCCCCCTGCCACTTTCCCCCCTTGGTGTCCATACATTTGTTCTCTACATCTGTGTCTCAATTTCTGCCCTGCAAACTGGTTCATCTGTACCATTTTTCTAGGTTCCACATATATGCGTTAATATACGATATTTGTTTTTCTCTTTCTGACTTACTTCACTCTGTATGACAGTCTCTAGATCTATCCACATGTCTAAAATGACCCAATTTCATTCCTTTTCTGGCTGAGTAATATTCCATTGTATATATGCGCCACATCTTCTTTATCCATTCATCTGTCGATGGGCATTTATGTTACTTCCATGACCTGGCTATTGTAAATAGTGCTGCAAGGAACATTGGGATGCATGTATCTTTTTGAATTATGGTTTTCTCTGGGTATATGCCCAGTAGTGGGATTGCTGGGTCACATGGTAATTCTACTTTTAGAATTACCATATGACCCAGTAAGGAACCTCCATACTGTCCTCCATAGAGGCTGTATCAATTTACATTCCCACCAACAGTGCAAGACGGTTCCCTTTTCTCCACAGCCTCTCCAGAATTTGTTGTTTGTACATTTTCTCATGATGCCCATTCTGACTGGTGTGGGTGATACCTCATTGTAGTTTTGATTTTCATTTCTCTAATAATTAGTGATGTTGAGCAGCTTTTCATGTGCTTCTTGGCCATCTGTATGTCTTCTTTGCAGAAATGTCTATTTAGGTCTTCTGCCCATTTTTGGATTGGGTTGTTTGTTTTTTTAATATTGAGCTGCATGAGCTGTTTATATATTTTGGAGATTAATCCTTTGTCCATTGATTCATTTGCAAATATTTTCTCCCATTCTGAGGGCTGTCTTTTCGTCTTGTTTGCAGTTTCCTTTGCTTTGCAAAAGCTTTGATGTTTCATTAGGTCCCATTGGTTTATTTTTGTTTTTATTTCCATTTCTCTAGAAGGTGGATCAGAAAAGATCTTGCTGTGATTTATGTCAAAGGGTGTTCTTCCTATGTTTTCCTCTAAGAGTTTCATAGTGTCCAGTCTTACACTGAGGTCTCTAATCTATTTTGAGTTTATTTTTGTGTATGGCATTAGGGAGTGTTCTAATTTCATTCTTTTACATGTAGCTGTCCAATTTTCCCAGCACCACTTATTTATTTATTTATTTTTAATTAATTAATTTATTTTTGGCTGCATTGGGTCTTATTTGCTGTGTGCGGGCTTTCTCTAGCTGCAGCGAGTGGGGGCTACTCTTCGTTGAGGTGTGCGGGCCTCTCATTGCTGTGGCTTCTCTTGCTGCAGAGCACAGGCTCTAGGTGCACAGGCTCAGTAGCTGTGACCCACAGGCTTAGTTGCTCCATGGCATGTGGGATCTTCCCAGACCAGGGCTCGAACCCGTGTCACCTGCTTTGGCAGGCAGATTCTTAACCACTGCGCCACGAGGGAAGTCCCCCAGCACCACTTATTGACGAGTCTGTCTTTTCTCCTTTGTATATCCTTGCCTCCTTTGTCACAGATTAGTTGACCATATGTGCATGGGTTTATCTCTGGGCTTTTTATCCTGTTCCATTCATGTATATTTCTGTTTTGTGCCAGTACCATACTGTCATGATTACTGTAGCTTTGAAGTATAGTCTGAAGTCAGGGCATCTGATGCCTTCAGCTCCGTTTTTTTCCCTCAAGACTGCTTTGGTTATTTGGGGTCTTTTGTGTCTCCATACAAACTTTACGATTTTTTGTTCTAGTTCTGTAAAAAATGCCATTGGTAATTTGATAGGGATTGTATGGAATCTGTAGACTGCTTTAGGCAGTATGGTCACTTTCACAATATTGATTCTTCCAATCCAAGAACATGGTATATCTCTCCATCTGTTGGTATCATCTTTAATTTCTTTCATCAGTGTCTTATAGTTTTCTGCATACAGGTCTTTTGTCACTTAGGTATTTTATTCTTTTTGTTGCAATGGTAAATTGGAGTTTTTCCTTAATTTCTCTTTCAGAATTTTCATCATTAGTGTATAAGAATGCAAGAGATTTCTGTGCATTAATTTTGTATCCTGCAACTTTACCAAATTCATTGATTAGCTCTAGTAGTTTTCTGGTGGCATCTTTAGAATTATCTATGTATAGTATCATGTCATCTGCAAACAGTGACAGCTTTACATCTTCTTTTCCAATTTGGATTCCTTTTATTTCTTTTTCTTCTCTGATTGCCATGGCTAGGACTTCCAAAACTATGTTGAATAATAGTGGTGAGAGTGGACATCCTTGTCTTGTTCCTGATCTTAGAGGAAATGCTTTCAGTTTTTCATCATTGAGAATGATGTTTGCTGTGGGTTTGTCATATATGGCCTTTACTATGTTGAGGTAGGTTCCCTCTATGCCCACTTTCTGGAAAGTTTTTATCATAAATGGGTGTTGAATTTTGTTAAAAGCTTTTTCTGCATCTATTGAGATGATCATATGGTTTTTCTTCTTCAATTTGTTAATATGGTGTATCACATTGATTGATTTGCATATATTGAAGAATCCTTGCATCCCTGGGATAAATCCCCCTTGATCATGGTGTATCATCCCTTTAGTGTGTTGTTAGATTCTGTTTGCTATTATTTTGTTGAGGATTTTTGCATCTATATTCATCAGTGATATTGGTCTCTAATTTTCTTTTTTTGTAGTATCTTTGTCTGGTTTTGGTATCACGGTGATGGTGGCCTCATAGAATGAGTTTGGGAGTGTTCCTTCCTCTGCAATTTTTTGGACGAGGTTGAGAAGGAGGGTGTTAGCTCTTCTCTAAATGTTTGATAGAATTCACCTGTGAAGCCATCTGGTCCTGGACTTTTGTTTGTTGGAAGATTTTTAATCACAGTTTCAATTTCATTACTTGTGATTGGTCTGTTCATATTTTCTATTTCTTCCTGGTTCAGTCTTGGAAGGTTATACCTTTCTAAGAATTTGTCCATTTCTCCCAGATTGTCCATTTTATTGACATAGAGTTGCTTGTAGTAATCTCTCATGATCTTTTGTATTTCTGCAGTGTCTGTTGTAACTTCTCCTTTTTCATTTCTAATTTTATTGATTTGAGTCCTCTCCCTCTTTTTCTTGATGAATCTGGTTAATGGTTTATTAATCTTGTTTATCTTCTCAAAGAACCAGCTTTTAGTTTTATTGCTCTTTGCTATTGTTTTCTTAGTTTCTATTTCATTTATTTCTGCTTTTATCTTTATGATTTCTTTCCTTCTGCTAACTTTGGGTTTTGTTTGTTCTTCTTTCTCTAGTTCCTTTAGGCATAAGATTAGATTGTTTATTTGAGATTTTTCTTGTTTCTTGAGGTAGGCTTGTATTGCTATAAACTTCCCTCTTAGAACTACTTTTGCTGCATCCCATCAGTTTTGGACTGTCGTGTTTTCATCGTCATTTGTCTCTAGGTATTTTTTGATTTCCCCTTTTGTTTCTTCAGTGATCTCTTGGTTATTTAGTAACGTATTGTTCCACACAGCCTCCATGTGTTTGTGTTTTTTAAGTTTTTTTCCCTGTAATTGATTTCTAATCTCATAGCCTTTTGGTCAGAAAAGATGCTGGATATGGTTTCAGTTTTCTTAAATTTACTGAGGCTTGATTTGTGACCAAGATGTGGTCTATCCTGGAGAATATTCCACATGCACCTGAAAAGAAAGTAAAATCTGCTATTTTGGGATGAAATGTTCTATGAATATCAATTAAATCTATCTGGTCTATTGTGTCATTTAAAGCCTGTTGTTCCTTACTAATTTTCTGTTTGGATGATCTGTCCATTGGTGTAAGTGAAGTGTTAAACTCCCCCACTATTTTTGTGTTACTGTCAATTTCCTCTTTATAGCTGTTAGCAGTTGTATTATGTATTGAGGTACTCCTATGTTGGCTGCATATATATTTATAATTGTTATATCTTATTCTTGGATTGATCCCTTGATCATTATGTAGTGTCCTTCCTTGTCTCTTGTAACTTTCTTTATTTTAAAGTCTATTTTATCTGATATGAGTATTGCTACTCCAGCTTTACTTTGATTTCCATTTGCATGGCATATCTTTTCCCATCTCCTCACTTTCAGTCTGTACGTGTCTCTAGGTCTGAGGTGGTCTCTTGTAGGCAGTATATATATGGGTCATGTTTTTGTATCCATTCAGCAAGCCTGTGTCTTTTGGTTGGAGCATTTAATCCATTCATGTTTAAGGTAATTATTGATATGTAATGTTCCTATTACCATTTTCTTAATTGTTATGTGTTTGTTTTTGTAGGTTCTTTTCTTCTCTTGTGTTCCCACTTAGAGAAGTTTCTTTAGCATTTGTTGTAGAGCTGGTTTGGTGGTGCTGAATACTCTTAGCTCTTGCTTGTCTGTAAAGCTTTTGATTTCTCCATCAAATCTGAATGAGATCCTTGCCGGGTAGAGTAATCTTGGTTGTACGTTCTTCCCTTTCATCACTTTAAATATATCATGCCACTCCCTTCTGGCTTGTAGAGTTTCTGCTGAGAAATCAGATGTTAACCTTATGCAAGTTGCCTTGTATGTTATTTGGTGTTTTTCCCTTGTTGCTTTCAATAATTTTTCTTTGTCTTTAATTTTTGTCAATTTGATTACTATGTGTCTTGGCATGTTTCTCCTTGGGTTTATCCTGCATGGGATTCTCTGCACTTCCTGGACTTGGGTGACTATTTCCTTTCCCACGTTAGGGAAGTTTTCGACTATAATCTCTTCAAATATTTTCTTGGATCCGTTCTTTCTCTCTTCTCCTTCTGGGACCCCTATAATGCGAATGTTGTTGTTTTTAATGTTGTCCCAGAGTTCTCTTAGGCTGTCTTCATTTGTTTTCATTCTTTTTTCTTTATTCTGTTCCATGGCAGTGAATTCCACCTTTCTGTCTTCCAGGTCACTTATCCGTTCTTCTGCCTCAGTTATTCTGCTGTTGATTCCTTCTAGTGTATTTTTCATCTCAGTTACTGTATTGTTCATCTCTGTTTGTTCTTTAGTTCTTCTAGGTGTTTTTCTTTAATTCTTCTAGGTCTTTGTTACACATTTCTTGCATCTTCTCTATCTTTGCCTCCATTCTTTTTCCAAGGTCCTGGATCATTTTCACTATCATTATTCTGAATTCTTTTTCTGGAAGGTTCCCTGTCTCCACTTCATATAGTTGTTTTTCTGGGGTTTTATCTTGTTCCTTCATCTGGTACATAGCCCTCTGCCTTTTCATCTTGTCTATCTTTCTGTGAATGTGGTTTTTGTTCCACAGGCTGCAGGATTGTAGTTCTTCCTGCTTCTGCTGTCTGCCCTCTGTTGGATGAGGCTATCTATGAGGCTTGTGCAAATTTCCTCATGAGAGGGACTGGTGGTGGGTAAAGCTGGCTGTTGCTCTGGTGGGCAGAGATCAGTGAAACTTTAGTCCACCTGTCTGCTGATGGGTGGGTCTGAGTTTCCTCCCTGTTGTTTGTTTGGCTTGAGGCGACCCAACACTGGAGCCTACCCCGCTCTTTGGTGGGGCTAATGGTGGACTCTGGAAAGGCTCACGCCAGGGAGTACTTCCCAGAACTTCTGCTGCCAGTGTCCTTGTCCTCATGGTGGGCCACAGCCACCCCCTGCCTCTGCAGGTGACCCTCCAACACTAGCAGGTAGGTCTGGTTCAGTCTCCTATGGGGTCACTGTTCCTTCCCCTGGGTCCCAATGCATACACTATTTTGTGTGTGCCCTCCAAGAGTGGAGTCTCTGTTTCCCCCAGTCCTGTCAAAGTCCTGCAGTCAAATCCCACTAGCCTTCAAAGTCCGATCCTCTAGGAATTCCTCCTCCCATTGCCAGACCCCCAGGTTGGGAAGCCTGACGTGGGGCTGAGAACCGTCGCTCCAGTGGGTAGACTTCCATGGTGTAAGTGTTCTCCAGTTTGTGACTCACCCACCCAGCAGTTATGCGATTTGATTTTATTGTGATTGCGCCCCTTCTACCATCTCATTGTGGCTTCTCCTTTGTCTTTGGATGTGGGTATCTTTTTTGGTGAGTTCCAGTGTCTTCCTGTCGATGATTGTTCAGCAGTTAGTTGTGATTCCGGTGCTCTCTCAAGAGGGAGTGAACACACGTCCTTCTACTCCACCATCTTGAACCAATCTATTTGTGTCCTTATTTATTATTTTCTTCTTATGCTTGCTTTGCAGTTATCTTACTATTCTTTTTCTAATTTCTTAAGATAGGAAGTTATATTATTGATTTGAGACTTTTCTTCTTTTCTAAGGTATCCAGTGCTACAAATTTCCTCTCAGCACTGCTTTAACTAGATCCCACAAATTGACATATGCTGTATTTTATTTTTCATGAAACTCAATGTATTTTTTAAATTTCCTTGAGATTTAGCAGCATGGAAAATCCTAGGCTGCCAGGGTTGCTTGGTTCACCAATAATGATTTAGACAAGAAATAAAATTATATAAAACATACTGACAATTATATTTTCAAAATAGTATTATGCTTTCCTTAAAAATTGGTCTACTTTCTGTAATTATTTGTATACAAATTATAAAAGTAAAAATGCATATTATAAAATGCATAAGATGTTGACCTGGGCTTCCCTGGTGGTGCAGTGGTTGAGAGTCCACCTGCCAATGCAGGGGACGCGGGTTTGTGCCCCGGTCCGGGAAGATCCCACATGCCACGGAGCGGCTAGGCCCGTGAGCCATGGCTGCTGAGCCTGCGCGTCCAGAGCCTGTGCTCTGCAACGGGAGAGGCCACAACAGTGAGAGGTCCGCATACCATAAAAAAAAAAAAATGTTGACCTATATTAATTTCACTATTTGACTTATTTTCCCTACAAAAACATTAGTTTTTTTATATGAAAAAAATATGAAACTTTGTTTCATGTAGTTCAACCTAATAATTCTCATAATGTGATGCATACAGTCCTTCTTTAATCATTGCCTCTCAATATCCCATTTCAGGATTCAGGATAACAAAGAAAAAAAACTGTGTGATGTAGATCAGAGTCAGCAGCATGACTCAGAACCAGCTGAGGTCATAGGTCCCCTAAGTCTCCCAGATAAGAGAGTAAATTCTTGATAGCTAATTGAAAGAGAAAGATGAAGCCTTGACTGGCTAACTCAAATTTTTTCTAGAGTGTCCGAGAGGTCAAGGTATCAGAATGAGAAGACAATGCCAAAGATGAGGTCTCAGATAAAGGCTGCTTGCTCCATTTTGAGTTACAGGTGACAATCTAGTATGTCCTAAAGAGGGTAATGTACAGAATTAGCTAGATAGAAATCTGTCTCTGTGACTTACAGTGTGACATTAGGTAAGTTTGCATTTTTTTAACCTTGTCTACAAAGCAGGGATCATAATGCCTAACTCGTAGTGTTGTTGCAGAGATCTAACTAGATAACATATGTTGAGTGCCTGGCACAAATTAGGGGCCCAGCATATGTGAGTTCCCTTCATCAGTGTCTAAGGAAGTCATGCTCTGGAAAACCCTAAAGTTAGAAAAATGGTATATGTCACTGGTTCAAGCATGAACTTTTGAACCATGGTGCCTGTTTTCAGATCTCATTACCATGTGACTGTTGGAAAACTATACAACCTCTCCATGCCTTGGTTTTCTTTCTATGAATGATGTAACAATACTGCATACCTCCTCAGGTTGTTGAGGAGATTAAATGAGCCAATATATGTAATGTGTTTAGTACACTCCCTGGCACATAGCAAGCACTATATAAGTGCCATTTTATTAGTAGTTTGAGAAATTAATTGGGGTAGAAGAAAATTCATTCTGAAGGGAAACATGAATTCCAGAGGCAGAGGGGAAAGGAAGAGGAGGAGGAAGTGGGGGAGGAGAAGGAGAAATAAGAGGAAGGGAGTGGAGGGAAAGGAGGAAGAGAAGAGAGAAAAAAAGGAGAGAAGAGGAGAGGAAAGGAGATTAAGAGGAAGAAATATATATATTTAAAATATTCCCTTTATTTTTCTAAGAAGTTGGGAGGGATAGTATTAACACTGTGCCAGACAGGATGTTTTCTACATGAAATGTAGAATGGTATGAAATGGTAATGAAATACAGAGTATTTTTGTTTGTTTTTGAAGAAAAAAAAGCAGGTAATGAGGACAAGTCCAGAGAAAAAGACTTTCACAATTAATGAATGAGAACGTAGATAAAATAGCAAATGGAGAGGGAAAACTGCTATGCCCCTACATCACAGACACTGTGGATTCCATTTCAGAGAAGAGAAATTGTGAGTGGCAGATAATCACTTCATTTACTTCTTAGGTCTCTGGAGATAGTTCTTGATGTGAGAGTATCTTTGAGGAGCTCCTTAGTGATTTTTCCACTTGATGGATTGACATCTTCATAGCACATTGTGAAAATTGGTTTTGCTTTATCTCCTAAATGCATAACCTTTCGGTTTTCTTTTTAATAATTGTTTGCAACTAGCTTGTATGACAGCACTGAACACAGATACCACTGATGTTGATGAATGGTTGGAGGAACGCAGGTTGCATTGCACTGAAAGGGTAACACATTATGTCTATGTAATTGCTTCATCTCCCTTCGGGTAGACAAAGTTCAAAGAAATGTGAACATAGATGACTCACAGATATGTTCTTTGGGGTTGTCCCGAATTCATTTCTCTAATTACATTAACCTTTTCTCCCTTCCTCAGTTATCACACGTGCACTCGCTGTACAGGGTATCTTGACAGGGTATTCAGCCACTTAACTTTACTACTTTTATTTATTGCAGCATTTTCTCAAAGACAAAGCACTTAAAAACACTGAAGTGGCAGGAAAACATCCATATATTTTTGCAAAACATACGGTAAGGAATTTAGGAGTTTCATTTTAAGTATTATTCTTTCAAATGTCATGGTAATATTGCTCATTATTATATGCTTAATATGAGTTTTGAAAAGCTTTGCTAATTTGATGTTTTCCAGTTAACAATTGTGTGGAAAGCTGGTTTTTGGCTAAAAACTACGTTTGAAAAGCCAGATTCCTAAAACACCTTTGTGGGAACAGTATTCCAATTAACATTATTTTCCCACAAATGAGATGTTCAACAAATGGTCATCCAGACACTTCTTGAACCTTCTATTGCCTAGGAGCCCACTGCTTAATAAGGCAGCCCTGACTACTGCAGAAGACTTTGAATTTTAGATGATTCCTTTTGGTCTTGAGCTGAGATATTAACCATACCATACACCATACCTCTTCCTTGTGAATATTCTTGGAATATATGAAGACTGCTATTATATGTCCTCTTTGACAAGCTTCTGTCTCATTTCATATTGAGTGGTCACTGGATCAAACATCATTTTTGCTAATCTCCTAGACATCTTGAGTCTGATAATATTGCCCATGAACTCTGACACCAAGATAGATGAAATATTCCAGCATAATCTACTGGTCAGAGTAGTTAGAATACAGTGGAACACTTACCTCCTCTCTGCTGAATCATATTGTTCTTTACCAGAAGTCTGGGGTTGTGATAACCTTTTTAGAAGCAGCTTATTCCGATTCAAATCCAGTTTATGACCAACTAAAAACCCTTGTCCTTTTTCATATAAACTATTATAAAATCAGTCCTTTCCTTACCTACTGTATTCTGCCATTTGTTTTAGCAAATCTAAAATATCCATTCTATTGGCTTAACTATTACACCATGATGAGGGCATCAAAACAGAATGACTAAGAGCATGTACTTCACAGCCAGTCTACTTGGATTCAAACCTTAACTCTATCCTTTCCTTGCCGAGTGGCCTTGGGCAAGTGACTTGAAGTTCCCCGTCTATGAAATATGAATTAAATGGGCTAATGTGTGTAAAGTATATAGAAGAATGGATATAGTAAGCACTAGACAAGGGTTTGCAGCTATTATTTTATGTTCAGCTGTTTCTCCCAGCATTGTATCATCTGTAGACCAGAATACTGTGATTTCTATTCATTAATCCAAGTCATTGATAAAAATGCAAATAGGATAGCAGTAAGGACAGACCCACAGAATTCCCCTCAGATTTCCCTGTAAGTTTGAGTTCTAAGGGTAGAGGAGACAGTTGCCTAGCTTTCTGTCTAGAATGTTGGAAGAGGCGGTTTCACAGAATTATGGAGAAGGCTATAGAGATAGCAGCACAGCAGATCTATCCATGAGAGGGCCAAAAATAATCCTCCTCAACTTCCCAAGTCTTCCATGACCTAAATTAGTATAGAGAGCAGTCGAAAGTTTCCATGGGCTCTGAGTAGAATGTGGGGTTTAGGTGAGCATGCGCTAGAGAGAAAGCAAGATGATGTGCCTTTCCAGCATTCTTCAGTGTGAACGACGGGTGGGTATCAGAAAGATACAGGGTGGATAGTCCTCCAATAAGATTAGGATTTAGCTGTGTCTTTGTAGATTGTAAAGGCAGGGGCAGAACTCAAGCTGGGTTGGTGCCTACAGACCATCCAATTGCCAATGGCATCAAATCAGAAGAGTTACCTCTAGAGCAAAAGGCTAGTAAGGACCACTGTAGGTCAAGACCTAAAAGCAGATAGCTCCCTGCCCAGTGATGTCTTGAGGCAGTTGCCTCATAGACATTCCTGATTACATTTCTTGTATACATGACTTTTTCTGAACCATTGTGAAACCATAAATGCATACACTGCATAATTAAAGACCCTCCCCACCATGCACACTCCCTAAGTTTCCCACCACCACCTCTTTTTATGCGATACCACTATAAAAGGGTTCAAGGGCATTCCTTGTATTAAAGTGAAAAGCACAAATTATTTAACCACTGTAGATGAGGTATAAAGTACACAAATACATCATTATCCAGTTATACTGAAATGGCTTTAACCATGAAACAGTTCATTTAAACATTCCCTATGATACTTCTCCTTTTAATGTGGTATAAGCCACTGGCTCTCAACTTTGGGGGTCACTATATCCATTCAGATATGATTGTTTAAAAGTAACAGAAAACCCTATCCAAGTTCGTTTACATAACATTTATCAGTCACAGGAGGGGAAGTCCAGATGGAGGTCAGGCTTCAGGACGTGGTTGAACCAGGGGCTCAACAATGTCAGGACGCCAGTTCTTTGCATCTCTCTGCCCTTCGATCCACAGTCTCAGACTCATCCTTTCATAGTTGTAGGCTGGTTTCCAGGCTGGGCCACATGCTTCCTCAGACTGTGCCTTTAGTTGAAGAACAGTTTTTCTCTCTCAAGAGTTAGGAAAAATGCTCAGCGATGGGTACATCAAGCTTATTTTTCTATTCTCTCTAATTTAAACCAATTATTGCAAAGAGGTGCAGGGTTATCCTTAGGTCAAGCACACCTCCCTAGAGCAGACATTATTTCCCAAAACTATATCGCTGCTACACAGTGGGGAGCCATAGAATGAGGGAGTTAACTACCAGGACTGCTTTTGTTGAATCTGAGGAACACAATGGAGCCTGTTCCCAGAAAACACAAATATATACCAAAGTTTTCACACAATTTCAGGGGGTTCGCAGGAGCTCCTGAAGGACACCTAACACCTTCTCTAAGGGTCCATAGACCTCAAGGTTATAAACTTCTCATCTAAACACTGAACCTGGGGTGCAGTCATTCTAACATTACGCCTTTCTTCTCTCTCTAGGGACAGAAATTGCCACAGTTCTCCCTTTCATCTTCAGAGAAGCGAGGGCATCATGTATATGCCAGGATGCTCTTTGGTCTTAATGTGATATATGAAATCAACTCCTCCAGGAGTGCCAGCTTCATTCTTTCTCCTTCCTTCATTCTGTGCTTTTCTTCACCTCTCCACACGCTCCATAGACCCCCGTGCATGGATGCCCATCCAGTTTTCAGATCACATTTATCCTTGCTTTCTCTTTGCCTTAAATTCTTTCTTAAAAATTATTTCCTTAGTGCCTACATTCTGCATCAAAATATCCCACATTCTAAAGTACAAATTTATTAAGCATTTACTGTGGAGCAGGCATGCTAGTAGGCATTTTGTGTACATTAAGTTGTAAAATCTTGACAACTTCATAGAAAAAGTATTATTTGCTTTGTTCTAAGGCGAGGAAGTCGCCGTACAGAGAGGTTAGTTAGCAAGGGGCAGAGCTGGGATTTGAACCCAGATTTTCATTTGACTCTAGGTCATGTGCTCTTTCCGCAGCATCACCACATTCCTAGACTTTCTATGCTCCCCTTATGCCTGTCTCAACCTCAGTTCTGGGCATGACAAAAAAGACACCAAATTTCCAAAGAAGTCTTTGCTAAATACCTCTTAGCATGTTAAATATTTCAGGTCTCATATTTATATAAAGCCATGAATATATCAGTTCTTGATCCAGAGCTCATCCTTCAATTTACAACTGCTGTGTGGGGAATTTTATCCTAGTTTCATAACTGATGCTCTCAAGAAAGGGAATTTTTTTTCACCAATCACAAAATTTCAATTTTTTCTTTTTCTCTACTTCTTCTCAGAAGGTCTTAGTTTGACCTAGTAATCTGAAATATTTGGCATGTGATTTTTGAGCAAAAAAACCACAGTTGTTTTCTTCCCTCCTTTTAGCCCTAACTCTCTGAAACTCTCCTTTAGTTTTCCTAATCTTATTCATGGAGACCAATCGTCTTCTCCACATTCCAGTCAGGGGAGTGGATTCACAGACAGAAACAATCTTTCTAAAATGCTGTGATTATGAAGAGAGACAGAGCTCTCCTTTCAAAGCCCCTTGCTTGAAGTAACCATAATCACACTGCGGTTCTGTGATGTTGATAACCAAATCAAATACCCTCCTCTCCTTGAGTCAGAAAAAATATCTTGCTATTTATGATGTATATAAATAACAGCTACAAAATTAAATATGACACACATGCATGTAAGGATAAAAGAGAAAACTGAAGCTTGGGTATCTTCACAGTCCTGAGACTAGGTTGATAGAATGACAATGTAAGACAAAAGGAGACTCTGTAGGTAGATAGTAAAAGGACTGGGGTAATATCAAAAGTATGGTATGGTACAGGCCCCTATCAGAGCAGATGCAAACCTTAGGCCTCGTACTGGCCCTAGAGGGCCTCCAGCCATGCCAAGGCCATCCTGTTTAGATGCTGGAGAGTAGAAGGGGTGGGAAGCGGTCTGGAGAGTCCTGGGGGAGGTGCCATGATAGTGAGGGTGCATTGGCTACTTATTTACTGAATAGAAATATCCCATACAGAGCTTCTACCCTCAAAGGTGTGAACCTGCTACACATCAGTCTGGAGAAAGAGAAAGGTAGGTGATCAGACACCCAAGAGTACCCAGGACAGTCCAGTTTGTACTTGTTATTCCAGTGTCATTATCAATAGCTCCTTCTTAGAGAATCATGTTTGGTCTTTGTGTCCTTGTATTAGGATGACCATATGATATATTTTAAAGTGTCCTCGATTGGACAGTATATGATACGGTCACCCTAATAAAAGGACACAAAGACAAATTATGGTTCTCTTTGAAGCAAGAAGTCACAGGCAGGGGAAGACCTTGGCATCCGAACAGAGAAAAAAATGGTAACAGAGAAAATATCCCTACTAATCGCCCAGCAAAGACTGTGGGTATATGAATGTCAGTTTTCAAGGTAATCTAGGGACTCAAGGACACAGCCAAAGACAGCCCAGGATAACAGGGCTGCCAACAGATGCCACTGCCAAAGCTCCAGGAAAAGTAAGAGCTGGAGGAAAAGCAAAATACACAGGGAAACTTGGCAAGAGACTCCTTCAGCTACAATAAGCAAAACAAAAGACAACCCAAAGAATGGCTTGGGCTGCTTTGTATGGCCTTGGAGGCCGTGCACCACCCAGCGACAAGGGTGCCATCCCACAGACTACGATGAGAATGCCACTCTCTAGAGTTGAACAATACACAATCTACATGTGGCAGCCTCAAGAGTAGCATTATTCCAGCTTCTCTGTGCCCACAGAGAATATAATTTTTGATATGCACACTTTTAATTAATTACATTTCTTTTCTGAAATGCCTACAGTCTGTTCAATCATTCATATGGTTTATTCAGGTTATGTGCCAAGAAGTCCATGGTATTCATTACTTGGCAGCCTTGAAGAAAGGTAATCTCTCCATCCCACCATCAAGGAAAAAAGTATATCATAGACTGCATTTAAAAAATAAGGAAGGGCCTTCCCTGCTGGCGCAGTGTTTAAGAATCTGCCTGCCAATTCAGAGGACACAGGTTCGATCCCTGGTCCGGGAAGATCCCACATGCCACGGAGCGTCTAAGCCCGTGCACCACAACTACTGAGCCTGCGCTCTAGAGCCTGCGAGCCACAACTACTGAGCCTGCGCACCGCAACTACTGAAACCCGCGCACCTGGAGCCCGTGCTTTGCAATAAGAGAAGCCACTGCAATGAGAAGCCTGCACACTGCAATGAAGAGTAGCCCTCACTCACCGTAACTAGAGAAAGCCCATGTGCAGCAACAAACATGCAACACAGCCAGAAATAAAGTTAAATTTAAAAAAAAAATTAAATAAAAAAACAAATAAGATAAAGTGGTGAAAAAAGATTCATTAGGGATTCTCCCATACTGTGGGAAAATTCATAAAATACGTTCTTATCAGTTCACAGGCCCTATCACTGCCTTTGTATAATATTCTTTTGCTTGACAATTAAAGACCATCACATGTTATATGGTGGGCAAGGATAGTCAAGGAGATTGCATTTATTATAATCCTGATATCGTTAAAACAGGCATCTTTCAAATCATCATGGAAAATAAATATAGTACTAGTATATTCCAAACTCTCTCACAGACAACAGGTACAAATGAGGAATTCATTTACATTAATACCCACAAATTACAATGTCTTCAAGCCCCTCCTTTTGTTGCTAGAACTAAATGGAGAAATAAAATTTTCTTTGACAAAAGGGTCAGGGGTGGCTGAATTAAAATGTAAATGAGGAATCTTAATGATCTAAAATGATTTTTTTTTTTTTTTTTTTTTTTTTTTTTGCGGTACGCGGGCCTCTCACTGTTGTGGCCTCTCCCACCGCGGAGCACAGGCTCCGGACGCGCAGGCCCAGCGGCCATGGCTCATGGGCCCAGCCACTCTGCAGCATGTGGGATCCTCCCGGACGGGGGCACAAACCCGCGTCCCCTGCATCGGCAGGCGGACTCCCAACCACTGCACCACCAGGGAAGCCCTAAAATGATATTTTGACAGTTGTCAGGAGGTGGAAAAAAAACAGTATAGTTTGTATGGTAGCTAGTAACTCTTAAGATCATACTTTGCATGTTCCCACCTTCATGCCTTTGTCTACACCATTCTCTTCTCTGATCATGTCCTAACCTTTCAACCTACTGAAATCCTGTTAATCTTCAAGGCCTCTTCTCTGAAGCTTTCCAGATTCCTCCAACAAAATGCAATGTCTCCAACTACTACATCTACACCTATTTCATGGTATGCACAGGACTCCACTTTGTATCACATATATTTGTATGGCTGTCCAGTCATCTCTAATAAACTTCCCAAACTTATGAGAGAGCCATTCTTTATTCATATTTGTATCTTACTATAGTATTGAGAGGAATATGCTTAAACATATTATAAATGACTTAATATTCATTTAATCAGATTAGGAAATAGGGAATAGCAGTCTTTAATTCTATATTCAGCATTCATGAAAGCAACTCTTATGCCAATTTACAACAAAATCTTTTCAATACACAGTCATCTTAGAATATGGTCACTGTGGACCTGCCTTATGTTTTGTTTTGGCAGGGTTGTGGTGCTTCCCTCCCCACACACATACACATCAGTTAGGATTGCATTTGGTTGCAAATAACAGGAACTTGAATATGTAGACTTTACTAAATAGGGGTTTATTTTTTATTTTTATCCTGTATCATGGGCTTTAGGACAGAAACTAGTGGCAAAACCTGGAAATAGAAGGGTGGTACCTAGAATCTAAAAAAGAAGACAATTTTTCTGAGTCAAAAGAGTCACGATTCTTTCATTGATACATTATTAATTCACCAAACTTTTATTGAAAACCTACTATGGTGCTGTCTACTGGCAAGAGACACTAAAATTAGTATAAAATAGTCCATGATCTTTAGCAACAAAAATTTAGTAACTTAGAATGTAAGCATTTGTGTAGAATGACAATCACAGTTAAGCCTGGATCTTAAGATCCCTGTGATCTTAAAGCAATGGTCTATGGATCACTTCACAGTAAGGTTTAAGGAAAAAAAATGAAGCTCCCAGAAGGGATTCTCGAAAACCTTTAACCTAGGCTAAGAGAAGCCAACAGTGTAAAGTGATATTTGTGATTTCCAGTAACTTTTCATAGTTTGTACCATGCCATTTATTCACACTGTGGGGAGGTGTAGGTGGACTTTACACAATTGGATGTAGCAAAGCAGCTGAAAGCATGGAGGAGGGGAGGAGGTGGGGCAAACGAGAGACACAAGCATGACTTTTGACAGAGAAATTGTTCCTTTTGGGGTTATGGTAGTGAAGGGTTATTCTAAGATCTACTGGTAGTTGAAAAGAAATGCCATCAGGACCTAGTTTATTTTATCACAGATTTCTCATATGTTTCATTAGAAAATTTCACAGTTTTGTTGTCAAACTGACTCAGTGGAAAAGAGCCTGCCACTTAGGTTGGCACCAAGTCAGTACATGCTCTCGCCCACCTAGTAAGTAGCTGTTAAAATGCAAACAGAGCATTGGGACTCCAGGGATATGGGATGAAAGTACCCACTGACCAAGCCTGCTTCACTGAGATCCTCATCAGGCCCAAGACAAAATTTAAGTAGCATAGTACTGGCATGGGAGAATGTTCCAGAATCTCAGAAAGTTTCAGAACATTTCATTTATTTTTATTTATTTATTTATTTATTTATTTTTGTGGTACGCGGGCCTCTCACTGCTGTGGCCTCTCCCGTTGCGGAGCCCAGGCTCCGGACGCGCAGGCCCAGCGTCCATGGCTCACAGGCCCAGCCGCTCCACGGCATGTGGGATCCTCCCGGACTGGGGCACGAACCTGTGTTCCCTGCATCGGCAGGCAGACTCCCAACCACTGCGCCACCAGGGAAGCCCTCATTTATTTTTTAGATACACATTGTGGCTTGGAATTGTGAAAGCAGGATGGTGAAAGGGCACTAGAGTCCTGTAGTTCAATATGTAGACTTTCATTTATTTACCACCTCTCCCCCCATTTTCAGCTCTGATTCTTAAATTCCAGGCCTTCTGCCTGATAGTCCCTCAATTTACAAAACTCTAGCCCTTGTCCTTATTGGCATATACTTTCCTAATTCTTCTAATGTCATTTTAATATCATTTTGAGGCGGGAATAAACATTTGTGGTTAATCCACCACTTTTTTTTGTTTGTTTTGCGGTACGCGGGCCTCTCACTGTTGTGGCCGCTCCCGTTGCGGAGCACAGGCTCCGGACGCGCAGGCTCAGCGGCCATGGCTCACGGGCCCAGCCCCTTCGCGGCATGTGGGATCCTCCTGGACCGGGGCACGAACCCGTGTCCCCTGCATCGGCAGGCGGACTCTCAACCACTGCGCCACCAGGGATGTCCAATCCACCATTTTTAACTGGAAATTAATCTCTCAGAATCTTTAATCCCTTGTGGGACTCCGTTCGGCAAAGATAAGGAATGCCAATACATTCTCTGAACACTAAATTCAATGCTATACAACTCCAGGACCTGGGCTTGTGCACCTTTCAAAATATGCAAGACAAATTTTTTATGAACGTTCAGAAAATACAAGAGGTAAAATGGACATTTACGAGCACAGTTTTCAAAATAACCATCTGTATCAAATGACAATTTTGTAACAAAAAAATTAAAATGCACTTTTATTAGGTACTTGTTGCCTGTTGGTAGCAGGCTTTAGAAAATATCTAGGTCACTGAGTGATATAAGCAAAATTCTCAGAATAATATGGAGGCAGTGTGGTCAAGCGGAAAAAACAGGATCGCTCACATGAGGCAGGCTTGGAATCTCAACCCAGCTGAGTCCTGGCCTAATCACACTGAACCAGTGTGTCCATGTGTGAATAATTATAGTTCACTGAGATGCCATGAAACATCAATAACATGTAAAATGCCTAGTAGAGGTAGATGCTCACGAAATGTGAGTCCCCTTCTCTTCCTCTTCTGGCTGAGGTCCCTGATCATGGGAGGTGACCCAGTATTAGAGTACGTGATTCTTCAGTTGCTGTAGGAGAGTACCTCATCCTGATCACAAACAGCCTTATGATGAATCCTGGTGACAGGAAATTGTGTGCAACTAATTCCTACCATGAGAAAGCTGTACCCACTGTGACAGGCAAGCTGCTTGCTGGAGACCGAGGGGCCCATTAAGCAAGCACTGCATCTGACCTGTTGCCGGGGTTTTAGACACTGCCCTGCAGCCTGGCTTGCTGCCCATTGCTCCTGGCGGCTGTGAATCAACATTGTGACAGAGAGGGCACTGGGTCAACTACATTCCATTAACGGATCAAAGTGTTTTCTTTTAGACTCTTACAGCAAAGCAGATAGAAGATGGAAGATATACAGCTTAGAGTGGACACAAGCGTGGCAGAAACAGACATATAAGGATTTTTCAGCGTAAATCTGAAAAAGCCAAAGACCCTAATGAACTCACACTGCCTGGTTGTCAGAATTAAATCTTCTGGCCCAATGGTTCTCAATGTTTTCCCCACCACTACTCAAAGGAGTCCACAGGTTTATATAAGGGGGCCCTCAGAACTTGTGAAGCCCCATCAGGTGATTCTGTTGGAACTCACCAACTCAGTAGAGTAGCTCATTTATTCCACAGTCCAGGAAATTGTGTCATAATTTTTATGCAGCTTGTTTTTAAATCAATTTGGAAACCTGATGGAGAAAAAATTAACATTCATTGGTAAGCTGTAGAATTCCGAGTTTTTTTACCTTTTTTTTCAAGGATATTTTACATTCTCAAGATATTATCAATGACAATTCATACTGTCTTCTCCTAAATACAGTTTTCTTATTTATTAGCTACCTCAAGTCCATGAAGATAATTTTTTTTTTTTTTTTTTTTTTGCGGTACGCAGGCCTCTCACTGTTGTGGCCTCTCCCGTTGTGGAGCACAGGCTCCGGACGTGCAGGCCCAGCGGCCATGGCTCACAGGCCTAGGCGCTCCACGGCATGTGGGATCTTCCTGGACCAGGGCACGAACCCGTGTCCCCTGCATCGTCAGGCGGACTCTCAACCACTGCACCACCGGGGAAGCCCCATGAAGATAATTTTTAAAGAAAGATATTTAGAGATTACTCACTTTACCTTTCATGAATGTTAGCCGCCTCTTGTACTGATTTGGTTTGGGAAAATAAAGGTGGGATTTATTTCATATGATAGAATGGAATGAGATTCACAACTATGAAGATGATTCTAGGACCGTGAAAAAAAATCTTGACAGGTAAAGAAGGGCTTAAATTCTCTACACACAGAATATATAGACATACATGTTGGGAAGTAACTTTCAGGAGAGAATATGTGATTGCAGATGGGATTTGAGTGGAATATTTTAACAGATCTTTAAACATGGCTTGTTTGTTTCATTTTGTTTTCCATTAGGACACAGATGGTGTTAAAAAATTTCATTCTGGGCCATGTTTAATTTCTCTAAATGGACAGCTGCCATAAGCATGTATGTTAAGAGTTTGTTCATTAGGAGAGAATTTCAATTTAATTATATACAGTATTGCATGGCTCTCTGTTGGGGATATTATTTTGTAGGTGATTTAATTAATTCCATGCATATGTGACTATCTAACAGTTTCTAGAGCGAGTGGATATACTTATATTGTGATAGGAATTACTTTGTTAATATTATTTTTACATATGTGAATAATCGTACATGACAAAAGACCAAATTGAATACTGAATTACCTTATGTCTGCTATTTGATTTGGGGGAAATAAAATCACTTTTACTGTTTCAAATCAAACAGCTAAACAAATAGTTAAACTTTATCATTAGATGGGGCTGTTAATATCTGAGCATCTTCCAAATGAGATCTAGGTAAATAGGAAATTCATGATATTTTGTTACTTATGACTTTTTGTAACTTAATAATTTATATATTTTACCAAGGCCTTCTCTCACTCTCCATTTTAGTCAAGTTAGTAGTAGCAAATACAATGATTATATTTATCCAAAATGAATCTACATATTCTCAGATCTACAAATAGGAACTAAGCTTTGATTTAAAGGGATCACCAGTAAATAATGCCATATATATGGTGAGAAAATAGTTTTATTTATTCAAAATTGTATGAGCACTAGGCATGTACTGTCCTTCAAGATTAAAAAAAAAAATTAGCTAGGTCAGGGAGATTATATTCTGCTTTGTTTCTCTCCTAGGAGTTATCTTGGTCTGCAATCAATCCTTCAGAAAAATCCCTCACATTTTCACTTTTGTGCAGTATGTTAACTATGAGCAAAATGATAGTGTATGTCAGTCAAATGTAAAGCATTACTTCTATTAGTTTTAAAACCTGATGATTAATGCAGAAGCTCATGGCAAATCAGGTTAATCTGAGCAATATATTATTTCCTTTTAGTCCACAATCTGTCACTTCACAAACCATGGTTAATAGAATGCCCCAAATAAAAAGATCTGTTTAAATGAAAATGTATAATATATTCTGCATCTCATTTATATCTTATTGTGTTGAAAGGTAGGCTAACATTAGCTAGTCTGTGAATAGGATATGAAGGAGATGATATACTTGTTTTAGAAGACTTAGGTATTCCTTTTAAACACTAAATTTCCAAAGGCTTGCAATTATTTAAAATATTAGCTCCTATTTTACTGACTTATTGTATTTAAAGAATCTAAATTAGAATTTAATTAAAAGATCCAAAAGGAATCGTTGAAAGAAGTAATATGCACATTAAAAACAATCCCTAATAAAGAAGGTGTGGCACATATATACAATGGAACATTACTCAGCCATAAAAATAAATGAAATTGAGTTATTTGTAGTGAGGTGGATGGACTTAGAGTCTGTCATACAGAGTGAAGTAAGTCAGAAAGAGAAAAACAAATACCGTATGCTAACACATATATATGGAATCTAAAAAGAAGGGTTCTGAAGAACCTAGGGGCAGGACAGGAATAAAGACGCAGATGTAGAGAATGGTCTTGAGAACACGGGGAGGGGAAGGGTAAGCTGGGACGAAGTGAGAGAGTGGCATGGAAATATATACACTACCAAATGTAAAATAGATCGCTAGTGGGAAGCAGCCACATAGAACAGGGAGATCAGCTCGGTGCTTTGTGACCACCTAGAGGGGTGGGATAGGGAGGGAGGGAGGGAGACACAAGAGGAAGGAGATATGGGGATGTATGTATATGTATAGATGATTCACTTTGTTGTAAAGCAGAAACTAACACACTATTGTAAAGCAATTACACTCCAATAAAGATGTTAAAAAAATAGAAAAAAAATCCCTAATTCTATTCTCTTGGATCCTAGAAAATAAAAAGTAGAATTATTGTATTATTATTCACTTGTGCTAGTATAATAGATGTCAGCTACCTGGATGATTCCAAATCTTCTAGCTTGCTACAATCACCTGGTCCTTTAATACTTCAATAAAATTGTTCGAATATCCTGACTTACCTAGGGACGGAATTCTAGTCTCTTGTTAAGAAATGGGGAGTGGCATAGCGGTTTAGGTTTCACCAAATCTCTGGTTCTAGGCGTCTCCTTCTTTCTCTGAATTTTTGATCTCCGCTCTCATTTCACCTCCTGAGGAGGCAGCCCTTTTCCATATAGGATCGGTAAGCTCTACAACCTGATTGTGCCCTGTCCAACTTGTGTGCAACTCCCCTTTTCCCAAAGTTTCACCCAATCTATGCTGTGACTATAGCAAACTTAATGAAGAATTTGGGAGGAAGGTGGTATGGGGGTGGCATATGCCTCAAACAGCTAGAATTATTTATCAAACTATCTTTCAAAGCATCTTTGCATTCCAACCACTGGGGAATTTGCACTATTTCTCGCCTCTCCTCAGCTCCAGCTTCCGTTCAAATCACTGGCCAGTTTTATCTCCTCTGGCCTCCCCCATCTCCTTCCTGGTAAGACCACCCTCCCCCTCCAAGGTCCCATTAGCTCCTTTCACAGAACAGAACTGGAGCTCTTCACCCAGCCCCAGTTCATAAAGGCATTGCTGGGCAGGATAAGCGGGTGTGAGGCATACCCTTTAAACCACACTCCTGCTCAGCACAGACAATGCTGTCCCAGACAGGAATTCTGTAGTCATCAATTTCCTCTCCCCCCTATAATAGGAAGTGATTTAGGGATTAAGGACTTAGAATTTGGCTGTGAGACGAGAGCGAGCAGCAGACAATGAGAATTTGGAAGAATTGTCAACCTTTATGCATATAACGAGACCTAAACATCTTCTGCTCCAGACAAGGAAACTGAGACCTAAAGAGGTCAGGAGCCTTACTGGAGGTTATATAGCACTTTCAAGTTGTATACAACTGTCTGGTCCAGAACTGTTTCTATGAGCTCATGAAACAGCTTGATTTCTCAGAAGCCAAACAACATTTCATCTCTATATGTTTAATTCTAGACTGTGCTGCCAGCAAAGGTCCCAGAGGAAAGAATACAGGCATATAGAGCAGGGAAGGCACGCAGCTACTGCACACCTAAATCATATTATTGCAAATACTCTGGTATGTTCAATTTTCAGTTCTCTGGTAACCATTCATGTGTAATTAATCCTCTAATTTGTCGGCATGATGTTGATCTTACGGAGGGCACTTTTCACTTAAATCCTTTGCAGCTTTCATCAGAGATAAAATGTCAAGCTGAAGCCTCCTTGTTCTGACCCAGAAGAAAGTGAACTGGTTAAATTTCTTATGTTCCTAGAAAAACCAAGGAGGGTGGGTTGGGGAAGGAGAGGTAGAAAGAGAGAGAAATGCTTGTAATGGAGGAAGAGGCAAATGGAAAATGATCACAGCCAGCCATGTTGCTGAAATATGCCAAGAAAAACGATTTAACAGCATTATCCACTAGTAGAAATTCAATATCTTCTATAAATTAGGTTCTAACACTTCTGTCTTAAATTTGCCATAACAGATACCTAAAGAAATAATTTATAAATATCAAGGAAATAGGAGTAATAAACCTGAGAGCTACATTTGACTGACATAACTCACTGAAAGAAGCTTACAAGATAGAAAAATGTATCCAAAGCACTTCCCTTCAGGGAAAAGTAGAAAGTCTCCTCAGCACAATTCAGACATTTAGTAACAATCTTGGTTGTAAACATTTATCCAAACAGTCAACAGGACAAAGAAAATGCTCCTGTGAAAACAGTAACCAGATCTTAGGGCTCTGGTCTTTGAAGTTTGAATATTTCCCCAGAACTGCCACATTCTTCTTTCTCCTATTCCTCTAAAAGATCACAAAAGTAAATTCTCTTTTGTCCCCTCTTTCTGTTATCCTGCCAAAAATACACACTTACTGATAAAGCCCATCAGTGATTCATTACATACCATCATCCCAAGGTTTCCACTATAAATGCCATATTAAATGAGCCTCTTCTGTTTTATTAATGCATAACAGACATTTAATAGCAATGATGGTGCCAATGATTCTTACTGTATCATACCATTGAAACCCAGACGTTTCTGTACAGACAGAAGCAAAGACACTATCCCCCAGGTTCTTTTTCTCCATCTTATTTCCTTAGCAGTGGCAGAGCTGGGATTCATTTGGAAGCAGAAACAGTGGGATGTAACCTTTCTTTTCATATTTCTCCTTTTCTCTACAGATCAATTCCATTTTCTCTATTCCACCACTCATTATCAATTGAGAGAAGAAAGAAAGAATGAGAGAAAGAGGAAGAGAGAGAGGACAAAAAGGGGAGGACAGTCTGGGAATTAATTTAGGCTGAGAATCTATACTTATTTTTAAATTTCTTAACATAAACTAAACAAATACATGAAAATAATACACATTTTAATTTTCTTGAATTTCGTATATAACTACCCCACTAAGGCTTTCCTAAAGCCTTAGTCTTCCCCAGAGCCTTCATCCAAAGCATTAATTCATTTACTGGTCAACGAATAGAGTCCACCATGACTCGTACAAGTTATAGTGCATGTGAATGAACTGTGCGGTGAAGACACTGCTCGGTTTGTGTTTTCTTTGTTGGTCTTGTCCCCAAGGAAACCTCTAAAGCACATATCTTTCTAAGACTCTGTAGGAAGGAGCTGGGACCTGGATCTCCTTTGTGAAAGCACTTTAGCTTCTGGGGGTCTCTGGCTGCTATGATGATGGCCTCCTCTAGACCTATCCACTTTGGGTCCTGATAAGAATCCTCAGTTCTGACCTGGCCCAGGCATCTGGGTCATGTGGGTTAATGGTCCTGGACAAGTACTGTTCCCCCTGTTTCAGCAGATGTCAGCCCCTAAACATACCAAGTCCCAGAGGCAAGGAAGGTGACAAAATTGGCCAGAGCAGCATGTAGGCAGTGAGAAAGTTCACATAAACTAGAATTCCACTCTACCCAGGCATTATCCTAGAAATGAGTGCCTGTTATAGTCCACTGGTGTGAAGTCTTACAAGATTTTGGTCTTCTCAGAGCAGTCTTCTGTCATCATTTTTGCAACTTAGTAGAATGACAATGACCAGAAGTTGGGAGAGAATAGAGGCAGAAAGAGCTTCAGTGCCTTCCCACATCTGTGCTATACCTATAATTCCCTCATACAGACAGCAATAGGGCCTCCACAGATGTTCTCTAGCCAGAGTTCTGTTCTCTGTATTTCCAAAGCAAAACCCAGGAAACTGAAGCATAAGAATACATATCAAAATTGTCAAATGGTATCAGTCACCAAGAATGTCTGATTTCACCTCTGTATAACTCTAATTTGTCTCTTTCTCATCCCCTTCCTGCCACTGACCTCATTTAGAACCTCTTTGCCTATCTATTCTTGACTTTTAATAACCCTTTAAGATACCAAAGGGTCAATAAAACAGGAATGAAAAAAAGGGATGAAAAAATATAAGTGTTCCTACCTCTTGTTTTAGGTATATGTAGGTATACCTAGTCGGGATCTTTTCATTCTCTGTTAACAAGGAATAGAGGCGCCTATGGCCCAGTTTTTCCTGGTCCAGGAAGCCTTCTATAACCTGTTAGCTCACAGGTGAATCCTCTCCCTCTGGTGCAGTTCTATGTAGTCAATAGAATGCCATACTGAGATTCATAATATCTTGTTCTGTCTACCACCTCTGTGACCTCAAGGTTATCACTCAATGCCTGATGAAAGGAATTGTCCAACAAACAAGATGGGTTGTCTCAGAGAGACTATCTATCCGCAGAAGTCCTGGCACATGACTGACGGCCTGCCACATTAGTACATCATGTTCATCAGGCCCAGTACTGAACTCATGATCTTGTCTTCTACTTCCTCCTCCAACCAGTTTCCATTCTCACATTCCCTTGTTGTATGATAGGCACTGCCTTCTACCTAGAAACCTGAGCATCTTCCTCAACTCCTCCTTACTCCCCACATCTAATCAGTACGACATTCATAAATATTCCTTGGAAAGTCTCCCCTTTCCAAGCCCACTGCTACTGCAGTTCAGACTCACCATCACTCCCTGTAGCTGTACAAAATCACTGGACCAGTCTCCAGACTGGCTCTTCCTGGCCTCCAGAATTGCTCTTCCTCCAGCCCATTCCTCACCTACCTGTCTGGTTGAGCTTCCTAAAATAAAAATTTGATAATATCACTCTTTCTTAGAGCCCTTTAGTTGTTTCTTAATGTTACTAAATAAAATCCTGACTTCGTAGCCTGTCTTAGGTCTTGCCCCTACCCACTTTTACACACTAGTCTTCAGTTACTCCCATTAAGTCAGCAATTGTTCACCCCATTCCGCTCCATCAACACCATTCACATGGTGCCTGTAAGCCAGCCTACTTTGCCTCTGGCCTGAGATCACCTTCCTCACTTTGTCGTCGCATTCAAGACTCTGCTGGAGTTTCATCCTCACTGTGATGGGTCCCTTGAACTCCTTCCACTGTGGTACTGTGGCATCAGTCCACACCTCCAGCGTGGCAGTGATAGAAATAGATTGGTTTATATGTTCGCCTCCCCCGCAGAACGTAGGCTCCTCTGATTGAACTTTGTTTGCCCACTGTCTACTTTAGGTCTTAAGCATAATAGGGTTTAATAGGCATCTAATAAATGCTTATTTAAGAAATTTGGTAGAAGGGTTCAGTGTATGAGGGGTCAGCAGGAGAACTGAAAAAGATGACCTTCAAAGTCCTTTCGAATTCTCAGATTTTCATTTGAGGATATTAGTCCCTTCCATAGTTTTGAAATCACATCTACTTATGACCCTCACCCATGACTTCGAGGTACTTCTCAACCTGAGCTTTAGACTAAAATGTCCACCTGCCTGTTATGTAACTTCACACACAAGCTAGTGGATATCTCAAATACATTTCAGTATGTCCAAAATTAACTCACTTGCTCACACAATCTGACCCACCTTTCCTGTTTATTAATGACACCATCCTCCTCCTACAGGCCCATGTTAAGAACATCCAGATGGCACCTTTCTCCTAAAACTAATCTCCACCTAGTCCTGTGGATTCCCCTTTCCCCAAACAAGTTCTTTTTTGTCACTCCATCCCTCTCACAGTCTCCATCAGATTACCTGTGACTCTGATTAGTATTTATTTTATTCTGACTTTCATGATGTATTTCCATCTCTGTCCCAATACAAGATACTGGAAGATTTCTGTATTATGACTGCAAATCCCACAACTCTTAGCAAAGGGTTTGCAGGTAGACAGCAGGTGTTCAACAAGTCTTGGTAGAATCGCTCAATGCATGTTAGGATGTTAGGTTTAAATTGCTTTAGGGGCATGTATCTTGTTATATACTTTTTTGTCCCCCCCAATAGTAAATATAGTAAAAGGCATAGGAAGCAGGAAATACATATATTTTTAAAATTGAACACTGTATCTGGAGTTGCTGCAACAACTGGCTGTAGTTTTAATAAAAAAAACACGCTCTGCTATTGAAAAAAAAAAGTCCCTTAGACTCAGCTCCCAGCTGAAACCAGCCAGGATCCCGGTTTCCCACCCCTTCCAGTGGCCTGATGTGCGGCGGGGGAGGAGCAATGGGCAAGCTGGGCCCGAGGAGCAGGGAAGAGCGAGCTGGGGGAAGTCCCGGAAGTCATTGACCAGAGCAAGCAGCCGCCTCAGCCGGATCAGCTCGGGCTGTGGTCCCAACAATAACAGGAGCGCGGGCCGGGCGAGGGCTGCCGGGGGCCCGAGTTTGGGGGCGGAACCCGGATTGGGGGGGCGGGTGGGACGCTTCCCAAGGCCGCAGTGATTGGAGGAGAGAGATGAGGGGCGGTGGAGCTCGAGGAGTGGGCCGCGGAGCTAACGGGTCGACCGAGGAGAGAGCGTGTTGATTGGGTGACGCAGAGGGAGACGGACCAGAGCCGACCGAGGATTGGCCGTGGCGGGCTGTGAAGGCGTGGCCAGCGCGCGCGAGAGGGAGCGCGAGGGAGCGGGCGACCGCCCTGCCAGCTAGCCGGAGTCCGGGGCGAGCGCGGCGGGCAGGGGTCGGGTTGAGGAACGCGGCGCGGGAGGCGCGTCCCCCAGCTGCCCTCCGCGGCTCGAGCACCCCACTTCCTTCCCTCCCCTCCCTTGCGCTCCGGCCTGGGGTCTCCGGGCGGGGAGCGGAGGGAAGGGACGAAGGAGGAGGAGGTTTCGCGGAGTGAGGGGCGGAGGGGGTCCCGGAGCGGGGCGAAGCGCGCGCTGCCTCTCACTCTCCTGCCGCTGCCTTTGCCTCCTCGCCCGGTGCCGCGGCCCCGGGGCGCCCGCACTATGCAGGCGGACTGCCGGCCGCCGCGATGGCGAGCCGGGCGGTGGTGAGAGCCGGGCACAGCCCTCATCGTTTCCTAGTCCGGGCCGCGGCCGCCGCCCCCGCCCGGGCCGCGATCCCCCTCTCCCGCTCCTACCCCCTCCCTCCCCGCTCCAACTCCTCCTCCCCCTCCTCCTTCCCCATGCCTCTGTTCCTCCTCCTCTTACTTATCTTGCTCCTGCTGCTTGAGGACGCCGGAGCCCAGCAAGGTGAGTGGTTCCCGAGGAGTGCGCGGCGCGCGGAGCCCCGGGTGGGGGCGGGGGGGGGGGCGTCGAGGGAGCCTCCTGGGCGCCGGGTGTCCGGGCCGTTAATGAATCTGCAGACGCGCGGGGTAGGTGCGGTGCGCTTCGGTGCGTGGCCAGACCTGGCCCCGCACTCGCTGGGTTGAGTTGATGAGATGGGCTGTCTGTTGTCCCCCAAGTTGGCGCGGCTTTACTTTTGGGGAATCCCATTCATTTTTCTGAAAAGAGGGAATTGAGACCTTGCTGTGAAGGCCTCCTTTTGGGTATTGTATTCTTCTACTGGGGAAAGTCTTGGAGAGGAAAAGAAGTTTTGGAGATGCGACCCCTAATGTTAAGCTAAATGGATGGATGGACAGAGTAGAAATGCAAGGTAATTAAATAGCATTTAAATCCATTGAAGGCAAGTGATGATAATTATCATCTTTTGTCAATGTGCTCAGGTTCAAAATCGAATGAAGTTTATTCTGGTTATCTTTGAGTGTTGGATTTAGAACATGCTCTTTGCAATCCCTGCCTATTCAGGATGGTGGTCTAGATTGCCTGGGTCAGACACTGGGTCTGGGACCCAAAGCAGCGTACTCTTGCCCAAATGGAGCGTTCCGTGTTAAAAGGGCAAGCCCTTACAGAAAGTGACAAAACTTTTTTCCGTTAACAATCCTTGAAAAAAAACTTTACTGAATACTCATAATGGAAAGAGAATACCAGGCTGATTTCCTCCCCCTTTTAAGTACTTTTTTCAGGCAGCGAAAAGCAATTTTTGAAAGAGTTTGGCATCAGTTATTGAACACGTTTTTCCATTGCATTTCACTGCATTTTATTGCAGTGAGAGGGATAAAGATTGTATTGTTACTTATCGCTGGGAAGGGTTTTGGGTTTTGGGTTTTGGATTTTGGTTGATCTCCACATTTAAGTCCAGCTTAATGTTGCTCTCATGGTTTTCAGTAAAGTATGGAATCATGGCCATAAGCCTGTCATTGTGAAGATGCTGAAACTTTGACAGGCATGTGGAAATAAAATGTAAATGGGAAAAATGTATTTGGTAAACTGACCTCTTTCAGATCTAGGCAGCATTCAGGTTTCAGTTAGATCATCTCCTTAAACGAATTCTTGAACATCAGCATTTAATAAATTAGTGTGAAATCCTTTCCTCCATTTAAGTTTTAGAACCTGTGCTTCTATTTTTCTCCTAGTAGAAAAAGCAAAACAGGCTTATATATGGCTAACACTGATTGATTGGGTCTTACTTTGTGGCAGGCACAGCCCTAAGTGATTTATGTCTATTAACTCACTTACTCCTCACCACAGCCATCTGAGATAAGTATTGTTATTCCATTTCAAATATAAGGAAACTAAGACACACAAAAAATAAGGTACCTTGATACAGAACTCTAACTACATAACCAGAATATTCTGACCATTTTGCTTATTTCAAGATCTGAAACTGTTTATATCATGTTTAAAAAATAATCTTTGAACAGTATAGAACCAGTTAAATGTCTCCCCTCCAAATGAGATAATTGCCTTGCTTTTAGAATTTCTTAAACCTGGTCTAATTAAACATGCAACATTACCTTATTTTTTTAAGTTTAATTTCAGTTTTTACCAAAGCATTTTAACATGGTTCTCTTTCACAGTGTCATGTTATATAAACATCAATGTAGATGAACACAAATAGAAATGATGCTGGTAATTTAAAAGACCTGATTTCTAGTCCACCTGTTTATTGGGTAAATTTTTAAAAATCATTTAATTTCTTTGTACCTCAGTTTTCTACATCAGTGATAAGAGAATATATACCTATTTCCTAGCTTGATGAAAATGAAATGCTAGTACACAGGAGTTTTGAAAAGGGTAAAGTACAAATAGCTATAACTGATTATCATTGTTAATCTTTTTTTTTTTAATTTTTAAAAAATTTTTGGCTGCGTTGGATATTTGTTGCTGCACGCAGGCTTTCTCTAGTTGCGGCGAGCAGGGGCTACTCTTAGTTGCGGTACGCGGGCTTCTCATTGCGGTGGCTTTTCTTGTTGTGGAGCACGGGCTCTAGGTGCGCGGGCTTCAGTAGTTGTGACACGTGGGCTCAGTAGTTGTGACACGTGGGCTCAGTAGTTGTGGCTCGTGGGCTCTACAGTGCAGGCTCAGTAGTTGTGGCGCACGGGCTTAGTTGCTCCGCGGCATGTGAGATCTTCCCGGACCAGGGCTTGAACCCGTGTCCCCTGCATTGGCAGGCGAATTCTTAACCACTGCACCACCAAGGAAGACCCTATCATTGTTAATCTTGAGCTTACTAAATTGATAAAGTAAGGGCCATTTAGGTATACATTGCCTGAAAACTCAGGAATCGTATGGGATTTGAATTCCCTAATTTTTAAAAATTATATTTCTTACCCAAAGAACCCTGATGAGGTCTGTGGTGGAATTGCAGTCAGTGTTACTAGTCTTTTCCCTAACAGATGTGCTTTAGGGTCCACTGGGATTCTTCACATAACCTAAAAAGAAGTCAGATTTCAAAATGAGAAGCAGTGCTTTAAAAAGCCTATAGAATTTTTAATAATGGGAATGTCTGCAATATTGTAATGTTAAGTTACAAGCTGGAGTTTTTACTCTCTTTTATAAGAAGTTTTGGTAAGAAGTCTGGAAGGATATAATTTTAAAAAAAGATAACAGTTGTCTTTTGATGATAGAGTTGTAGATAATTTCTTTATGCTTTTCCAGATGTTCTGCAATTTACATATAGTCACAATAAAAAATAAGCTGTGAAAGAATGTTTTGTGATATATAGATTTCTTTTTTCCCTTAGCCAGCCTAGGTAGAAATGCATTGAACGTGTATGCTGAGGTAGAACTGTGCTTCAGGATTTTTTTTTAATCTTTCAGACATCATTTTGAAGTAGCAGAAGATACTACACTCATTCCAATTAATGCCGTACATACATAGCTATTCCTCAGCAGATTTTCTGCTGACCAAGTGTTTTTTCTTTTTATTTGGCCCAGAATAAAATTTATCATTGGTCTGAAAACTTGTCAACCTTTCACAACAGAGATGTATTTTAACCAACCTTATTTCATTAATATATGTATAAATTCTGTTTATTCACATCTGTTTAACTATGATGGTGTTTTAGGCATGGCTTGTATTTGTGTATTTTGAGTTCTAAGTTTGATATTAAATTTACCTTCAAAGTCTTTTTCTTTTTTATTGAAAGCATTTTTTCCGGTAGAATGTATGTCTTTCTAAAAAACTTAAATTTGTGGAACTTATTATGCTGATTGTCTATTTGCTACCGTAATAAATTAACTTAGTAGGAAGTTGAGGGTCTACTGTGAATGAATTTAAGTCTCTGGTTTACATTATGACTGTAGGAATTTGTGTCACCTCATCTTAGGAGTTCAGCTTCCTCATTTGTGTCATGGAGGGTTTGCCTACCTTCTGGGTTCGAGTATTATTTGAATGTGGTAAAATATCAGAGGGATTAATTTTAAAAATCCATTGAGACTGACTTTATTCCTATTAACATGAAATGTTTGTGAAGGTAGTGATTTTTGTTGGCTAATTTATCTATCAAACAAATCAGTTTCTTTCTTAAAAAGAATCATTCAATTTCACAATGATATTTGAACTAATGTGTGAAAAAAATATACAGTCTGTCAAGTAGTGCCTTTATTTGCTTGTGATGTGGGGAAATAGTTTTTGAACACTATTTGTGAATTGTCAGAAATGAAGAACATGTCCCTCTGCAAAGAACGTTTGTGATTATTAGTAATATTGACATTGTTAATTTAGAATTTTCCATTATCTTTTTTTAGGTCTGATAAAACATTAGGGCTCTTATATGTACTTACTGTTCAGAGGCAAAAATCAGAGCATCCTTTTTCTGCTATATTTCTGATTAATTTTACATAGTGAAAGTTAGAAATATAGCACGTATTCCATATGTGTTAATGATCAGATTTTAAATCCACATTTTAAAAACTTGTAAATGAAAAATTAATTGTAAAATTACATGTTAATGATTTTTAGGTAGATTTCCCAATGTTATCAGCAGAGAGAAAACTTTATTTCCCTCTGGAAATAGTTAATAGTTCTATTTGAACATCTAAGCTTCATTCTAGAAGACCAACATTAAAAAAAAAAAAAACTTAAAATAGTGAAATGGGTATGAGTTAAAGTACCAGAACTAAAACACAAATGAATTAATTAATTTCCAAAAAGAAAGAATCAGATAGTATGATGAGGAAAGGCTAGATTTACATAGAGTTAGATTTTAAATTTAGGACTATACTTTACAAAATGAACCTGGGGTGTGAAAGCTCAGGTGGTAATACTGGGTATGAATTGAATGCATGCAAGTAGTTTCCACTTGGCACTTCTTGACTAGTTGGAAAGATGTGGAATGATGACATAAAATTATAAGGATCAGGAAAAGCTTTGTAGAGATAGTGATATTTGCTAAATGTAAATAGTGATATTTGCTAAATGTGATTGTTGAAATATGAAGTGAGACAGCTTGGCAGTTTTTCTTGTGTTGCTCATGGATTCAGTTTACTTTATAACAACCTTATGGCCTTAGCACTTTATTTATTTTAAAAATATTGTACAGATAACAATTATATAACAATTACTCAAAACCAAAAACTTAACTAATAATTATCCACAGTCCTACCCCCTTATCTATCCATTTATAATTTTTGTCTTCCTTTCTAGTGCATATTCACATACCTACATAATCTTATGTGGTTGTAATTTTAATAGTGTGGTGTTAAGTTCTGTAGACATATCATGTTAAAATTAATTTGTAGGCTGATTTAGCACACAGAAGCATACTTTGAAAATACAGCAAGACAAAAATTTCAAAATCTAAAAATTTTTCACAGGACATTCATTATTTGTGAAGTAATTATTATATTGTTTAGAACTGCTATTACATTATTTTCTTTATTTGATTAAATTCTTCATTCAGGATAGGACCTTTGAGAAAGTATGTCAGTTCAAAGTATTAGTTTAGAAACACATAATGCTAATTTTCCAGGTCCTTATGTGGATTAAATCAATATACTCCCATGAGGACAAAAAATACAGATATTCAAATAAACTAGAATTTAATGAATGCCAGTGTCCACTGAAGCAGATGGTGTAATGGGGTGATCTTAAAACGTTGCCAGAACATCACCTACTAGGTCCACCTGCACTCTAAAGGATATGTAGTTGAAAGAAGAACTTTGGTTAGCTGCTTGAATCATGGGGAAGACCGCAGATGCAAGCTCCCTCAACTGCTTTCTAAGGAGAGTAGGCCAGGAGTTCCTTTCCTTTGTGGAGTACAGTGCATGTGAGTTTGCAGTTTAAGTGTGCAAACTTAATTGCTTGGGATAAGAAAGAAGATGCTGGTACTCTTTATCATTCTCTCATTAAAAACTCTCAGCATGGAAGAGTACCAACTATACTCTCCTAGGGATGTGTGCACATTGGTCAATAGAGTCCTGAGACAGTTACGATAGAGTAAAATATTGTCATTGTCTTCAGAGGTCCTACAGGCTAGTTGGGGAAATAATTATCTTCATGTTGGAGTATATGGATAAATAACCAAGGGAAGTTGCACAGTGCTGCGAGTTTGTAAGGGAGAGAGAGTTCACAATACCTGGGAAGTAGGAAAAAACCTTGCTGATAAAATGATTTTAAGCAGGTAAGCTTTTAGGACTGGTAGGTTTCTAGTTCACAGGGATGGCAGACATTTCAGGAGTTAAGATCACAGCATCAGAACAGCAGGGAGTCAGGAAAGCATGTGAGTGTCAAAGCCATCCTTGCTGCAATGAGTAGCATGCCTCAGCCTCTGGTCCTGGCCCATTGCTTCCTCCTTGAGCCCAATACCCTGCACACTTGCCCCATGTTTGGGCAAATATGGTTGCTTTCTAAGGACCAGGGTTCTGTGCACTGGGGTACTGCCCTCTTGGAGCTATGTTAATACTTCCATAGTGTGGCCAGCAGCCCCTTTATAAGATACAATCCAAACTCCTTTGCATATTATATATGTAATTTTTTCAGAGTCTGGCCCCTCCCTTTCTCTCTGACTTAATCTCATGCCAGCATCCCTCACCCTTTGTATACAGCTCAGGTATAAGACTGAGATTTTTATTCCTCTAATATATAATTTCATCCTGTTTTGCCTTGTTCCTGATACTGATCTCTTTACATGTGTCATTTTCTCCACTTGAAGAGAAAGAGCCCCTTTCCTTGTGTGCTTGGTAGCCTCCTTATCATCCTTCAAAACCCTTCTTGGGTATCATACCCTCTAGGAAGAGTTCTCTGTCACCACACACACTCATCTCCAATAGTAATTTCCTGTTTTTTCTGTTCAGTCATTAATCACAATGTACATTAAATATTTGTTTCTGGCAGAGAGTTTTATTCATTTTCTTATTTCTAATACTTATCATGATGTCCATCATTCAAAAATATGAATTTAGGGGAAATCCCTGATGGTCCAGTGGTTAGAATCTGGCACTTTCACTACTGAGGGCCCGGGTTCAGTCCCTGGTCGGGAGCTAAGATCTCACAAGCTACTCGGCGGTGCCAAAAAAAAAAAAAAGAATTTAGAGCTCATTTCTGCAGTGAATCTGCTGCCCGAAGCACATTATTTGGAGTTAGTCTCTGGGCACCTGCATGCCCTTCACACTGTTGTCCTTTGTCTGATTCCCTCAGTCAGCAATCAGAGCCTGGGCTTCTCAGTTCCATGAAAATAGAACCCTTTCTTGAACCTTAACCTACTTGCACAGGGCCTAACATTCTGTGCAGTGTTTTCCCAGCCTCCCTCTTCCCAGGAGCTAGACCCCTTTGCTTTTGTAATGAGAGGAGTCCTCCTTCAACTGCAACTCTGAACAGAGCCATGGTTTCTACTTAAAAAACACTGCTGTGCTCCCCTGTCAAATAGGTGGTCTTTAAGAACTGTGCTAGCCTAAGTCAGTGTCAGCAAGTGGGGTGCACTCCTTTGCCCTCTCTTTCAGATTCTGATTTGAATAGCCACCTCCAGCCTTATAAAAGTCCCCCTAGTTTTGGTTCTAGTAGTTGCCTGCCTCCTTTTTCTTTGCCAGCCGAAATTCCTGGATAACATTCAGGTAGCTACAATAATTTGGTGTCAGGAAAGTAATGAGAAGCAGGCTGAAAAGGTCAGTGGGGACAAGACTGTGGAGAACTTTCCTTGTGGGGCAGACTGAAGAGTTTGTACCTGTGATGTTAGCAATGACATCATCCTTAGGTACCTCTGCTTCTACCCAGTCCATCTCTAGGTTCACTTGTCTCAGCCCAGGTTAGTCATCTCATTGATGCTTTTCCCCTCGTCCTTGACAGATCCCAAACCTGGCCCATGTGCCAGTCCCCACTGTCCTCTTTCTCTGGTTCTGGACAGCTTAAGGTTGCAGGAGAAAGGCATGTGGCCTTTGTGACTAGATCTGCCTCAATAAGGATGACTAATCAACCCTCACGTGGGGATTTCTGCTCAGCACAGTAAAACTTTGCCTCCTGCCTTGCCTTTTCTTCTTCCTGAAATCATCTCTTACACCTTATCCAAAACACTGCTTCATCAGGGAATATAAGTTGTGTTTTAGTATAATTTAAACTTCTGTGGTGCTTCTTACCTTGTACCTGGAAACATGCTCAGGATGCCACTGGCTTGTATATACATCTGTCAACTCGTTGCTTTCCAGGTACCTTATATCTCTGCTTTTTTCAATGACCAACTTTCTGACAAGTAGACTACATCTGTGCTGTACATTTTCTTAGTGTCCAGCATGCAAAAGATATTTGTTAATGATGATTCCCTCGCAGTTTCTGCTCTTCTGAAACTGTCACTTAAACTGTGAGATTCTTTTTTTTCTTTTAAACCTGAGAGCTTTCTTTGTCTTCACTATTTTTTACGTGGGTGGACTTTGAAAGTATGGAGATATTGGAGTCAGACATACTTGGATTTAAATACTAGGCATGTCACTCTCAATGTTTTGAAATGTATAACTCACCTCTCTAGAATGTATGAGGGCTGCGATCAAATCTGTTGGGTAGTTGATAAATTTTGGTTCAATGAGTGAAACAACGTGTGAATGAAAATTTTGTTTCTCTTTCCCTATTCTACAGTTAAAATTTCCATTTTCAAGTGTTTGCTTTCTACTGAGATCCAGTGCTTCTCCATCCTTCTGCCCCTTCTCCCCATCCCACTTATTGTGTAGGAAAGTTCACCCTTAGCTTACTTAGTGAGAGGGGTCAGACCACGCAGTGGAGGCTTGTGACAGCAGGGCGTGATTGTTCACATATGTCCTTTCCTGGCCTCCAACCCACCCAGACCGTAATACTGGTTTTGTCCCCTCCCTTTTGACCTCTACTTTCTCTCTCCAACTTCCTACCTGTTGATAGATTTTAGCTTTCTTTGCTCTCCACCCTCAGATCATTTTCAGGTTCATGGTTTATCCCTTTCTTCTTGGTATGCCCTGTTTCTGGTTACTCTTTTTGTCCTAGATGCTAACTTTATAGGTCTGGATATGAGACAGACATTCTGTTGCATGGGTGGAGGAAGAGTGTTTTGGTTAGTGAGGTTATAGGGAACAGAAAATTAAATCTGCTTAAAGTAGAAAGGAAAAGTATTGGGACCATTCTGAGGTAACTTGTGGAATCTTCCTAAGAACTGAGCCAACCTAAGCCCAGGGAAAAGCAGGGATGCAGCTGGACCTCAGACACCAAGAACTCAGCTTAATTCTGTCTTGTTACAGTCTTGCTTTCTCTGCATGGAACAAATAATGGCTGCTGGCAATCCTCAAGGCTTGTAGCTTCAACACTGGAGAGATTCTGGGGTTTCCCTAACATACAAGGTCCAAAAATGAGTGCAGGGCAAGTTGGCCTCACGTTGGCCCAGTGTGAGTCAGTACCCACCCTTGAACCAGTCAAATAACCAGGGGGCATGAGGTCATATGAAAACTGTTGCAAACTGCAGAGTAGTTCCCAGAAGGAAAGTGGGGTACTAGATACATAGAGGCATCATCTTTAAAGAGAGTGTTCACATTTATAGAATCCAGTGCTTTTTAGATAAGTTATTACCAAACCCTCACAATTACCTTGGGAGATGGGTGGTATTATTCCCATGTATAGCTGAGGATTTAGAGGTTAAGTGCCAGGATCATCTCAAAAGTTGGCATAGCTAGAATTTAAATCGGGAAGTCTGTCTGATTCCCAAGCCTATATGTACTTTTCTCCTGTTATCACTTACCTACCAAGTGCCTACCACTGGCTTGTTTGGGTTAATTATTTTCTAAATTCAGCAACATGTGTTAAGAGGCTGGTAGGCCCTATTTCTATGTCTGCGGCTACCAAGGCGAACAGAATGCATTGCCTGTCTGTGACAGAGCTTTACAGCTGGTGTGGCAAAGCGACATAAGTATGCATAATTAAGCATATTCGGTACAGTAAAGAGACTTCGATGATGGAAAGGGAGAGAGAGACCAGGGCTTTCAGAAAGGTTTCCCAAAAGAGACAACGTTGAGTAGGTATTTGCCAGGTGGATATGAGGAGGAAGGACCTTATTCTCTGCAGAGCAGAGTAGCACGTGCAGTGGCGGAGGAGAGAGAGCGTGGAGCATAGAGGGAGTCACCCACAGTTCCAGAGCTGGAGCAGAGAGGTTGTGGGAAGAGTCAAGAGATGAGATGGGAAAGGGAGTCCAGCGACAGATTATTATGGACTTTGTATCCTTGCTGAAGAGTTTGAGGTTTTATTGTATCACCGGTGAAGAACAGTTGAAGGATTTTTAAATAAGGGACCTACGTGACCCAATTGGTGTTTAAGAAACTGGCAGGAGTGTGGGCAGTGGATTAGAGCAAAGAAAGGAAGTGGGGAAACCTGTCAGAGAACTATTACAAGGGCCTGCACTCCTTAAGAGGGACGAAATTTAGAGATATTAAGGAAACAATGTATAAAACTTAATGACCAGTTAAATTTGAGAGAGCAAAGGTCATTTAAAAATGCTGGGGTTTTTTTCTTTCTGGAATCCTCTTCTCCCTGCTTTCCACCTCCCTCTTCCACCAGTATTCCTGCCTAGTTAACTGTTATTTATCCTACACACGCACGTACGCACACGCACGCGCGCACAGACACACACCCTGTCATATCCATTACTTCCCTGCAACACTCATCGTCCCTGAAATTATTTACTACGTCTGTCGTACTATTCTGTAAACTCTGTAAGGACAGGGGCCTTGTCTGTCATTTCTCTTGTTCCTAGCACCTGGTTCAGTGCTTGGCACATGGAGGATGTTCCCTGAATGCTTGGGGCACGTTGAGTTTGAAGTGCTGTGGAATTTCTGAGCAGAGGAGCTCAGTACAGAAGTAGATGACACGTTTGAGGGTTAGGGGAAAGGCTGGAGACTACGGAGCATTCTCCCTTTCTGTGGTAGCTGAAGTTGTAGGGTGGGGAGATGGCCCAGGCAGCACAGAGGGCAGGGAAGGAGCTCTGGAGAACAGCAGCATCAGCAGTCAGTAGTTGGAAGATAAGTCAGCTAAGGTGCTGGAGAAGTTGCAATTAGAGAGTCAAAAGAAGAACTAAGATGGGGAAGAAGAGTTTTAAAAAGGAGGGAGGAAAGATAAGGAAGGAAGATGGGAGGGAAGGAAGGGACAGCGATGCCACATGCTGTAGAAAGGTCACAAATGATAAAGATGGGAAAGTATTGACTTTTGGCAGCTCAGAAACAGACCGCTTTAGTGAAGAGTACATTGGAGAGGTAGGTCTGCCTTTCCTAGGGCTGCCGTAACAGATTGCCACAAATTTAGATGGCTTCAGACAACAGAAATGTATTGTCTTATAGTTCTGCAGGCTAAAATTCTGAAAGTAGGGTATTGGCAGGGCAATGCAGTCTCTCTGAAGGCTCTAGACCAGGGTCCTTCCTTACCCCTTCCTAGTTTCTGGCAATTGCAGTCTTTGGAATCCCTTTGCATCATTCCAGTCTCTGTCTCTGTAGTTATGTGGTATTTTCCCTGTGTCTGTATCCGTGTCTAGATTTTCCTCTTTTTATAAGGACACCAGACATTGGATTAGGGTCTGTCCTAATCCAGTATGGCCTCATTTTAAATTGATCACATCTGCTAAGACCCTGTTTCCAAATAAGGTTACATTCACAGGTACCAGCAATTAGGAACATATAATTTGGTTGTTGGGACGGAGGTGGGCGGGGGGGGGGGGGGGGGCGGGGAGAGTACAATCCAACCACAACCCTTTGGAAGCTGAATTGCAGTATTTTGAGCCTAGAACGGGAAGCAAAGAAGTAAGACATCGAATGTAGAGAACTGAAAAAAGAAAAAAAGAAAAGAAAAAAAAGAGAAAAAAAAAGTGAGAAAGAAAGTGGTAGATGTTGGGGAACACTGGCTGGAGAAAGATTTTTTTGTGTGTTTTTTTTTTTTGGTTGTTGTTGCTCTTAGTTTTTGAAATTTGTTAAAGTGCAGATCCTTCCTAGGCTCCACTGCAGAGCTACTTTCCAGTATATAATTTGCAAAAAAAGGCAAAATTATACATGTCATGCAAATATAAAATTAACACATGTCAAAGATTTTATTCAACTCATTAATTAATGAAGGAACCAGTAAGAAGTTGAAACATGTCCAAAGAATATTTGAGAAACTAGGTGTTTATAGGTAGTTTTAGGCTGTGATTGCTAGATTGGATGGCTAAAACTGTTTAATGGCCAATAGGGCCATAAACTCTAACATGTGGGATTATTTTTTTCAACTATACGGAAATTATATGCATCTCTACAAGACAACAGTCTACAAGTTTATGTGTAGCCAAGACTGGGACCTTTAATCAATGATAAACAACAAATCCAATTAAGTATTTTGCCCTAGGTTTGGCCTCTATGACATTTAAAGGATCTGCTGCTCACTTTTATTTTTTTAACCTATTTCCAAGTTTCAGGTAATGTTTCTGACATATTTATTAGAATCTATGGAGACAGAGATGGGGCCTGAGAACCTTTACGTTAAATAGCCCTTAGGTGGTTCTAATGTTGAATAAATTTTGAGAACCACTGAGTAAGAGAATGCCGAGTGGCTTTCAGTGCCCATCTGAGATCAGAACCTATTACTCTAATGACAACTATTCCCTGGATTGTGTGATTTTTTTCCCAGTAGTGCTCAGCTCCTGGGCAAAGAGAGTTCATATGATCCAGGGTGGAGGGCTTGCCAGGCAGATCCTCAAGAAGGACATAGTGGCAAGGAAGTGAAGGTACCAGGAAGAGTGTAGTTCACACACTGGACATGAGGTCCAGGCTGGGTAGGGAAAGAGATGAGGCTAGGGCAAGATAGTAGATGGGGAGAAAAGAGAGAAGTTCACAGAAAGTGTGCAGTGGGTATAAGAGAGCAGAAGGGTCAGGAGACTGACCGAAAGAGTGAGACATTAAAGTTGCTGAGATTTCACAGGTGGGAGTAATCTCCGTTAATGGCAAAAACAGTCTAGGTTGTGGTTTCATGAGTTACCGAAGTGAAGTAGAGGTCACTGGGGAGAAGATTAGTGAGAATTACTTTCTCATGATTTACACTTTTCACAAGACACTGTACTTGAAGCTTTAAAGCTGATATAAATCTTCTAAAGTAATGAGCCATTGTTCTGATACCTTAGCTAGGTTGTGGCCAAACTGCACCAGACCTACATGTGATGAGCAAAAGCCTTTCTGGTCTTTTATGACCATAATTACCCTCAAACATTTATTGAGCACATTAGTATGGGTTAGGCCCTTGATAGTAGGTGTTTTCATACAGTATCTCTTTAAATTCTTACCCTCTGTGGTTTGAGATGTTAGTGTACCCATTTTACAAAACTCAGCTTTAGCATCAGTAAACAACCTTCTCAGGGTCACAGTGAGTGGTAGGTAGGGCATTCAAATTCATCAAGTGACTCCAGAACCAATTTGCTTAACCATTATGTACTATGTAGAGTGTGTGCTTGGTGGGGATCGGAGAGGATTTATACATCTCACATTCCTCCATGTGATTCAGTTTTGTAAATTATCACACATGCAGAGATGAGTGTGGGCTTAAAAAAGCTTGAGCTGAGAGCTATTTCTTTTCCTTTAAATTGCCACAGTAACCCTCTTTAGGCTCTCAGTGCATATCCATCTTAGGCAGTATTAAAAAAAATGAGTGAATTAAAATAGGACCTTGAATTATCTTTTTGAGATTGTTGTGATGCAACTTTAAAATCTTAAAGTAACAGGACTGGTATAGTACTTTTTACTCTAAAAATTCGTAGTGCTAAATAAGAGATTAAAAATCTTCACTGTAGTCAAATGAAATAGGATATCCTTGTTAATGCTTGCAAGTTATTCTTTTGAACACTTTTCTACTCTCTAAATGCCTTATTTTCAGTTTATTATAAGATCGCACAGATGTGTTACAAGATGTGACAGAATGACACTTATTTAGAGGAAGTATATAGTCAAACTCACCTGTTCACAGTGACGAAAATCCTTGAAAGCTTATTGGAAAAGTATAAACCTTTCCTAGTTTCTAAGAATTGTAATGAAAGTTACATTGCTCTACATTTTTGGAATATTTGTGCAAGCTTCCTGCTTTTGTCTTTGTTCTTGTTAAAGAAAGTATTTTTAGAAGTCATACTGTGTTCATGTTAATAAAATTAAATAATTAAGATAACTTATATTATTTTTAATAGTAATGTGACTAAAATATGGGGTTAGCTGGAGAGTCGCATAAAATCAGCATCATGAGCACATACTTATCCAAAAAAACACACTTGGTTTGAAGTTTAGAAAGCAACCTAAAATAAGCATGTGTTCTTTGTTGTATTAATTCATTATTATTTAAATTAATGTTCTTTGTGTTTTCTCTAGGGAAAAGTAGTTTAAAAAAATTACTCAGCTATTTTCCTGGAACAGTATCAAAATTTGTATCTGGCTTAACACATCTGACCTGACAGTCTTCAGAGGAAGCGAACACATGTTCTATGAGTAATCCCCTAGATAAATCTGCAGCCAAACAACGGGACAGTGAGATCAAATTCCAGTGTCTTTTCTCCACTGAAATAAAATTAAAATTCAAAAATTACATTTACAGGCTTCTATCCCTTATGGTCAGTTACAGTCTGGTGGAGACCATCTGCGGCGGCGGCGGGCGGGGGGCAGGGGAGGAGAAGAAGAAGCTGACAGTGATGGTGGTGATGATGGAGTTGGAGAAGGAGAAAGAGTTGTCGATGTGGTGGTGTTGGTGAGAGTGAGTGTATGGATTGGTCCTACAATACCCATTTTGAAAATTATTTTTCCAGTAGTGGTTACACTCTCTTTGTCAATTCTGCCTTGTAAAAATGAGTAATAGTAGGTGGTATTAGCCTGATCACAGATTATTATTCTTTCCAGTTACAAAGCTTAGCAGAAAATCTGGAGACTTACTTCCTGACCCTATTACCATCCTTTTTCAAACCCCAATGTTAAATGAGGGCCCCTGACCAAGAAAAATACTTGAGGGCTGTAGACTAATAAGAAGGACCTTTTTTTCCCTTTAACTTAAAGAAAAATAAAGCATTCTGTTTACTTCTTTGACCTTGTGGGGAAAACTGTTCCCTGGGTTGTACCCTCAGCAAGTACAACAGCATTACCCTTTGAGCCAAAGGAAAAAGAACTAAACCCAGATCTTCTGTTGGAGATCCTAGCCTTTGCTCTACGTCAGCCCGTCTCAACCTCCACACTATTTGACTTTTAGGATCTATCACCCTTTACTCTGGGGAGCTGTCGTGTGCATTGTAAGATACTTCAGCAGCATTCCTGACCTCTACCCACTAGATGCCTGTGGCACCCCCCCACCCCAGAATTGTTCCAGTGTCCTCCACGCACATTTGAGAAACCCTGCTCTCAGTATATTAGGTGATTTGTTGATAATATTTTCTAGATTTTAGTGTTACTTTTAAATATTTTGTCCTATTTTAAGTATTTTGGTGTAGAATAGGCTTCGCTTTTAAGAACTGTAAAAATAAACTGGAAGCACATGTTCTAATTTGGGGGTAAAAGTGAGGACAAGATCTTTTTCTGATTTGAGAATTCAACATTGTCACCTTTGGATGCCTAGTACAGTGTTGTTCATTGCACAGGTGGGGACCCTTTAGTGGGTCAGGAAGATATATTTAAGACACTATTGAATCAAGGTGTAAAATACATTTCTTACTTTGGAATAACAGAGAAAAACATTTGAAAACTGCTGGCCTAGTGTCCCTTTCCAACTGTAATATTCAAAACATATACTTCATAGCAGTAGGTATTTGGCCAGGCCAGCTTAAGCTATTTATCTAGTCAGGTTACACTTATCAAATAGTCTTGGAAATATGGAACATTCAAATTTGTGCATTGCAGTAGATTTGAGACTTTCTTTTAACTTTAGTTTCTGGTGCGTATCGTCTTGTTTGCGAGAGGAGGAAGCTCTGAACTCCATCACATATTTTAGAACATTCTTGGCACGTTACTTGTGGACTGTTCATACCCTCCCCCTACACAAGATGCTGAAAAAAGACAGCTCCATTTTAATTGTTTTCTTCATCACCATGCATGCAAAAGTCCTGTTTTTCATCAGTTAGTATTTATTTTGTTAGCTTTTGTAGGAACTGTGCTGTATGGAGGAAATGGCAGAAAACATTTTGTGCATTTATTGAGAATCAAACATAAATATGAGCATAAAGATATTTAAGAATTGCTCCTAACACTCTGCTTGTAATCTTTTTGTAAAATTCATTTTAACATGACAACTTTAAGTTAAATAATAGCCTGTGGGGAATACATTAAATGCGACAATCTGCCATTACTAAGTCCTGACTTCAGCTGTTAATAGCAATATTCTTGGCTTTCTGAAATCCATCAACACTTCTAATCACTTAAGAAGCTGCCTTAGTTTCATACTTACTAAAGAAAATACATTTATAGTTTGAGTTACTTCATTTATTCAGGGCTACTTTTTAAAGATTGAAACACTTCCAGAAAGCTCGTTTTCATCTTTTCAGTAGTAGCAGAACATTTTTGACTAGTTTCATATTTTTAGAAGATCTGTCTTAGGATGGTTGTCTTTTTCTCTAAGGAAAAATGTTAATGATTATTCAAAAGTTTTTTATATTACAATTCATTTATTTTCACAAGGGAGGTTTTTACATCCTTATGTTTTTAATTTAGATAATATCCAATAGAGATATTCAAGGTATTTTCATGGTAGTTTCAGGGGAAATTTGTGGTTATTTTACTTTTCCTCTGAGTTGTATAACATTCTAAGTTTTATATTTGCAAAAGATCAGTGGCTGTGTCACACAAAAACTCACAGGTTTATTTAATGGTGGCTTTTTGTATTATGATGTTATTGAACTGCTATGCCTAGTTCTTGTGTGTGGAGTGAAGGCAAGTGTAGAAGATAGGTGAAGTTTAATGTTGGTTAAAAGCTAAGCTTTATGTGAGAGAGATTTGTTTAAGAAGCCAGATTGCTGGTTGACCTGTGAAAGCAGACTAAGTAACAGTACTAGTGTGGATTTGGCAATAAAATTTCTTTATCAGCAAAAGATATGAAGTATTGTCATCAGAATCTAGGTACAGAGTTGTTGTTCCTTCCTTAAAGCTAGTTTTGAGACTAGTTTGAGATAACTTTTTCATAGGTTAATGTACAGTTTCCTTATTCATTCAATTAATAAACATTTATTTTGCAACTACTACTTGTAGATACTGTATTCTTATTCATAGGCTTTTAAAGCTTTCATCTGTTCTAGTAAATGATATTAGCACTACGCTGTTCTTAAAAATAAAAAATCAGTATAAAATTCTGTTACACCCATCTGTATCCATATTGAGGTTAAAACTCAGAAGTGTCACTTCTAATATAGTTTTCTTTGTTTTAAGTTCTGAACTCTTCCAAAAGGTGATTATAAATAGCTCATTTGAAAGAGAAAATACTATTATTTTGAAAGGATGTATTCATTTTCCTATTAAAAAGACATCCATTTGAATCCCATCGTTAGGAATGCTAAGCAGTGCAATTGGAGCAGCAGCTAAAACTTCTTAATCAGTATTAACGCCTCCTTCCAGGCGCTCAGTAAAATAACAAATTTTATGATAAAGGGAAGAATGCAGATATTTGATTTTTACAAACAATGTGTTAACTGTTTCCATATTCAGTTGCTGAAGAAATTTCTGGAGCAAATAATGCTGCTACCAAGATATGAAGGTCATTTTACTAATCTTTAATAAGTCTAATAAACTGTTTTTTTGTTGTCATTCTATAGGGGAAAATGAGGCTTTTGGGGAGGGACAACTGAAAAGTCAAATTTCAGTAGAACATAAAATTAAACTATGAAATACTGCTTTAATGCCTTCAAGAAGGAATGCCTTACATCGTGTAATATGGTCAGAAATCTGCATGATCTTTAGTATAGTTTAAGTGTTTTTAGAAATCATTTGACTTCTCACAGGGATTTTTGAAGGGGTTTGTGCTATTTGTAACTAAATAGATGAAGCTGATCATATACATTTATTTTTATAGTTGACATTTATTTTGAACAATTACTATGAATTGATACTCTTTTAAAGACTGGATTTATTATGACATATATAATTATTGCTAAGTTATGTTTACTTCTATTTATTTTGATTGGAAAGTTCTTTGAACTCATAAATTATACCAGTAATCATTGATTATTTTAACCTAACCTGGCTTCTCCTGGCTCCTGTGAGTAGACCTACTAAGAACTATGTTGTCTGTTTTATCTTGTGTAGGGAATGTATTGGTGGTACAAAATATCTGACGTCATACATATTTTAAAATCTTCACAAAAAATCCTGATTATTTGTAGTGTAAGTCAAAGATGTAAAGAATAATTTATCGTCCTTTTAACTTTTTTTTTTAAAGGTGATGGATGTGGACATACTGTACTAGGCCCTGAAAGTGGAACCCTGACGTCCATAAACTACCCACAGACCTATCCTAACAGCACTGTTTGCGAATGGGAGATCCGTGTAAAGATGGGAGAGCGAGTGCGCATCAAATTTGGTGACTTTGACATTGAAGATTCTGATTCTTGTCACTTTAATTACTTGAGAATTTATAATGGAATTGGAGTTAGCAGAACCGAAATAGGTAGGAAATTTTCAATACGTCATTGCCCCAAGTTTTAAAACTGAAGCAGTGTTTGATACTTAACATTGAATAACTATGCTGTATAGGATATGTGGGAAATTATTGAAATGTGTGGAAATCTCAAAGTTGAATCTTCTTTTGGGGAGAGAAGATTCTTATCTGTTTATTCACTTTTCTAATAAGCCTGTGTTGGTACATTTGCAACAAGATGCCACTCTACTGCTTCTGAGGAGGAGGAAGTTAATTATCTTTTTTTGTTCATTTTGTTTTTCTTTGACCATTTTACCTGCAGTTAAAGAATGTAAGTATAATTCATGCTTAGGAGTCAGTATATCATGGTAATTAAGAGCATGGGTTTTGGATCCAAACTTCCTGATATTAAATACTTCTGCTATTAGCTTGCTGTGTGACCTCGGGCAAGTTACCTTATCTCTGTTTCCTCACTTGTAAAATAGGGCATGAACTAGTACATGTAAAGTGCTTAGAACTGTACCTGACATATAATATATGCTTAGTAAATATTAGCTGCTGTTGTCTTTATTCTTAGCTAAGAGCATCTGGTTCTCAATTATGGCTGCATATTAGAGTCACTTGGGAAAACTTTTAAATAATACTATATACCTGTCCCCATTCTAGAGCAGTTCAATCAGAATTTATTCAGTGGGATCCACACCTCAGTATTTTTAAAGCTACCCAGGAGAATATACTTTGAGGTCAAGTTGAGAACCTTTGGCTTAGAGATCAGCACCTTTCTCTGAAGCAGGAAACATAGCAAAATTTGTAAGGCTGTCTTGGTGAAATAACATTATAACATAAAGAACTCTAAAATTCTCTGTGAGTTTATTTGGAAAGACTTATTGATACAGGTGTGTAACATGTCTTTCAGAACTGTAATTGGAGCCCACTATCTTGTTCTTTAAGCATCATGTTCATCTTCTGGCCTCCTCTCTGTCTCTAGTCAAACCATTCATCTCTTCTCCACTTTTTGGCCTCTTATCTATGAGAGGAACAATTCCTGGCCTGCTTACCTGGCTGCTGATTGATAACCTCTGTTGTCTCCCAATCAACTCTTGATTAACCTGGGTGCTTGATCACCACGTGCATATTGCCACAAATATATGGTCTCGGATAAGCTTTTAGAAACTCGAATCGCCTGAGGATCTAGAAAACACTGTTACTATAATACTGATAGAAGACAGTTGCATATTAAGTGCCTCCTGAGTAGATGCAATAGGGAGTAAATGGTACCACCTCAGCAGTCTTGAAACAATAATACAAAAAGTGAACCACAATCTGATCATGCCTCTAGCAGTTTACATGAAATAAAGGAGCTAGAGAAACACACTTTATCAACTATAAAGACTCCTTTTTAAAAAAATGCCACTTATATCTAAAGGGGAGGAGGTCGAGGGAACTGTCGTTCATTTAGAGATACATCTTCCAAAAGTAGTGTGTGGACCTTGTGACCTTGTTTAGGTCTTGATTCAAACTAACTGACTGAGAGAGGACATTTTTGAGAAAAGCAGAATCTCAAATTCTGTGGTAATGTTATATTTTGTGTATTCAATATCTGATTTGTTAGAGACCCTTTGACGTTCAAACAAAACGTCTCTGATTTGTTTTTAAATATTTCAGAGAAAAAATGGTAGGAAGAGGGCAGGTGAAACCAGAATGGCACACAGGTGAAGCTGAGCCATGGGCACATGGGAGTACATCTCTCTACTTTGATGTAGTTTTGAAAATTTCCATATTGAAAGTGCTTTTTGTTAAAAAGGAAAACCATAGGATTATGTATTTGGACAATAAGTAGTGTCATGTTGCTAGGCAGGAAGAGTGGCACGGGAAAAAAATTGAGCACAGGTTTTAAATCACTCACTGGGTTCTCATCATAGCTCCAGGACTTACTTGGTAAAATTCTTTCTACAAGTCATCAGCCCAGACTTCAAAGTCATCATCAGTACTGTAGGAAGATTAAATGAAATAATATTTTGCAGTGCTTGGGGCGTAGTGGGTGTCCACTACTCAGCTCTCCCTTATTTCCATTGGTTTTGTTTTTCCTTATTCTCTCTTCATACAGGTGAATGGAAAGCTGTAGAAAGGTCAAGGGGACGGAGTGATGATGGTTCCTGTTGAGCTTTAGTTCTGCTCCTCCCCCCACCACCTACCGTATATCACCACCTACCGTATATCCACTGGTCCTCCATTTGGGGAGCAGTTTGTGGTTAGTGGTAGAAAAGTAACTTTCCTGACATCGCAGAGAAATAAAGGTCATTCAAGAATAACTGTTCTGGTTAAAGTCGATGTGCCAGGAATTACAGAATAGAAACAAATACATTGGGTATCAAGATTCCAGTGATTATGGTAAAGAATCCTCTTTTTCGGGCTTCCCTCTTGGTGCAGTGGTTGAGAGTCCACCTGCCGATGCAGGGGACACGGGTTCGTGCCCCGGTCCGGGAAGGTCCCACATGCCGCGGAGCAGCTGGGCCCGTGAGCCATGGCCGCTGAGCTTGCGCACCCGGAGCCTGTGCTCCGCAACGGGAGAGGCCCACGTACCGCAAAAAAAAAAAAAAAAAAAAAAGAATCCTCTTTTTTCTATATTGTCTTTTCTCAGGGTCTCTTCTGAACAGAAGCAGGTTCAAATGAGCTGCATTTTCCTATAAAAAAGTTTCCTATTTTGGTATAAAGCTTAGATTTTTGGTTTTTTTCTCTATAGGTGTTAATTTTAGGGACTTTCCTCCCCTGAGAGATGGTATTGTGAAATAATCAAGAAAAGAAAATGAAAGGAAGAATGATTTCTCAAGGAATCACTTTTTAAATCATAAATTCATTAGAATGTGTTTTAACTGATACAGCACTTTTGGACAGTTATTTTCTATTTTTTTTGGATTGGGCAATAATGTGTAATATTATTTAAATATATGAGTTTATTATGATTTTATATAACAACTTTCTAAATAGCTAGACTGTCCAGAAATCTTTTGTGAAATTAGTGTAGTCGTACTCATTTCACTGACAAGCAGGATGTGTTTAATGATAGAGTAAAGATTGGCTCTCTAGGTCTGTCCCTTTTTTAGGCAGATTGTATTGGAATGAGAAAATTCCATTGTGCCTTGAATTTTACTTTTCCATTTTGATTATTCTTTAATCCCTGGTGTCTGAGACATAGTGGTTGCTCTGTAAAAATGAAAATTAAAGTAAAATCATTCATTATTAATCTTAACTTTTTCTGTACATATATAAATATATATCTCCAAACTATTTTGCAACTTGTTTTTTTCTCTTTTAATATTTAGACGTCTTTTCATATTGGTCCATAGACATCTGCTAGCATCATTTCCCTGATGGATATTGTTGATAACTAGTCCAAAAATGAAATTTAAAACCATATTAAAAAGAAAAATCTTCGCTTATGTGTAACCTTTTCCCACTCTATTGTATATATTTTCTTCCTAGATTTTGCTTAAAATTTCCATTTTAATTGAACTTTTTTTGGGATGAGGGATATTGTGAATGGATCTCTAAAAGAGAAGCTAAATATTTTAAAACCTAATAGCTATTAAAGGAAAATGCATCCTGTAGAAGAAATGTAAATGTGTCCGTGTGTTCAAAGTTATATTTAAAGATATACATTCTGTCTTACACCTTCATCAAAGTACCTTTTAAAGTTGTCTCTTAAATCTTCAGGTGACATTTACAAAGAGGGAAACTGAGGTCCTCAGGGCTTCATCTGGTAAATGATTCCGTGTCTCTTGTGTTTTCAGAAAAGTTTCTCTTTCTGTATTGTTTGTCCCCTTTCTCTCTAATATGCTTAGGTCTTCCTAGTTTAAGAGAAAAAATAAATTTTCTTTCTCTTTACCACCAAACCTCTTGAAAAAGCTATAGTGATGATAATATTAGGTATTTAATGATGATAATGATTGCTAATATTTTTTGAATTCCTACTCTGTAGAGGCTCAGGCTAATCGTGAAAATAACTACCATGCATGCAGTGCTTGCTATGTGCCAGGTACTATTCAAATTACTTTTATCAATTAACTTATTTAGTCCTCACAAGAACCCTTGAGATAGATACTTTTATCACCCCCATTTATTACTGATGAGGGAACTGAGGCACAGAGAGGTTGAATAACTTCCCCAAGGTCACATAGCTAGCAAATTGCTAAGTGGGATTCAAACCTAAGCAGTCTGGCTCCAGAATTGGTGTCTTTTACTGTAAGCCCTTGACACACTTGATTCCATTGAATCCTACAAGAATCCTGTACATCATTCCCATAAAACAGATAAATAGAAGATCAGAGAAGGTAAGCAACTCGCCCAAAGTCATATAAGCAGAATTGGGACTTGAACTAAGGTCCGGCTAATAGCAAAGTCCATAATCTCAACCACTAGGCTATAGAGTAATAGATACCAGCTATTACTCCTTAATCTTTTACTACATGGTCTCCTTACTGCAAACTGTTGAAAATAGCAACTTTTTAATAAACATTAACTTTTTCCTTTTAGCTATTTATTTTGGCATACTTTTTTTTTTTTTTTTGACCATGTGACGGCTTGCGGGATCTCAGTTCCCTGACCAGGGATTGAACCCGGGCTATGACAGTTAAAACCCCAGAATCCTGACCACTAGGCCACCAGGGAACTGCCTATTTTGACATAATTTTAGACTTAATAGAGAAGTTGCAAAAATGGGATAATTTCCATAAACATTTCACCCAGATTTTCCAAATGTTACCATTTTATCACATTTGCCTTATCCCTTTCCCCCACAAGCATACACTCTTTTTCTAAACTGAGAGTACTTTCAAGCATGATGTTCCTTTACCCCTGTATATTGTGTTTATTTCCTAAAAACTAGGACATTCTCTTTACATGACCACAAAACAGTTATCACAATTAAGGAAATTAACATTGATGTAGGACTGAGCTACAGGAGCTGCTGAAATTTCTCCAGTTGTACAAATAATGTCCTTTATAGCAAAAGAAATTCTCAGATTATGTATTGCATTCAGTTGTCACATCTTCTTAGTCTCCATTACTTTGGAGATGAAAGGAGTAGACAGTTCCTTGGTCACTCCTTGTGTATTGTTATGTTGACATTTTTGAAATAGATAGGCCAGTTATTTTGTAGGATATTTCTTAATTTGGATTGTCTGATGTTTCCTCATGATTAGATTCAGGTTACAGTCTTTAGCAGGAATGCCACAGATGTGTTCTCAGTACTTCCGATCAGGAGGCTCACAATTTTGATTTGTCTCATTACTGGTGATGTTAACTTTGATCTATTGGCTAAGGTGATATCTCCCAGATTTCTACACTGTAGCTATGTTTCCCTTCACAATCAATATGCATATCGTGGGGAGACTCTTTGAAATGATGTGAATACTCCATTAATGATTCTTTTCTGAATCAGTTGTTATTATGATAATTGTCAACGGTGGTTTTCTTATGTCATCATTCCTTTTATGTTGATTAGGTTTTTCTTCCCTACTGAAAAAATGAGCTTTTCCTTCTCTCCTATTTATTTGTTTGTACCAGTGTGGACTCATGGATTCTTGTGTTAGTCCGTTGTTTATCATCCTTTACTATCATTTGTTTTGATTCTCAAATTGTCCCAAATTTCCATTGAGAGCCTCTTCAGACTAGCTCCTGTCTCCTTTTGTGATGTCCTCATCATTTTTTAAGTACTTCCTTCTGGTCTGGCACAGGATTTTCTAGATTTGTCTTGTACTTGTCCTGTCTCAACCCTGAAATCATCCATTTCTTCAAGGAATCCTGTTTCTTTTTAGTGGAAAATGGTATTAGAAATCAATATCTAGTCTGTAACTTCAGGCCAGTTGGCTGCCATGCCCTATTAGCAGATAGATTTAGTAGATAAATATATGTATATATGTACTTAAGTATATACAGGTATGCACATTATATCTTTTTATATTTATCTACCTATATTGATTAAAAAGCATGAGTTCATACTGATACCTTTAATCCTAATCCAGGTTCATTCTGTTCCTTCCCTTTTCATACTGGTAATCACTTCTCTGACAGTGAGGTATCTAGCTCCTGTTGTCTACAGTATATGTACTTAGTTCACTTATTTGTTTAGTGCTATAATACACAGAAAATAGTTTCAGAATTACTAATCCATGCTTCTAAATCAAAGAAGCCTGCTACCTAGAATCCATACTTGCTTAGTCTTAACCTGAGGACCTTTAATCTAAATACTGTGTTCAGTACTGCCTGGGCTAGATTTCCCCCACCACCTCCTGCCCTCCAGTGTGGTTATGTTATTATCCATTTGTAGTACGGTTTGGTTCATTGACTTCTGTTCATATTCCATTGTAGGCTTTTTCTCTAGTTAGTTTTCTTTTTATTTTGTTGAGAATGTGAAACATTTACATGGTTCTCAAAGTTAGAACTGTACAAAAAGATATACTTAGATGAGTGACAGTCCTTCTTACTTCACTCCATATTTTCTGTCCTTTCCACCCCATCTCCACCCACCCCCTGTAGCTAACCAGTTGTATTAGTCTGTTTTATCTTTTCTACTTCCTTTTTTATACAAATGATATATTTAGATTTTATTTCCCCTTCTTATAAAAAAACCCTAATATACTATTGATATTCTTTCCTACTTTGTTTTTCTCCCACTTAATAATGTATCCTGGAAATCATTCCACATCAGTTCATAAAGATAGTCCTTATTCTTTTTACAGCCACAGAGAACTCCATATTGTGAATGTACTGTGGTTCAACCACTCATTTATATCTGGATATATAGATTGCTTCTGGTATTCTATGGTTACAAACACTGCTGCAATAGATAACTTAATGCATATGTGTTTTTGTATTCTTGGAGGTGTACCTTCAGAGTAAGTTTCTGAAGTGTAGTTATTGGTTCAAAAGGTAAGTGTATACATAGATTTGTTAGCTATTGCCAAACTCACCTCTACAAGGATTGTGCCAATTTACATTTCCACCCGCAGTGCATAAAAATGCCTGCTTTTCCACAGCCTTGCCAACGGAGTGTGTTGTCATGCTTGGTACGTTTTGCCCACTGATAGGTGAGAAATGATATCCCAGTATAGTTGTAATTTGCATTTCTCTTACTATGAGGAAGGTTGGACCTTTTATTTATTTTTTAAAATTTTTACTGAAGTATAGTTGATTTACAATGTTGTGTTTAATTTCTGCTCTACAGCAACGTGACTCAGTTATACATATATATTCTTTTTCATGTTCTTTGCCATTATGGTTTATCAGAGGATATTGAATATAGTTCCCTGTGCTGTACAATAGGACCTTGTTGTTTGTCCATCCTGAACCTTTTATTTATATGTTGAAGGTCCATTTTTTAAAAAAAAAAAACATTGTTTGCCCACTCTTTCAGGTTTTTTGGTCTTTGTTTCTCGTAGGTATTAGGAATTCTTTTATCTTTTAGTGATATTAGCCTCTATGCGATATATGATGCAAACAATTTCTCCTAGTTTGTCAGTTGTCTTTTGACTTTGTTTATGAAGCTTATTTATAGTGGGTATTTTTGCCATGTAAAATTTTTTAAATGTAGTAAATTCATCAGTCTTTTGCATCTGGATTCTGAGTCATATTTGGAAAGCCTCTTCCTATATCCCTGTTAAACATAAATTTACCCATGTTTTCTTTTGGTACATTTATGTGGTTTCTTTTTTTATATTTAGATCCCTGGTCCACTAGGAGATATTCTCTTTTACGGTATGAAGTGTAGATCTAATTGTATTTTTTCCAGATGACTAACCACTTGTCCTAGCACCAGGCATATAAAAGTCTGCCTTTGCCCCAGTGGTTTGAAATACTACCTTTATCATATACTCAAATTCTATATGTACTTGGGATCTGTTTCTGGACTTTCTGTTGTGTTCCACTTGTCTATTTAGTCATATACCAGAACCTCAGAGTTTTAATTATAGAGGCTTTATAGTGTGTCTTAATGTCTCATCTGGGTAGTCTCCCATTATAGATATTCACTTCTGGCATTTTCCTGGCTATTCTTGCCTGTTAATTTATCTGTCAACTGTCCAACTTCATAAAAATGGTTGTTGGTATTTTTTAATTGGGATTATATTGTTTGTAAATTGTCTTTATGATGGTTGAGTCATCCTGTTTAAGAATAATCTGCTTTTTTTCCATTGTTCAAATCTAATTTTGTTGTCTTTCGGGAGTGTTTAAAACTTTTTCTCATGTAGGTTTTACATATTTTTTGTTAAAATTATTCCTAAATATTTTATCTTCTTTGTTGCTGTTGTAAGTGGAGGTGTTTTTGTTTTGTTTTATTTTGCCACTATGTCCTCAAGTTTCTAATTATATGAAGACTGTTGATTTCTATATGTTGACTTTATATCCTGCCACTTTACTGAGGTTTTTATTTTATTTTATTATTTCAGTTAGTTTTATCACTCACTTTCTAGGGATTTCTGGGTACACAATCACATCTACAAATAGAGTTTTTACTACTTCTTTTCCAATTCTTATGCCTATGATTGATTTATCTTATCTAATTACATTGGCTAATACCACCAATCAATACCATGTTAAACAGTAGTGGAGATGGTGGGCATCTTTTACTTGTTCCTGGTCTTAGTGAAAATGTTAAGTGTCTTAGTCAGCTTAGACTGCCATAACAAAATACCACAGACCAGGTGGCTTCAACAAGAGAAATTTATTCTCGGTATCTGGAGGCTAGAGGTCCCAGAGGAGAGAGAGAGAAAGAGCCTTATTCTTTCATGTCTCTTCTTATAAGGACACTAGTCTTATCAGATTACCCTACTCTTAAGACCTCATTTAACCTTAACTACCTCCATTAAAGGCCTTGACTCTAAACACAGTCACACTAGGGGTTGAGACTTAAATGTATGAATTTGGAGAAATACATTCCGTTCATAACAGGAAATATCCCTTGATTTCTGTTTTCTTGAGTGTTTTTCATTAGGAAAGAGTGTTGAATTTTATTGGAAAGCTTTTTTTAGCCTTTATGAAGATGATTATATAATTTTCTCCTTAGAATCTTTTAGTATATGTGTTATATTAATGGATTCATTAATATTGAGCCAACTTTGTATTCCTGAAATAAAGATCACTTGGTTATGATGTGTCATTCTTTTAATACAGTATTGGATTCTGTTTCCTAATATTCTGTTTAGTATTTTTACATAAATATTGATAAGTGATAATGCACAGTTTATTTTGCATTGTCTTTATCAGGTTTACGTATTGATGTTACATATTAAATAAAAAGTTTTCCTCCTTTTCACTTATCTGGAAAAATTTAGAGAGCATTTTAACAAGCTAGTTTTTGAAGGTTTCACTCTGTGAAACCATCTGGACCTGGTGCTTTTTTGGTAGGGTAGGTCCTTAATAGCTTTCTTTCGAGGAGAATGATCTGTTTCAATATTCTGTCTCTAAGGAGTTCAGTTTTAGTAAACTATTTGCCAGGCAAGTTACCAGTTTCACCTAGGTCTTCAAATTTATTTGTAGCAGTGTCTACAAAATAGATTCTTATGATTTTTTTCCTAATAGTTATTTCAGTGTTTTTTCACTGGATATTTCCTCCCATCATTTCTTGTTTTGTATATTTGTGCTTTCGCTCTTTTTTTTTTTTTTACCACTTTGATTATTAGCTAGTGGTTTGTGTATTTTGTTGATATTTTTCAAAAAATAGATTTTGATCTATTAATTATAGTTAGATCTGTTCTCTTTCTGTTTTCTGCCTTACTAATCTCTGTTTCTAGTTCCATTATTATTTCATTTTCTTCTATTATTTTCCTCATTGTGCTTGCTTTTGGCTTATTTTTGTTATTTCTTCCTAGCTTTTAACCAGGAATTTAATTTATATTTATTCTTTCATTTTTGTTGATAAAATTATCTAAAACTGTGGATTTTACTTTGGTCACATATTTAAGACTGATATACCACAGATTGATTTATAGTATTATAATTTTTTAGGAATTCTTTAATTGTGTTTTGTATTTCCCTTTTAACCACTAATAATTTTAATTGTTTATTATTGGATAAATAATAGATAAATAGATTTATTTCAATTGGAGGTACCCTTCTTTGTTACTGTTAATAATTTTTAGTTTTATTGCATTGTAGTTGGAAAACATTGTAATATTTCTACTTTATGGAACTTATATTTTATGTATAACCTAAGATATCTTTTTTGTGAATGTCCCATGTATGCTTGAGAGGAAGGTTTATTCTGTAATATTAAGATGTAAAGTTTAATATGTATCCAAAATATGTCTTATTATGCTGTTTAGTTTTTCTATATCCTTATTTTTATCCACTTGATCTCTTATTAGTGTATCTTTTTTCTTTTTTTCTTTTTTTCTTTCTGTATTTCTTTGGGTTCTTTTATAAAGATGATTGCAGTGTTATTGCATAGCTATTCATAATTATAATGCCTTCATTTTAAATCCTGACTTCTAGCATTAAAAAGTTTCTCCTTTGTCATATTTAGTTCTTTTTAGTTTGCATTCTTCTATGTCTGACATCAGTATCACATACACACTGTCCTCCTTATCTCTTATATTCATTTGCTTGGTATACCTGTCTTTGCTCATTCCTTTATTTTTAGCCTTGCTGAATCATTTTGTTTTGGGTGTGTTTCTTTTTTTTTTTTTTTTTTTTTTGCGGTACGCGGGCCTCTCACTGTTGTGGCCTCTCCCGTTGCGGAGCACAGGCTCCGGACGCGCAGGCCCAGTGGCCACCGCTCACGGGCCCAGCCGCTCCACGGCACGTGGGATCCTCCCGGACCGGGACACGAACCTGCGTACCCCGCATCGGCAGACAGACTCCCAACCACTGCACCACCAGGGAAGCCCGTGTGTTTCTTATAGATAACATATTTGGGGGTCTCATTTTGTGAACTAAATTGAAAAAATTTTTTTAAATAACTGAGTTAAGCCCATTTGCATGTTTGTAAAACTGAAAGCTTTTTTGTCTTAACTCTATCATATTAAGTTATAATCGTGTGTATTATATTTGCTGTGTTTATTTCTTTACGTTATTTTCTTTCCTCCTATATTTAAACTTCTTTTGGAGTTTAATAAGCTTTGTAGTTTAAGTGTTAACCTTCCAATTCTACTTTCTTAAATACCTCTCATCCCCTCTTGTCTTCATCTTTTACTATCTGATTTGTCTATTTTTAATGGTGTCTTTTCATTCCTACCAATTGCCTATAACTCCTATTTATTATTCATATAACATTCAATGAACTATTCTACTTTCCTCTTTTCCTCTCTCTTCTTTCCCCATTTTTACTCTGACAGAACATAAATTCATAACATATAGCCTATATCATATAATATCTTATTCTTCAACCCATCTCTACCTTTTCTCGATCAGTGTTTAAACATATTAAATGTTCACTGCCAGTCTCTTTGCTTTAAGTTCTCTCAGTTATATCTTGAATAGATGAAGTTCATCTTTGAATAGATTGATTCCTTAAGAAAGGCTAATGGGTACAGAGTATCTTGCATGTTTAAAACTGCTTAATTTAAAATTTTTTCTTACCTTGAGAGTCAGCTTGATTTGATATATAAGTTCTTGGTTCATGTGTTCATTCTTTGAGTTTAAAAAAAAATCCTCTTCCATTATTGCCTGGCTTTTTATATTGTTTTTTGAGAAGTTTGATACTAGTTGAATTCTCTTGCCTTTATAAGGTATTTGATCTTTGTATCAAGGCTGTAAAGATTCCTTATTTATCTTTAAAGTCAAATAGTTTTACAAGGATATGTATTGAAATTTATCACTGTGAGTTAGTGTTCATTGTATCTAATGAGCTCTTTCAGTATGTAGAGTCTAGAAAGTTTTCTTAGATTATAGTTTTAATATTATTTCTCTTCCATTGTCTTGTGTATCTTTTTTAGATGCTTAATTGTAAGAAAACTGGACCTTGTTTGCCATTTCAACCACATTCATTTCAACCACATTCTCACTGATCCTTTTTACTTTTTAAAATTTCCTTTTCATTGTTATTTGTTTTCTCCTTCAACATTCATTATCATGTTTTCATTAGAATCTATTATTCCTTGTGTACCTTGTAATATGGTCTTCATTTCTGACATAACTTTGTCACTTTTTTGTATTTCTTTTCTGAGATCAGTCAACTCTTATTTTTTTTTCTACTTTTTGTCCATTTCTGTTCTTAGTTTTTGAGTTTCTGTTTCGAGGTGTTTTGTCATATCCCCAGTTGCTTGTTTGAGGACATTTAATTAAGTTTAGTGTTGTGTTCCAGTTTCCTTCTGTTTTACCATTGTTTGGGGGGATGAGAGGGTTTCCATAAACTGAATTGTTGAGATTCTCATTTTTTGTTTTCTTTTTTTACTATGTTTTTTAAGTAGATAAAGACTGCCTTAGTATTTCTGTGGACAGTGCTGGTGGTTTGCAATGGTTTATTAGCTTTGTAGTTTATGGTAGGTTCATGATAGCCCTCTTCTGCTAGTGCAGTAAATTTTTCTTTTTCTCTTTTTTTTTCGGAAGAGAAGAGGCTATAGAAGGGGAGGAGTTATGTATCCTTTTTTTTTTTTTTTAATCTTGCAGGATCCTAAATTTCCTCCTCTTGTTTTGCCCCCTGCCCCCCACCTTTACCATACAGTTTCCATTTCTGTTACTTTTAACCTACTTCTCCCACCAAAGTATTTCCTTTCCAAAATTGCCCTATTCAGGATTTCTTTGCTCTTAAGTTCCTTCTCTGAAGTCAGTGCTCTTACCTACCAGTGGATTTTTTTTTTTTTTCAGTATTTTCTGGCTGTGCATGGGATATCTTAATTGTCTTTGTCTCCCCCAATGGGTCTTTCATTAACCTTTACCACTTTATTTTTAGACTCCATGGAATCTATTAATATGCTTTAGGGACCGGTGACCCTAGTAAAAATAAATAAATTTTGTTCTTGAAGTTCCTTACTGTTTCTTTTAAAGTTGTCTTTGTAAAAAAAAATAATTATTTTATGTCAAATTAAAGTGTGAAGTATTATTTCACTTGAAAGAAGTGTTATTACAATATGATCATCATTGTTAACAGTTTACATTTAGAGTAGTTTTCCTTGGGCAGGAATTAAAGAAGTGATATTTAATCTTAATGATTATAGGTATTTTGCCTGGTAGATGTGAGAGCCACAGAATTTCATGTGAGATAAAATCCTGGCCTGTGAAAGCATGAACTCAGGAAGGCTAAAGGCATCTCATATCTGTTTATCATGAAAATACATTGATTACTGTGAATTTTTTTCATTAGAAGGCTTGATGGATACTTATATTTAACATGAACTTGTCCCTAATGCAGAAGCATCCTATGAGGTTGCTTGTTGCATTGGAAAGTATAGAAGCCACATACATTTTGAAAGACCTTAGTGAATCTTTGTACCCTAGAATGGTCAATCTGGTTTGTGGCCTAGAACAGAAAAGAAATGCTAAAGCTTTGTCTCTATAAATGATGTCATTACTTCAAAATGTTTCCTCTAATGTTTTGAGGCAGGTTAATGAGGAATTGACAGCTGTCCCATTTCTCATCAGCATTCAACTGGATGAAAGTAATCTACACGATGCTGACCCTATCCAAGAATTCCTATTTGTGAGCCCTTATAGGAAATATTAAAAAGTCTTTGACATCTCCCAAGTGGTGAAAAGTTTACTTTTCCAGAAAATCTTTGAAAGAAATTTCTTGGTATGCTGTATATGTCTCACCTGTGATGTTTGGCAACACATCTGGTTTTGCTGAAGTCTATACACTGTTATGACTCATTGCTTTTTACATTAGGGTACTCGGTATGAGAAAACTCTGCCAGCTGTCCTGAAAGAAGCTGTCAACTTAATAAGAGCCAGGGCCTTGAGTCATTACCTTTTCTAGAGTTTTTATGAAGAAACAGAAGCAGAGTATGGAGCTTTCTTCTATCCAGAAGTTTGCTGGTTTTCCAGAGGAAAAGTGTTAGAGTTCTCAATTAAAGTAGAAGTTTCACAAGAGAGAAGGAAAGCCTACTAAATTTGATGGGGAAGATTGGTATTGCTTTGTGGATATTTTGGTTCTTGTGATTGCAATAAAATTTTCTATCAAGACCCTTTGGTCACCATCATGGATAGTAATAAAAACTTAGATGCTCTTTTGTCCATGACACCATTATGAAAGAGGATATTAGAGGAGGCAATTATTCTTAGAGTCAAAGAAATGCAAAATTTTTAAAGCTAAGTATATTGCCTCCCTGACTTTTAGATTAGTGAAAAACATTTAAGTTTTAATATTTTGGTATGGGTGTGATAAAATTGGTCCTTTTTTAATATTGAGGCTGTATTCATTGGTATAACTCACTTGGGTAACCGTATGGAAGTATATATTAAAAATCACTCCTAAGGAAATATTTCAAAAGATAGAAGAAGATGTGTTAGGAAGATGTTTGTTGCAACATTATTCACTATGTAGAAAAATTGGAAGCAAACTAAATTTCTAACAGTAAGGAAACTTACTTAAAGTTAAGGAATATCCACCATATAGCCACTTCTTGGCTGTCACTGTTTGCTATGAACATTCTGTTACCTGTCTTGGTGAACATGAGTGCACATTTCTATATCGAGAAGAAGAATTGCTGGGTCCCTGGGCTTGCCTATGGTCAGCTTTATTAGATACTGCCAAATGCATCTGTGGTAGTGCCACTCCATGCCCACCACCAGTGTATGAGAGTACCAGTTATTATTCTCTGTTTTTTCTTTTTTCACCCTTCTAGTTTGTGTGTACTGATATCACATTGTAGCTTTGCCTTGAATTTACCTGATGGCTAATGATATTGTTCTCTTTTCATTTATTTATTAGCCATTGAATATCTTCTTTTGTGAAGAATCTTGAAGTTTTTTATACATTATTTTCTATCAGATGATTATTTTCTTATTTGTAGGGGTTCTTTTATATATTCTGGTTATGGATTCTTTTTAGATATATTTATTACAAATATTCTCCCTTTATATAGCCTTCCTTTTTACTCCTTTATTGGTATCTTTTGCTAAGCAGACATTAACTTAATTTTAATGTTCACAGTAATTTTTTTTTATGGTTAGTACTTTTTGTATTATCTTCTTAAATCTTTGCCCACTTGCAGGTCATGAAGATGTTCTCAAGGTTTTCTCCTAATGCTTTATTGTGTTCCCTCCCGTACATTTATATCCTCAATCCATCCAGAATTGATCTTTGTGTAGGATGTGTGAAGTAGGAGTAAAAGTGTCAAGGTACATTTTCCCACATGGACCGTATTCATTTTAAAACGTGCAAATACTGGATCTGTCATATATTCATGAAAAAAATAACACTGAAGTAGCCACCTTCCCTGAAATCAAGATGCACAATGACTTTATGGTGTTGTAGAAAAACACACTCTTAAAGTAGTCACCACTGTCTTTTAGAAGGAGAGGCAAATCCATTCTTAGAGATATTACTGAATTCCTTTTAAACACAGTAAATATTTGTTACTTGTCCTTTTAAATATATACCCAATAGTTGAATTGTTTAAAGGGAAATTAGATCTGTACCCTTCTATCGTTTTCCTCTGCAGGTGAATTTTTGTTGAAGCAGCCAAAGCTAATACTAAATCCAGCCAAAAACAACTTATTGTTAGTCACAGCATAAGAGGAATCATTATGAGAAGACATCCTAGTCATTCAAAATGAGAACACAAAATCACTTGAAGTCGGGCAGCTAAATTTTACAACTGAAACGCGCTCTGGCCCACCAAGCACAAGGCAGTGATCCTTGAAGCCCGACTTTTTAAAGAAACTGTACTGATGGATGTTATTTAATGATAGAATCTTCTCTAAACATTTTCTGGGGACTGCAGTGGCTTCTTATGTACTTTAGAGGCTTCAGCTGTGCACTTGCCCTGTCCCACTGCGCTAAGTTTTCTGAGGGCAGCACTGTGCCTATCTGGTTTCATCACTGAATCCCTAGCACATACCTAGCTCAGTGCCTGGATATTCAGTAAATTAGTTCCTTTGAGAATTCCAAGTTTTGTTTTTGAGATTAGAGGTGCTTCTGTACATGAGCCCTAAAAAGCTGTCCCCAAGTCTATTTGTAAATTGAGTGATGTTCTCTAAGCAAGTTCCATTTCTATTAGAGGTGGACAGTTGATGGTGCTTTTGCTTTCTCAAATAATTCCCCATTCTCCACCTTATCTTTCTAAGTTGCAAGTTCCTAAAATGAGCATTGTTCCATGGCACACCTCTCAATAGGTTAAATGATCTTCCACTTAGTTGAGAACATAAATCAGGTTTCTTAAGCTTTATGACAATATTAACCCCACCTCTAGTCAATCTGAAGTCAGATGGATCTCTCCTCTCTTTTGAATACAGAGCATTTTATTTACCATCTTCCAGAGCTTAATTTGTTGCTGTTCATCATCTACCTAAAGTGTAGTTGGTATGGGTATTAGAAGAGGCATGATATCCTTAAGATCTCTAAGCTCTATTCAGGTGGATACATATATACTGCCAACAGAGGCCAGACAGGTAAAATAAACGAGTGAAATGGACTAGGTTATAATAACAACATTGCCACAATGATAAGTGATAACTGAGCTTCAGGATTGGGGACATTAGGGAATGGTGGATGCTATGGCAAACTGGAGTGTGACTTTTCCCTTTCAAAAGGGACATCCATTACTTAGGTACAACCACTTGGAAAACTAGCCCAGGTTTCCTTCTTTTTTTTTCTTGTGGTGTTTCAACAGAAGCCAGAAATTCAGAATTTATGTGGAGTTTCCAGATTTTTTAAATCTTGGCAAGTACTTCAAACATTTTTGAAATAGTTTAGGCTCAAAACTATACAGGCGAAAAGGGCAAGTAAAGTACATCTGTCTGCTAATTGAGGGCCTAAGCCATATATACACTCCAATTTGCATACTGTAGTACTTATCTCAGATTTGATCATCCAAAAGCAAGGTATTCTTACTATACACCGAAGTAAATTTCACATTGTATTAGTTTTCTGTTTTATAACATTACCACAAATTGAGCAGCTTAAAACGTCACAATTTCTGGAGTGATGTGGCCAGGAACCAAGAAATACCAGCATCTTCTAGAAGCTGGAAGGAGCAAGAAAGTGGATTCTCCCCTAGAGCCTCCAGAAGAAATCAGCCCTGCTGATACCTTGATTTTAGCCCTGCAGATGAAGCAGATCCTGAAAGAAGAGCAATAGAAGAAACATTGGTTTGCTGTTGGTTCCATGACCCAGTGGAAGAGGAACACATGCAGTCAAAACCCCAGAGAAAAGTATGAAAGAGCATCTAAACGTTCCCAAAAGGGTGGAGAATGACTAAGAAAAGCACCAACAGATGTAACAAGATAAGGAAATGGAAGAGCTCATGGATCAATGACCAGGGATGGCTTTGGGTCAGACACTCCTTCCCCACTGATATATGGAATTCACGTAGTTCTAACCTATATGCCATCCTTGGGAAGATGAGAGGGTGAGTGGAAATTTGGATCTGAGCTACATTAAACATGAAATGACTTAGAAAATACTAAATTGATCAAGTCTCTGTATAACTGACTCATTTGTGTGTTCTACTATCAGGGACATGGGTGTTGAAAACTCAGAAAAGGCTGTAGACAAAGTTTACATGTATTTTATGACTGATTTTTTTGCCAAAAAATACTCTGAACAGACTAAATTCTTAGATATATTGTAAAAAAAAAAAAAGTTCTATTAAAGTGGGGAAAAAAGACATTAAACTTGGAAATGTATTTTTGTTTTTATTGATTCTTTGGAAAATAACCTTTTGGGGTCTAGCACATGGAAACTGTTTGTATTTGGATATTTATTTATGCAAAATAAAAGCCAATCTTGAGGGGAAAAAAAGAACAAAATTTCTTATCTCAGTTTCTGTAGGTCAGATGTCTGGGCTTGGCATGACTCGATTCTCTGCTCAGGGTTTTGCCTGGCTGAAATCAAGATACCAGCTGGAGATGCGGTTCTCATCTGGGCCTGAGGCTTCTCTTCCAAGTTCACTGGTTGTTGGCAGAATTCACTTCCCTGCAGTTATAAGACTCTGGTCCGCATTTTCCTGCTGCCGATCGGCCAGGGACTGCTTTCAGTTCCTAGAGGCCGTCAGGAGTGCTAGCTCACCCCCTAGATGTTTGCTTTTTTTTGGCCAGCTGGCATGCGTCTCTTGAATTTCCAGTTCTGTGACTAACCAGAGAAAACACTCGCTTTTAAAGGGCCTACCTGACTAGGTGAGGCCCACCCAAGAAAATCTCCCTCTTGCCATATTTGTAATATAGAAGTAGTTAATTTTTTTTTTAAAGCCAGGGGTCAGGGGTAGCATAAAAGGATCACATACCAGAGGAAATTCTAAAAGTCAGTGCACATTGGAAAAATTTAGCTTCACTCGTTAATCAAGAAAATAGAATATTACCAAGTTTCTTTTATCTTTAATACTACTGGGGGCAGAATAAATTGATACAGCCTTTCTGAAAAGCAGTTATGTAGGTGTGGTTTATGTTAAATAAGAGCAAGTATATGAATTGATGAATAAAGAGAATACTGTGCTTGTGTGTGTGTATATATACACATAAACATACACATGTGTGTTCATTTAATGATGGCTGTAACCCTATGAGATAAATAGTACTATAATTTTCATTTAACAGATGGTGAGAGCCAAGGCATTGAGAGGTACCCTTCAGAGTGTTACTAGTGGTTATCTCGGTGTAATAGGATTATATAAGAATGATTTTTTTTCTCCTAATATTCAAAATTTTTATAGAATTTTTAAAAGCACTTATAAACAGGAAAAAAAATGGTAATAAGGCTGCCTTGAAATAAACTCTCAACCTATATTGGAGGTAGTGATGTAAATCAGTGTAACTCTTTTGGAAGGCAACATGACCCTGTAATTTTAAAAAAATCTGGCCTCAATAATCATTTTAAATATGGGGAAAAAAAGGCTGTGCATATGAACAAATCTATTGCATCATTATCTAAAATATGGGAAAAAATAGAAACCTGAATTTCTATGGTAAAGGAATTAGTTATATAAACAATGACTTTTCCACTTAGAATTATTACAAAGAGATTATTGGTTCTAGCTCCTGCCACATTTTCCTGGGCCCCTGAACTCTATTTCTTTTGGCGCTTTCATGGACTTCTTAGCCACTTTCTCCTCAAAGGCTTCTTCCTACTCTACTGCTGTTTTAAGTTTCCTGTGGTGTTGACAGCCATGCACCCAACCCCCTCCAGCATCCAGGCCTTCACATAGATGATCCACTTAACATCTAACATCTCTTCCCATTCAGAGATACAGCCTTTCCTTCTCCCAGAAGGCAAGAGATTTCTTCTCTCCCGTAGTAGACTCTAGATAGGTCGTCTCAATTCTCACAGCTCCTTCTGTTTCCAAAGGATCACACCATTCTTTCTTTCAGATTTATCACCATCTCTCCGTGCCAGTTTACCCTAGGATGTTTGCACCTTTTAGCCATTATGAATAATGCTGCCGTGAGCTATCCTGTACAAGTTTTTATGTGGACATATGTTTGCATTTCTTTTGGGTATATGCCTAGAAGTAGAATTGTTGAGTCATATGGTAACTCCGTTTAACCATTTGAAGAACTGACAGGCTTTTTTCTGAAGTGACTGTACCATTTACCAGCAGTGTATGAGGGTTCCAGTTTTTCTATATGCTTGTCAACACTTGTTGTTATCTGTCTTTTTTTATTCTAGCCATCTTAGTAGGTGTAAAGTGGTATCTCATTGTGGGTTTGATTTGCATTTCCTTAGTGGCTAATGTTTTTTTTTTTTTGGTGTTGCACATTCTGTGCGCTTGAACAGTGACATTTGTTCATGATTGTGGTATCATACAGAGTATTTTCACTGCCCTAGAAGTCTTCTGTGCTCTGCTTATTCATCCCTCTTCCACAACCTCTGGCAACCATTGATCTTTTTATTGTCGCTGTAGTTTTGCCTTTCTTGAATGGTGTGTGGTTGGAATCAAGCAATATGTAGCCTCTTCAGATTACCTTCTTTCACTAGTGTTAGTCGTTTAAAGTTCCTTCATGTCTCTTCATGGCTTGATAGCTCATTTCTTTTTAGTACTGAGTAATGTTCCATGGTCTAGATGTACCACAGTTTATCCATTCACCTACTAATGGACATCTTGGTTGCTTCCAAGTTCAGACAATTATGAATAAAGCTGCTATAAACATCCATGTGCAGTTTTCTGTGTGGACATCAATTTTCAACTCCTTTGGGTAAATACCCAGGAGTGTGATTGTTGGATTGGATGGTTAGACTGTTTAGTTTTGTTAGAAATCCACAAACTGTCTTCCAAAGTGGATGTACCGTTTTGCTTTCCCATAAGCAGTGAATGAGAGTTCTTGTTGCTCCACATTTTCACCAGCATTTGGTGTTGTCAGCGTTCTGGATTTTGACCATTCTAATAGGTGTACAGTGATATCTCAGTTGTGTTTTTAATTTGTATTTCCCTGATGATAGATAATGTAGAGCATCTTTTCATATGCCTATTTGCTATCTGTATATCTTCTTTGGCCCATTTTTAAATTAGGTTGTTTTCTTATTGTGGAGTTTTAAGTGTTCTTTATATATTTTGGATAGGAGTTCTCTATCAGATGTGTCCTTTACCAGATACGTCTTTTGCAAATATTTTCTTCCAGTCTCCGGCCTGTCTTCTCAATCTCTAGACATTGCCTTTTGCAGAGCCAAAGTTTTTAATTTTAATGAAATCCAGCTTACCAAATATTTCTATCATGGATCCTGCATTTTCTGTTGTATCTAAAAAGTCATAACCATACCCAAGATTATCCAGATTTTCTCCTAGGTCATCTTCTAGGAGTCTGGTAGTTTTGCATTTTACCTTTAGGTCTGTGATCCATTTTGAATTGATTTCTGTGAAGAGTATAAGGTCTGTGTCTAGATTCTTTTTCTTTTTTTGCATGTGGATGTCCAGTTGTTCCAGCACAATTTATTGAAAAGACTATCTTTGCTCTGTTGTATTGCCTTTGCTCCTTTATCAGTTGACTGTATTTATGTGGATCTTCTGGGCTCTCTATTCTTTTCCATTGATCTGTTTGTCTATTCTCTGACTGGTAGCACACTGTCTTGATTACTGTAGCTTTATAGTAAGTCTTGAAGACAAGTGGTGTCAGTTCTCCAACTTTGTTGTTCTCCTTAAATATTGCGTTTTCCATTCTGGCTCTTTTGTCTTTATATATACTTTAGAATCTGTTTGTAGATATCCAGTAACTTGCTGGGATATTTTTCCAGATTTATTGAGAAATAATTGATATGTATCACTGTGTAAGTTTAAGGCATACAGCCTGATGGTTTGATTTGCACACATTGTGAAATGACGACCACAATAGGTTCAGCTAACATCCATCTTCTCATGTGTGTGTTTATATATGTGTGTGTGTGTATATATATATATATATATATATATATAATAAAAAAGAAGAAAAGAAAAAAAATTCTCCTTGTTATGAGAACTCTTAGGATTTACTCTCTTAGCACCTTTCCTATATATCATGCAGCAATGTTAACTATAGCCATCATGTTGTGCATTACATCCATAGTACTTAATGTATCTCATCACTGGAAGTTTGTACCTTTTGACTACCTTCTTCAAATTTCCCCTCCCCCCACCCTCCACCTCAGGTAACCACAAGTCTGATCTCTTTTTCTGTGCATTTGTTTTTGTTTTCGATTCCACATATAGGTGAGATCATATAGCATTTGTCTTTCTCCGTCTGACTTATTTCACTAAGCATAATGCCCTCAAGGTCCACCAGTGTTGTTGCACATGGTAGGATTTCCTCATCTTTTATGGCTGGGTAATATTCTTTTGTGTGTATATGTACCACAACTTCTTTATTCATTCATCCATCTTTGGGCACTTAGTTTGTTTCCATGTCTTAGCTATTGTTAATAATGCTGCTGTGAACATGGCAGTGCAGATACCTTTTTAAGTTAGTGTTTTTGTTTCCTTTGGATATATTCCCAGAAGTGGAATTGCTGGATCATATGGTAGTTCTGTTTTTAATTCTTGGAGGATCCTCCATACTGTTTTCCATAGTGGCACTACCAATTTACGGTCCCACCAACAGTGCACAAGGATTCTCTTTTCTCCACATCCACACCAGCATTTGTTATCTCTTGTCTTTTTGATGATCGCCATTCTAACAGGTGTGAGGTGATATCTTTTTGTAGTTTTCATTTGCATTTCCCTAATAACTAGTTATGTTGAGCGTCTTCTCATGTACTTTTTGGCCTTTCACATATCTTCTTTGGAAAAGTCTATTCAGGTCCTTTGCCCACTTTTTTTATTGCCTTTTTTTTTTTTTTTTTTTTGGCTGCACAGGGCAGCATGCGGGATTTTAGTTCCCTGACCAGGGATTGAACCCACGCCCCCTGCAGTGGAAGCATGGAGTCTTAACCAGTGGACCACCAGGGAAGTCCCCTTTGCCCATTTTTTAATTGAGGTGTTTTTTTTGTTTTACTATTGAGTTGTGTGAGTTCTTTATATATTTTGGATATTAACCCCTTATCAGATACATGGTTTGCAGATATTTTTCCCATTCCGTAGGTTGTCTTTTCACTTTGTTGATGGTTTCTTTCACTCTAGGGAAGCTTTTTAGTTTGATATAGTCCCACTTGTTTATTTTTTATTTTGCTGCTTGTGCTTTAAGTGTCATGTCCAAAAGATCATTTCCAAGACCCATGTCAAGGAACTTATTTTTTTTAATTTTTGGCTGTCTTCGTTGCTGCGCACGGGCTTTCTCTAGTTGCAGCGAGTGGGGGCTACTCTTCATTGCAGTGTGCAGGCTTCTCATTGCAGTGGCTTCTCTTGTTGCGGAGCACTGGGCTCTAGGCGCATGGGCTTTGGTAGTTGTGGCTCACGGGCTTTAGAGCTCAGGCTTAGTAGTTGTGGTGCAAGGGATTAGTTGCTCTGTGGCATGTGGGATCTTCATGGACCAGGGTTCGAACCTGTGTCCCCTGCATTGGCAGGTGGATTCTTAAGCATTGCGCCACCAGGGAAGCCCCTCAAGGAACTTTTTATGCCTTTGTTTTTTCTTCTAGAAGTTTCATGGTTTCAGGTCTCACATTTAAGTCTTTAAAAAATATTTATTTATTTGGCTGTGCCAGGTCTTAGTTGTGGCACACAGGATCTTCATTGCCGCATGCGGGATCTTCATTGTGTCATGCGAGATCTTTAGTTGTGGCATGCGGGATCTAGTTCCCTGATCAGGGATGGAACCCGAGCCCCCTGCATTGGGAGCACAGAGTCTTAACTGCTGGACCACCAGGGAAGTCCCTCACATTTAAGTCTTTAGTCCACTTTGAGTTAATTTTTGTGAGTGGTATAAGATAAGAATTCAGTTTCATTCTTTTACAGATGAATATCTAATCATCCCAACTTGCTGGCACTTTTATTCAGATTGAACCTATAAATTAAGTTGGGAAGAACTGACATCTGGACAACATTTAGCCTTCCTGTCCATTAACATGGAACATCTCTCCATTTATTTAGTTCTTTGATTTTGTTCTTCAGAGTTTAGTAATTTTCCTCATGTAGATCTTATACATATTTTGTTAGATTTATACCTAAGTATTCCATTTTGGGGGGTGCTAATGTAAATGGTATTGTGTTTTTAATTTTAAATTCCACTTGTTCGTTGTCGATATATAGGAAAGCAAATGATTTTTGTATATTAACCTTGCTGTAATCACTTATTAATTAAAGGAGTTTTTGTTATTTCTTCTAGATTATCTACACAGATGATTGTGTCATCTATGAACAAAGAGAGTTTTATTTCTTCCTTCCCAATCTGTATGATCTTTTTTCCTCTTTTCTTGTCCTATTATGTTAGCTAGTACTTCCAGTATAATGTTAAACAGGAGTGGTGAAAAGGGACATTTTTTGCCTTGCTCTTGATATTGGGAAAGCTTTTAATTTCTTACTATTAAGTGTGATGTTAGCTGTAGGTTTTTTTGGGGAATGTTCTTTATCAAGTTGAGGAAGTTCTCCTCTATTCCTAGTTTTTTTAATCATGAATGGATGTTGGATTTTGTCGAATGCTTTTTCTGCATCTATTGATTTGATCATGTGGTTTTTCTTTTTTAGCCTCTTGATGTGATGAATTGCATTGATTTTCAAATGTTGAACCAGGCATGCAAGATTTTCAAATCTTGCATGCCTGGGATAAATCACACTTGATCGTGGTGTGTAATTCTTTTGTACATTGTTGAATTGTATTTGTTAATATTTTGTTGAGTATTTTTACATCTATTTTTATGAGAGGTATTGGTCTGTAGTTTTCTTGTAATGTCTTTGGTTTTGGTTTTGGTTTTAGGGTAATGCTGGCCTCATAGAATGAGTTAGGAAATATTTCCACTGCTTCTGTCCTCTGAAAAGAGATTGTAGAGATTTAGTGTGATGTCTTTCTTAAATGTTTGATGGAATTCACCAGTGAACCCATATGTGCCTGGTGTTCTCTCTTTTGAAAGACTATTAATTATTGATTCAATTTCTTAAATAGATATAGGCCTATTCAGATTGTTTACTTCTTGTATGAATTTGGCAAGTTGTGTGTTTCAAGGACCTGTACATTTCGTCTAGGTTATCAAATTTGTGGACATAGAGTTGTTAATAGTATTCTTTTATTATCCTTTTTAATATTATGATGTTCCCACTTTCATTTCTGATATTAGTGATTTGTGTCCTCTTTTTCTTAGTTAGAGGCTTACTGACTTTCTTTTCAAAGAGGCAGCTTTTAGTTTCATTAATTTCTCCATTGTTTTCATGTTGATCGATTTCTGTTCTAATTCTTTTCTTCTGCTCACTTTGGATTTAATTTGCTTTTTTTTTCTAGTTTCCTAAGGGCTAATGATTTTTCAAACATTTTTATTTGCCCAGAACATGGATTCTTTTAGACTATAAACCAGTGTGTCATGGGTTTTATGGTGATTAATATTTGATTAGCTTTTATAATTATATTTTTCTATATCCATATACTGTTTTTTGAAATTCTTCTCTTATTTATCCATGAGAAACTTCTAACAAATTTGGCTGGCTTTGAGAGCCATCAGCAGAACCTATAATTGTTGGCAGTTAAATGCTTCTTGTTGATTCAGGAGTACCTTTGAATAACCAATTGGGGAAAGCAGTTAGAGAATTAACGAGTATATTGGCCCAGATTAAGGATGAATTTTCTTCTTTCTTTCCCAGAGTATTTTGCCAAGTGCTTGTGTTACTTGTATAATGGGTAAAACCTGTGATCAAAGGCAAGCCAAGTGAGGAGAGATACCATCATCCTGGCTGGGAATAAGAGGTGAAAATAGGTTTTTATCTGGTATATATTGATCTCACTTAAGCAAGGAGAGCTGTTGTGCTTTTCTTTTCTTCTTGTTATTTTTTTAAATTGGGATTCTTTAGGACTGCCTTTTGAGTTTCACAGAAAAAGAGGGGTTTTAAAAAAATGTTCTGTTTCTACCACAGATTGAATTTATACACATTTCAGATGACAAGAGAACTCTAAATAAATAAACAAACAAGAGGTAAAACTGCAATGCTAATAGAAAATACTTTTATGATTATGTCTATATTATAAAAGGGTTAAAAAATTTTTTGTTTCACTTCAAGAATATATTTTTGTCAATTATTTATTTTCATAGAGCACTTTCACTTTTAAATCTAATAACTTGGAATTTCCTAGTATTCATATACATGATATAATTTTTATAAAGTAAGGATACTTCTGTGTGTCATGATCATATTCTTTATGATCATTTAAATATGACCTTTTTTGTTTGTATCTAAAAGTATCTGAAAAGTCAGTATTTGTACTGAGCACCTTTATGAGCCTTGTAATAAAATCCTTAAATGGCAAAGAACAGCTAGTGCTGGTAAGCCCAGCTGAACCTATTCATTTTTACAAGAGTTAACTGGTTTATGTAAAGGTTCTAGCTGATACAATTTTTCTTCCTTTTACCTATTCCCACTGGGCCTTAAGATTTAATGTGATGGGCCCTGGCTCTGCACACATTTGGTTTTGCTAACAAATTATACAATGTCTAATATTTTTAGTATTTGAGATAATATTTGGAATAACATGAAGTACATATTATATTGCTCTGTTTTAATATTAGGTCATTTTTTAATATTTAGTATTCAAAAATAATACAGTATTTAATGTTTGTCCTATTTACCAGACTGTTTCTAAGTTATTTAGTATTAAACAATCTAAAGACTTAATCATCTTTTCTTCTTGTATATTCAGATAATAACTGTTATAGGGTTCTTTGTTGTTTTACTTGAAAGTTAAAAATATTGATAGCTATATTTAAATTGCATTCCACATTTAGCAATAGAAGGCTTTTTTTTTTTTTTTTTTTTTTTGCGCACAGTAGGTGTTTTTAAAGAAAGAATGAGCAAGGACTTCCATGGTGGTACAGTGGCTAAGACTCCACGCTACCAATGCATGGGACCCGGGTTCAATCCCTGGTAGGAAACTAGATCCCACATGCCGCAACTAGGAGTTTGCATGCTGCAAATAAAGATCCGGCACTCAGCAACAAAGAGCCGGAGTGCTGCAACTGAGACCCGGCACAGCTGAATAAATAAATATTTAAAAAATAAAAAAAATAAAGAAAGGATGAACAAGACATATATTTTATATTGAACACCATAGCAAACACCTAAGACGTGTGTGTGTGTGTGTGTGTGTGTGTGTGTACACGCGTGCGTGTATGCACACCTTGATGTTTGGTATTCAGTTTTTTCAGCTGTCAGAAGGGGCATGGAATAGATCTCTGAAGTTCTCGTTCTGCTGTGTCTGATTCTGTGACCTACTTTTTCTTTGTGCAAAACACCTCACAATAAAAATTGTTTTAATGTTTGCATTTCTTTTGAAAGCTTTATCGAGATACAATTTATATACCATAAATTTCACCTATTTTAAATGTATAGTTTGATGAGTTTTAGTAAATTTATAGAGCTGGGTGAACATCACTAAAATGCAGGTTTAGAAATTTCCATCACACCAAAAAGTTCCCTTGTGCCCATTTAGAGTCTGTTCCCACTTCACCCCTGGTCCCAAGCAGCCACTGATCCTATGTTTTATCTTTTTATTGCCTTTTCTAGAAATATCATAAATGGCTTCTTCTATTTAGCATAATGTTTTTGAGGTTCATCATTTTTGTTTTGGGCAAATAGAAGATAACTAGAAGTGGAATTGTTGGGTTGTATGAAATGTATGATACGTATATTTTATGTTTAACATGTTAAGAAACTGCCAAATTGTTTTTCAAAAATGGCTGTGCCCTTTATGATTCCATCATCAGTGTATGAAGGTTTCAGTTTCTCCACATTCTTACCAATATTTGGTTTTGTCAGTCTTTTTGATTATAGCTAATCTAGTGGGTATGTAGTGGTATCTCCTCATTAGTTTTAATAATGCATTTCTTTAATGACTAATACTGTTGAGCACCTTTTCATGTGCTTATTTGCCTTGAGTGTGTCTTCTTTGTTAAAGTGTCTGTTTAAATCTTTTGCCCATTTAAAAAAATTGGATTGATTGAGTTACAGGAGTTTTTTACACATTTCAGATGTGAGGTCTTTATCAGATTAATGTTTTGCAAATATTTTTTCTTAGCCTGTCGTTTTTTTCATTTTCTTCATGGTGTCTTTTAAAGAGCAAACATTTAAAATTTTGATAAAATCCTAATTATTAATATTTTTCTTCAATGGATTATACTTTTGGTTTTGAATCTAAGAAATCCTTGCCTAACCCGAAGTCACAAAGTTTTCTTTTATGTCTTCTTGTAAGAGTTTTATAAGGTTAGCTCTTAGAGTTAAATCTATGATCCATTTTGACGTAATTTTTGTGTATATTGTGAAGTTCTAAGTTGTTTTTTCATATTGATATCCAACTGGCTTAGTACATTTGTTGAAACGACTGTTCTTTCCCTGTTGACACTTTTGTCAGAAATCAGTTGATAGTTGTAGGTAGGTTCATTTCTGGACTCTGTTCTGCTCCATTCAGATTAATGTAGATATTTGCCCTTACAATGATGCCACACTCTTCTTGATTACTGTAGTTTTATATAGTAAGTTTAAAAGCAGGTAATGTAAGTCTCTCTACTGTCTTCTTTACTAAAATTATTTTGGCTATTCTATGTCCTTTGCATTTCCATATACATTTTAGGTTCAACTTGTTAATTTCTAAAAAAAAAAAAAAAACCTAAGATTTTGATATGGATTGCATTGAATCATTATATCAATCTGGGGAGAACTGACATCTTAACAATATTGAATCTTCTAGTCCATGAACTTGGTATATCTCCTGATTTATTTAGTTCTTTAATTTTTTTCAGCAGTGTTTTGCATATTTTAATGTACAGGTTTTGAATTTCTTTTTTTTAAATGTATCTAAATAGTTAATCTTTTTGTTGCTATTATAAATTAAGCTTTAAAAATTTCATTTCAGATTGTCACTAGTTTATGGAAATAAAATTGATTTTTTAAAATTGAAGTATAGTTGATTTACAATATTATGTTAGTTTCCAGGTGTACAGCATAGTGATTCACAGGTTTTTTTTTTGCAAATTATATTCCATTATAGGCTGTTACAAGATTTTGAGTATAATTCCGTGTGCTACACAGTAAATCTTTGTTGCTTATCTACTATATATACAGTAGTAGTTTGTATTTGTTAATCCCATATTCCTAATTTTTCCCTCCCCACCTCTCTCTCCCCTTTGGTAACCATAAGTTTGTTTACTGTGTCTGTGAGTCTGTTTCTGTTTTATAATGAATTCATTTGTATTATTTTTTAGATTCCCCATATAAGTGATATCATGTATTTGTCTTTCTGACTTCAGTTAGTATGATATTCTCTAGGTTGCTGCAGGTGGCAATATTTCATTCTTTTTTGGCTGAGTAATATTCCATTATGTGTGTGTGTGTGTGTGGTGTATATATATATATATATATATATATACACACACACATACACATACATACCACGTCTCTTTTTTTGTCTTTTTTTCTTTCTTTCTTTTTTTTTTTTCTTTCCCCTGGCTGTGTCGGGTCTTTGTTGCAGCGTGTGGGCTTCTCTCTCTAGTGGCCCGTGGGTTTTCTGTCTCTAGTTGTGGTGTGTGGGCTCCAGGGCATGTGGACTCCAGAGTGCTTGGGCTCCAGAGTGCCTGGGCTCTGTAGTTTGCAGCACGCAGGCTCAATCGTTGAGGCACGCGGGCTTAGTTGCCCCGTGGCATTTGGGACCTTAGTTCCCCGACCAGGGATGGAACCCGCGTCCCCTGCATTGGAAGGTGGATTCTTTACCACTGGACCATGAGCGAAGTCCCATACCACATCTTCTTTATCCATTCATTTGTTGACAGATGCTTAGGTTGCTTCTGTGTCTTGGCTATTGTAAATAGTGCTGCTATATTATGAACGTTGGCGGGGGGAGGGGGGTGCATGTATCTTTTCAAATTACAGTTTTCATCTTTTCTGGATATGTTACCAGGAGTGAGATTGCTGAATCATATGGTAGCTCTATTTTACAGTTTTCCATAGTGGCTGCACCAATTTACATTCCCACCAGCAGTGTAGGAGGGTTCCCTTTTCTTCACACCCTCTCCAGCATTTATTATTTGTAGATTTTTTGATGATATCATTCTGACAGGTGTGAGGTGATACCTCATTGTAGTTTTGATTTGCATTTCTCTAGTAATTAGTAGTATTGAGCATCTTTTCGTGTGCCTGTTGGCCATCTGTATGTCTTCTTTGGAGAAATGTCTATTTAGGTCTTCTGCCCATTTTGATTAGGTTATTGTTTACAGTTGACTTGTATATCGACCTTGTGACCTTATCTCCCTTACCAGTTCTGATGGGGGGTTTTGGTTGATTATTTAGCATTTTCTACTCACATGAAAATGTATAGTCCTTGAAAATGATATCTATGGAAGTTCACATTACTCTAATTCAAGTGATGTTGTTCAACTTAAAATATTTTTAGAACTTTTTATTCAGAATTTGTTAAAGTTACCAGGCACATAAGAAAAACCTATTTTTGCTTTTTTTGGTCTCAGACATGGGCACACCGCAGAAGGATGTTATTATCAAGTCAGATGCACCCGACACCCTATTAGTGGAGAAGCATGCAGATTATATAGCATCCTATGGCTCAAAGATGATTACGAATACTGTGTGTCTGAACATTTGGGAATGAGTGGCATCTATTGGGGTCTGACTGTAATGGATCTCATGGGACGGCTACATCGCATGAATAGAGAAGAAATTCTGACATTTATTAAGTCTTGTCAACACGAGTGTGGTGGAATAAGTGCTAGTATTGGACATGATCCTCATCTCTTGTACACTCTTAGTGCTGTCCAGATTCTTTCTATGATAGTATTAATGTTATTGATGTAAATAAAGTTGTGGAATATGTTCAGAGTCTACAGAAAGAAGATGGTTCTTTCGCTGGAGATATTTGGGGTCCCACTAAGCAGCTGGTCTAACTGGAGTTAATCGTCTGCTGGAAGTTCCAGCATGCACTGTGCTAGTTATATCAGCATACAGGAGTACTGGAACAGAGGGGGCCAGTCTAAAAGATAAGGGCTGAATGCAGTGCAGGCAGGAGAGTCCAGCTGCTTCATGGGATGTGAAAATCTACTTTTATGTAATAGGGAGAAATCAACACAAGATTCTCTTTTTGTGCAGTGGCAACTTTGGCTCTATTGGGGAAGCTGGATGCTATTAATGTGGAAAAGGCAATCGAATTTGTTTTATCATGTATGAACTTTGATGGTGGATTTGGTTGCAGGCCAGGTTCTGAATCCCATGCTGGGCAGGATTCCTGGCTATTACTAGTCAGTTGCATCGAGTAAATTCTGATTTACTTGGTTGGTGGCTTTGTGAACGACAGCTTCCATCAGGTGGACTCAATGGAAGGCCAGAGAAGTTACCAGATGTATGCTATTCTTGATGGGTGTTGGCTTCCCTAAAGATAATTGGAAGGCTTCATTGGATTGACAGAAACTGCGCAGTTTCATTTTAGCGTGTCAAGATGAAGAAACGGGAGGATTTGCGGACAGGCCAGGAGATATGGTAGATCCTTTTCACGCTCTATTTGGAATTGCTGGATTGTCACTTTTGGGAGAAGAACATATTAAACCTGTTAGCCCTGTTTTTTGCATGCCTGAAGAAATACTTCGGAGAGTGAATGTTCAACCTGAACTAGTGAGTTAGATTAGATCCCTTGATGCAGAAGTTGCTTAGTGTAGTTTTACTGTTTTAACATTTCAGTATTTGAAGTGCTTAACAAACTTAATGGCTGCCATGTTAATATTTTGTACATGAATTGTGTTGATTTTAATAAATTATATAATTATACATATTGTAAATTAGAGATGTTTATTGTATCTTCAGCTTTCCATTTCCTTCTGAAATGCTGTTATTCTGAGCGTAATATTTTGTTTATGCTTCAATGTATTTATCTTGTTTGTCTCCATAACAGCAAACTGAGTTGAACTTTATTTAGCTGATGAAGTCTTGTGTTCTGATTTTCCCATGTACTCCCTTGATATGTTATATATAACTATAGTTAATATAAATTGGTCTTTGTCAATGAGAATGTTAACTGATAAAGAATTGATGAACCCCATAGGAATTAAAAGATGAAAAAAAATAAATGGCTGAAATTTGGGAATAAAAAAAAAGAAAAAGAAAAACCCATTTTTATTAGTTATTGGTGGATATCTTGCTCTAATTTTTTTTTCTGCCCTTTTATCTTAATAAACTTAGATCTGTACTGAGGGAGGATATGTTATTTTTTACATGTCTGTTAGACATTAAAGGATAAAAGTTTGTAGGCAGTTAGATACATGCATCTGAAGTTCAAGGAAAAGGCTATGTAGAGGTATAAATGTGAATTGTCATATCATAGTTAAAGCTGTAGGACTAGATATGATCACCTAAAGGGGTTGACAGAAGTCCAACAATTCTTGGAAGAAAACTTGAGAAGGTCTGTAAAAGGTTTAAGGGGTGCCCAGAGCTCAAGAATCTGTTCCCCCTTGGGGAACATGTTAAGAATACTACTGCTTGACTGTCAATTCACTTATGAGCCACCTGCCTGCGTGAAATGCTTTAAGTTAATTTTTTAAATTCCTTGTCACAGTTTTAAAGAATATAAATATATTTCACAGGAAACTGAGTCATTATAAGGTCAGTGATGCCTGTATACACTGTTTTTCCTTTTGAATCATTTGAACAGTTATTACTTGGAATTTTTTTTCTCTCCAGAGTAATGTGAGTTTTTCATCATTAAACATTCTAGTCATTTTAGATTAATTTAATGCCCAGTTTGGTATATTATTATGATTCTTTTACCTACATTGTAAATATTATCGACTTCATGAATCACACCAAATATCTGCTTTTCTTTGATTCCTAGGCAAATACTGTGGTCTGGGGTTGCAAATGAACCATTCAATTGAATCAAAAAGCAATGAAATTACAGTGCTGTTCATGAGTGGAATTCATGTTTCTGGACGAGGATTTTTGGCTTCATACTCGGTTATAGATAAGCAAGGTAATTTTCACTTTATATCATGATTCCCACATTTTACAGTTTCTGAAAACAAAAATGCAATGTTTTCTTTGAGTACCTGTTATCTGAGTTTGAACAGTTAATACCACATACATAAATCTGACAAAATTAGATCGGTTTCAGAATTTTAAAAATTAAGTATATTAACTTTATATAAAGTCTTCTTATATACTTACCTTTCCTTAGTAGAAGAAATATTAAGTTTTCCACCTTTATAAGATTGGAACACAAATGATAATAACTTTAAAATATCTATCAGTGGGGCTTCCCTGGTTGCACAGTGGTTGAGAGTCTGCCGGCCGAGGCAGGGGACACGGGTTCGTGCCCCGGTCCGGGAAGATCCCACATGCCGCGGAGCGGCTGGGCCCGTGAGCCATGGCTGCTGGGCCTGCGCGTCCGGAGCCTGTGCTCCACGGCGGGAGAGGCTGCGGCAGGAGAGGCCACGGGGGTGAGAGGCCCACGTACCGCAAACAAAAAAAAAAAAAAAAAATCAGTTACTGAAATGTATCAATTTAAAGCTTTATTATCCACAGTTTACCACTTCATCTTACTGTGTTAAAAACCATATTACCATTCTTTTCAAAGAAGAGACTTGCATAGCACCAGGAGTAACCTGGGGAGTGCTCTCTGAGACACTACAAGATAAACATGAGATATTTTCTAGATTGTTAATATTTAGAATCTGAAGGGGGGAATTAAAAGCAAGGCTATTAAGTGAAATAGATACACACTATCTGTCTCATTAAAGTTTCATTAAGAGTGTGAGAGAGGAGAGCTGTTCTGTGTGAAAAAAGGTCTACTTTCCCTTAATTTCTAAGCTATGGAACAATGTTTGAAGACTAATAAAATCCCTCAGAGTGAAAAAGAAAACTCATTTGAATGGAATAATGGAAAGAAAAGAACTGGAAATGTTATGCTAAATGAACAATTAATATATTTGACAGAACGAGGAAAACTAAGGCAGTGTGGTGTTGTAGAAGGGGCACTAGGTAGCCCTGGAATCAAAGCCTGCCATTGCCGTGTACTAAGCAAGTGACCTCTGACCAGTCATTTCACCTGTCAGTTTCATCTGTAAATGGGTTAGTTGTGAGGCCTAAATCTAATAATACATGTTTAGTGTCTGTAGGCACATAACATAGTAGGCAGAAGACAAATGTTAGTTTCCCCCCTTTGACTACTGTACACACACACATCTCACTTTCCCCACTCCTGCCCCGCCCGCCACCATCAGAAGAGTAAGGTAGAAAACACAGAGTGAAATGATAGCTTTCCATCCTTTCGGTTTTACTTTGTGAAAGTCTTGGGTTGATGGGTGAGAGGATAGAAGATAATTACTTTGCTTCTTATTCTTCTTAAGTTTCTTGGTCGCAGTATCAGGTTAAATTATTTATTTTGTGTTTTCATATTTTCCCCTTTCTCTGTTTGTTATTTATTGAGTTAAAGGTTTCTGGAAAATAAGTATCTCCTCTTTACAAAAAAAAGTTTCTTACATTGGATATTTAAATTATGGAGCTTTTGATCCACGGAAACCTAAATGCCCTTATTAGAGTTTCTTAAGAATTGACAATCATCTCAGATACCACAATCAGTATATTGTAGACTTATATACATCTATGCCAGATTTAAAATGGCTATGTCACTATTTTAGATGACTCTTAGCTTCCAAAGATTTTTTCGAAATATCCACCTTAATCAGGAACTTCTTTATAGTAACACTTTACAAAGTCATAATCATCTTGGGAAATCCTCATCTCACAGCTTGCTCCTGAATTTTTTCTTAATGTTTTTGTGCGTTCTTACCCATCCATCAAGCATTTGTTTCATTTGAAGTGAATTGGCTAAGTTCAAGAGAACACTGGTTGAATTTCATATTACTTCTTCTTGGGTGGCCTTTCAGACATAATTTCTTGTAATGGCTCATTCATTTGAAGGCTGGTGCACTTTGGTTGAGAGTCTCAGTTTGTTTCCATCCAAGAAACTTAGCTGCCACACTGAATTCCATGAATATTTTCAAGGAACATCGCTACATGTCCCCAGCTTGATAACCTAGTTAACGGTTTAGAGTATTTGGGAATGAAAAAGTTGTGAAAAATCTTGCTTCACTGGCTTCGTCATTTGTTAAACTGTCACAAAGACTTGTTAACGTTATAGTGTGATGTGTGGTTGATACAGCCATGATTTTGTGTAAGATAGACTAATTTTCATTACTTCTTACAAGAGCCCATTGCAAAATTATATTCCCTTCAGTGCCTTATTTCCTGCAATAGGCCTGGCACCGGGAAAACAGCAGTAAATGAGACAGACGCAATCACACCTTCACAGGGCTTACAGTACAGGGTTGGAAAAAGGCATTAAACACATGGTTACTTAATTGCAGTTATAATAAGTATGATGAAGGAAACATTCAAATAATGGGAGGCCAGAAGGGTGCGGGGAGTAGAAGATTGGTGAAGAGCAAAGCTCTCCTGAAGAAACCACTTCTGAGCCCAGAACCAAAGGATTAATTGGAGGTTCCAGACATACAGGGAAGAACATTGTAGGGAAGAGAGCAGCAGGTGCAAAGGCCTTAGGGTGGGAAGGAGCTTTGGAGGAACTGGAAAAATAACCAGCACAGCTGGGGTGAAATCAATGAGTGGTAAGTCACATTATTCAGGGCCTTGCAGAAAATGTAAGGGTTGGAGTTTTATCCCAAAAAAAGTGCATGGAAGCTGGTAGAGCAGAGTAGTGATGTGACTGGATTTATGTTTTTGTTTTTACGATTCCCTGATCTGTGAAGAACGGGCCCAAGAGAGAGAGGAAGAATTGTAGGGAGGCCAGGTAAGAGGCTATTTAGAGGGGACTGGATCAGAGATGACCAAATTAAGAGATCTTGCTATAAAAGTAGCTCCAGAATTAGGCCAGATTCTAATTTAATTCTTTTTAAAGACGTTTGAACCAGACATATCTTCTACAGGGAAACATTTCAAAGGATTAATATTCATTCTACCTGAGTTTATGCTGAAGTAAGAGGCTTCAGACACAAAGAAGCCTCTTGGATGAGGTGCTGAGCTGCTACAGTGCCTCGGTGATGTCTGGGGCACTGTACCTGGTGTGCTCTTCACTTTAGGGTCTAGTTTTTATAACTTTTATGGTTTTATTCCTCTCTGTTATTTTTAATGATCTTTGAGCAGTAGTTTCCAGTCTTTTACATTGACAATTACCACTTTTAATTTTCACCTGTAAAGCTAATTTTTGAAAGATTTTATCCACCAGTGAAAGGAAGTTTTCCTGTTTCTATTGGGTAGCAAAGAAAGACAGATAAAAATATTAATCAACACTTCAGTAATAATTAGAGGATTAGTAATTTACTCTGAGTTGGTATAATTCAATCAGATTCGAACTAGACTTTCTGAAATTGAAATTTTCATCTGAAAATGAAGATGTACGTGGATCCTAGACATATCCTGGGCAACATATTAGCAACCACTGTTTAGAAGTTCTGTAGAGAGAAACTCCTTAGTTACTGCTGGTCTTACTGAGAGAGGCAAAGCCAGCCATTCACAGGTCCAGACTCAGTAACTCAGATCTTTTAATCCAGAATAATAAATGATACCGACATTTTCATTCTAAAATGTAAATGTAAAAAACAGCATTTACCACTGGACTTGAAAAATAAAATAAATTTTATAAGTGATTTGCTCTAAATTCCTGGTTTTGAATCTGTCCAACATTAACCACTTTCTAAGAAAAGCTCAACATTTCTAGGATGACTCTGGGCAATCATTTTTTAGGTAATTTTAGTTACGGAACAATGAGCTCAGAAGGCATGTCTGCATTTGCATTGATAGCTTCAGGTCTTTTAAGGCAGCCTCTGTTTGTTATGTGCCATCAATTTGGGGCGGGGTGTTTATCTGTGTGTGTGTACACATATATATGTATATGACCAGCTGAAAAGTGATAGTCTGATATTCCTTTTTTAGAACATGAATTATCACTTAAAAAGTAATGTTAAACCTCATTACTTCAAATTTTACCAATCCAGAATTTTGTATTGGTCACTCTAAAGTTTGCCTTTATTTTTTTAGGAAAAAACAGGAGCTAGTTTAAAATTACATGTGAAATAAAATGATCCAATGTAGATGTATTAACATGCTGCCTAATTGGAACTCATAAACACTTGTTTATTCATTGCCTCCTGACAATGTGCTTAGGACTTGGGGACAGCTGAGCGTGACAAATATTCCCATTTGACAGGGTTATTATTGCTATATGCTGGGTTATTTTTAGACTTAACACGGATAGTATAAAAGGTTTTAATTGCCACATTCTTTAACCACATTTTTTTGCAAATATTTTCCATTTCTTCCATCTTCCATCGGATTATATTAACTTGTAAATGAAACATAGGGGCGGAATAGAGAACTCCTTTCTAATAGAGTCCAGATTTCTGTAACTGGTTGTTTTTTTCCTGCATGGGATGTTTTTGGTTTTGAAAATAGAGCATGAATTCCTTAGATTGTTTGCTACCTTAATTGTACAGTAATTTTATAGGATCCTTTCTGTTTTGAGTGCTACACCTAGCTATGTTTCTATTTTTAGTTTTTCTGTTGTGTTCCTAATTTTTGTTGTTGTGTCTGGCAACGTTTTAAAACTTTTAAACTATTTAGTAAGATTTTATTAATGAAGTCTCAGTTTACATGCATATTTTTAGATTTGTCCTTATTTATACACAAATGAATATGTATAGTGTTTGTGTGTATACATGCAGAAAAATATCTGTATTTTGATGTCAACTTGTACAACAAAGGTGCTGATGAATAAGTGTTACCAATTTTGCAGAGAAATTTATAAACAAAATTAATTTGTTAAAGTGGTATAACCCAAAGAGGCAATTCACCTTTATGAGATAGAGTTTATTTCAGACTGACAGATAACCTCAAGAGCACCTGAATGATTTTAAGTGTTTTCTATGTGTTTTGGTTTTTTTTTTTTTTTTTAGTAAGTTAGCAATTCTTTTAAGGGGCTAAGTATGTGTTTGTGCTATCTTGTGCTATCCGGGGGACAAATTCATTCACTGCTACTCTTACTAAGATATTATTAGTGTCCTTGATACTAGGTTACAAAAGAATTTTAATGTGTCTTACAATCTTTAATATTTTTAATGTCTCTTATATTTTAATATAAGATGTCTTATGTTATTTCAATATGTCTTATAATGTCTTTAATATGTCTTATATTCATTTTTTAGTATATAGAAATTTAGGTGTGGAGAGGGTTTGATCTATCCATATGTAGCTTGTAGCCTATTTGACTTACTGCTTAGGCAACTGAGCCATGCCTACATCATCTGTGAAAAAAAAAAAATTGACTGTTTTCATCTGAGAAAATTGTTCCTGAGCTCCTGTTGTGGACTCAGCTTCCATAGATGGCATTGTAATATTTCTAAGAGAATCAAGATTTATTCTCTATTCTCAGTATGTAAAAGGAGATTAGATGTAAAATGCCACATAAATTATCTGCCACTTAGTAAATGTTAGTTGATGCTGAATCACGGTAAATTATGTTTTATTATATATGTAAATTTCCCTCCACTAGATTGCACATGGTACAAATCAGTGCCAGGTTCCTATCGTGGAAACAAGGAATTATTCCCAAGGTCACACAATAATATTGACACAAGAATTTAGCAGAAAGGTGAGCCTTGTCCCACATCCTCTAGCTCTTGAACAAAGTAGCTATCTGTACACCTGCAATGCAAGGTTGCTGACAAAGTGAGAATTGGGAAAGAATGACCTCGGGTCCCTTCAGTTTCTGGGGAATTTGTTATTTAAAAGAATTTCAGAGCAAATAAAGGAGAAGAATTTGTAGTATACATTGTCTTGCTTCGTGTATTTTCTTCTTTCTGGTAAATATAATTACTTAGTTACAGTGCTTTATGCTTCCTTGAGTTAGAATAAATAAAGGCACTCAAGCATCCCTTCCCTCAGAAGTAAATGGCTTCAGCTGGACAAAAATTATACCCTGCAGCTAATATAGTTGGTGATATACTCTCGTAAGTGATGGGTACTGACACTGCTGAGAGTCTTTTCAATTTATTCAAGAGCACAAAACAGAGTATTAATTGGGGGAAAATCTAAATCTCTTTCACAATCCTTTAATCTCAGGAATAGACAGTGCTGTCAATCAAAAATATTTCTAAGTTAGTAGCCAATATGCTGATATTTTTTATTATTTGTGAACTTATAAAATATCATATTTTCATGGTATTACATGTGGGTTAACATCAGGTATCATGTTTTAAAAAATATTTCATGGAATAACTATGAAGTTCCCAAGCCTATGCAGTTACTATATATTAGAAAAAATTTTAATTGTACTTTAAATAAAACCCTGTTTATAGGATATCAATTATGCCTCATAGTAATATTGCTAACTAAGTTAGAGCTGTCTTAGAAAATCTGATGTTGATGTCTTCATTAAGAAAACCCTGAAATCTGTCATCCTGTTGTTGATTATTGGCTCATCTTTGTTTTCGTATTTTTCTTGTGCTCTTCCTCATGGTCACATAATCCTGCCTTCAAAACCCCACGGAGGCCTGCCTCCTCTTTAAAGCCTTCTGAGGTTAAGGAAGGCAGATGTTAGAGCAGCTCTTTTTATCGGGATTATGATCACACTCACTTTGGGTTAGACTCTGCTGCTAAAACTAGTGTAGAATGTGCACTGTAGATGCCACCTCTTCTTTGGGCCGCGCGGGGGAAATGAGGGAATAGAGTGCTGTGAGCTTCAGCAGAATCCCTGAGGGCGTTCTGCGTACTACTACTGCTGCCATTCCCTGCTGTCCAGAGCACCCAAATGAAGTTCACAGTATATTTGGTGTTTCGTGTAGTAATGTATATGTTATAAGTATTCTTTTGTATGTATTAAATATTGGAGTAAAATTACCAAAAAAAAAAATTCCCATCCAGAAGCTCTTAGTTGAGAACTGAGTGAATTAAATACTGCCCTTCACTGTGAGCATATATCACTGATTTTCTAGTATTGTGTGCTAGTATTGTGTTAGAGTGGATCCAGCTTGATAATTGAGCTGACAATGAATACTTTATCAGTACTTATTATTATAATCACTGCCCTAAGCACTTTACGTGGAATGCATACTTTTAATTAGCACAGGTCAGAAGCCTTCAAGTTATGGTTGACTCTGTCTCAAACTTCACATCCATCACCACCTCTCTGAATATATACGTACGTATATCAGAGTTTGACTACATCTCTTGGCCTCCACTGCTACACTAGTTCACGTTACCATCAACTTTTACCTCAATTATGGCAAGAGATTCCTCCCTGACCTTTGTTTCTGCCCTTTCTCCCCTTCAGTCTACTCTCAACCCAGTGATCAGTGTGATCCTATTAAATCGAAGGTCCCATCTCATTCTGCCCAGTGTCCTTACCTCCAAGACACCATTAGGATATGGCTTCTCATGACTTGTTTGGCTTCATCTCTTACTTGTCTTCCCCTTGTTCGCTCTGGCCTCAACAATGCTGGGCACACTTCCTTCTGAGGGCCTTTGTGAGTCCCTTTGACTGTTCTCCGTTATCCACATACCTGATACCTCACTCCCTCACCTGTTTTAGAGTTTTATTCAAATGCTTCCTTCTCAGTAAGGCCTACCCTGACCACTCTACTTAAAATTGCAACCCCTTAACTTTCCCTAACTTCCTTCATTTTTCTTGTGTATTTATTATCGACTAATATACTATATATTTTTCTTATTTACATTGTCTATTTTTTCTTACCCCCACAGGAGGTACACTTCATATATGCAGGGATTTTTGTCTGATTGTTCTTTGCTCCATCTATAGCACCTAGAAGAACACCTAATCATAATACATACTTATTAAAAACTGTTGAATGCATGAACAAATGAATAAATAAACAAACTGCCAATCCTGGCTCTGTCTTTTACTAAGCTTATTTCATCCATCGATGCAAATATGCTGTATATGAAAGGAAATTATTACTACTTCTATGATAGCTTCTTTTTCTTTCTTGTTTTTAAGATTTTAATAATAGTTTTATTGAGATAATTCGCATACCGTACAATTCATCTACTTAAAATATACAGTTCATTGATTTTCAGTATATTTAGGGTTGTGCAGTTATCACCACAGTCAGTTTTAGACCGTTTTCATCACCACAAAAGAAACCCTGTAGTCAGTAATAATCAAGTAATAATCACTACCCATTCGCTAATCTTTAACCCCCTCCAGTCCTAGGTTACCACTAATCTACTTTTATCTCTCTAGATTTGCCTATTCTGGATATTTCATATAAGTGAAATCATGTAATATGTGCTCTTTTGTGACTGGCTTCTTTCACTTAGCATGTTTTCGAAGTTGATCCATGTTGTAGCATGTATGAGCACTTACTTTTTATTGCCAGGTAATATTTCATTTTATGAATATACCACTTCTTTCACATTTTGTTTACCCATTCATCAGTTGATGAACATTTGTGTACACGTGTTGTATGGACACATGTTCTAAATTTTCATGGGTATATACCTGGTAGTGGAATTGCTGGGTCATATGGTACCTCTGTATTTACCCTTTTAAGGCACTGACAGACCATTTTCCAAAGCAGTTGCACCATTTCACAATTCCATTAGCAATATATGAGGGTTCCAGTTTCTCCACATCCTTGCCAACACTTGTTACCTGTTTTTTTGATTCTAGTCATCCTAGTGGGTATAAAGTGGTATCTCACTGTAATTTTTATTATTATTTCCCTGATACTTAATCATGTTGAGTATCTTTTCATGTGCTTATTAGTCATTTGTATATCTTCATTGGAGAACTGTCTATTCAGATCCTTTGCTCCTTTTAAAATTGGGTTAGGGACTTCCCCGGCAGTGGTTAAGACTCCGAGCTCCCAATGCAGGGGGCCTGGGTTCGATCCCTGGTCAGGGACTAGATCCCACATGCCACAACTAAAGATTTGGCACAGCCAAATAAATAAATAAATATTTTTTTTAAAAATTGGGTTATTTGTCTTTTTAATGTCTAGTTGTAATAATTCCTTACGTATTCTGAATACTAGATTCTTATCGGATATATGTTTTGCAAATATTTTCTGTCATTCTTTGGCTTATCTTTCTTGTTCATGATAGCATTCTTTGAAGCACAGCAATTTCACACTTTGATGAAATCAGTTTATGTGTTTTTATGTATTTGCTTATGCTTTTGGTGTCATATCTAAGAAACTGTTGCTTAATCCAGAGTCAAGATTTATACCTATATTTTCTTCTAAGTGTTTTATAGTTTTAGCTCTTGAATTTAGATCCACCTTGAGTTAACTTTCGTTTGTTTGTTTTTTTGTTTCTTTGCTTTTTTTTTTTTGCGGTACGCGGGCCTCTCACTGTTGTGGCCTCTCCCGTTGCGGAGCACAGGCTCCGGACGCGCAGGCTCAGCGGCCACGGCTCACGGGCCCAGCCGCTCCGCAGCATGTGGGATCTTCCCAGACCGGGGCGCGAACCCGTGTCCCCTGCATCGGCAGGCGGACTCTCAACTGCTGCGCCACCAGGGAAGCCCTGAGTTAACTTTTATATATGATCTGAGGTAGGGGTTCGGTTTCTTTGTTTTGCATGTGGATATCCAGTTGTCCCAGCATCATTTGTTAAAAAGACTATTTTTACCCCCATTAAATTGTCTTGGCACCCTTGTTGAAATCAATGACTGTAAATTTGAGGATTTATTTCTGGACTCTCAGTTCTATTCCATTCATTATGATAACTTATACATTGCTGTGAGAAGTTTGAGTCAGATGGTTCCCTTTGAGTTGCATTCATGTTGCCTAGGCTGTGTTCTTGTTAACTGGGCGCCTTATAGTAATAGTGATTTTCTGGAAGGCTGTTTACTTGGGAGAAGCTTTCTAGAAAGGCACGTTTTAAAGTTTCTCAATTCCCTGCTTAATTGATGTTTTCTTTGCCTTCATGGAGTTGTAAAGGTCAAAATCTCTAATCGTGACTTTCTTTCTTTTTCTTTTTCTTTTGTCTTCTTGGCTGTCCTTATAGCTTTCCATTTGGAATTCATATTTTCCTCTTAGGGAGCTGTTTTGAGCCCCCATGGAATTTGAGAGCAAGGTCAAGTGAGTTGCATACATTTGTGCAAAATCTGGAGTTTCAGCACTGCATGGGCTTTATTATAATAAAGCCCTCTTCTAATCAAGTATATCTATAGTTGACTAGGAGATTCTGGCATGTAGCCTGAAGGTAATAGGGCCAGCTGGCAGTCTTCTTATGGCTTGAATGCCATATTGGACCACACAGGTACCTTTTCATCCCAGGCTATTAATCTTAGAAGTTCAGTTTCTAATCTTAGAAGTTGGAAACTCTTTTGGTGGAACAGGAAAGTGGAAAATCAGTTCTTTATTGACGCTGTGTAAAGATTGCCAGGAATATCTATAGAATATACAGGTAATTCAGTTTGTCTGCTTTTCCTAGTCAGTTAACCGGGTGATAGTGAACCTCTCTCCAGGCATGTATCCTCTTAAACTCCTAAAATACAGATTTAACTTAATCATCATTCAAGTACCTGTACTATGTAGATATTCATCCATGTAATCTCTCTCAAAATACCACTTTCCGATTAGTTTAACAGTTATTATGCTCTAGTTCTTTCAAGACACATACCAGTTGGATAATAAACACATAATTTTTCTTCAAAATTGTAAAATAGAATAATCAATTATTCTGTGCTTGCCATTGATTTAACAAATATTTGTACACCTTCAGTGTGCTGGGAAGAATGCGAGGTGTTATCTCTGTCAGTGTATTGGGAACCCTCGGCACAGTGTTTGGCTAGCATTTATAGGTGAAATCACTCACCTTTGTGATTGGCTTAGGACCTTCTTCCAGGTTTTCCCCCTACAGGTTAGTCCATGATTGGACTTAGCCAAACATGCTAACAATCAGAAGCTTTTATTCATCCATTTATTCAATAAATGTTGATAGAAAGTCTCCTGTTATGCCATATGCTGTGATTGCTGCTGGCGATACAGAGGTGAAGACTGACAGCCTCAGTCACTTCACATGGGCTAGGCATCATAAAATGATGTTGCTTATCAACACTAAAATGATTGCAACAGATCACTCTTATGTGACACATGGTACTATGAGAACATCTAATAGTCATCCCTTCGTTAAACCAAACATCCCTAAGTGCCTACTGTGTGCTAGCACAGTTTGACTTGCGAAGATCAGGAACAGCTTCTGAGGGGATGCGACAGTTAAGCTGAGATCTAGAGAGGAGTGAGCCAGGTGAAGGGATAGTGGAAGCGCCTTCCTGGCCGAGAGCACAGAGGAAGAGGAAGAAAGCTAGTATGAAAAGAGGCCAAGACGGGCAAAACCAGACTGAGGTCGGACCTTGGGGGCTGTGTTGAAGACTTTGCCCTTTGTCCTAAGAGCAGAAGGAAACCACTGAAATGTTTGAACTAGAAGCCACCTTTTTACACAAGCCTGTGACCTAGGTCTTAATTAGACAAGGTTAGCTCTTACACAGATTTGGTTTTGAGATAGGAAATGTTAAAACTTTAAAGTTCTGTCTTATGCAGAGTGTGCTTTAGAATTACCTGGAGGACTTGTTAAAATAGCTTTCTGGGCCCCACTGCCAAGAGATGCTGTAGGTCTAGATGGTGTTCAAACTTTTGAATTTCTAGTAACTTCCCAGAAGATACTGCCGCTGCTGGTCCTACTCCTGGACCAGATTTTGAGTTGCAGTTAGTTAGAGCCACAGAATTAACTCACCTTTCATTTGTTATTGTTTCCCTCATGGGTAACCAGCAAAGGATCATTTTTAGTCATATAGTAACAAGAAATATTTGCTTCAGAAGCTATCAATATATTTTATAGAAGCTACTTCAGGGCTATAAATTATACTTATCTGTGTGCCGTCCATGTGTGTGATACGTGATTCTATGAGGCGATGTGGTGTATTCAATATTGGGCAGACATAGCCCCAGAAGTCCAGATACTTAAAGAAATTGTGATTGCCAAAACCTTATAAAAAGTTAAAGTACTATCTTGATAGCTGTTAAGATTTTGAAATTTAGAACAATATGATATGGGTTTGGAAACAGTTGGTGTTTCAGCAAGAATAAACCTATTATTATTGAATCCGTTTTTGGTTTTTTTTTTCCTAGATCTAATTACTTGTTTAGACACTGCATCCAGTTTTTTGGAACCTGAGTTCAGGTATGACCATATTTGTGACTTTTTTTTCTTAAATGTTACTCTTCATCTACTTCATCCTCATCTTATGTACTTAAGATTAATGTACATGGTGTGACTCATAATCATTGTTCTGAGACATCAGTAAACCAGAGCTTATGTAAAACCACTGAGTTGCCATGTTTAAATTTTGCCTTAACTTTTAGCATTTGAATCTTCTCCACAATGGAAGTATAATTTGGATATACTTTAAAAGTAGGATTAGTCACTCTTCAAATCTGGCAAAACTCCTAATAAAGGTAGAAGATCCATTTATCTTTGCTCAAAAAGAAGTAACAGGAGGGTTTAGGCTGTTAGAGAATTCCTCACTGTTCTTACCCAGGTGGCATTTTTATTAATACTACCATTTCCCTGCTTTACACCCTTGTCTCTTGCTTGGACTAGGATTCACTTGTAATTGGTTTCCCTTTTCTAACCTTTGCTGGCTTTTTTCTGCCATTCACATTCTGCCAAGTTATTTTCTAAAATCTGTATTCGATCACTCCCCTGCTTTGAAATCTTCAGGAGCTACTTATTATGACAAAATGCCATCCCTATTCATTAGCCTGGTTTTCAGGGTCCTTCACAAGTAGTCTTTGGGCCATTTTTCTAGTCTCACGTTAACGTACTCATGTTGAAACATCCCTGGATTATTTATACTGCTCTGAGCTCTCAGAACTTTTGTCTGGAATCACTTTATTCTTCTCTGTTTAGCAAATTCATTCTCATCTTTGAAGACCCATCTCACTCACCTCCCCCAACTTGCTACTGCTCCCCAAAGAACCTTCATTTTGTCTTCAGGAATGGTTCTCTCTCTGTGGGCTGGTGGGGCTCTTCAGCCCTCGTCGGGGGTTGTGGCCAGCAGAGGTAACCCTGGCATCGGTGTATGTCACACGGCCCTGCCAGAGGATCAGCTGTCTTGGACCCTCCACTCTCCAGCTCCGTCATCACCACCCACATGCAAGCTGCCGTCCTTTCTCGCCTGGACTGCCTAACAGTGTCTTATCCTCCACTCATGGCCCTTACAGTCTCTTTTCTTTCCAGGAGCCAGAATAACTTTTTAAAAAAAAATAAAAATCAGATGATATGTATAGACCATCAAAATCCTTTGTTGACATCCTCTTTTTACTTAGAAATATACTCCAAGACTCCTCACCACAGCCCCCCTGGCTTCTGCATGATCTGATCCCTGTCCCCCCTTCCAAGTTTCTCTCAGACTAACCTTACCTTTCTCACTGCACTCTACCTGTACTGGTTGTCCTCGGTTCCAGACACACACAGGCCATCCTGCCTCAGGGACACGCTTTTCCTTCTGGTTGTGGTGCACATCCCTGCACTGTTCCAGTGACAGCCGGTGGTTCTCTGCTGAGGCTTCCCTTCGTCAGAGCCCCGTCCACTGACCGAGGCAGTGCAGAGCCCTGCATATGAACACAAACTCTGGAGCCCATCTACCACGACACAACTGCGTGACCTGGGCACACAGCTCATCAGTTTCCTCATCTGTAAAATGAGGATAATAATAATACCTACCATGTAGGGTTCTTATGTGGATGACTTGAAGTGTACTTAGAATGTTGCCTGGGACATAGTAAGTTTGCTGAATGTATTACTTCTATTGTTAGATTCCTCCCGGTTACTTCATAGAGTGCCTTTTCTTTATAGCATAATCATAATCTAAATTTAATTAATCATAATCTAATTAATCTAAAGTATCCATTTAATGTATTCTCCCACCACGGGAATGTAAACCCAGTGAGGCTGGCACCATATCTGCTTGGTTGACCCGGTACCTAGCACAGCCCAGCACTTAACAGACAATGTAATAGACATTCATGTAAATGTGTTAAGTGGGTAGGTGGATGAGTGAGTGAGTAAATAAATGAATGCCAAACATTTTTTTTAAATCGACTTAAATTTGATCAGTAGAGAGCTGGTGAAATAAATTGAGCCTCATCCACAAAGTCCAATGTAGCTATTAAATATATGAATAGCTCTTACAGTAGAAATATGTCTGCCATTCATTATGAAGCAAAATAAAGCAGTGTGTAGAATATGGAATAATTTTTGTATATATGTCTGTGAAGACGTGTAAATGGTTGGAAGAAAATCTTAAGGGCTTTTTAGAAGTGGTGGTTCTCTCAGAGTGGTGAGATTATGGTATTTACATTGAACTGAAAACTGGGTAAGTGACATTTTTTGGTCTTTTTCCCCAGAAAGTACAGCACTATATACCCTTTAACTTGTTTTTATTTCACAGCAAATACTGCCCCGCTGGTTGTCTGCTTCCTTTTGCTGAGATATCTGGAACAATCCCTCATGGATATAGAGATGTAAGCTGGATATAGACTTATGTTAAAGTGATGATAAAACTTCATTTTTTTAAACTCCTTCATATATAGATGTGTAATCTATTGTGTATCTTTATCTTGATTTTTATTTTCTAGGAATTACTTCTTTTTAGTAATATGTAACATTTTGTTGTTTTTCTTCTGCTAAAAACCTGTTCTGTGTTGTATTATCAATAATCTATCCCATGTTTATTAAGAAAACTGCCCAGATCAATTAATTTCTAGAGGAAGAAGTATAAGTGTCTTGTTTATGAATTATCAAAAGAAAATTTAAAACTAATCTTTTATCTTTCCTCCCTGAAGTCCTCACCATTGTGCATGGCTGGTGTGCATGCAGGCGTAGTGTCAAACATTTTGGGTGGCCGGATTAGTGTCGTAATTAGTAAAGGCATCCCGTACTATGAAAGTTCTTTGGCTAACAACGTAACGTCTGTGGTGTAAGTATATATGCTGTTTATAATAAGCGTGTTGCACGGGGTGGGATAGGGATGAGTTAGACCTGAGCAGTATCATTGTTGATGGTGTTCATGAAATAACCTTTGTGTGATAAGGACAGACGTTGATGGTGTTCATGAAATAACCTTTGTGTGCTCGATATCTGAGTGTATTGACGAGCGCAGGCAAGGTCTTGCTATCTTGGCTTGTTCTCTGTTGGTAGTCATTTGGAAGAGTGATTTGTTTCTTCTTTTCTAAGTGTTGAAAGAGCCCAGAGTGAGTCTAGAAGTATATTGCCAAATCCTTACTTCGTTTTAAAGATCAGAAGGCATAACTAACTACTCTGTTCCTTATAGCCTGTGTGGCCCATGATGGATTAGGATAATTGAAACGCTTTGAATATAAATCAAATTTTGGCATAAATCAGAGATAGTATTATGAATCCCTCTCATCCCAAGAGAATATTTTAAGAATGTATTTTCATGGTATTTATGATCTACTGTATTACAAAACATAGACTAGGCATCTAAAGCAGGAGAAATTGAAACATTGAATAGAACCATAGTATGAGTGATCTATTTGTAAATCTTGCATCTTAGACATGCTCGGTCCTGCAGACAATAAGCGGAATTGAAGCCAGCTTCTCTTCAGGTCCTAGGCCAGTTTCATTCAGAAGGCCAAGAGTGTGATCCATACTCAAGACAGTATAAAGCAGGAGGCAGCAAACTTTTTCTGTAGAGAGCCAGCTAACAAATATTTCAGACTTTATGGGCCACATGTCTGTCACTCATTCTTTTTTGTTTTATTTACAACTTTTTAACTATGTAGAAACTGTTCTAAGCTTTCTGGCCATACAAAACAGGCCATGCATGGGCTGTCATTTCCTCATCCCTGCTCTAGAGTCAGCTACCTTTCCTTCCTCTGGTTTCTTCTGGATGATTTTATGCAGATTGTTTCATTCCTTTCCACTGTTACACCTTTAGAAAGAATTTTTTTCATGTGTTCTCTCTTTCATATTTAAAAAAACGGACAGGTTGCATCCATTTGTGATGGTTTGAGCGTTGTGCTAAAGGCAGGAGCATACACTGATGATTTTGATGATTTTATCCCTCCAAGTTCCTTAGGGCCTTTTGACCTGCCATATGGTGAACTAATAACTAACAATCCCACCCCTCCACTCTCCCTAAGCACCTATTCTGCCGGTTACTTTGAAATTCAAATGCAGTGCTACGTTGTAACACTGAAACTTTTTCTTAGATACATTGATTTCCTGTAACAAATGCAGTCTCTCTTAGTAGTAGCCAGCTTTTCTTCTGTTTGCCCCAGGAAGCTTGAGCCTCTTTCTGTGAGAATTACACTTTTCATTATATATTCCCAAAAAGCAATTGCCACAGAAACACTTTAGGAATCAATTTATTTCATGAAAAAGAAATAAAATAAGTACATATTGAAGGTTGCATGGATGCACTTGCATAATCATATATGAAACTAGGCACTAGATACTTGTAGAGAAAATTGATTATGCTGTCTAATAGATAGCCATAGATGGTGCTTAGTGAAATAAAAACAAAAGAAAGCTTTGCTAAGACAAATATGAGGAAATCATGTGGTTATATGAGTGTCACCAAAAAAGTCTTTCTCTCTTTCAGGGGACACTTATCTACAAGTCTTTTTACATTTAAGACAAGTGGTAAGCCTCTCATGGACTTTATAACTTATCATAATTTGTGTAATAGCTAGTATTTTTTGAACACTGTACATCAGGCACTTTGCCAATTGCTAGGTTGGGTTTTGGGTTTTGGGTTTTTTTTGCACTTTCTCATTCAGTTATCACGAATAACTCTATGAGGTAAAAGACGTGCTTAATAATTCAATGAATGGAATAAACTGGAGGTTTTATATTAATAGGGAAATGATCATGTAAGCATGGAAGTTACCTTAGAAAAAGGGAATTTTGAATATGTCTGAAGTAATTAACTCAATCAACAGAAAATATTGAGTGCCTTTTTTCATTTGTCAGGCACTGTTCTGGTGCTAGTGAAACAAAAGTGAGCAGAATAAACAAAATTGTGCTTTCCTGGAGCTTACATTCTGGAAGTGAGAGATTAACAATAAACAGCGGATAAGTAAATGAATGTTTATAACGTCCTGTTTACAATATTATAAAAGATGTAGAAAATAAGGCAAGGAAAGACGACAGGCAGTTCAGAAGGGACAGGTTCGAAGTTTAATGTTGGTTGGGGCAGGCCTCATGGAGAATGTGACATCTGAGCAAACACCTGGAGGAGGTAAGGGAGCGAGTTGCCCTCTGGGGAGAGTATCCCAGGGAGAGGGTAATGTGTTGCCATTCAGCTAGTGATTACTGCTGTGAATAAATACGTCTGTACGTTCTCTGATGAGACACGAAGACATAGACCCAAGAAACATTTGCATACTTTTGAAACCCTCTAGTACAGTATATTGTCAGCATAGTGTATGTTAATTAAAGGAACAATTAGAGTTTCCAATGAGCAAGTGTTTAGAGATTTTTGAGTTTATATCTGGAAACCAAATTACTTTCTTCTTTGTTTCAGGTTGTTATGGAACACTGGGCATGGAATCTGGCGTGATCGCCGATGCTCAAATAACGGCATCATCTGTGCTGGAGTGGACGGACCACACAGGGCAAGAGAACAGCTGGAAACCCGAAAAGGCCAGGCTGAAAAAACCTGGACCTCCTTGGGCCGCTTTTGCCACTGATGAATATCAGTGGTTGCAAATAGATCTGAATAAGGAAAAGAAGATCACAGGTTAAGAGACACAATTTTCTAGATGATTTATAATACTAATTTCATTTGGAAACCTGGTAACATCTAAGAATTTCATAGAAAATTAGGTCACTGCAAATTGAATTATATGGTTTTAAGTTTAGTGTACTGGTGTTAATATTGACCGAAGTTGGTTTTATAAAGCATGGCAAAGGAGAGGAGTTGGTATTTGATTCTTACTAGCATTTCTTTTCATTGTAAAGAGATTCTTTTAAGGTCGTGTTTCAGTAAAGGGATCTTGTGACATCTGAAATAACCATCTCCTATAGTCATTAAGAGAAATTTGTGTTCAAGGAGTCCATTTTAAGTGCTACAAATAATATTCCACATGTGCCAAGTATAAATTTAATTATTTAGAGCAACTTAACAAATGGTCAGAATAATTGGTTAGGATTGGTTTAGATAATTTTGTTAGATTTATTTTGCTCTGGTTCTAAAAATAACACCAGTAATCTTCTTTAATCTATTCATTCCCAGGAAGTCATTCTTTCTCAGTAGGTGAACTATATTTTGCAGTGTCGTGAACACAAGCTGCTAAAATACAATAGTCCTTTCCTTACGTGTGCCTGTCATTCTTCTTGTCTCTACAAGGGAGCAAAGCCGAGGATTTAGTTACCATTAGGATGAAAACGTGCACTTAGATATGGTAATGTGCCAGAGACAAAAAATGTTTCAACAGTACATTTTAGGTGTTAATGCTTCAATGATGAACAAACTTCAAAGATCAGACCGTGAGCACTAACAAAAGGACCTCTCCATTCCCAGGCATTGTAACCACCGGCTCCACCATGGTGGAGCACAATTACTATGTGTCAGCCTACAGAATTCTGTACAGTGATGATGGGCAGAGATGGACTGTGTACAGAGAGCCTGGTGTGGAGCAGGATAAGGTAAAATGATTACCAGAGTATTTTTAAAGAACATTAAAAAGGGGGATGGGGGGTAGGTGGCCTTTGCCAAAAGCCACAGAAGCTCTTCCTGTGTGATATAAAAATTAAATATCATTTGGTCTTACTCTGCCCTCTTCTGGTTATTTTAGGTAGTGTTAGTTATTGGCCTTACCCTTCTACCTGTGGTTAGGAAATTCTCAGTGCTTCTAGGTCCCTTTTGATGATTTTAAGGGTAAGTACTTGCCTGATTTTTTTTTTTTCCAGTACAGTTTAATTCACTTGTTTAAATAATTCATTAAGAAATAATAAAAAGGAACTTTAATTTTTTGTCCTTAAAAAGATTTTCTTATCAATCCACAGAATGATGTAGAGCCTAACTTGTTCCTAGATTTCTACTGTAGGCCAGTGGGGGTGGGGACAACAGAGCTAAAGGTAGAAGGGCATTAAATTGTAGGATATTATAGAAAGGTCATGTCAAGATCACCTCACCAACTTTTGTCGTAGAAAACAACTTTTTTTCCACCTGAAGAATTTCCTTAACTTCTGTGGTAATAATGAACTGTAGTTCTAGTTAGCAAAAAATGACAATGCTTAGGGGTAGAAAGCAAGTAGGTAGAGGTGGCTATCAACTAGAGGTTTGTTACTTTCACCTGGGCTCCTGGACACTGATCCACCCACCACAAGGGGTCCCTGTCCCCAAGGAAGGTGGATGCCTCTCATCTAGAATTGAAATTATGAGCACATTTTTTTCAATGAAACCTCCCTGTGAGTTTTGTTTCAATTTTATGATACTATCAGTTCTCTATCATATACATGATATGCTAATATATTTTCACTTGCCACTTTTCTCATCTCTCTGTTCAAAAAACTCCAGGGATTCCCTTTAATCTTTCATATGGATCTAAACTCTTCAGCTGTTACTCAAGGCCTTCTTTCCTCTCTTCTGCTTGATATCACATGAACTTCAATCTTTGGTGAGCCTCCACCCCTTGAAGCAGATAAAAATATTGTCTCTGAATCTAACTTACTTCTGCCTAATGCCCCCAAACTTACTTTTTACTATTAGCACATACATATTTATTTGTACAATAATATTTGTTACACTTGTAGAATATAGTTAATTTTTTGAAATTATAAGTATTATCCATGCTTATATTATTAAAACATCTAACAACACTGAATTATATTTCTGAAAAACTTTTTTTGGCTTCCTTTTTGAAAGATAATTTCACTGGGTGTAGAATACTAGGTTGACAGTTTTTTCTTTCAATACTTTAAATATGCTGGTCCATTGCTTTCTAGTCTGCATTGTTTTCAGCAAGAATTTATTTTAAGCAATTTTTTTTTTTTTTTTTTTTTTTTGCAATATGAGGGCCTCTCACTGTTGTGGCCTCTCCCATTGCGGAGCACAGGCTCTGGACGCACAGGCTCAGTGGCCATGGCTCACGGGCCCAGCCGCTCCACGGCATGTGGGATCTTCCCAGACCAGGGCACGAACCTGTGTCCCCTGCATCGGCAGGCGGACTCTCAACCACTGCGCCACCAGGGAAGCCCTATTTTAAGCAATTTGATTATGATGTACCTTTGTGTAGTTGTCTTCATGTTTCTTCTGCTTGGATTTCTTTGAGCGTCTTGGATCTGTGGGTTATAATTTCTATCAGATTTGGAAAATTATAGGCCCTTTTTTCTTGAATATGTTGCCTCCTCAGTTCTAACTACGTGAAGATTATGAATCTTGAAGATGTATCAGTTCACTGATGCTCTGTTTATTTTTTTCAAGTCTTTTTCTTTCCATGTTCCAGTTTGGAAAATTTGTATTGTTTTATCTTTAAGTTCATTAATCTATTCCTCTTCAGTGTCTGATCTGCTATTAATCCTATCTGGTGTATTTTATCTCCAACATTGTATTTTTCACTTCTAGATATTTAGTTTTTGGCTTTTAAAATTTCTTCCATGTCTCTCCTTAACATGCTCATCCTTTTCTTTACGTCTAAAACATACGGAGTATATAATAACCCTTTTAATGCCCTTGTCTACTAATACTATATACTAACGTGTCATATCTGGACCTTTATATATTGTTAGATATTATGGGTCCTATTTTACATGCCTGGTAATTTTTGATTGGTTACCAGACATTGTGAACTTCATATTGCTTGGTGTTCGATTTCTTTTTTTTATTATTACTCCTTTAAATATTTTTGAGCTTTATTCTGGGATGCAGTTAGGTTCCTTGGAAATCATGTGATCTTTTCAAAGCTTACATTTTAGGTTTGTTAGGCAGCACCTGAGCAGTTTTAGTTCTAATTTTTCCCCACTACTGAGACAATACTGTTCTAAGAACTCAATCCAATGTCCCATGTATATGAGGTTTCTCCAGTCTCTGTTGGCAACATAAGTTGGCCCAGCCCTGTATGGCCCTGAGAATTGTTCTCCTGTTCCTTTCTAGTGGTTTTTTTTCCATCCACAGATAGTTTAGTTAAAGGTGTAAGGGGAAACCCCAACAGACCCTAGAAGTCTCTGTGTAATTCTTGTCTCTCCCACACTCTGCCCTGCAAATTCTAGCTGCCTTAGCCTCTCCATCTCTGAGCTCTCCCTCAATTCAGGGAGACCACCATGCTCTTTCCAGGCAATACTGGTGCAATAGAAGGGCTCACCTCATTTGTTTTCCTCCACTTGGGGAGTATTGCCCTTTGCTGCCTGTTGTCCAGCCTCTGAAAACCATTGTTTCATATATTTTATCTGATTTTTCAGATCTTTAAGGCAGAAGGATAAATCCAGTCCCTGTTAGTCTGTCGTGGGTAGAAGTGGAAGTGCTTACAATGAATTATATGAAATAACAGTCTTTTTTGCCTCACTTATGTTTGTCCATCTGCTCTCTCATCTACTCCCAACTCAGGGATAATTGATGTATTCATTTTCATACCCTTTCTAAGCACGCACACATACATGAGCACATACACAAAGATTCAGGCTGCTTTTGGTTTTGTTTTCAGAAAATGGGAATGTATATACAAGTTGTTTTCATAATATATTGCTTTTTAATAGTATGCCATTTTTGTGTTTGGTAATATCCAATAAAATGTAAGTTCCTTGAGGGTGAAAACTTTGACTTCCATTTCCATTTCACCCTCGTGGCACCTTGTGAGCCTCCACATTACACGGGGGGGGGGGTCATAATAAATGCTTGTACATTAAATGTAAATCCTTTTTACTTAGTTTTTATGAAATCTTTTTCCTTTAAGTTTTTTATGAAGATGAGATGGCAGTATGGAGTAAAATTTCAGGGATAGTTTTTATGTCCTAAGATGATGATGTTTAGTTATTGTTCCTGTTCCACTAATATAATAGACTACAAGGAATCGCCTTCATTTTACTTGAGAGTAATATCTGAGGAAATGATGGAAGCTTACTAGTTCAGAGATTATTGTAACTTCAGACCTCTTTAAAAATGAAGGATATTAAATCATCTTAGAAGGTTATAGTCGAATGCCATTTGAATCAGCCAGGAAGAAAATAGCTATAATATTTGGAAATAACTTGATTGAGGAGTTAAACATTTACTTGTTCTCACATTAACTGAGAAAAAACCACTTGGATTTTAGGCAGGTATCTGTTTATTGATGGTCTTTAGAAACTGCCTAGGTAATTTGGCCTGAAGAAATGAGGAGGGCTCTTTTTTGCTTAGTGGAGCCCTATGGTTAAGTCAGAAGACACAGATTCAAATCACTGCTGTAAACTGACTGGCTATGTAGTCCACTTACATTGTATAAACCGCAGTGTTCTGGGTTCTGCCTATTTTGTAGGCTTGTCATGAAGAACATCTGAGTTAATTATATGAAGATGCTTTGTAAATAATGAAGAGCTGTTCCAGTGTGAGATACTATTATTATTTGCTTGAAATAGTTGAGGGAATGAAATAGTCACCTGAAATTATGTTTCTGCCTAAGGATTATTCATGTGATGCATTTGTGGCTATTTAGTTATGATTATTAAATTAGGCAGTGGGCAGCATCACTTTTCTGGTTCAAATAGCAGGAAATGAAAATGTATGATATGGGAACTGTGTTTATATAGTTTCTCCAGTAGGCGGAGCTATGTATCTGTTATGTGTTTGTTAGTGTATGTTCACTTTCAGTCTATTTATGGAGAGAAAAATTATGAAAGGTACACAGTACAGCATTTCCTCTAAGACCTCAAATGTTCAATTATGCTTTACTTTGAAAATAAAATTAATATATTTAAATAGTTGGTGATTCCACAGGACTAGAGTTACTAATTCATTAATACAAGGTACTGTGCACTGCAACCGAAACCTTCTTCCCAAATTGCCAAGTTAGAACTTTTGTTATGTTTAAGTCATCTTAAAATCATTTCTATATTCAGTATTTTCCTCCTATGAAATTTTTATGAAGAGTGTGCAGTTTAATAGTTTTACCAAATTATGATTAATTTATTTTCTTAGAAATTAATGCTTAATGTCACATTTTACAGAACTCATTTAAGGTCCAGAGCAAAAACCAAAAACATGTTTCAGTGGAGCAGTTTAGCCCTGGCCTCTGTTGATGTAAAGTACCAATTTTTGTTGTTTTTTAAAGATATTTCAAGGAAACAAAGATTATCACCAGGATGTGCGTAATAACTTTTTGCCACCAATTATTGCACGTTTTATTAGAGTGAATCCTACCCAATGGCAGCAGAAAATTGCCATGAAAGTGGAACTGCTTGGATGTCAGTTTATTCCTAAAGGTAAAGCAACAGTATGTTTAAGGCATGTGGTTTTCACTGGATTAATTAAAAATGACTGTGCTGTTCTCTGAGAAATTAATTAATAATAATGTAAGTGTTTATACTCTATAGTATGTTCTTAAAGGGATTTTTAAAAAGAAATAGTTATCCCTGTTAAATATCATATTAGATATCAAACTGGTTTCCAGAATTACAAGTGGAAGAAGAAAGAGAGGGTGTCACTGATGACATAATGCAATGAGATTGCTTTCCAAATGTAGTCTCAACCTTAATAATTTTTAATCAGGTCTCATGTAGTAGAATATTTGTATCATATAAGCACTGGTGATTGTAAGTCACCTTAGCCTAAGTGCCTTTTACTTTGAATAAATTAAAAATGGGAATAACTTCCTTCAAAATTATATAATATTTTAATACTTTGTTTACTGTTATATCCCCCCAAACTACCATAGTGCCTGACACATAGTCGGCCCTCCATAAGTATTTATTAAATGAATTGAATGAGTAGTATATTATACTGTGAACGACATTTTTACAGCTTTATCATTCAACATCATCTGACTCCCTGTTATTTTCCTTCCTAAGAAGATTCTTTTCGGACAATTTAATGATTTAAAAACTCAGAAATCCCAATATATTTGTGCATTTCATGCAGAGTATATTTATCCTTCTGACGTATTTCTCTCTGAGATTTAAAATTAGTGTGCAGAATTAAGTATTCTGGGAAATGTTAAAGACATTTAAAATTACTATATTTAACTATGATTTTTATAAGCAAAATGTATAAACTTTTCTAAACCATTTTTCAAGGTCGTCCTCCAAAACTTACTCAGCCTCCACCTCCTCGGAGCAGCAGTGACCTCAAAAACACTACAGCCCCTCCAAAAATAGCCAAAGGTATGCCTACTTTAAATGTGAGAATTTGATGTTCCCTGGATTTGTGGTATAATTTTCCATAAACATATTAAAAGCATTATAAAGTAACTATTTTAATCAAGCTGGTATAGATTAAAGAATAAAATGTTTTTAAAACTTTTTTCAAGGTCGTGCCCCCAAATTTACTCAACCACTACAACCTCGAAGTAGCAATGAATTTCCTGCACACACAGAGCAAACAACTGCCACTCCTGAAATCAAAAATACCACCATAACTCCAAATGTGACCAAAGGTATGCAAACCCCAAAATTAATACCTGTTCATAGTAGTGAGTTTTTTTGTTTTTAACTTAAGTTTTCAGAAACATTTCCAGCTTTTAAATGCTCAGGATTCTTTCCCTCTGTTTTTTAAGTATTGCAAAAAATTTGATTCCATACCTTATAGAAAAAGCTGGCTGCATTGCTCTAAGTTCTATTATCTGGTACTATGTAAAATGGTTCTTTAAATATTTAGAGATGGCTGCTGTATTCTAGGCTTCCTCTTATGATTTTTTTCCCTCTATAGCTAAATATATGGAGTCTCAGGCTTAGGAAGATAATTTTTCTAGAAATAACTAAAACCATAGCAGGAAACAAACTTTTTTTCTGATTATACATTAATCTGCTGGATAGGCAACTTGGTAGGATAAAGGGAAGAAGGAAAAAAGAAGTTTTGGTGAAAATACATACTTTTTTTTAAAAAAAGATACTCTGTTAACATTTATTTTAAAAATTTGGTCTCTGTTTTTTAAATGTTTACAGATTTTCAGATTATAAATAGTGTGTTTTTCAATTTACTTTCAAATTTTGCTTTTAATTATTAGTATATAAGGTGTTAACATATATAAAACATAGTAGTTTTTTTATTTTACTAGTTTGAAAACAAAATTTCTGTTGAATTCAGGAACAAAAAGCATCAGTGCCATGGAGGAATTAATTTCAGTGTTGACAGATAAAAAGCACACTAATTTTCAGGACAGTGCAGAGAAGAGAAAGCAGTTCATTCAGAGTAACTTGTGCCACATAGCACTTAATCATTCTCATTTTCTGAAAATTTGCCTGGATTCAGATAACTTTCTACAACTTCCTACATGTCAGTTTCCTTCCTATCTTCTGAAGTATTCCCAAAGAGACCAATTTCTTTCTCATGCTGCAGGAAAAGCTAGTATTGACTGAAAAACAAAACCTCACAACCTAGAAGTTGAGAATTATGTTTTATTCAGGGTCTTACTGGGGACAGTAGCCTGGGATACAGCCTCTCAGATTGTTCTGAAAAACTGTTCCAAAGAGGGAGGAGCCAGGATTTATAGGGGTTTATGCTGGAAAAAATGTAGTCAAACATCAAAAAATTACCGCTAATCACAAAAACCAGACGTCTCAAGTTAATGATTTTAGTGCTTTTCTATGTGTGGGAAGATGCAAGAGTCTGAGCTCATTGAAATTATTCATTGATATGTATCTTAACTGTTTAGAGCCAGTATTCTGTTTTTCTCCATCCTGAATTCCCCTCAGGGCGCAGAGTCACGGGGTGGGAGTAGTGTCTGAGGACTTGGTGGCAACTCTTTGAAATGGCAGGGGCAACATTTATTTTGTCCAGTCTAGAGAGAAGCAAGAGTTGACAGAGACGAGAAATTTCAGCATCCCACAAAGAGCTTCTTATCCATTTACAGAAAGCATGCGTTCAGGTGGAATCCCAGACCACATACCCAGATGGAAAAACAGTCTTTTAAAAGTGTTGTTCATCTTAAAATCTGATTATATAATTTTAAAATCTTAGGACTAAAAGGGTTCTTAAAGCATTTTCTTCCGGAACTAGGATCCCTGTAATCTTTAAAATAACAAAGAACATCTAGGTCTTTTTGGTTGAAGACCTCCTGTCTCCTTTTCTTTGGAACAGTAGTATGTAAACTTTTTATTGTTTTTTTGAACCTAAGCATATATTTTAATGCCTCTGAATAAGTCAGACTGTATCCATCTGAACCTGATTATTCTCTCTACAATTTCACAAATTTTAGGGATAAAGCGCATTTGCTTTTCTAATTTCTTAGTCCTTTCTATCCTGAGTCATGATTTCTGTTTTATTCACTTCTCCTTTCTCCATTTTTACATCCAGGCTGAGAGTGATGCTGGTGCAAATCATGTCATGGTCAGATTTGTGCCACTGCTGTAATGTCCAGATCCTCCCTCAGTGGAGCCCTCAGTAGCAGCTGGTGGACTTTCTGTTTCCCTGGTTAGCTCTTTTGTCTGTTCTCAACAGTAGCTGTTTGAAACATTCTCTGTATTTTTCAAACCCTTGACCCAGAGATCCTCAGTCACTCTCAGTTACATCTTCAGCTTCCCAAAGTAGAAGCCATTCAAAGGGCATTTCCTTTTTTGGAGCCTGCATACTCACCTAGTTCCCATCCATACAGCTTCTCAGAGGCCTGGTGTTATTGATTATCCTCTTCCTACCTGTATCTTTAGCTTCTTTCTCTCTTTGGGTGGGATTATAAGGAGTAAATAAGATGCAGGTCTGGCGCTTAGCACCCAGTAAATAGCAGCAGTTGTTGCTGTTATCACCCTCATGGCCAGGAGGAGGTTGAGAGGTGGAGGAAGAAACTAGTGTCCCAACTGACCTTAAGCAGACCATTTCTGCCCAGGATTCTTTATCTATGGAGTGAGATAAGGGGATTAAGTGATCTCCAAGTCCCTGCAGGCTCCAGCATTGTGTTGGTTTCTGCCTTGTTCGTACACACGTTTGGTTTCTATACTTAATACTATATTATTATCTTCCTGTATCTATAAATATTTTGCCATCACTTCCAATTGCTGGATGATATTTTAATATTATTTTATAAGGATAATATTTTTATTATAAGGAGGAGACCATGATTTACTTATTCCCTTTCATTGTTGGGCATTTGGATTACTTACAGTTTTACAGTCTTCTGCAGATACAGAAGCAAACATATTTAAAGATACGTCTTTGAATCCCATCTTAATTTTTTCCTAAGGATAAATTCTACATAGAGAATTGCCAAGTAATAGGTTTTTATAGATATTGCCCCAAAATGCCAATCAGAAAGGTAGTTTCGATTTATAGTCCCATCAAAATCTCTGTTTCCTGATACCCTTTTCAACAATTAGTTGTTCTTTTAAATATTTGCCAATTTGATAAGCAAAAATAGCATCTTTCTGATTACTAGTGAGGTGAACATGCTTAATGGTCACTTGTGCTCTTAATGCGTTGCTCTTTCATCTCTGCTGATTTTTCTGTTGTTTATTTTTTACTTGTAAATTCTGTAATAGATCAACTATATTAACCTTTTATCACGTATGCAGAAAATACGTTTTCCCAGTTTATCATTTGTCTTTTAATTTGTCTTGGTGATTTAAAAACTGCAAAGGTGGAGCAAATAATGTGACGCACTTCCATGTATCCATGAAGTCCTCTGCAATTACCACTCGTGCCCACTCTCATTGCATAAATTATGTTTATGGCATTTTTTTGAGATAGAAAAGCTTTGAATGGTGATATGGTTAATATGTACTCTTCTCCTTAATGATCCCTTTGGTATTAATGTGTGTTTTTGTTTGTTTGTTTTTGTTTTTCAGATGTAGCCTTGGCCGCCGTCCTTGTCCCTGTGCTGGTCATGGTCCTTACCACTCTCATTCTCATACTAGTGTGTGCTTGGCATTGGAGAAACAGGTTCGTACAAAACTAGTTCACCTAACTGGTCCTAGAGGGGATGTTTCCAAATGTGAAATAGAAACTAAATATAGAAGATGAACTTTTTTGAGAGGGAGAGTTAAGATAGCCATTAGAATAAAAATATATATACTTCTCCTTTATTCCTGTAAAAAATGAGTAAGTTCAATTCCATAATCAGTTACTGAGTACCTTTATTATATCAAATTTTGTATTATACAATGGGTTACACACATCAGTAAGATATAATAGATACTTAGTAGCACTTTGAAAGAATGAGACACAATTATTATCTCCAGATTGTTTAGCAGGGTTGACCACTATACTTTGGCATGATGAGTTGTATATGAAGTGCTGGGGAACACAGACGTAAGAACCATGAGAATTACCTGAAACCTTTTTTTCAGAAAAGAGTGTTCCTCAAATTTGGCATGGTTTGCCTTAAAGGAGGGATTACATTTGGCGAGACAGAGGAAGAGAGAATGGCCCAGATGGATGGGATGGCTTGCAGGAAGGCACAGAGTTGTGGAATGTAGGCAGAACAGTGAGTCATCCCACAGGGGCTTGGCGTGCGGGAGCGCTAGGAGACCCATAGAAATGCAGCCTGGACCTGGGACCAGGAAGGACTTTCTGTAGATGGGGAAATCCTTGAGCAGGGTTCAGCGGACAGGTGATATTATCAGATGATTGTAGAAAAATGGTGGCAGGAGGGTGGATTGAAGAGGAGAGAGAGACTAGAAGAGGCAGAGAGATGAGTTAGGAAACTTTTAAGGCCACACAGGAACATGATACAGCAATTCTAGGAAAGGGAGAGACTTGGAGGGGGAGAGGGTTCCCAGAGGTGTCAGTGCAGGGCTTGACTGGCCACTTGCTAAGGAAGGAGGAGGATCTAAGTTTCTCTCACGTTTCTGGCTTGTGCAGTTGACCGGTAGAGATGGCGTGAGTAGAGGTAACAGGGTAGGAGGGACAGATTGGTGACTGACAGCTTTGGAGGGACTTCATTTGTCTAGCCATCCAACAGATATTTGAGCCTCCTACTCCCTGCCAAGTATTGAGCTGTGTGCTGGGAGTCCAGTGGTGAACCCCAGAGTCTATGGATGGGAGAGGATACTCTGCAGAAAACCTTCCACCGTGGAACCTGTTTGTTGCAGGGCCCAGCAGTAAGGGCAGGTAGGGATCACGGGATTGGAGATAAAACAGTAGCCAATATTCAACTCACGACTCACTCGGTTTACTATACATAATTAGCGCACAACACAAGTTAGGCAAAGTGTGGGGGGGGTGGACAGGGGAGGAGGGTGTAAACGAACCACTCCAAGGAGAAGCCTTGAAGGAGGCATCTCAGCACCAATAGCAGCACATGACAAGTGAGAGTGGGAAACCACCCCGGCTCCAGCAGGGCCGCAGGCGGCCTCCATCTGGAACAGCTCTCAGCAGCATGGGGGCCTCCAGCCAAGATCCTTCAGGTCACTCTGTTCAATGGTCTCCTCTTAAGGAATAACTGTTACCCCAGGGGAAGAGTCTGGACTCCTTCAGTTGTTGTCTGTTCCCGTGCCATACATGGCCCATCAAACTTCTTGTCTAAAGTAATATTCTCAGTTTATCATTCGAGGACACTGGCAGTCCTTCAGTGGATGTTTCAAAACAACTCATAGGCAAGTTCGTGTTGGCCACTGGGACTCCATTTTGAACTACGTAACATGTCTTAAATAGCTTAAATCCTCTAAGTTTCACCCAAGATGAGTAGGAATCATAACCGTACCAACCACAGTTTGTTCCACGGGTGGAAGGAAGCTGGAGGAGGCGTGGGTCCTGGATTCCTGGTGTTGGGGGCTGTCTGTACAGAACTGACAACTTAGCATGAGGGCATGAGGCGGGGGAGGAGGGAACAGGGCTCTGGGAGAGTCCAGGAAGGAAAGTTCACGATGCTTTCAGGGAACCGGACAGCAACAGTGGTAGTGGTGAGAACAGTAGCAACGGCAGTTGCATAGAAAATAAAACGAAATGCTGGTTTTACACGTTTTTCTAAATGCCTTACGTGTTTTAACTCATTTAATCCTTAAAACAACCTGTGAAGCAGGTGTTGTTATAAATCCCATTTTATAGAAGAGGAAAGTGAGACTCAGAGAGCACAGGTAACTTGTCCCAGGTCACCTGGTCAGCACATGGCAGGGTGGAGATTTGGTCCAGGCTTCAGAGCCCGTGCTGTTAGCCGCTGCAGCCTCTGATCAATCGGCAGTTCAAGTCTAACTACTCTGCGGTTAAAGCCCCAGGGCGTGGGCGTGAGGACAGGGGAGTAGAGCTGTTGAGAGGCAGGAGGCAAGTCCTGAGATCAGTGTGGGATGACGTTTAAAGGACTCTGGACATTCAGACTCCCAAGAGGCAAGATGGAACATGAGCCTGTTCAGGACAAAAGGTCTGAGCTGCAGAATTGAGGTTACTTCTACAAACGTAGTGGATGAAATTGCTGACGACTGGCTTTGTGACAAGGAGTAAAGAGGAAGCGCCGTTAAGGGGCTTATGGAAAATAGCCAGGAGAAAAGTAATAATAAAAACAGCTGCAAGTTACTGAATCCCTAACCTATGCAGGGCACTGTTCTAAGTACTTTACATGTAACGAATAAATCACCTGCAGCTTTGTCACTGGAGATCAAGAATATGAAATCCTTTATAGTACAACCCTTGGACAGCTTCAGCACCTACCATCTCGTCCACAAATTTTACGCTATACCTTACTTTGAAATAATGAAGTATTATATTTTAAATACAGCCAGACTTTAAAATGAGGGAGCTTTTAGTATCAATAATAAAAACATAGTCTTATACTAGAGAAGAATGTTTCGAAGCAGGAAAAACACATAGCTTGGGCTCTTTGAGAAAGCCCCACTTGTGATCTTCAGCAAGTCACATAACCCTCTTTTCCTCGTTGACAACACTAGAAAAACTTTCTCTTTAGCTTGCAGCGCATTATTTTAATTAGCTGTACATCAGAAAATGTCCTTTTGTGTGCTTGATTTTTTTCTTTTTAAAAGGCTTACGGTAGATAGCAATTCTTAATGTTGGGGAGGGACAGAAGTTTCTCCAGGGGAGGATGTGTCAGAATTCTGAGGAGCAGGCTGGGGGAGAACGTTCTTCGTTGCACACGTGGCCCTCGGTCCCCTCACTGTTAGTGACAGCGTTGGCTTATCTTGCACATGGTAGAGGAATCAGGTCTATGCAGTTAAGGGTGTGTGACACTTTAAACTTCTCAGCGGCAAAGGACTGTAGAAAAAAAGTAAGTTGGAAAAAAAAGTAACAATGTAGAAGAAAATATGGGGGTTTTGTTGCTTTTGTTGTATCCTGTGAACTTTGTGAATTGACTGATTTGTGAAATTTGTATTTGAAACCAAAACAAACCTAACATGATTTCCCCAGAATAATCCACGTGTCAGGCTTGGGTCTTTGATTTGATTCAAGGTTTTTATCTACATAGTCTTTTTTTTTTTTTTATCCCTTTATCCATTTGAGTGGAAAATAGTTGGGTGACAAGATAACTGTCTCAGGAGATAGTTGTTTAATATTTATTGAGAGTCCAGAATTCATGAGCCTCAGCAGTGGCAACTTCAAAAGTCAAGTGAAAGAGGTCTCCCAGGGAAATCAGCAAGTAGAAATGTGTACTCTTGACTAATTATTAACTTTGGTGTTTATCCTGCAGTTTCAGAGCTTTCTTACTAGTGAACTCACTCTATTTGGTATCTTTTTTTTTTCTGTATTTTTCCAGAAAGAAAAAAGCTGAAGGCACCTATGACTTACCTTACTGGGACCGGGCAGGTAATTTGTGGCTTTACATCTCTTTCCATCAGAGGGAAGCCTCTGCCCTCCAGCTGGCAGCAGTGAAAAAGGAAAGCCATTTTCAGGCCCATGTAAACTCCCCAGCACTGTTAGAAAAAATGGCATTCCTCTTCTGTTCTGATCATTTTTACTTTTCTATAAAATCTCTAGTCTCTAAGTAATGAAATGGGAAGTAAGAATTTCTCATAACACATGCTCTGTTCTTTTCCTTTTGGAAAACTTGTCTGGTTTGTCCCATGTATGTCTCGGTCTTGAGGAAACCAGCTTTCTGTGTGGTGTTCGTGAACACTAGGTCAGAAGCAGAGGATTGCAGCCCTGGTGACACAGTGTGTGTGTATGTGTGTGTCACTCTGCTGTGGATATTTACCGCAGTGGAGTTCAGCGTTTTACGAGTCAGTGAAGTCTGCTATCTCTGCCATGAGTTGTCATCTTCCGAATTCCTACTCTCTGTGGCAGGTGGCAGGTTGCTGCGGGTGACACCAGAGGCCTTCTGCGGGCGGGTCTCCCACTTCCCAGTCTCACCACTGGAATGACTGTTAGGGGTCAAAAGAATTCACTGTGACGAGGGTAGAAAAGAGCAGTGATGGGGGCAGGTCTTGGGCTGCTACTTCTCACCGTCGTCCCCCTGCCCCCCACAGGGTTGATCTTAGAATTTTTTAAGCTTATTAAAACTTACTAAAGACCACTGCTATAACAAACTATATCTGGCTGCACTATAATAGCTGTGATTTGCTTCAGTATATGCTTTTGATAGAGATTTCTACTGTGTTCTGCTTTGCACTGGATAGTCTTATCAAAGCAAAAAATAAGTTTGAACAACTTAAGGAACTAGAAAAAGAAGAACAAACTAAACCCAAAGCTATAGGGAAGAAGGAAATAATAAAAGGTTAGAGGAGAGGAACAAAATAGAGAATAGGAAGCAACAGAAAACAACAAGTGTTGGCAAGAATGTGGAGAAACTGGAACCCTTGTGCGCTGTTGGCAGGAATGTAAAATGGTACAGCTTCTGTGGAAAACAGAATTTTTTGTCAGTTCCTCAAAAAATTAAAAATAGAATTACCATATGAACCAGCAATTCCACTTCTAGGTATATACCCAAAAGCATTGAAAGCGGAGTCTTGAAAAGATATTTTTACATCCATGTTCATAGCAGCGTTATTCAGAATAGTTAAAACATGGAAGCAATCCGGGTATCTATCCACCAATAAATGGATAAGCAAAATGTGGTTATACACATAAAATGGAATATTAAGCCTTAAAAAGGAAGGAAATTCTGCAATATATACTACATCGTGGATGAACCTTGAGGCAATTATGCTAAATGAAATAAGTCAGTCGCAAAAGGAAAAATAGCATATGATTCCATTCATACGAGGTACTTAGAGTACTCAAAATTATAAAGACAGAAAGTAGAGTGGTGCTTGCCAGGGGCTGAGGGGAAGAATCAGGAATTACGGTTTACTAGGTATGGAATTTCAGTTTCACCAAGATGAAAGTTCTGGAGATGGACGGTGGGGAGGGTTGCACAACAATGTGAATATGTGTTTAATAACACTGAGCTGTTCAACTGAAAATGGTTCAGGGCGTTCCCCAGCGGCCTAGTGGTTAGGACCCCAGGCTTTCACTGCTGTGGCCCTGGTTCCATCCCCGGTCGGGGAACTGAGATCCTGCAAGCCGTGCAGCGTGGCCAAAAAAAATGGTTAAGATAGGAAATTTTATGTTGTGTGTATTTTACCACCAGAACAACCACCAAAGAAACCAAAAAACCTTGAACACAAAGGCTGGTTTGTATAAATATTTGTTATAGAAATGGCTTAAATGCAACAGGATTTCTCCCTTCATATACTGTTATCATTTCAAACATAGCTTTCTATGTAATGGTCTCTTTTACTTATGATCACAATGAAGGTTGGTGGAAAGGAATGAAGCAGTTTCTTCCTGCCAAATCAGTGGAGCACGAGGAAACCCCAGTTCGCTACAGCAGTAGTGAAGTGAATCACTTGAGTCCTAGAGAAGTCACCACGGTGCTGCAGGCTGACTCTGCAGGTAACTAGTGCAGCCACCAGGGGAAGGAGAAGCTGCCGCGCTCACTGTAAAGAGCTGTGAGATTTGCAGTACCCTTTATCTGTTTCATGTATAGGAGATGAGCTAGTTTCCAAACATAGAACCACTTTTTAAAAAGACCTCAAGAGAGTCATTTCTGTGTCTTAGATGTTCTATCCATAAAATTGGGGTACTCATTTCTAAAAACTTTGGGCATTTTGTCTGCTTACCTGAAATTCCGTTTGGTTTTATTGGGCCTTTGGGGGTTTTAAAAGGAGAGCAGGAAAGGCACAGTGGCCTCACAGTATTTATCCTATTAACCTAGAATACATTTTAAACATTTCCTAATATTTGAAAAAGAAAAAAAAAATCTACGAAATTATTTTCCAAGACGAATATTATTTCAGTAATGGAATATTTATTTTCCAATGAAGTACTGTCTATAAATCTGAAGAACATATACACTCTTTATGCAGACTTCCATGAATGAAGCTTTCTGGCACATCGACTTATTACCACGAGATATAGGGTAACGTCTTTAGTTTTAATTTTTGAAGTTAGTTGTTGCGGGAAGACCCATCAGTCTCCGTTGATAACAAACGTGCCATAAAGAGGTGTTTGTTTTCGGTGCAAGCCTGCAGCTGCCACCCTGAATTATAGGATCCCTGCCTTAATGAGATAACTTTTCTGTTGTCTATGTTTTGCGATACCCACAGAGTATGCACAGCCACTTGTGGGAGGAATTGTTGGCACACTCCATCAGAGATCTACCTTTAAACCAGAGGAAGGCAAAGAAGCAGGCTATGCTGACCTAGACCCTTACAGCTCCCCTGTGCAGGAAGTCTATCATGCCTATGCTGAACCACTCCCGGTTACTGGGCCCGAGTACGCAACCCCAATTGTCGTGGATATGTCCGGGCACCCCACAGCTTCGGTTGGCCTGCCCTCAGCGTCCACTTTCAAAGCTGCAGGGAACCAACCTCCCCCTCTGGTGGGAACATACAACACTCTTCTCTCCAGGACTGACAGCTGCTCCTCAGCCCAGGCCCAGTATGATACGCCGAAAGGTGGGAAGCCGGCTCCAAGTGCCCCAGACGAGTTGGTATACCAAGTGCCACAGAGCGCACAGGGGGCATCAGGAGCAGGGAGGGCTGGCGAGTGTGGTGTTTCTAAAGAAACCCTTTGAAGGTGATGCTGCCTTTTACAAAGCATCATTTTAAAGCACATGGCCTTTTTAAAATTGTATTAGTGGTAGTAATATATAGAACGTATTACATATCTGTCACGGACGTGGTTGGGGGAAATGTGATGACCGAGGTACAGGAAACTACTAATCTTGCCATCTTGCTTTAAAAGTGTTACTGTAGCACAGTTACTGCTTGCCTATTAAATTTCAAATATCCTGTTTGTTACTACTGTAAAACACTATTTTATACAGAAAAAGCTCCCTACTATGCACTTCAAAGAAATTAAAAATCACTGAGAGTATTTATTACCAGTGCTGCAGTTACATTGATGAACTCGAGATGGCTCTGTAAGCCTTTCTGGCAATAACGCACGGTACTGTTATAAAATGTCTGATGGCTTGAAATTCTGCTCTTTGTGAAAGGTGGGTACTATCATGACTTCTTCCTCTTCTATTCCTATATTGCTTTCTGAATTTTTTTTTAAAATAGTGACATAATCCTTGTTTTGATTGCAGTCATATATACTTATCCATCTTTCCTTAGGAAGAGCTATAGCTGGGAAACTGACCTGTAGTGAGCAGTGATTTTTCACTTTCTGACACTCTAACGAGCTTTAACATTTCATAGTACATAACTTGGCCGCATCCCTGCTTGTTCCACCTGGGGCCCTTGGTGGCCAGCCCCGTTCTTGTGTTTATAAATGCTTGAGTTTTTTCAGTGGGTGATGCTTGCTTTATCAACCTCATTATTTCAGATCCCCTAATGTTTCCATGTGGAAACAGGAACAACTTTACAAATTAAAAATGCTGTAAAGGAGATTCTCCCGCCCCGAACTTTACTTGCAATGGAATTTTTCCTAGGAGAGTTGTGAAAAGTTGAGGGTTTCTAAAAGTGAACACTAAACAATACCCACTTATATTTATCACGGTGAAAGGCAAAATCATGACTCCTCGGGAGTCATATAAATTACCACCCCCCGCCGCCAAAAAAAGTAACCGAATTTGTCCTCTTTGGTTTTATGTATACAGGTTATTCTTTGAATCTCAAGGTAATTTGTTGTTTTTAGTCAAATAAAGAAATACTTGTTTTCCACAGTAAACTACTATAAGAAATGTAAACCCAGCATGTATTCTTCAGCTCTGTGTGATTATGCCATCTATGTGGTAGGGGGTGCAGTCCTTTATATTATACCTAAGGAACAAATGTTTCAGCATCCTAGCAAGGGAAAATTCCTGTCTTGTTTTTGGTACTTCTGGGCAACTTCTTTGTCACCATTTGCCCAGAACTAGTTTAAATGACTGAAATAGAAACCATGTGCAGTTTATTAGCGTTAGTGTAGAAACCATCTTTAAAAGTCTTTAGACTGGTAAGATGATATGGAAGCTGACCACGATTAAAATATAGAAACTTGGCATCCCCTCTTCTATCAATCAATATAAACCTTAGTTTGCAGACTTAATATTGAAATATACTTCCCCATCAGGTTCTAGTTGTTTCTTTCAGCCTGTGCCACCAGATGATGGCAGAATATGCTAAATTTGACTAACGATGTACAGTGTTCATTTTGCTTGCTTCCATGAGTCTATCAGTATTGTAAAACGTTGCTTCAAAACAGAACTGCCTATTTCTACGGCCTCCCTGCCTTCTAGTTGTATGATTTTCTTGGTCTTATTTTCAGTGGCTTTTCCTTTTTTCCAACAGACTTTTGAGGCATAATTTTATTCACTGAAAAACCAATACACATTTTGTTTCAAAATATTTGAAACAAAAAGCACAGATGTTGAACTTTTATTAAAACCTATGAATGTGTGAAGCACATGTATTAATGCAGTCATCCCCTTTCAGGTGGGAAGAGAGTAAACCAATTGCTTTATTTTTTTATTCGTCCTTAGTATACAAAAATATACTTTTTCTCAAATCATATGCCTGTTTGAAGCTTTAAGAGAAATGATTTCAGTAACTATTTCATTTTTCCAAAGATGCTTGCTATTTTTGTTTGTGTATACCTGATTGTTTTCCCATAGAACTTTTTTTTGAGAAGCAAATGTCTTCTTAAATAATGCATGTTTTAAGACTTGATTCATATATTGCCACTGTGCTGTTTTTGAACTACCAATAATTTTTATAAAATACTTAGTTTTTAACTACTATTATATATTTTACTTTCCAAATGAAGAGCTGAGCCTGATACAAAGGGTTGTACTGGTTTGTACTTTTTCTTTTAATTCGTATGTTTTCATATTAGAGTTTTGTTTTGGGTTGTTTTTTTTTTCTAATGTTACTATGTCTGCTATATATACAGCTTTGGAGACAATCAAGTAACAACTGAAAATGTGAAAGTAACCATTTTTTTACAAAATTCCCTTGGAATTTTTATTCTTTGCTTGAAACATGTAAAAGATTTAACTCACTGTGGCTTATTGGATTAAATTCTTTCCTGTTAATGCGGTTACAAAAGTAGAATCAGACAGTGGTGCAGGAAATGTGGCCCTTAAGGTTTCATAAAATTACACTGGCTTAGCTGTTACTTGATCTTGGGAACCGGCACAGTTAAAGGGAAGATATTGTGAATGCTGATTTATATTTTATTGAAAGCTGTAAATCTAAATAGATCCTATTGCGTATGCAGGGTCTAGCCCAGTTATTTAAGTTCACGTTTCACTGTTTGCACTTTGTATTGAACAATGGGTTTATTCGCTGTTGAAATGGTTCGAGCAGAGGATTTATTCGGTAACTGAAATTAGGATGTTACTTATACACTTGCCCTCCCCCCACACACACCCCCCCCCAACCCTCGCACTGGAGGGAGCAGAAAATGAGCTCGTTTAAATATGAATGTGGCTGTAATTCTATGGAATGTGATAAAGCTTGAACTTCTTTCCCTGGGCTCCACATTGTTACCTGGAGAGCAAGAGGGTTACAGAAACACCATGTCAGATAATACAATTCGAAAGAATGAATAGATTAGGTGGGACAATAAAAGCTTTTCAGCCCCTCTTAAGAGAAATCAATGAAGCTCTGCTTATTAAAAAAAAAAAAAAAAATTACCTACTGGCTCTGCCTTTCAGTTCTGAACTTGAAGTCCCTAAACTGCAAAATCTAAGGAAGAGTTGGATACTTTTAGGTCAATTGTGGCACCAGTTCTCATTTAATCCAACTTGTGACTAGTTTCTTCTCATCTCCTCCTCTTCTTTTTTGGCACTGGGAAAGGTAGAAACAAAACATGTATTGAAATACGTATTGGAAATAAAAATGGCTTGAGTGTCAGTGATATTCTCCCAGAATGTACTTTTCTTACCTCGGCATGTACTGTAGTCACTCAGTATTTGTATATGTTGCTAGAATTTAGACTGTATAAATAGTGAGATTTTAATGTGTTCATGTGTTTTTAATAAATTGTATATATGTCTTGTTCAGGTTTTTTGTTTTTTGCTTAAATAAAACAACCTTGAGGTTTGTAACCTTTCTCATACCATGCAAAATGCCAGATCCCTCAATTTTAAGATCAGGTTTTTATGGCCAATATTATAGTACTTACAGTAACATTTGAAAATGCCACCATTGGGGGGGTTTTGGGGGTTTGGTTTTTTGTTGTTGTTGTTTTTATAAATTCATTTATTTATTTTTGGCTGCGTTAGGTCTTCGTTGCTGCGTGGGGGCTTTTCTCTAGTTGCAGTGAGCAGGGGCTAGCCTTGGATGCGGTGCGCGGGCTTCTAATTGCGGTGGCTTCTCTTGTTGCAGAGCACGGACTCTAGGCGCGTGGGCTTCAGTAGTTGTGGCGCGCAGGCTCAGTAGTTGTGGCACATGGGCCTAGTTGCTCCGCGTCTTGTGGGATCCTTCCCGGACCAGGGCTCGAACCCGTGTTGCCTGCATTGGCAGGCGGATTCTTACGCACTGCACCAGCAGGGAAGTGCCTACCGTTGGTTTTTGACATTGACTTTTTCTGTAGCCAGCACCATCCTTTCTGAAGCCCGAATTACTTTACATCAAACTCAGCTTCAGCAGCCCAGCTGCAGCCTATGGCTGTGTGGTATGAGGGAAAGATCACATTGAACAGCAGTGCCTTTTCCACCTCAAAGAAGTTATCAGAAAAATCAAACGAGACTGGTACGGTGCAAACATATGCTGGGATTAACAGAACAGAGTCCATATTTATTGCCTAGGTCTGGGTTAAATCAGCTACTAGTTTTGTCCCCCTTACACCACTTTCAAGTATGTCAGTCACTTATTTCTGTTTCTGATCTAATAGTATTTATACACTCTCTTTAGAGATGCAGGCTAGTTAGTTAGTGATAATTATCATTGTCTCCCAGTGATAATTATTGTTCAAAAGATGCCAGTTCTTTCCACTCCTACCTCTTCTGACAGCTCTTGATTCCAGCCTTATAACCTCCACTGTTCTCTTCACCCCTTGTCCCGCTCCCTCCCCATAGCCTTTGGTTATAGTCAGACATTAAAATGAAAAGGGAGACGACTAGCTCACCACTTTTGTCCAACTGGCTTGTTTGCATCCCACAACAGTCTTCTCTGGTGCACCCTAGGTGAGCTTTCCATTTGAAGATGCGATTTAATCATGTGGACAATTGGTTTTTCATGACAATGACATTTAAATCCAGAAAAAGCTTGACTCTTCTTAAAGGTTTACTCATTCATGTCTTTCCTAATTTACTTCCAATAAACTTTGAAATTTTAATGAATAAATTAAACCAGGCAAAAAATGTTTTAAGAATTTTTCTCCTTCTTGAGCTTGCCTAGTTCAGCTTCTTTGTATAAACTTTATTTCTTTAAAATAATGCAGTCACCAGATTTTAGGAATTGCATTCTTTCTTTGGTTATTTACTTATCCAGAGTTTCATATTTATCCTATTTCTTTCGACTTAAAAAACATCTTCATTCTACCAAACTACTCATCATAATCATGGTTTAACTTAACTGTAGGAAAAAAATGCTTAATTAAGCCAGTATGATCGTAGGTTTCCCTAATCATCCATGCTTAGGGTCTGGTTTAAGATTCCAGCCAGGTTCCTCAGGTAGAACAGAAATGAACCAAACAATCATCCAGAGAGAGCTACAGAGGCCTGAGGTGGTTCCAGTATGCCACATTCAAGGCGCCGCTGCATGCCAGCTCCCCACCAATTTACAGGAGGCAGATAAACCTCTCAGAATGTCACGTTACATTCAAAATCTGCTGTGGTAAACTAAATCCCCTTACTTATTAGGAAGTCACATCCCTTCAGAAGTCTAAGATGAAGTAACTATAAAAAGATGCTTAAAAACACCTCAGAAAACTAGCTTATTTTTAAAACAATGCAATGAAAAATTCACTCTCCCTGATAGCTTAGCATGTCTTGGTTTCCATAAATTAAATATATTCACAAAAATTAAGCTGGTGGTTATGAAGCACCAGGCAGCAATAGACTTAATATAATTTCTTGACAAGTACATCCAACATATTTAAAAATAAACTAAAAATTGCAGTGTAAAAATAAAACTAATACTGTTCGCATCATCTTCGGAGTCTGTAGGGTCAATCTTGAGTCAAGTCGATTACAAAGTTTTTTTCTATAATGTCCTTCAAAAAGAGCTGCTCTGCAGTCACATTGTGATACGCATTCTAAAGAAGAAAAATAAAATAAAATCACCATCTATCCCAATCTCAAAATGTTAACAACAGCAGCAACGGAATATGCTGTATCTAAAAACCTTAATTAAAAACTCAAGTAACAAGTGGCATGGATTTTTAACTTATCTTTCTCATTTCTTTTTCATTGCTCATTCTTGTGCCAGAGCTTTCCCTAAAGCCCACTCTTTCCACTTAAACCATCACATAAGTAAGAGGCTCCCTCACGTCATCTTCTAGTCTACTGAATTATGGTATAAATCTAGAAATCAGAATTTGAAGGTGTTAAGCTCTAACCTGAATAATACCACTTTTTCAGCTTATATAGTATTTAGGGATGAAGATTTAAGGGGACTGGTTTCATGTCGTGGGGTATATCCATATACTTAACAGCAAATCATTCACAGTTCAATATTTAAAATGTACAGGTAACATTTTAATCCTATCACTGTGTCACTAATCTAAGTTATAATTAGGAAAATAGGAAATTCCTTCCCATTTAATCAATTAAAGTCAAAATCTTAAGGATCAAATCCACCACCATTAATCCCCATTCAAGAGAAGAATGATCTAGTATAAAGGTTTACAACTTTTCTGACCGTGAAGATTCTTTCATGAAGTTAAAATGTTATGGACCTTCTCATCGACTTAACTGAAAAACTACATGAAAATAATTTGTATGATTATGGCCATGCTTTTAGGTGAATTTGAAATATCTCAAACAGCAGGTTTCTATATATTCAAATAGTGCAAATATGATACAGTATCTAGGGTAAGGCTTGGTCCCTATATAGGTTTGATGAGTTTCTCCCAGGGGTTTGAGGCCAACAGATTGGGAGCTGTAGTAAGAACTCTGGACCTGAGTCCTAATTTCAGCACATGCTATCTCTGTAAACCCTTATCAAGCCGTCATCGCCTCAAAACCTGTTCCCTCAGTAAAATGACAGGGTGAAAAGGGAGAATGTAAGCTTTCCAACTCTAAAGATCAAAGATTATACCAAAGTGTGTGTGTGTGTGTGTGTGTGTGTACAGACACACACACACACACTCACATATATATATATATATTTTTTTACCTTATTCATCAAAGACATGGTGGCATTCCCAAAGTAGTGCAAAGGACTCTTGAGGTCAGAAAAGTTGTACTTAAAACCAGCAAGGTGAACTTCATGACATATGTGAAATGCCAACGTAATGGCAATAATTCCTGTTGTTGGGTGTTTGGGTTTCTGGAGGAGGAAATGAAAATTTAGGGAAAAAAATCCAAACAAGGTACCTGTTTCCAAAACATTTGGGTGACCTAATCTTATAAAATAGCATCTTCTGAACATTTAATCAGGACAGAAATACTTCAGTTAAATCCTTGTCATGCCCTAAGGTTCAAGCCCCAAAGTTAATATCCTAACTCTGAATATAAAGTGTTGCTTGGAATCTTAGAAAGTCTCTCAGGTCAAACTTAACTGCAGTACTAGTCCAGAAGACAGCTATCAAATGAAGCCTTTAAGGAAAAGGATGCTGCTGCCTTGTTTTTAAAAAACACACCGAAGTCAAGCAACTTGTAGAAAAAGCAAAGCCTGAGAATGTTAAACCCACGTATGAAACGTAAGGACAGCTTAATTCACTAATGGATAAGATCATGCTAAAAGGCTTCAAATAACTTAGCCTTAAAATGGTTCTGTTTTATAATGCTGATAATTTAGCTCTAGGGAAAGACAGCTTTAATCAAGTAACTTCAATAACAAATTGCCATGGTAATGATCTGACTAGAAAATAAAGATTCTAGACGTATATACAGATTAAAGTCACAATCTCAGTTTTGTTTTTAAATTGATTATAATTTTAACTAAATTTTAACTAAAAAGAAAGAAACCAAGCATCGTCTTCACATGTACATATATCCTGAAAAACACTATAATAGATGTTTGGCAGAAGGGTCTTGGCATTCAAAGTTTTCATTCTCGTTGGATGGCCTTCAGAGGCAAAACCAGGATATACCTTAAATTTACTAATACAAAAATTCAAGGAGATTTTCTTTTGATTAAATGTTTCTTACAGATCCCATGGAAATTACATATGATTAATTATGATTTTGAGAAAAAGAAAAAAATCAGAGCAGCACAATAAAATCAGATAAACTCCAGGATGCAAATTTGTCTGCAAGCCTAACAGCCTTTTTTTTTTAAGTCTTTTTTTTTTTTAACATCTTTATTGGAGTATAATTGCTTTACAATGGTGTGTTAGTTTCTGCTGTATAACAAAGTGAATCAGCTATATGCATACATATATCCCCATATCTCCTCCCTCTTGCGTCTCCCTCCCACCTTCCCTATCCCACCACTGTAGGTCATCACAAAGCTTGGAGCTGATCTCCCTGTGCTATGCAGCTGCTTCCCACTAGCCATCCATTTTACATTTCACTCCCCTAGTAAGTTTCCGTTCCTACTCTCCAAGATGACAATTTCACACCTTTCTATCCAACAGCTCTACCCTTCTTCCTACTTTGTCAATTTAATCCTTATTTTTCTTAGAAAACAGAATCGATCAGACAAGAGCTACATCATCTTCACAATTCCAAATCTACCTTCGTCTTTAACCATATTTTCAGTGCTCACTCCTATGTGGATGAAGATGTCCCTGTTCCTACCTACGGCCAACCTCTCCACTCGTGCACTCCATTTTATCACATTTCTTTTCTCAACAATTTCGCTTTCACAAGTATCCCTTTTCTCTCTTCATCATCAATATTTCCCTCTATTGAATCATGCCCTTCAGCACACAAACATATCATCTATCTTTCTTTAAAATAAAAAAAAACCTTGAGCCTATATCTTCCAACCATTTCTCTGCTTTCTTTTCTAGCAAAACTCCATTAAAGATTTGCCTCCGCTCACTCGTGTCCCATGTTCTCTCTCTTTAACCCAGTTCAGTCAGGCTGTCTTTCTCTTTCTTACCCTTGTCCATATCAATATGACCTCCATGTTTACAGGACCGCATCTGACATAGCTGACCTCTCTGAAATACAGCTGTGTCCCTCCCTTGGCTTCTGGGACACTGTGTCCTACTAGAACTTCAGTCTACTTACAACTAGTTCTAGGATCATCTCTAAGTAAGACCAGGGTCTTCCTGTGCACCACCTAAAACAAAAATCAAGGAACAAATCTGATCTTACTTCACGTAGGAAAGTAAGAGCTGAAAAGTCACAAAATATACATTCAGAAGCTGTCCTTTCCCCTCAAAATTACTATGAAATAGGGTTTAAATTTAAACTATTTATGCTTTTTGACTTGGGAATTCCACTTCCAGATGTCCTTCCTACAGAAATCACACAAGTGTGCAGAAAATCTCTATAAGTACATGCATTTCTACATTACCTATAGAGGATAAAAGCTGGATATAAAACTAAAGGTCTGGGCTTCCCTGGTGGCGCAGTGGTTGAGAGTCCACCTGCCGATGCAGGGGACACGGGTTCGTGCCCCGGTCCGGGAAGATCCCACATGCCGCGGAGCGGCTAGGCCCGTGAGCCATGGCCGCTGAGCCTGCGCGTCCGGAGCCTGTGCTCCACAACAGTGAGAGGCCCGCGTACCACCAAAAAAAAAAAACCTAAAAACTAAAGGTCTGTAAATAGGGGAAGGGTTAATTAAATGGAGAGGGGAAATAGCAGAACAGTATCTATAGTATAATCACAATTATACTGAACAAACAAAAAGTGCTTGTGTTTGTAAATGAATAGACAAGAGTCTATGCAAACAATAAATGCTAGAGAGGGTGTGGAGAAAAGGGAACCCTCTTGCACTGTTGGTGGGAATGTAAATTGATACAGCCACTACGGAGAACAGTAGGGAGGTTCCTTAAAAATTAAAAATAGAACTACCATATGCCCCAGCAATCCCACTCCTGGGCATACACCTGGAGAAAACCATAATTCAAAAAAATACGTGTACCCCAGTGTTCACTGCAGCATTATTTACAATAGCCAGGACATGGAAGCAACCTAAATGTCCATCAACAGAGGAACAGATAAAGAAGATGTGGTACATATATACAGTGGAATATTACTCATCCATAAAAAGGAACGAACTAGTGCTATTTGCAGAAACATGGATGGACCTAGAGACTGTCATACAGAGGAAAGTTAAGTCAGAAAGAGAAAAACAAATATCGTATAATACAGCTTATATGTGGAATCTAGAAAAATGGTACAGATGAACTTACTCCCAAAGCAGAAATAGAGACACAGATGTAGAGAACAAACATGGATACCAAGAGGGGAAGGGGGGATGGGATGAACTGGGACATTGGGATTGACATATATAATTACTATGTATAAAATAGATAACTAATGAGAACCTATTGTATAGCACAGGGGACTCTACTCAGTGCTCTGTGGTGACCTAAATGGGAAGGAAATCAAAAAAAGAGGGGATATAGGTATAACTGATTCACTTTGCTGTACAGCAGAAACTAACACATTGTAAAGCAACTATACTCCAATAAAAAATTAACTTTAAAAAAACCAGTGCTTGTGTTTGTAAATGCATAGACAAGAGTCTAGAAGGATATAAAAGGCAATAAAGCTTGGGAGATAATCTGAGTTATGGAGAGAAGAGAAAAGGATGATTTCCTTTTTTAAAAAACACTCCTTTGTAAAAGCTGTTTGATTTTAAGCATGTAATATTTTAGAATTTATCATGCTGAAGAAAAGATACAAAATACGTGTTTATTTCTTTGGATTTTACCCAATTACAAAAGAGAAAGCCTCATTTCAGCTGAGATATCACATTACACAGTTACTCAAGCTTCAAGTGAAAAACATAGCCTGCCACTGTATGGGTCTAAAGACTATTTTTTCCCTAGGGAATGCAGACAAACAGGGCTGCAAGAGTCAGAGTCAATGAGATTCCTTATAATTAAAAAGAATTAAGGACTTCCCTGGTGGCGCAGTGGTTAAGAATCCACCTGCCAATGCAGGGAACACGGGTTCGAGCCCTGGTTCAGGAAGATCCTACATGCCGCGGAGCAACTAAGCCTGTGCGCCACAACTACTGAGCCCACAAGCCACAACTACTGAAGCCCACGCACCTAGAGCCTGTGTTCCGCAACAAAGAGGAGCCACCACAATGAGAAGCCCGCGCACCCCGAGGAGGGGTAGCCCCTGCTTGCCGCAACTAGAGAAAGCAAGTGGGCAGCAACAAAGACCCAACACAGCCAAAAATAATTAATTAATTAATTAATGGCAGAACCCCCCCCCCCACTTAAGGTTCTTTTCCTTGCAACATGAAAAACATAAAGCTAAAATCCAAAGATAATGTGATTTCACTAACCCAGGCGTGAGTGAAGCCACCTCACGAGTTGTGGTTCTCATCCAGTTTCCAAGAGCCCCAAGGACCCTCTGTCCCACCCCTGTGAGGTCTTTAGTTTGAAACTGCAAAGGAAAATACATACCTGATTTTTGGGAAACACTTTTGGGAAATGAAGCAGTTCATAAGCTGCTGTTCTGATAATGAAAGGATCTAATATTCTGATTTGATACGGTTTATAGATCAGATTTAATGCTGGTTTCTTCCAAAAACCATTAGTGTTCTGAAATAAAGTAAGAAAACAGAAAATACAACTTGTTGTTGTCTCTTTTTTTTTAATGAAAAAAAATGAAGGTAATTGGAAGCCAGATCAATTTTGCCAACTTACTATTTTGCCACCTGTCAACAATTCCCACAGCCACTTTAAATCAAGCGGCTTAAAAGCAGTGAGAATCACCGTAGTATTAGGATCATTGTGATTGGGATCTGAAAAAACAGATTCTGGATAAAAAAGTCGGAAGGTAGTCCTTCTCCCAACTTCCTCTTCATGTCCTAAAATAGGACCATTATTCATTCTGTGGGTAGTAAAACACACAAGATATGTAGACCAAGTGCAGTACGGGTCACGTCCATCACAGTTCTCAGAGCTTTCAGAGATGGACAAACATTGTCAGCCGTGTAGCCAGGGCTCTAAAGCCACACGGCAATCCGTCAATCTTTCACACGTAACAGCCAAGGAAATAACTCCCTTTCGTGAAACAGCTGTTTGATCAAAGGCAGAAACATTCATTTGTGTTTGAAAATTAACTGTGGGGACCTGATAATTCATTCTTACCTCCAGAAAAATTGAAGACAAAATGAAACAAATGGGAACATAAAACCACAGAATACTCAAGCTAAAAGAGACGTGGCAGGACATCCAGACAAAACCCCTTGTGTTTGCAGATGAGGGCCCCAATGTACATAGAGAGAAAGTTACTTGCCCAGGGTTACACAATCATGTAGCAGGTGGACGTGTGTCTCAGTGACTGACAGGCAAGAGTCACAGTTAAGGTGATTTGAAAACCCACCAAAATTGTTGTGCTCTGAAATAAAGTAACAACATAAAATTGCTATATTTATACCCAAGCACAACCAAATGAATGACTATCTCTGGTGTGAACCAAAGAACCACAAAGGATCCAGTGTTGGGTTTGTGGATACTCAAAGCCAAGGTTAGACATATACTATTTATGCACACACCATGAAGGTGTGCTATGAAAAGGAATGCACTGTTCCCAAAACACTGTCCCCTAGGAGATAAATACTGTTTGACCCTTTGCCACTGACTGTGATATAAGGCAGCCTTAGTAACACCTGAAATGACTTTCATAATGTCTTTAATGGCATTTTCCCACAAGGGCCTGGTGTGGTTCTAGGTGACCAGATTTTAGACAATTATAAAGAAATTTGTGAGTGCTTCAACATTGTTTTGTGGATAAATTTTCACAGCTTCCTCAAAGTGAATAATCCACAGAAAATAAGGTGACCACGTTATGCAGAAACCCTCAGCTTGTAACCCAGCAAAATGCCCAAGCACTGCCAGGTCATCCTAATGCATTGCCCAGCGCGAAGCTTTCCCACTCTACAGAAGACTATTCATAGCCATTCCCAACACACACAAACTTTATGCCGGATGATGACCTGACTTCACCCTTTCAATGAGAAAACAACTCAAAATGTCCGCATTTCCCCACCATTATATCTACGGGACTTGGTAGCTGTAACCACAATCCCAGCTTTCCCTTCCACTGCAGAGATAACCACACTGGTGTTTGGACCCCATCCCCTCTCTTGTTACCACACCAACCTCCTTATTCATTTCCATCAGTTTACTAATATGCTTTAGAATCTATCTTTATAAAAGGAAACAAAATAGAAAATCTCCTTTGAGTCCACAATCATCTCCAGCGACTATCTCATTTCTCAACTCCACAGTGAAATTTCTCTAAAGAGTTGCTTCTACTGGTTTCTCCACTTTCTCACCTGTCATTCTCTCCTCAAACCACCCCACTTGGGCTTCTCCCCCGCACCGTGCCTCCAAGTCTTCTGTCAAGAGTAACAGTGAGCTTCAGCTTGCCAGTCCAATGGTGAACTCTGTCCTTATCTTACATGACCTCTCACCAGCCTTTGTCATGCTTGAAACCTCCCTCTGTCTTAAAACACTGTGCTCTCTTGGCTTTTGTGATCACCTTCTCCTGTCTTTCTTCCTACCTCACTGGTAGATCCTCTCCAACTCTTTAACTCCTTTTTCTTTGCTCAACCTTTAAGTTTTGACTACTTCAAAGCTCAGTCCTGGGCCCTCTTCTCTGTCTCTCCCTGGGAAATCTCACGCAGTCCATGGTTTAAGTACAACTTACAGGCTGTTCGCAATGAAGATTTTAACCTGTTTATCTAACTGCCTACTTTGACTTACCCACTGCAAATCTAGTAAGCATATCAAACCTAGTATGTTCAAACAATAATCTTGATTCTCCTCTAAACCTGTTCCTACCCTAGTCCTCCCCAATTCAATGAATGGTACCACTATCCAGCCAATCTCTTAAGCTGAAAACCTAGGAGGAGGTATCCTGCATTCCTTTATTCCCATCTCTGCTCACATCTAATGCATCAGAACATCCTGATAACTTTACCTCTAAAACATGCCTCAGTCTAGCCCCTTATCTCCTTCCACACCATGACAATCCTGTTGCAAGCCACCATTCTCTACCCAAATGCAGCAACCTAACTGGCCTCTTTGTTTCCACAGCTTGTCCTTCCTGTTTCATTGTCCATGCCATCACCAGGGTATTTTAAAGACATAACCAGATAGAGTTGCTCTCTCGCTTAACAATTTTCAAAAGTTTTCTGTTAACATAAAACGCAAGCTCTAATCGTAGTTTACAAAGTCCTACACAGCCTGCTCCTTACCTACCTCTTCGGCTGCCAATTGCACCACCTCCCCAGCCTGCTGCCCTCCAACCTCACTGGTTTTCTTGCTGCTGCTCTTAAACCTAGCATCATACCCTCCTGGAGACCTGCAGTAAACATCCTCTCTGTCTGTATTCCCTAGTCTTCATACGGCCGGTACTGTGTGGTCTTAGGTCCAGTTGAGATGTCTCCCCTTCAAAACAGTCATCAATTCAAAAACAGCCACTCAGTCATTCTCTATCACACATGTTTTAATTGTTTGCATGGCATTTATTACTACATTTCTTTAATTACTGTTTTCTTCCCCTCATTAGAATGTAAGCTCCACGGGGAGCAAGAATATTATTCTTTTTCACTGCTATATCCCCCTAGAACTGTGCCTGGCATATTAAGGGGATTTCATAAATATTTGCTAAATAAATGACCTGAAATCTAGGCCTACTCCAGCCAACAACTCGAGTAATGTGTAATGTACTTAAACATACTACAGCGACTCTACTTCCTTTTAAAACACAGCGGTATTAAAGCAGGAAACTATACTCTTTTGAAACAATTCCAGGTTAGCAAGTAGAAGATATATTTACCTTATTATTACATCATAGGAGTCAATTTTTTCTCCTAACGTCTTATTCTTCAAAACTCCACCATTACCAACCACCACACATTTTTTACATGGTACACTGTTGGGCAAATGACAAGAGAGAGATTGAGCCATCTTTTACAAAACTGGGTGATTCCAAGAACCCATTCATACTTTGAGGAACCCAATACAAGATTTCACTTGTTGCACAAGTAGAAAAAGAACCAGTTGTAACTTACAGGTCTAGGGATATATTAGAAAGATATAAGATTCAAGAAATAACATTCCATAGGAAGTATATCATCATTAGCAACTATTAATGCATATCAGTTCATATACATCCCCTCATTTGATTCTCATAACCACCCACTGAGATGAGTAAGCCTGATATTCCAATTTTACAAATGAAGAAAGAGATTCAAAAAACTGTTAGGTGACATTTCAAAGTCATACTCCAAAGAGGTAAAATTAGGATTGGACTACAAAAATACCCCTCAATATAGGATTCTGCATGTTAATATTGATACAAGTGTGTTTCGTATTAGATGTGTATGTATTTTCCATCAGCATTACCCATTCCCCTGAGATTCCAGCTCTGGGTTACTGCTGCGTCTTATAAGTTTGGAGACAGACAGAATAGAATCTGGTTGGCAAAGTGCAGCTTCCTTGTACCTGCCCGTGCTCATTTCAATTCCCCAAACGGGTACTGGTTCTTGAAGCTTAACCAATACAAATGAGAAGTTTACTGTGTGTTCCTGGCAAAGAGCTTTAAAGTAGGACATGAAGTGGGACTTCCCATTGCTGGCCAGAATCAGCCTAGGCCAGTGGATTATCTACTGTTCAGCTCTCATCCAACGTGGCCTGGCCCTCAACATAATAAAAGCCATATATGACAAACCCACAGCAAACATCCTTCTCAAGGGTGAAAAACTGAAAGCATTTCCTCTAAGACCAGGATCAAGACAAGGATGTCCACTCTCACCACTTTTATTCAACATAGTTTTGGAAGTCCTAGCCACAGCAATCAGAGAAGAAAAAGAGATAAAAGGAATCTAAATTGGAAAGAAGAAGTAAAACTGTCCCTGTTTGCAGATGACATGATACTATACATAGAAAATCCTAAAGACGCTACCAGAAAACTACTAGAGCCCATCAATAAATTTGGTAAAGTTGCAGCACATAAAATTACCACACAGAAATCTCTTGCATTCCTATACAGTAACAATGAAAGATCCAAAAGAGAAATTAAGGAAACAATCCCATTTACCATTGCAAAAGAAAAGAATATAATACCTAGGAATAAACCTACCTAAGGAGGCAAAAAACCTGTATGTGCTCAGAAAACTATAAGACACTGATGAAAGAAATCAAAGATGACACAAACAGATGGAGGGATATACCATGTTCTCGGACTGGAAGAATCAATAATGTGAAAATGACTATACGACCCAAAGCAATCTACAGATTCAATGCAATCCCTATCAAATTATCAATAGCATTTTCCACAGAATTAGAACAAAAAATTTTACAATTTGTATGAAAACACAAAAGACCCCAAATAGCCAGAGCAATCTTGAGAAAGAAAAACGGAGCTGGAGGTATCAGGCTCCCTGACTTCAAACTATACTACGAAGTTACAGTAATCAAAACAGTATGGTACTGGCACAAGAAAAGAAATGTAGGTCAGTGGAACAGGATAGAAAGTCCAGAGATAAACCCATGCACCTATGGTCACCTAATCTATGACAAAGCAGGCAACGATATACAATGGAGAAAAGACAGGCTCTTCAATAAGTGGTGCTGGGAAAACTGGACAGCTACATGTGAAACAATGAAATCAGAACATTCTGTAACACCATACACAAAAATAAACTCAAAATGGATTAAAGACCTAAGTGTAAGACCAGATACTGTAAAACTCTTAAGAGGAAAACAGGCAGAACATTCTCTGACACAAATCGCAGGAAGACCTTTTTTTGATCCACCTCCTAGAGTAATGAAAATAAAAACAAAAATAAACAAATGGGACGTAATTAAACTTCAAAGCTTTTGCACAGCAAAGGAAACCGTAAACAAGTAAACAAAACAAAAAGACAACCCACAGAATGGGAGAAAATATTTGCAAATGAAGTGACCCGACAAGGGATTAATCTCCAAAATAAACAGCTCATGCATCTCAATATCAAAAAAACAAACAACCCAATCAAATGAGCAGAAGGTCTAAATAGACATTTCTCCAAAGAAGACATGCAGATGGCCAAGAGGCACGTGAAAAGATGCTCAACGTTGCTAATTATTAGAGAAATGCCAGTCAAAACTACAATGAGGTATCACCTCACACCGGTCAGAAGGGCCATCACCAAAACATCTACAAACAATAAATGCTGGAGAGGGTGTGGAGGAAAGGAAAGCCTCCTACACTGTTGGTGGGAATGTGAATTGGTGCAGCCACTATGGAGAACAGTATGGACGTTCCTTAAAAAACTAAAAACAGAGCTACCATATGATCCAGCAATCCCACTCCTGGGCATATATCCGGAGAAAATCAAAATTCAAAAAGATGCATGTACCCCAGTGTTAACTGCAGCACTATTTACAATAGCCAGGACATGGAAGCAACCATCAATGGAGGAATGGATAAAGACGACGTGCTACACACACACACACACACACACACACACACACACACAAAATGGAATATTACTCAGCCATAGAAAAGAATGAAATGATGCCATTTGCAGCAACATGATGGACCTAGAGATTGTCATACTGAGTAAAGTAAGTCAGACAGAGAAAGACAAAGATATCATATGATATCACTTATATGTGGAATCTAAAAAAGTGGTACAAATGAACCTATTTATAACACAGAAAACGAGTCACAGCTGTAGAAAACAAACTTATGGTTACCAAGGGGGAGAGGGACAGGGAAGGGATAAATTGGGAGATGGGGATTGACATATACATACTACTACATATAAAATAGATAACTAATAAGAACCTACTGTACAGCACAGGGAACTCTACTCAATACTCTGCAATGACCTATATGGGAAAAGAATCTAAAAAAGAGTAGATATATGTCTATATATAACTGATTCACTTTGCTGTACACCTGAAACTAACACAACATTATAAATCAACTATACTCCAATAAAATTTAATTTTTAAAAAATGGCCTAGCCCATCCAACTCCAAGCTCTCACCACCACTCGGCCAGGCCTGGAGAAATGACAGAACAGATCATGTCCTTCTCCTCTCGGGGAGAAAACTACAGAGGAGAAGGCTGTTGAGATTGTCCTTGCAGGGCCCTCATGACATGGAAGTATGAGGAAAAAACTGTTTCTCTAAGAACCATGAAATCAGCAGACCAGATGAACTCCAGACCGTAAGGCTCTTAGGAAATTAATCAGTAGCAAAATTGCACAAATGCTGTAGAATATTTAAACGTAGAGAACACAGCAACACAAGAACTACTGAAAGGAGCCACGAGTTGGTCCTGTCAGGTTAAGGAGAGACAAGATACACATTCCTACACATGTAAATTTCCCTTTTTTATTTAGAATTTGTTTAGTTCATCTATTTGCTTGATGTTTTAAACTTTTTTTTTTTTTTTTTGCGGTACGCGGGCCTCTCACTATTGTGGCCTCTCCCGTTGCGGAGCACAGGCTCCGGACGCGCAGGCTCAGGGGCCGTGGCTCACGGGCCCAGCCGCTCCGCGGCATGTGGGATCCTCCCGGACCGGGGCACGAACCCGTATCCCCTGCATCGGCAGGCGGACTCTCAACCACTGCACCACCAGGGAAGCCCCACACCTTAAACTTTTTAAAAACACTTTTTTAATGTTTTGAGACTTTCAGCTCCCAAATATTAAAAAGTCATGCATAATCAGTGTCTACTTTGTTACAAAAACAAGAAGATCCAGGGTTTCACAGATGGTACTGATGGGGGCCGGGGGGCAACCATCCAACAGGCCCTCCTTGAGTCTGTACCCCCAGGCCTCCTATGATGGACATGTCACAATGTGTTCTAGAGAAGTTTCTTTCCTAAATCTGCTTGTCTTTAACTACGAAAGGAACTCTAGGTGCTCTTATATACAAGTTTGACATAAATCCCAATTCCAGGAAGCTACTCTGTCCACGGTGCTCTGCAGCCGGTGGCACGGAGAAGATGGGGGTGCTGGTCAACTTCAAAACGCTTTTCTCTCTGGGTCTGCGGCCATCCTCCTGAGCAGACCTAGCCCATGAGAGCTGTACAGCAGGGAGCAATTCCCACACACACAGCTTGTGTGGTTCCTCCTTCCATGACCTCACAGCCAGTTTAATGCAAAATCAGAGGCTGAACCTCCAGATGCTGCCCCCTCTCCCTGCTAGGACGCTAAGTGAGGCTGGGCACCAGGGAGGGAGTGGCTAGGAATGGACAGGATGGAAATAACAGCTCTGTTCCTGGGAGGTCCCCTGTGTGGAGGTTAAGGAGGAATATCTATAATTTATGGCATGTAGACTAACCCTCTCCCTTCAAAGAAGGCTGGAGGCCACTCCCCTCCCAGCAACCATCCTGGACTGGGGTCCCCAGCCTGAACCAGGCTTGCCTGACTCCAATACCACCGAACATGCCGGGGCGGGGCCAGGAGCACAGGCCACCACTGTGTGTCCCCAGAGTTCTTATCTTGGAACCTCAACAAAGGACTCCTGCCCCACAGGCCTAATCTCTGCAGTTGACCCCAGAAAGAGGGAACTCAGCTCAGTCCCAGACACAGCCAGTGGCATAAACACTCAGCCAGAAGTTTCCCTCAGTGTTATCTGTATCGGGCGGGATTACAGTTGATAATCAAGCCCCAGATCACATGTGGCCGAAAGGTCATCGCAATACAAGAAAGAAGGTACCGTCTGTCATACTCAGGTCACATCCTTGGTCCCCTCTCAGACTCAAGGTCCTGAACCTCCTCTCACAAACCCTAACAAGCCTTCCAGCCAAAAGAAAAGGGGGAGTTAAGGGTGCAAGCAGATCTGTTTCACATGAGACCCAAGGATTGGTTACAGAGAGAGGGTCATTCCTTCTACTCAGCCTCCGCCCGCTTGGGAGAAATGAAAAGAAATCACGTGGACACTGCCTCACCCAAGAGAACTCCAGTTCCAAAGACGCTTTACAGTTCCACGGTCACCGCATTTTTAAAATTTCCCTTTCTGTTTTTTTCTCTGTCAGCTTTGTAGCGGGCAGGTGGAAAGGGGAGGGCCCTTCACCACAGAAAAAGTGTGCCGATGTCTTTAAAAGGAAATCTCGTCAATGAAATTTTACTTTTCCTCTTGGCAAGGATATTGCAAAGATCCACACATTTTTCTGAATATCATACATGACACCAGAAACTCCTCAAGGGGTGTGCCTAAGACTACTCTTAGGCAATCACATCTTCTCTGCAGCTGGTATTCACAGTGCCCCCGTGATGCTGGAAAATGTGAAATGGAACAGAGCCACGGTCTGAACCACATACCTTGTAGTTCACTGCTTCCCTCCCTCCACAGCAGGTACCCCCATATTACCAAAGGAGCGATTCATCCTCTCCTTGGCTTCATCCACCTGGCCTGGGCTCCTGGCTTCCCCTGTTTCCTTAGTGTGAATCAATAACTTCCAGTGTCCTTTGGGTGACTGTGTAACTTCAAGATATTTAATGAACACAACTTTCATTCACAATCAGCTGCAGTGAATTGTGAATCCCTAATGGGCAAGAATATTACATTTCTGCATCCTCCAATCTAAAACTTCCTGATTCACAGGTTGTGCATTTTAGAAACTGATTTGGTTGTCACCTTAAGTGTGACTTTGTAGCTGGAGAAACAGGTAGCCGTTCTTCCTTCCTCCACTCTGGAAACAGGTAGGGAAATCCATGTGCCTCAAATTGCTCACCCAGAAAACAAGATCATTCCAGAGTGCCTGAACCTGTTAATGGAAAATCTGGAAAGCTGCTGAAATAGTGATGGCAAGAGGTTACACTTCCCCTAGGTGAAAGCCATGTTTCTCGTCAAGTCAGGCAGATCCAGAAGAGTTACTAGCCTGTGCAGAGTGAAACATCAACACCATCAATACAGAGAAAGTAAACGTGAACTGCCCACTTCCAGTGATCTGTGATCTGTCTTCTTTTCTAAATACTGTATGACTCCTTTCAGCAGCATAGCGTATACATTAAAACGTATCACTCCATCTTCAATGTAGCAATCTCTGGCAGATCCCACTGGTCATATTCCCAACACCCATTACCCCTTGTACCTTTGCTGGCAGAGCCCTGCTTTCACAAGCCTAACAGTGGTGAGTATATTCCTGTGCCAATGGTTGGTTTAGATGTGGTCACGTGAACCATCCCTGGGCAGTAAGATATTAGGGAAGTCTGTTAAATGCCCTGGAAAAGATTTTACCCCCAGGAAGAGAATGGCTTGAGCAGAACACTGATTTTATCTACCCATCCTTTCTGCTTGGATACTGACATGCGATAACAAGGTTAGGGCGGCTGTAGTCATCTTGCACCTAAGAGGGAAAGCCAGAGAGAGAGCCGCGAGGAAGCTGCCCTGACATTCCTGAGCCACTAATTCAATCCCATAACTGGAGCCAATCCATACAGATGTGCAGGTGGTACCCAGTACGTCGGCACTCCCGCGGTTTGTGCAATCCAGTCTGTGCAGCCATACGTGGCCTGCCCTGTGAGCTAGATCCACAAACCCGATTCTATACATCTGAATCCACACATCTATGTGATATGGGAGATAATAACTGCCACTTAGTTCAAATCGCGCTTAGTTAGCAATAGTGCTCCTTGCAGCCCAGAGATCCTAAAACCCTGTGTGTTGGAGTGGGGTGGAGATCTCACTGCTAGCTGTGGCTCCCCTACTCAGCACCTCTGGGAGCCTGGCCTCGTGACCTAACCTCTTGGATCTCAGCATGCCCTTTTACGAAGTAAGGGAATCACTGAGGTCTCAAATGTTGTTAACCTATGTCGCACAGAGCCATCTGTCAGTTCCTCCGGCATGTGTACCATGGTTTCTGTATCTCTCTCTATCCAACGTCTGACCACAGCAGTTGCTACAGAACACGTATGTGTTCCTCTCTGCCACAAATGACTACTTTGTTGATGCAGAATCACAACCTCCCCTCACCCTCAAGTCCTCCTTCTGGCTGAAAATGCTGCCATGTAAAGAAACTGCAAAGCAGGAGGATGGCCAGAGCAGTGATGCAGACACTGATATCCCTTATAGAGCTTGGGCTCTTTTTAATAAATACACTGCTGACGTCTTAAGTTGTCAAAGACCATGCTCCCACCCTGGCTGGCTGCCGATGTAACCTGTCTCTGCCACTGCTGACATAATGGATTCTGCCTGGGTGAGCAACGAGGCAGCCTTCGCAAATCCCCATCCACTTAGCAAGCAACTGACTTAACACAGGTGCTTCCGTTAAGGAAGATATTTATGCTTAGTTACTCTATAACCACCTCTGCAGGACTCAAGCACTCTTCACAGAATCTGGTGTGCTTGCGGAACGCGATGGCGATGGCTGCGGGAGGAGAGCTGGTTCCTGTATTTTAAGCGAGAGCAGAGATTTTGTGACCCAGGATTTCGCTGCTCCGGCTGTGGGAGGATGTGCTCCCACTGAGGAGAAAGCAGCAGTCTCCAGGACCAGGGTGCAAGCTGGTGCTACAGAGCTCCACACACAGCCAGGAAGGGTCAGGCTCTCACAACATGGGCACAGTGTAGGTATTCTTTGTGATGCAATTCCCTTAAAATATCCTCGATCACTAGTGAAGTTTATAAAAAAGCATGGCCACAATTGTGTGAGCTGTGCTTTGGAGATTAACAAGGAACCGAGTCCTGAGAAATCAAGAGCGACAGCATAGAGAAACGATGGCAAGAGAACTAGAGGTGTGTCACTCCAAACCGTTTGTTCTAGGTGTGGCATCATGGTGCCCTCTGAACAAAGTGGCTAGAAAGGAATCTAGAGGGTACCTCAACCATCCCCCCTCCTTTATGAAAGCGTTTTTTGAAATTGAAATATAATTCACTCACCCTAAAATTCATCCATTTAAATAATAAAATTCAGCAGGTTTTAGCATATTCGCAAAGCTGCGCCACAACCACCATTATCCAATCCAGAACGTTTTCATCACCCGACGACGACACCCCACAGCCAGGGGCAGTCACTCTCCATTTCCACCCCCATCCCAACCCCTGTCTGTGGCACAACAAATCCACTTTCTATCTCTATAGATTTATCTATCCTGGCCATTTCATATAAACGGAGTCATACAATATGTAATCTGTGACTGACTGCTTTCACTGAGCAAAATGTTTTCAAGGGCTTCCCTGGTGGCGCGGTGGTTGAGAGTCCGCCTGCCGATGCAGGGGATACGGGTTCGTGCCCCGGTCCGGGAAGATCCCACATGTCGCAGAGCGGCTGGGCCCGTGAGCCATGGCCGCTGAGCCTGCGCTCCGCAATGGGAGAGGCCACAACAGTGAGAGGCCCACATACCGCAAAAAAAAAAAAAAAAAAATGTTTTCAAGATTCACTCATGCCCCAGCAGGAATCAGTACTGCGTTGCTTTGTATGGCTGAATTACATTCCATTGTACGGGTATGCATTTAATTTATACATTGAGCAGTTGCTGGACATTTGGTTGTTTCCACTCTGGGGCTATTATGAATGATGCTGCTATGAACATTCGTGCACAAGTTTCACGTGGTCATATGTTTTCGTTTTTTTTTTTTTTTTTTTTTTTTTGCGGTACACGGGCCTCTTACTGTTGTGGCCTCTCCCGTTGCAGAGCACAGGCTCCAGACGCGCAGGCTCAGCGGGCATGGCTCACGGGCCCAGCCGCTCCGCGGCATGTGGGATCTTCCCGGACTGGGGCACAAACCCGTGTCCCCTGCATTGGCAGGCGGACTCTCAACCACTGCGCCACCAGGGAAGCCCATGTTTTCAATTTAAGCTTTCTATTTTGAAATAATTCTAGATTCATGGGAAGTTGCAAAAATAGTACTGAGAAGTCCTGTGTAACCTTCACCCAGTTTCTTCCAGTGATTACACTGACTTAATTTATTAACTTAACTTTATTAACTAGTAAAGCTGACATTGGTATAATGTGCATATCCAGATCCACCTCCTCTTTTGCAAAACCAAGGTTCAGAAACTCCGAAACTTGCCCAAGGTCCCAGAGCAGTTACGCCTGACCTGCTGACTCTAGCAACTTTTCACCAGTACCGCCCCTCTATTTCAGATGGCCCATGCCCACCACCTGCCCTCCCCTCTCCCCGACAAAAGAATAAAAACAAACTTTTCTAAGCTATCCTTTTCTACCCTTAGCATCGCTCCCCTGCTGCCGAAGTTCTGGTCAGACAGCTAGTTTGAGCGTTCCCATAAACGGAGGAACATGGAAAAGAAAACACGAAAAGATTAATCATTGTTTTTAAATGGTTTGTCTTTTTGGAACTAGCTAGAGGTGGTGGTTGCACAATACTGTGAATGTACTAAGTGCCACTGAATTGTTCTCTTTCAAACGGTTCATTTTATGTTGTGTGAATTTCACCCTAACAAGAAAAAAAATGATTTGTCAACATTTCTTTGAGACTTTTTCTTTTTCCCATACTTAGGATCCTCTGGCTTAGTACTGAAGAAATTTCCTTTTCTCAACTCTCATCCTGATGATCATACACAGTAAATATGCCAGTTGGCCTTCTCTGTAATTTGCCAGTATCTATTCAGAGAAGATTCTATCCAGATCATTTATCTTTAAGAGGCAAAAAAAAACCCCACAAAAAACAGACGAAAAACCCTATTTAATGTACATCTGTTTTGGTGAATTTACACATGTACCCTGGAGATGTTTTAGTTTAGCCCTGTAAAAGTATTAAAAATGGTTTGAGGTTAAGGATAAAGGCAGAAGCCACATTACCTAATGGAGGTGGGTGGGCGATTTATAGCCCTGGAAATCCTAAAGAATATACCCAAAAGAATTCACAGTTCCGGAATTCTCTTCCCCTTACCTCTTCAGATGACACTCAGTCTAAGACATTTAATTGTGGAGTCTTCTGTCTTTGCGCTGCTGGTTAAATGCAAAGGGAGTAACTGGAGAAGAGTGGAAGTCTGGAGACCTCTTAACCTCTATGGACCTCAGTCCTCTCATCTTTAAAATGAGGGGATTGGACTAACAATCTCCATCCTTCCTGCCTCTGATGCTCTCTGTGACTTTACTGTGCTTTTGGGTCTGGCCCTCAGTCCACACAACTGAGCAGGAACAGGTGAGGTGAGGTAACTGGGATTCTTTAGGGAACAGTGTAGCAGCCTCAATATTCACTCCATCCCAACCTGCTGTACCATTGGTCAGGAGAGAAACTCAGAAAGGATATAAAAGAAAAAGCCCAAGATTAACCCTCTATTAAAACTACATACCAAAAAGATAAATAACATAATAAAATACAATGGGGTACGTAAATGGCCTATCATGTGTTCTCATCTTTTCACAGGGAAAATTGAGAACTCCTATCACAAAATTAGGGCGAAAGGCAACTTTCTATAATGAAAAAACTTTTTCTAACAGATGTGATTACAAGAAGGGAGGCAAATTATTACGATTATTACTAAGTGACCAAAAACTTTGAAAAAGAACAGATTTGGGGGGGGGGGGCAGGATAGAGGGAAGAGGGGAGGTAGAGCAAAGCAGCAGCATGGAATTCTTAAAATTCCTGGGCTCTGCCACACAGAGTTACGGCCAGACACGCACACTCCTGTTCCCTTCCCTCTTTATCTCTGGCCCAAGTTCTTCATGGTAGTGACTGTAGAAAAAGGCTCTCCCTGCCTCACTGAGTTACTTTACTCACATTACCTACAAAGGTGGCATAAAGAAGACCTCCTAAGAAACCCCGCTTCAAAACGATCTGCAACCCCAATACGTTTCCACAGCTTTCATCTTCAAGAGAGAAACCACAGTTGGCTGCTTCTAGCACCAAGCTAGGTTGGTATAGTGTTACGTAACTGACTTTAGAATCTTGAATATTTCCAGGCACAGAAACAGGAAATGGTGGACAACACTGGCAAAGACTGCTACTTGCCCCTCAATAACTATGTTTCATTTGTCTCTTAAAATAGGACTCTCTCTCTCTTTCTCTCTCTCTCTCTCTCTCTCTCTCTAAGGTGGGTGCACAGCCACATGGAATAGAGGCTACATTTTCCAGTCCACCTTCCAGAAAGGCCTTGTGATTATACCCCTAGCCAATGGGATATAATTGGTGGTTGCTAGAAAATTTTTAACCATCAGTCCTCTTTGGGAGAGAGGGGAGTGATGGGGAAGCCCTAGTTTGCAGTGTTTGCCAATTTCCATGGTATAAATGTATTCCCACCACGGCTAATTTCAAGCTTCTACCTGGATGGCACTGAACACGGACTTGGGAAGAGCGGCAGCTCTCACAATTTGGTACCAACAGGCTCCAGCACATCACTGGCTGTAATAAAGTGTTATATGTAATTTCTGGGAAATATCCTTAAAGAAGGAGGCAAGTCTTAATGGCTGGGGGCATGCCCTTCCCCCTTCATCCTCCCTGCTGGCCAGGATGTACATATGCCTGGTGAAGTCCAGCCATCAGATTGGACCATAAGGAATAATAACAGTCACAATAGAGAAGCCTTGGTCTCTGATGATTAACAGCTGCTAAGCTGGCCTGAGACTGCTTAACCGCAGGCTTCATTTACATGACAATTGTAAGAAAGAGGAAAGGTTGTATCTTGCAAATGCAACCGATATTTGGAGTTTTCCCATTCACAGTAAAATCTATCCCAACCAAGGGCATCATGCATGCTAAATGAGATAAGTAAAGGATTCAGATTTGAAACAACAAAAGAATGTCTGAACCTTTGTGGGAGGGACAAAGAGAACAGCCAAAGGGGGAAGGGACTTGAAAAGGAGGTTCTCACCTCTCTCCACCTGAGCCCCTCCTCTCTGACCTACAGACCCCTACAGAGAGTGAGCAAGCCTCGGCCAGAAAGGCTTCCTCCCGGTACGCGAGGGCCACAGCTCTCGGATCCACAGTGAGGGCTCAGGGAGGACTCCCCGACTAAGGGCAGTCCAGGTCCTCTGCCAGAGAAGGACAGACTGTTCTCACACCTCTTCCTTCTACGGCATTTCCCCAGGCAGAGAGGAGAAATGGGAAATGTATAAGGTTATTTGGGGGGTAGACTGAGTTGACTCCGAGGCAGCGATAGGCAGGTTAGTGTATTCTGCCTTTCTGGGGTTTACTTAAAATATATTTATTGCTCAGGCATGGGCTGGCCTGTTATGATGATCTTTGGATTGTACCGTGGGTTTCAGACAAATGTAGAATGACTTACTTAAAATGTAGGTAAAATTTATTATTACACGTGAACTCCTCCTAAAAGTTAATATCTAAACGAAGATAATATTGTCACAAGTATATTCTTATCCACTTTCAAAACACTCTTTCTGAAGTCTCTAGGGAGCAAGTTTGCACGCATCACACAAGCGATTCAGCAATGCTGAGTGTCTAGGGCATCACTGTACTCACTCTGGGAGGATCCTACAGGGACAGTCTCCATTCACTGTATACCTGCACAGTTTCTGCTTGTACATTGATGGTACTTCCATCTCTTAACAACTTCAGACTCAGGAAACTTTGTGCAATCAGCATGATGTTCAGTGCTTCCTCACCACCCACACCCACCTCCCTCCCAATGCTAGTGATGCTGAGAACCCGACGTGGGTTGATGGTGGGAGCGGGGGGCAGGAGGAAAGGGTGGGGAGCAGCCAGACCAAGTCAGCAAGAAGAGAGGAGGTAGCCTGGCTGAGGCACATACAGATGATGAATACCTGTGCAGGAAGAGGCTCTGAAAGCAACTAAATAAAGCACGGCTAATTCTAAGATAAAAAGCGGGCAATGACGGAAGCCCGCGCGCCTAGAGCCCGTGCTCCGCAACAAGAGAAGCCACCGCGATGAGAAGCCTGCAGGCCACAACGAAGAGTAGCCCCCGCTCGCTGCAACTAGAGAAAGCCCACGCGCAGCAATGAAGACACAACGCAGCCATAAATAAATAAATAAAAATTTTTAAAAAAACAAAACAGGCAAAACAAAAGTTCCAGTCACGTCCCATCAAGAATCCTGACAGTATCTCACGTTTACAGGGCCAAGGATTTTTTTCAAAGCTTTGCAGATACCTGCTACAATTATTTAAGGTATAACCATTATCACTGTGAAGTCAAACATCCAGCCCTGGATGGACCCACCCAGGTTCACATCCTGGCTCTGACGTTTACCAGTTCTAACAAACTATATATGTTTGCCTGGCCTCAGTTTCTCAATTTAAAAAATGGAGATCATGGACCATACTTTGCAGGGTGGTAGTAAAAAGTTAGAGAGAGGGCTTCCCTGGTGGCGCAGTGGTTGAGAGTCCACCTGCCGATGCAGGGGACGCAGGTTCGTGCCCCAGTCCGGGAAGATCCCACATGCTGTGGAACGGCTAGGCCCGTGAGCCATGGCCGCTGAGCCTGCACGTCCGGAGCCTGTGCTCCGCAACGGGAGAGGCCACAACAGTGAGAGGCCCGCGTACCGCAAAAAAAAAAAAAAAAAAGTTAGAATTGATAAAAAGCACACATGCCAAAGGTCTGCATAAAGCAATATCCTACAGATGAGAGCTGTATAAATTTTGGTTAGAAAAGAATATATATGGTTGCTGTGGATATGCAATTAAAAATTGAAATCGATTAGGTTGATGGCATAGTTTTAAATTATAAAAAGTACAAACTGAAATGAACCAACATTATTACATAATCTACACCTCAATAATCTGGGCCCCTGACAGAGAAAACTTAGGTAAATTCAGACAAAATCTAGCACTGCTCCTCCAGCTCTGTTCTGTAAACTATCTCCATTTTCACACCTCCGTCTACTGCCCCCATTTCTGCACCCACCAAAAAGCACCTCTATTCTCTTGGATAAGAGGGGGAATTCTGCCATTTTCCTTTTTAATGGAGGCCTCACAGCTGCAGATCACCCTTCTCATCCCACTGGACAACTGGCCAAATTCTAAAGTACAGCTTAAAACTGTGAAATAAGTCCACCTCTGTAAAATAAGTTGACTTGCTAAGAAGTCTTTGGCAACTCAATTCCTAAGGGGTTAAATGGACACCAAATTTTTCTAAAAACTAAACTGCCTTTTGTAGTCAGAAAATGTGTATCTAAACAAGCTGTTCACTTCCCTCAAATGTAATTCTGAATAAAAGGAAGAGAGCTGCTTCTGAAATCCAATATTCAAGTGAAACAGAAAAGATCCTCATGAGGGAGCGGTTTAGAAGATGTATGGGAAGGTATGGGAACCATGCCATGGAAGGAGGCTGTGAGCTGATTAACAGGGAGTGTGAATTAATTCTTCAGTAACAACAACTTAGAAAAGATGAACGTGGGTTAAAAATGTCCTGACTTGGGACTAGCATGGCACACCATCAAGACTGTCTGCAATCTTTTGAGCCAACCAATTATGCAACTTCTAAACTATATTTGTAGTCTGTTTACTTCAAGTGTCACAGAAATAACTCCTAGGCATTTTATTTATGCACAAAGATATGGAATCTTCCTGAGTGAATGTATTTTACACTGGGGTACATGTTTTGAATCAACTTAGCTAAAACTAAAAGTAAAACAGAAGCAAGAAAACTTTTAACTCACTTGTCAAACTCATCAAAGAGATCACAACTCTGCAGTTTTGAAAGAGCAAGTCGAAAGTATTCGGCTAGAAAACAAATGGAGTATTAGGAATAACAGCAATCATGACTTCTTAGGTACACAGTAAACCACCTTATCCACTGCCCTCCCCAAAACCCACTTCAAACTGGCATGGCCACCTGTGATTTATTCTGTGGTGAAAATTCATGTTACAACTGCAATTAGCCAGCACTGCTTAACAGGCGCACTCAAAATGGTGAATGCTCTAAGGACATTCTCCAAAAACCCCAGAAAAATAAGATGCTTAATCTAAAAACAATCATAAGCAAAAATTAATCATATCAGGTTAATTAATCATATTAATTAATAATAATATTAATAGTCAAAATTAATAATTTTATTAATAATAATTAAACTATAATGATTAATATTATTAATAAAATAAAATTTAATAATTGTTAATTTTATTAATAATAAAATTAATAAATATAGAAATAAGTATAGAAATCAATATTCTGCAACTTTAAACCTATTAGATTATCAAACTCTCTGCAATGTATTTTAAACACACAGACACACACACACAGACACACACACACACACAGGATCAGCTGAATAAGAAAAGTCTAACTCAGGAAACTATAGGCTTGTCACCTCCTAGGCTTTCAGGGTCTCTCAAAACCTAGAATATACAATCGTGCAAGGCAAAGCGGTTGTCAACAAGCAGAGGGAAAATCGTTTCATCATTGGTAAATGGAGTAATTCTCTCTAAATTTAGCAAAAATAAAATATCCTCTGATTAAATTAAAAGATTGACCAAGGACCTAGAATGTGATGACATAAAATAAAACTCATAGGTAAAGAGGTGAAATGGGAAATAGGGAGGAAGTTAACCCATAGGGTTGTCTTGCTAATTCTGAATTGGAATAAAGTAAGGCATTGGAACTCATGAGTAATATGGTGGCAAAACAAAAGTGAAAAGCAGTTTCTCAAAAACAAAAAAGTCTACCTTTTTTCATTCTTTTATTCCACACTGACTCAAAATGAATGGAGATTTATGTATTAAAATTTAATTCCTTTCACCCAATTCCCAGATCATATCCTTAGGAATCATTATGAAACAGAAAGATTAAAAGGCCTTAAAATTATATAAACATGTGATTCACATCACACACCACTCATATTAATAGAGCAGGGTAAGAATAATATTACTGACCTGATGTTCTTATCCCATAGGGCAAATCAAACTTATCGCTACCATAGAAGGAAGCAGTATTTTTAAAATCAGCTGCACACAGAAAAGGGTGAAACTGATGAAACCTGGAAGAAAAGGATAAAGAATGATTTTCCCAAATGTGTATAATATTTGCATGTTTTTAAAATCACAACTGTAAATAACTGTAGTATGTCATTCCTATTGTATTAACTATACATGAATGTATAATTATTTTTAAGATTCTTTAAAAATCATCTTAAACACTATTTAAATATTACCTAGAATGGGATGTGCACTGGAACTACACACCCGGAAGGGAAATGCCTTCCAAGTAGTAAAACCAAAATTACGTAACAGCTTTGGGTGGGGAGTGGGGTGGGGGGGGGCACAAAATTTAAAAACCAGCAAACACCAGTGACAGCCATCTACAGGAAGAGACAAAGGAAGAAATAAGGGAAAGTAAAAGTACAGATGCTGATTCACTCCCAAAAGAAAAGGTACCATAAAGCTGTTGTCAGCTGTGAAAATAAAAACACACTGAAAGTTAGATGTAGCTAGAACTGAACTCTTTCCTGAGGTCATTAAATTAAAATTTACTCAAGAACAAGAACTACGGATACTTGTCTTCTTGTTGCCTGTCCTGCCCCCCTGCTCCACTTGGGTACTCTCTCAGACAACAATGTTTGATGAGGCGCCTGCTTTTTCTGTTTTTTCCCTCACTTTTAGCTCCTGGCACAGAGCAGGCAGATAACATACATTTAAGAAATGACTGAATGGGCTTCCCTGGTGGCGCAGTGGTTGAGAGTCCGCCTGCCGATGCAGGGGACACGGGTTTGTGCCCCGGTCCGGGAAGATCCCACATGCCATGGAGCGGCTGGGCCCGTGAGCCATGGCCGCTGAGCCTGCGCGTCCGGAGCCTGTGCTCCGCAATGGGAGAGGCCACAACAGTGAGAGGCCCGCATACCGCAAAAAAAAAAAAAAAAAAAAAGAAAGAAAGAAATGACTGAATGAATTTCAACTCCAAACTAATTCTTTATGGGACCATTATGAATTAGAAAGAAAGAAGTTTTTTTAATTAAAGAGAAGGAACAGGGACTTCCCTTGTGGTCCAGTGGTTAAGACTTCACCTTCCAATGCAGGGGGTGCGGGTTCAATCCCTGGTCAGGGAGCTAAGATCCCACATGCCTCTGGGCCAAAACCCCAAAACATAAAACAAAAGCAGTGTTGTAACAAATTCAATAAAGTCTTTGAAAACGTCCACATCAAAAAAAAAAGGGGGGGGGCTTCCCTGGTGGCGCAGAGGTTGAGAATCTTCCTGCTAATGCAGGCGACACGGGTTTGAGCCCTGGTCTGGGAAGATCCCACATGCCGCGGAGCAACTAGGCCCGTGAGCCACAACTACTCAGCCTGCGCGTCTGGAGCCTGTGCTCCGCAACAACAGAGGCCGCGATAGTGAGAGGTCCGTGCACCGCGATGAAGAGTGGCCCCCGCTTGCCACAACTAGAGAAAGCCCTCACACAGAAACGAAGACCCAACACAGCCAAATAAATAAATAAATAAATGTGGGGTTTAAAAAAAAAAAAAGAGAGAGAGAGATAAGGAAGAGGTAAAGCACATATTAAAATGCCATTTCCACCTACCAGGACTAGGTACTGCAGAGCAAGTCAAGCTAACCCTTATCCCATCCCCAACACATGGCCCCTTCTCTCCGGCCTTATCAGTTTTGTTCTTCCTTAGTATAAAAATTGCAGGTGGAGATCAGAGCGCCCCTGTGGTTTCAGAGGCTGCATGACAAAATGAAAATAAACAGCAGTAGAGTAGGGACAAATTAGCTTCAGCTTGATCCTGGCTTTGCTACCCAGGAACCACTAACCTTGGCAAGTCACAGGAGCTCAAGATCTTTAGAGCTGAGCTAAGAACTTATACCATATTCAGACTAAGCAAAGAGGTGAGAAACTAGCCCTTCCTACTCAAGAGGGGTGTGCGTGCTAGATTCAGTTGTGACAAGTGTTAGCAGCCTCAGGGGTCCAGCCAACTTCAAAAGGTCATTATCTGTATCAGGGTTGATCCCCAAGCTTAGGATCTGCTCTGGGAAGAGGAAGTGTCAGGTCACCTGACTTAAGATTGAGAGGAGATTCAAGATCTTCCCAGGCTTCCTTGGGAAAGTAAACCGCAGATGACTTTGCACCTTGAGGTGAAAGCAATAAAGGATGCTATTCTTCAGAGTTGGTGGGAGTGATAATGATGGTAACTGATGATTAACATCTACTGCCAGTCAGACCTTGTACTAAGTGACTTACATTTTATTTCTAAATGAAATAACTGTTAAGCACTGTGGCAAAGAACAGTGGTCTGCCATTTCAGTAAACAAAGGATGTTGAAGCCCATCAAGCCTTAGGCTACTGCAGCCGCCCCCCAACTGTGCACGCTGAGGGGAATTCAGGAGGAAGGAAAACAGGATACTGGCCCCAGATCGCTGAGGTGCGTATCAAAGGAATAATTCCAATAATACAGTTTCTTGCATCTTCCCACACATAGAAAAGGGGTAAATTCATTATCTTGAGATGTCTGTTTTTTCTTTAATTAGCAGTAATCCTTATTTTTAAAATTTATTTATTTTATTTATTTTTGGCTGCGTTGGGTCTTCGTTGCTGCACATGGGCTTTCTCTAGTTGCAGTGAGCAGGGGCTACTCTTCATTGCAGGCTTCTCATTGCAGTGGCTTCTCTTGTTGCAGAGCATGGGCTCTAGAGCACAGGCTCAGTAGTTGTGGCTCATGGGCTCTAGAGCGCAGGCTCAGTGGTTGTGGCGCTGGCGCACAGGCTCAGTAGTTGTGGTGCACGGGCTTAGTTGCTCCATGGCATGTGGGATCTTCCTGGACCAGGGCTTGAACCCGTGTCCCCTGCATTGGCAGGCAGATTCTTAACCACTGCGCCACCAGAGAAGTCCAGCAGTAATCTTTTGATGTTCGACTCCCTGTTTTTTTGTTCCCCAAAACTCCTACAAATCCTGGCTCCTCCCTCTTTGGAACAGTCCCTCAGAGCTATCTGAGAGGCTGTATCCCAGGCTTAAGTCCTCAGTAACATCCCAAATAAAACATAATTCTCAACTTTTAGGTTGTGTTTTTTTTTTTAGTCGATAACTCCATGTCTCACACAGAGTAGGGGCTCAATAAGTATCTGCCTTATCTGTAATAATTATATATTACATCGTATTATGTTACAGTATGTTATATTACATTATAATGATCATCTTTGCTGTTGTTACTCCTACAAAAGCCTGGAAAGGAAGGTAAATTCTACTAACCAATTTAGACTGTGGAAAAAAAAAATGTGGCCTGCCATTCCAGTAAACAAAGGATGTTGAGGCCAGCAAGCCTTCAGCCCACTGCAGCCACCCCAGATGGTACACCCCGAGGGGGATACACGGTGGAGAAAAACAGGATGCTGCCCCTAGATAGTTAAGGTGCATAACAAAAGGAATAATTTCAATAAGCCCAGACTCCTGCATCTTCCTATTCATAGAGAAGCACTAAAATCATTAACTTGAGATGTCTGCTTTTTTGTGATTAGCAGTCATCTTTTGATACCTGACTGTTAAGGGAAACACTGACTGAAACCGCCTGCCCTGACCATGAGTTATTTTACGACAGGAAGTCCTGGTAAGGAACACGGAACTAATGAGGCACCACCAACCGGAAGAATTCGGGAAAGGTCAAAAAGACAGAGGAGACGCCAGTCCACGTGTCCTACCAACCTCCCAGAATCCTCCTCGCTGGAATCCATCCTGGCTGAGTGATGCGTGCACCACGAGAAAGGACCCCGAATCCGAATGACTGGCCAGAGACAATCCGGAAACTAACCCCGTTACCATAAAACCCGAGACTGCGAGCCACGTGGCAGAGCAATCCTCCTGGGTTCCCTTACCCTGTTGCTCTCCGCCCGGGCGCCCCTTCGCAATAACGTCTCTTGCTTTGTCAGCACGTGTGTCTCCTCAGACAATACATTTCCGAGTGTTACACAAGAGCTCACTCTAGGACCCTGGAAGGGGTCTCCCTTCCTGCAACATGGCTACATGTCTTTTTCAGCAAAAACTCCAATATTTCCTCCCTTACCTCTTTGGAACTGTTCCTCAGAGCTATCTGAGAGGCTGCCATCCCAGGCTACAGTCCTCAGTAAGGTCCCCAAATAAAACATTCTCAACGTTTAGGCTGTGCTTTTTTTTTTTTTCAGTCGACGAGACAAAGAAACCAAAGCTATAAAAAGTGAAGTAACTATTATCTGGAGTCACTAACCCATACCTGACAAAGATGAAACCACACCCAAGCTCAATGCTAAGGAAAGGTGTCCTCTTCATAGCACTGCAGGTAACTCCGCCAGGTTTCCCAGCAGAGCTTCTCCTGATGGCTACTGCAAAGGAGGGAGCTCTGCCTCCAGGGAATACTATTCACGTGACAAATGTGCAGACTTACACACCTGCTGAGCAATCTTTCATAAATACTCTAACCCCTTTGGGTTTTCTCAGAAAGAAAATGCCTTTTCTCTCGAAAGCTGAAGAGTACTTTGATTCTAGAGTAGCACTTTGAAGCTGCAGTCTGCAACCCATGGGTGGCTCATGAAGTCAATTTTGCGAGTCATGGTCAGCTCATTTTTAAAAAGTGAATAGAACAGAATACAGGGTATCTGGAGTAGGAAAGGTAAAAATTCTTTCTTTTTTTTATTATAAATATGTATGGACACTAAGTTCCAAAGCAAAATGTATTTCTTACTATGGGTCATGGTTTAAAAAAAAAAAAAAAAAAAAAAGTTTAACATCACTCTTCTAGTTTTGCAGTGATCCTAACTGGACACACACCCACAGACTGACTACAAGCAGCCGTGGCACACCTGTAGTCAGATGTAAAAATATTTTATGTATCTAAAGTTTTCCAGAAGGTTGGCTGATTTTTAAAGGGACCTGTAGCCCCAAAAGGTTAAGAACCAGTCATGGAGAGATACAGTAATACGATAAAAGAAAATAAGAAAAGACAATGTTAATTTTAGATCCTTAAAAGATAAAATGCTGAAAAGCTTGTATGTGTTTTACACACTTCAACATGCCCAGACCCGACTGTCATTGATTTCTATTAATCTGGAAGCATTTTGACCAGCACTCTATCAAAGCAGTGGTGACAAAGAAAAAGAATGTTTATGGATGGAAGAGTAAATTCTCTACAAGTCCTGACAACCATAATGAACAATCATTACTTACATTCTATGTAGTTCATTAAAAGTCTGTGAAAGGAAAATATCTACTGTAAACTTTAACCTAGAAGTTAAATAAAAATAACAAGAGTGGAAAATAACATGGGAACAAGGGTGGGGAAAGAAAACCCTAAAAGGACAGTGCACTCTTTTATGATCAAACACAAACAGACCTCTCTAATCTCACCTGTGTGAAAAGAATACTGGTCTGACTGAGTTCTTCAATGCCTTTTCTTAAAATATATGCAGAGTTCTGACTAAAAGCACAAAAAGACACAGGATAGTCAAGCTCTTCCTTAAATGTAGGATAACCATATTATGTACTTATACTGCTAAGATTTGCGTGAAAAAAAGCAAACAAGTATGGAGAATGATTACAAACACATTTTGAACATTTTGTGTGCCACGGTTTCTTTTGTATTTTTACCTCAGGAGAGAGGCAAAAGCTGGCTTTGATAAACAAGGCTGGATCTTATTTCTCTTCTTCATTTCCACAGGTGGCACCCTATGAGACAAAAATAGCGTCAGTCAGAAACCAGAACGAGGAAGACGGCCCAAAGGGAAGAAAATGCCCTGGGAGCCCACGCGGTGCCACCAGTGAGAGGCTTCTCAGGCAGGGAATAGAAACGCTCACCGCAGCCCCTGACGTATGACAGAAGCTTCTCCTAAGTCCTGGACACATTTGAGGATTCATGGATGCAAAGCGAGAAACTGGAAAAGGCTGAGGTGACGAGTGACCCAGAAGGGTCAAAGAGCAATGACTCAAAGGACCCTTTGAGAAGAACTGGGATCATCACACTGTGGAAGCCAAGACCAGACTCACAGTTTAGAAGTTCCTAAAAGCCTGAAAAATGCACACGGCTATGTAGGTCCTCCGTGCCACACGCGGGGACACCCATGGGCAGCAAACGCCACAGAGACACTGCCCCGAGCAGGTTCCGTAGCCCCTGCCTGTGCCCCGGGGACTCCCCAAATCCCACCATTTAGAGTCACATATCTAACTCCCCTCTATTCTTGGCACAGGTTAGGCGCTTGTGTGTCCCCTGAATGGAGCACTTGTCTCCACAATTTCAAAGGGTATTGTGATACAAGACAGAGCACAACAATGAAAACAAATGAAGGGGACAGGGGGCAGCAGGACCCAGACTCAGCCAGGAAAGAGCGAACAGCCTAATATAAAAAACTATTAAAGGGCTTCCCTGGTGGCGCAGTGGTTGAGAGTCCGCCTGCCGATGCAGGGGACACGGGTTCGTGCCCCGGTCTGGGAGGATCCCACATGCCGCGGAGCGGCTGGGCCCGTGAGCCATGGCCGCTGAGCCTGCGCGTCCGGAGCCTGTGCTCCGCAACGGGAGAGGCCACAACAGTGAGAGGCCCACGTACCACCAAAAAAAAAAAAAACTATTAATGATCATCAGTTGTGTGGAGAATTAATCTAAAAAATTAGAATCAATTTTGAATCAATTTTCTTCTGCAATCACAGGATTCAAAGAGAAACAGCCTAAACCCTTCATGGATTGACTCAATTTTAAACTTTTTTTGGTACAAAATCCACAGTTAAAACTGCTAGCTTTCTGAACTCTGAGGCCAGATGCAGAGAATCATCTTTTATAAATACCCCAAATGGCAAAACTCTCTTGATTTATATGTGAGGAAGGTACATAAATATGGTGGGCCAGCACAGCAGGCCACAAAACCCAAATTATAGTCAGAGGACAAAATAAAGTATAAGGTATTACTTGGTTTCTAAGGTTATTAAACCAGAAAACAAACTATTTGGGGATATTGTGAAGACTGTGGGTGTTTTTTCTTAAAAAAAGACAATTACTTGTCTTAAACAGTTTTTAAGGAAGCAAGTTCCGAGGTAATTTCCAGCTCCGAGGTAATTACCAGCATCCGAGGTAATTTCACGATACTTTCTGTGTCTGCAGTAATGTGTTAGCTTAGGAGTGACATGAACGTGCCTCAAATTCTGATGACAAGAAAAATGTGCTGAATTTGGACCCTTTTCATTGTCTTCTTTGTCATTTCCCCTGTGACCAAGAATAGGATTTGTAGGGAATTAGCAATCTAGTAAACTTCCGTGCTTTCTTTTCTGTTCTTGTCTTCCATTACTAAGTACAGGACAGAGACAAAAGTGGCAGAGATGGAGGGAGAGATGCCTGCAGTAGGATCCTCATGTGGTATATAATCAGACTCCTGAGATCTATGGCTCATTATTTAAGTCCAAAACCTCAAAACTTGTGTCCAAACCGACCCACCTGGCATTGGGTTTTTTCAGTGACCGTAAAGAGCATTACAATGATTTGCCTAACTTCCTTCCATAAAGAGCATTACAATCAACCAGTGATGAAGTTAAATGCAGAAGCATCATTTTTTTAATCTAGCAAAACAAAACAAAACCTAAAAACATGATCTAGGATCTACTATTCAAACACTGGCAAAAAGTACCGAACTTTTGTCTAAGGCAGGAAGTTTTTATGTGGTTTATTTTGACATCCTATACTCACCACTCATTCAGGATTTAAAGGTCATCAAAACTTGATTCCTCACCAAAGGACTGACAATAGGAAAAAGGATACCTCTAGACTAACAGTTGTCCTCCAGGATTACATTATACATTTATAAGCTAAGTGATTTGGGTTTTCCAACCCGTTGTCCACGTCAGTTTTTCTGCTCTGGTCATTTGCATTAAGATGAAGAATTTTTTAAAACATTTATAACACATAGTAGCAATTTCTGAGCAAAAATCTGGGAAACTCAAGCAAAGGAATTTCCAAAAGTACCAGACTTCTGAATTCTGAGTTTTGAAAATATATTTTGAGGAGAAATAGACATAGTCTAATTTGATGCCTTTAGTGTTTTTGAATCACCCATCCTCAGGGTTGAAAAATTGTTTTGTATAACTGACGGTACTGTTGGTTCAAACTATGTTAGTTTACAGTTTGTTGCAAACATTGTAGAATACAGCAACATGTATATTAACTTCTTCTCTATTTATCTTTATTATAGAAAATATCTTAGAATGTTCTTGATAGAGTAGCACGGTAATGATGGTCTCACACTTGGTGTGAATGGTAGTTTAGCAAAGCATAGCTCAAGGATTTGCAAAGTTAGGAAGAGGGACAAGAGAACCTCTCTCCCCACCCCCATCTAAATATGAAATTTGGTAAATTAGAATACTTTGTAAAAACAAATTCATACTAATTACCATTATGTACGAGATGTTTTGTTTTTAACCACATTGAAGATAATCAGGAAAGATTTTTTCCTTAATGTTTCTCCCGAGTGTAGTACTATAACAAAAACTTAATGCTACGAAACATTTTATATGCACCTTTGAGTAGGCAATTTAATCTAGATTATCTAATGTTCCTCCCATGATAACTAATCTGTTTTTAGTATCAGCAACATTTGGCAAGTTTATTTTTTAGATATAAACTGTGGTTCATCTGTTCACTTTTCTAGAAAAAAATCATTCTCATGAGAAAAAGCATAAATTAACAAGAAATGAGAGTGACTCGATTTGCTTTTAGAAAAAGAAATGCTTAATCAGCTATCCTGTATTTGGACTTATTCAGGTGTTAAGAAATTTAGGGAGGTATAAATGGTTGAATGACCACAGTGCTCTTTTTTTGTTGCTGTTAATCTAACAGACCAGTCTTAACTGTGGGCCTGAATCCTAAAAGGACAGTTGCCACAGTGGGAGGCAAGGAAATGTTTGGCTGGCAGATGAGCACCAGTGATAGCCAAATGGAGGGACATACTTGCATGGTCAGTTTATTCTCTAATTCCAATAAGTTCTTTGCTTTCAGAAGCAAGAAAACATTTCCTCTCCCCTCCCCCTCCCCCACCCCCTTTTTTTAAACATACCACAAGGAAAGTACAGACAGTTGTGCTACCTCAAACCCTTCGTGACACTTGTAGAAATCAGATTTTAGATTAGACAGAATCATTTTTTTAATCTCTTGATTTGTTTTCCTTTGGTTCGAAAAGTTGTGTTATACTCAGTCGACTCTAGCAAAATTTTGTATGTGGTAGCATAGCTTTAATTTATCCTATTACAATGCTGTTCTGAATTTTCTTTTGGTTTTTAAAAAAACAAAACCTGTTGCTTAGAAGCCATGAACCATTTTACTTTACTTCAACTTGTCAAAATGTCCTTGTTTGAAAAAATGAACATTTGGGTTCACTCAGGAAATGCATGTCAGGAAGCTTGTATTATAAGTTGACGAGTTGTGATGTATCAGTAACTGCTGTTACTCCTTTTTCAAAGAAATATAATTGATTTTGAAGTTTTCTAGATTGTCACATGCTTTGTGACGAATGCAAGGAAATCAAGTCCTGTGTGGTATTTATTCTAGTCATTTCTATTCAGGCTATAAACTGTAGCTAATTTTTTATTTGCAATTAATTCATTCAAACTAAGTACTTTTCAAAATAGAAAAAAAAAAGGAAAAATGATAAAAAATCTTATTATAGAAGTTTTCTCTTTAATAAAACTACCTGTGCCTCTTCAAATTTTATATGTGACATTTCAAGTCGAAGTCATTTCAAATTGCACATACATCATTATTCACCAAATATTTTTAAACAAAAGGAACCATATGTAGTGTCTACATTTTATCAACAGTCTCTTATCCAAGCATTTTAGACTCTAAGAATCAAGTGCCACTGAGTCTAAGAATTACTCCATCAATTCAAAAAGATGAATTATATAAATAAGAATGTGATGCCCCAAAGACGGTCAACACCACTGCTTCACTGAAAAGTCAATAAAAAGATGTTGCTGTTTATCAATATTTAAACTGTTAGATGTAATGTATAAGATACTAGAATGGTAAAACTCCAATTTATAATGGAAAAGCTAGAAAAGGTTCAAAGTGTTACAGGGTTTGTTTTTTGTTTGTTTGTTTTTTGTTTTTTTAATAGGTCCCTCTAATACCATTTGCAGGTCTATGTGAAACACCAGTTTGGTAGTCATTTTTAAACAGCAAAAATAAAACTTACCCATAGGCATTTGTTCCCCACAATATACAATGCAGCACATAATAGAGGAAGACAGCACTCAGGAAGATGGCCACAAGGTACCCTCTCATGGCTGGCCCACCTGAAACACAGGGGATGAAGGCCAAGGGAAAGACAAGATCGTTATACAGGTGATTTACACAATGGCTTACATACAAGCATTAGTGAATAAACATATAGAGAGAAGAGTATAAGAAACTGACATCAGCCTGTTATTTTGGAAACACCTACTAAATTTTCAGAAGGTGAATATTTTTTCTGTCTCTCCTCATCCTCTTTAATCAACACAACATGATTCATGTTTAGACCAATACTTTCCCATGTTAGATAGGAAAAAAATTCATTCAGAACAAAATTTTACACATCTATTTCAAATCCAAAACTTTTTTCAGAAATATTAAAAAATACCTATTTTCTCTATCTCAAGAGAAAATGAATATATGCCTTAAGATGTAAACAAACATTTTGTTTTGTCATTGCTCGAAATGACTTTTAAATGCTATTTATGCTAAAAGTCATTTTCTCATTTTAAAAAACTGGGGGAAAAAACCTACTAAAAAATATTTCCGACAACCTCAATTTTTTTTTTTAATTAACTAATTAATTTATTTATTTTTGTCTGCTTTGGGTCTTCATTGCTGCTCACGGGCTTTCCCTAGCTGCAGTGCGCGGGCTTCTCACTGCAGTGGCTTCTCTTGTTGCCGAGCATGGGCTCTAGGCATGCAGGCTTCAGTAGTTGTGATGCGTGGGCTCAGTAGTTGTCTCGTGGGCTCTAGAGCACAGGCTCAGTAGTTGTGGTGCACAGGCTTAGTTGCTCCGTGACATGTGGGATCTTCCCGGACCAGGGCTCAAACCCGTGTCCCCTGCATTGGCAGCTGGATTCTTAACCACTGTGCCACCAGGGAAGTCCTCCCACATCCTCACTTTTTACATACTTTTAGATGCACCATATCACAGCACAGGTAAATTTAGCTAATTATTTGCTTGTTTTTATACTAAATGGACAATATAGTTCACTGCACATTTATAGATAGACACAAACCTGGACACCATCCTCTCTAGAGTATAAATGCAAAAAACAAAAAAAAACCCTTTACAAAATATATTTTTTATAGTCTAAAACATTTTTAGTTCCCACTTCTGCTTCAAAGGCAGAAATGAGTATGTCCTCACTTCTACATGTAATGAAATGCAAAAGACAAATTTAATATATGTTTCTATACTAGATCTTCTATTTCAATGCATGTTGCTTAAACAGATATACTATTTCTTTGCCTCTCTTATCAAGTTTCTGGTCCATCTAGATACTTGAATGTACCACTGGGCTCACTCCTGTCCGTCTCTATTAACCTCAATTGGGGCAATTTAGTGTCGAACGTGAGTCTGGTTAGATTCTTTTATTTTTTTTTAATTTTATTGAAGTAGAGTTGATTGGTTAGATTCTTAAAGAGCTCCATTGCCTTCTTAAGTATAATCTACTAAACATAAATGAAGCTGTTGTGGATCATGTGAGGTCATCGTAACAAATGTAATCATCGTTCTGGGCTCCATTAAGGTTGAGACCCTCTGGAGCTAATGAGGGGGTGTGGGGCTGTTTGGAGTTGACCCTAAACTGTAGGGATTATCCCATGCAGATTGCTGAGCACACCGCCCTTCGTGTCAGCTGTTGCTTCTCACTGCAATTAAGGCAGCCACCACCCCCATGTGCCACTATTATAAATTAATTAGAAATGAAGACTGTCAAGAGGAAGCAAATGAACGTGTTAAATGAGCAAATTTTAGTTTACACATACTTCTAATTTAGCAGACATAATCCCCGCGAAGAGTCAACACTGGTTAGAAATCAGAAGACAGGAATCATGGCCCAACTCCACATAATTCCTGGCTTGGAGGGAGGCCTTAGGTAAATCAGTGTCCCCTTTTCCAACCTGACTGTTCTCACACGTTCAGGAGTGAGAGCACACAGCCAACCTCTTTGGGCTGTTAGAGTGGCCAAAATGATGGGCGTCTGGCATAACCTAGGACACAAAAATATGTGCTGAATAAGTTTGTATATTTTATGGTTGTTTGTTTTCTAAAGCTAAAGCCAGCTGTGCTTTTTTTCTATACAATAAAATGCATGGGTTTTGAGAAAACCAAAGGGAAACTTGGCCTGCCCTTAATGTAGCCTGTGCAGTATTCTTACTGGTCTGACAGAAAGAGTCAGTTGGGTGTGGCTGTGGCGGAAAGGCCACTTCCTCTGCTGGCAAAGGGAGTAAACATGGAAAGGACTCGTAGATCACCTCAGGCCTGTGCTTCCCTTTCCACCTTATTCTGTCTTCCTTGCCCATCTGCAATGTATGTCTTGATGTATTGTGCATTATTTTAGAAATCACCTTAAATTCTTGGTAAAAAGCAAGAAACAAATTGCATGATCATTAGTGGGTAAAGAAAAAGTATGGTTCTGTGCTTCTTGAGAAATAATTGGTAAAATCCAAGTAATGGAGAGAATTAAGGTTTGGGATGATCAGAGTAAAAGTCTAAGACAGTGAGGCATGGGAGATGCTGGACACATCACTGAACTGGTTAATTGAGGAAACAAAGACAGCGAGATAGCTAGCCCAGAGCCCGGCCCCTATGACATGTTCAACAAATGCTAGCTCTGCTTCCTCCCCTTCACGTGTGAGAGAAGTGCTAATAATTAAACACTTTGGCCAGAGGCCACGAGTCATGATTCATGATGGCAGGACACAGGGAGCTGGTGTGGCCTGTCCTTGGCTCATTCAGCCCTTTGACTGAACTGGCCTCTGCAAAACGTTTTTTGTTTTTTTCATTCATGTGTCACACAAACATGAATGTAGGATAAATATAAAAGACTCCAAAGAACACAATGGAATTCTTTCTATACTGTGACTCAACTGAAAATACACTATAATTAAGCCTCTTCTGTTGTACATTGGACAGCCTCAGATATCAGGGGTGTTCAGAAACTCTGGAAGTTCTAGAATCCACAAGTTAGACTTGGACAGAGAAAGTTTTAGAAATTACTGATACCAGGCTTAAGACTGTCCTGTAAGACATTTAACCATGGGCCAAAACAGTCACCAAACAATCTGCTTAAGTCCTCAGATTAAATATTTAAAACTCCACCCAGAGTAACATCAGTTTTGCAAACACCCAACAAGGATGCCACTTATCAGTATCAGCAATTTCTTTAAAACATATTTACATCTAAGGTAAGATAGCATATGAAAGCCTAGAGAAAGAACTCCGTATTTACAGTTCAATTTGCTTATCTGTCCCTCAAAACATATTCTTTGGGAAATTTATATATCACTTTACAGAGCATAAAAGTATGGGTAAGCGAGATGTTGTTTTTTTCCTCAGCAGTTTGTGGTTTAGCTGAAGACAAAGAAGTGTGAGAAAACATTTTTTTGCTTCAAAAAGTAAAATGAGGGCTTCCCTGGTAGCACATTGGTGTAGAGTCCGCCTGCCGATGCAGGGGACACGGGTCTGTGCCCCGGTCCGGGAGGATCCCACATGCCGCGGAGCGGCTGGGCCCGTGAGCCATGGCCGCTGGGCCTGCGCGTCCGGAGCCTGGGCTCCGCAACGGGAGAGGCCACAACAGTGAGAGGCCCGCGTACCGAAAAAACAAAAAAAAAGTAAAATGAACCTACTCGTGAAGAGCTACTGCATACGCCACCTGAGAAAAATTTTGGAAGCTTTACCACTCTCTCACATGTCATGGGCAATTCAAAGCAACCATATTCAAGTTGCAAAGCAAACTGGGGCCGGCCAGGATATCCTTGTGATAAACACGTAGAGGCCCTCCGCTCGCTCACAGCAAAAACTCCCACAAATAAATGAATTCTCTAATTATAAGTCTATAAATGAAACAACCATTTTGCTTTGAGCAAAAGACTCAAAGGAACACCAGTAAGAATTTAACAGAGAGTGCCTGCTTTAAGGGGAGGAAAAAAAAAAAGTCCCTTCAATATAGCTTCAGTTACCAAAACAAACAAGTTTCAAGATCTTGACATTAAACAACACATATCAGCTTCTTGGCTGCAGATGCTACTAAGACCGGAGTCCCTAAAACATCCTTCACGAAGTTTAAGCCATAAAGCAATTATTCACCGAAAGTGTGAGTAGAGGGTGTCAAGGGAGAGCAGGAATCATTGGCAGAGATCAAATGTTTATTTCTTCCCCAATTATGATACATAACCCAATAGATGAATAATCTGCATATGCCAAAGTGAGCTCAATCTTGGCAACAGGTTTTCCTTTTCTTTAATAATAACAGTATATTTTATAAGTTCATAAAATGCTTGCATGTCCATCACTTCATTTAAGGCTCAAAACAAGCTTGATAAACAGATGTGCAAGAGTCTGTCATACAGAGTGAAGTCAGTCAGAAAGAGAAAAACAAATACCGTATGCTAACACATATATATGGAATCTAAAAAAAAAAGAGTGGTTCTGAAGAACTTAGGGGCGGGACAGGAATAAAGACACAGACATAGAGAATGGACTTGAGGACAAGGGGAGGGGAAAGGGTAAGCTGGGATGAAGTGAGAGAGTGGCATGGACATATATACACTACCAAATGTAAAATAAATAGCTAGTGGGAAGCAGCCACATAGACCAGGGAGATCAGCTCGGTGCTTTGTGACCACCTAGAGGGTGGGATAGAGAGGGTGGGAGGGAGAAACAAGAAGGAAGACATATGGGGACATATGTATATGTAGGGCTGATTCACTTTGTTATAAAGCAGAAACTAACACACCATTGTAAAGCAATTATACTCCAATAAAGATGTTAAAAAAAGAGAAAAAAAACAGATGTGCAGGCATCATCTTCTTGATGAATGAGGGAAATGAAAGTTTCTGCAATTCAGTGAGTTGTCCCAGCTCACACAGTTTAAGAGACAGAAACAGACTTAAGTCTGACCATTTCTTTCTCACAGTTCTACTCCTGGTGTCATCCTGTCTATCAAGACAAAATACATGAGGGGAACCCAAAAGAGAAAATTCTAATTGACAACTTCCTGACAGTGCGCTGTTGATGGGCAGAGTTCCGAAAGGGCAAATACAGACATGGGTTGCAGGGAGAGGGCTGCAGGGTAGGGTTCCCCAAAGTGACATGGCGGCTCCAAGGGTCAGCACCGGCCGAGGGCTTGTTAACATGCATGTTCCTGAGCCCCTACTTCATCTGAGTCTCTAGGGCTTGGAAAAGTGTATTGAAACAAGAACACTCCAGTCTGATTCTTACGCCGACCCAAACTACAGTTTGAGAATCACTGCTCTAGGATTCTCAAGAGAACCATGGAGGAATGTACTGAAATACGGAGACCGTAACAGATGTTACAATTAATGACCCCACTCCATGAGAGCAGGATTTGTCAATCATTTTATTTGCATTTATTTATCTACTTCTAACAATACATGTCACACAGAAGATGTTAAGTGGATAATCGTTGAATGTAGTTACAGATCTCATAACTAGATGCTTTGTATTGATTTTTTATCCAAAATGCCTACCACATGGTAATGCCTAATGAATAATGGCTGATTAGAATCATTAAGATATTGCAGCGCTTAGCATTTTTCAAGGCCCCCGACAGATGCTTTCGGTGTATTATCTCATGTGATCCTCACAACCACCCTGTGAGGGAAATAGTAAACTAACAATTCCCATTTCACAGAGGAGAAAACTGAAGCTCTGAGAGGAATATTAACTTACCTGAGATAATAAATTGCAGAACAGATTCAAACCCGTATCTATCAGACCAGAATCCACACACTGTACTGCTGCTCTCCGGATGTGAGCTTTTACAGATTGGTGCAAGGTCCAGCCTTCTGATAACAGACTGAACATGACAGAATGTCTCATCTGCCCATCCTACCAGCTCCCTAAGCGGTATCAATTCTAGGAATTGATGAAATGGAGATAAAGTTTATAGTCACAGACTGCTGAAATAACACCCTATTACTCACAACCTTGTTCTTCCCCACCCTATTTTGGATTTCAGTAAATCCATTTTTTTTTTCCTCCATAGTTCTATTGAGTGTCCTGGAGCAGTGATCCTCAAACTTCAGTACGCTTAAGAATCAAACTGGAGGATTCCTATTTCAATGCACACTCTTGAGCCCCAGGGCAACCATAATAGCATTGCTTATAAAAACAAAACAAAAACCCTATGGAATGACACTTGAAAATGGTCAGATTCTTATTTTTAGACTCTCTAATGCTTTTTCAAACCTAAAGAGGCTTGTTTTTCCAACAACCAGTTAGAAAAAAGCATATTCAGCAATAATTCTAGAAACATCATTCTATTCTCTAAGCACAAAAACCCGGTGGGTATCTCAGTCAGTATCACATGACTCCAAGGAAGAAACATGCTTCCACACACATGGTTCCAGACGGACCCAGCCTGCCCGGCCTCTCTCCCCCCAGTGACCTCTAGGCTCAGCTGCAGACACACCCCGGTGCCCATCTGTAGGCTCAGCCCCACCCCAACCTCTGAGCCTGATCCTGGCCCAAAGGAAAGGGAGCCTGAGAAGCCTCCAGCGGCAGCTCAACAGTTTGGTCAGGTTCCCACTGATCCCACACTTGGACATGTCATTCACCTGGCCTGAATTCCCGTTGCCGGGTCCCTGAATTACATTACATCCTAGTTTTCCAAGGTCTTCAGTCTTCTCTCTCTCAGCTACCCCAGCAGCTCAGCAATCAAACATCCAATTCTAAGTAACTAGGATCCTACACCATGTACTCATCCACTCTATCCCTTGATACCCTCTGCTTCCCCAGTGACAGAGGTCTTGCTCTGCTGCTGTTTGGTCTCCTCTCTCATCCAGCATACCTCTGCTCCACAAAAATACTCGATAACTTGCATCTTTGTGCAAAATAGACAAGGACACCCAATCTGGCTCCACACAGCCCTGTGGGCACATAGCTTGGCATGGGCAGGATTTCAACCACAACTTTCCTCTCAGCCAGGTGCCCCTGTTCAAGGTTCACCTCCACAATCTTACCAGGTGGCCCTGCTCTCAGCCTGTGTCCATTCAACCCTGGGAGAGACTCTTCTTCATTCAGGTCTCCACCAGACCTCAGCTCACACTGACACATACCCGAGACTCTCTGAACTTGGCAACAGATCTTACATCCTGCCTTCCTTCCTCTTCGTATTTACTGCTCAGCGTATGACTCTTCTCTGCAATCACATGCCCCTGTGAGCATGAACTGCAGCTCTACCTACGCATTAATGTCTAAGTCTCTTAGTCCAGACCCACGGGTCCCCTAAGCCTCCTAGATCTAGCCGTCTCCATAGAGCCCAAACCTTAAAGAAGACACATAGGACCTGGCAGCAATGGATGGAAAGGCCTCAGTCCTCTTTAAGTCAGTTATTACCCCTTTTTCAAGTAATGATCCTTATCATTAATGGTATGACCCAAATGTGTCCAGAAGCCTCATTTATATACTAAGGACCTCCACCCTCTGGTGCTGATGATCATATAAATAATAGCACACTTCATTAAGTACTTACAAAATGCCCAGCACTGCACTAAGCCCTTTTCACATACGATGATGAAAACAGGGGTGCTATCATCCCCACTCAAGAGATCTTTCTGGGTTTTTATATTGTATATTATGGGAAACTTCTAAATTGTACATTCTGGAGAACTATAATCACTGTATTTTTTAACTATAACAGCATGAACTTAATATAGTTACTTAATATCCTGTTAAGCAAGGGAATGATACACATTAAAGTAGGCATTGATTAAAATATACTTAGAAACATTAAAACACAAAAGAAAAAACTGTTCATTTCACAAGTAAAGAGATAAATCTTAAGGAATTAGTAGTCTGGTTGATCAGATTTCTACTAGAAGGACCTGAAAATTCTCAAGAGGCCAAAATTTAAAAATAAAAGTAGCACATATAAAATTCAGTATGCAATATTACACCACCTAAAAAAGCTAAATTTAAATCTGAAGTTCTGAGCTACTGTTATTTAATACAAATTAAGGGGAAAAAATCTGATATTACTGAGTAAATTAATAGAAAATTATAATTTGATTTACGTACCTCCTCCCTGGAAAAGCTATTAGTATAGTTTCAACAAATTGGACCAACTGTATACATTCTGCCTGATTTCTAAATACATAGTCTTTTCCTTTCTGCATAGCGGAAGAAGAATATGCATAATTTTCTTTCTCTCTTCTTCCCCCCAATTCTTCTGCTATACCATGCTATGCAGCTAGTTCCTATATGTATACACACATCTCCTCTTTCAGTCTTTCAAGAAAGCCAGTGCTTGGCTCTACCCACCACCAGTCCCCCACCATCAAGAAGCTTGCACAAGCCTCTTAGATAGCCTCACCCACCAGAGGGAAAACAGCAAAAGCGAGAAGAACTACAATTCTGCAGCCTGTGGAACGAAAACCACATTCACAGAAAGACAGACAAAATATACAGGCAGAGGACTATGTACCAGATGAAGGGACAAGATAAAACCCCAGAAAAACAACTAAATGAAGTGGAGACAGGGAAAAGGGATTCAGAATAATGATAGTGAAGATGATCCAAGACCTCGGAAAAAGAATGGAGGCAAAGATCGAGAAGATACAAGAAATGTTTGACAAAGAACTAGAAGAATTAAAGAAAAAACAGAAATGAATAATACAATAACTGAAATGAAAAATACAGTAGAAGGAATCAATAGCAGAATAACTGAGACAGAAGAACAGATAAGTGACCCAGAAGACAGAATGGTGGAATTCACTGCCGTGGAACAGAAAAAAGAATGAAAAGAAGACAGCCTAAGAGACCACTGGGACAACATTAAACACACCAACGATCGCATTATAGGGGTCCCAGAAGGAGAAGAGACAGAGAAAGGACCCAAGAAAATATTTGAAGAGATTATAGTCAAAAACTTCCCTAACATGGGAAAGGAAATAGCCACCCAATTCCAGGAAGCACAGAGTCCCAGGCAGGATAAACCCAAGGAGAAACACGCCAAGACACATAGTAATCAAACTGAAAAAATTAAAGACAAAGAAAAATTATTGAAAGCAACAAGGGAAAAATGACAAACAGCATACAAGGGAACTCCCATAAGGTTAACAACTGATTTCTCAGCAGAAACTCTACAAGCCAGAAGGGAGTGTCATGATATATTTAAAGTGATGAAAGGGAAGAACCTACAGCCAAGATTACTCTACCCGGCAAGGATCTCATTCAGATTCCACGGATAAATCAAAAGCTTTAAAGAAAAGCAAAAGCTAAGAGAATTCAGCACCACCAAACCAGCTCTACAACAAATGCTAAAGGAACTTCTCTAAGTGGGAAACACAAGAGAAGAAAAGGACCTACAAAAAAACAAACCCATAACAATTAAGAAAATGGTCATAGGAACATACATATCGATAATTACCTTAAACGTGAATGGATTAAATGCTCCAACCAAAAGACACAGGCTCACTGAATGGATACAAAAACAAGGCCCATATATATGCTGTCTACAAGACACCCACTTCAGACCTAGGGACACATACAGACTGAAAGTGAGGGGATGGAAAAAGATATTCCATGCAAAGGGAAACCAAAAGAAAGCTGGAGTAGCAATACTCATATCAGATAACATTGACTTTAAAATAAAGAATGTTACAAGAGACAAGGAAGGACACTACATAATGATCAAGGGATCAATCCAAGAAGAAGATATAACAATTATACATATATATGCACCCAACATAGGAGCACCTCAATACATAAGGCAACTGCTAACAGCTATAATAGAGGAAATCGACAGTAACACAATAATAGTGGGTGACTTTAACACCTCAAGGCAACTGCTAACGGCTATAAGAGGAAATCGACACTAACACAATAATAGTGGGTGACTTTAACACCTCACTTACACCAATGGACAGATCATCCAGACAGAAAATTAATAAGGAAACACAAGTTTTAAATGATACAATAGACCAGATAGATTTAATTGATATTTATAGGACATTCCATCCAAAAACAATAGATTACACTTTCTTCTCAAGTGCACATGGAACATTCTCCAGGAGAGATCACATCTTGGGTCACAAACCAAGCCTTGGTAAATTTAGGAAAACTGAAATTATATCAAGCATCTTTTCTGACCACAGCGTTAAAAGATTAGAAATCAATTACAGGGAAAAAAACATAAAAAGCACAAACACATGGAGGCTAAACAATATGTTACTAAATAGCCAAGAGATCATTGAAGAAATCAAAGGAGAAATCAGAAAATACCTAGAGACAAATGACAACGAAAACAAAATGATCCAAAACCTATGGGATGGAGCAAAAGCAGTTCTAAGAGGGTAGTTTACAGCAATATAATCCCACCTCAAAAAGCAAGAAAAATCTCAAATAAACAATCTAACCTTACACCTAAAGGAACTAGAGAAAAAAGAACAAACAAACCCGAAGTTAGTAGAAGGAAAGAAATCATAAAGATAAGAGCAGAAATAAATGAAATAGAAATAAAGAAAACAATAGCAAAGATCAATAAAACTAAAAGCTGGTTCTTTGAGAAGATAAACAAAATTGATAAACCATTAGCCAGACTCATCAAGAAAAAGAAGAGGACTCAAATCAGTAAAATCAGAAATGAAAAAGAAGTAACAAGGGACACCGCAGAAATACAAAGCATAAGAGACTACTACAAGCAACTCTATGCCAATAAAATGGACTACCTGGAAGAAAATGACAAATACTTCAAAAGGTATAACCTTCCAAGACTGAACCAGGAAAAAATAGAAAATATGAACAGACCAATCACAAGTAATGAAATTGAAACTATGATTAAAAATCTTCCAACAGGGACTTCCCTGGAGGTGCAGTGGTTAAGAATCTGCCTGCCAATACAGGGGACACAGGTTCGATCCCTGGTCTGAGAAGATCCCACATGCTGCAGAGCAACTAGCCTATGTGCCACAACTACTGAGCCTGCGCTCTACAGCCTACAAGCCACAAATACTGAAGCATGTGCGCCTACAGCCCGCACTCCGCAACTAGAGAAGCCACTGCAATGAGAAGCCCGTGCACCACAAGGAAGAGTAGCCCCTGCTCGCCACAACTAGAGAAAGCCTGTGCGCAGCAACAAAGACCCAACGCAGCCAAAAAGAAATAAATTTTTTTTAATTTATTAAAAAAAAAATCTTCCAACAAACAAAAGTCCAGGACCGGATGCCTTCACAGGTTAATTCTATCAAACATTTAGAGAAGAGCTAACACCCATCCTTCTCAAACTCTTCCAAAAAACTGCAGAGGAAGGAATACTCCCAAACTCATTCTACGAGGCCACCATCATCCTGATACCAAAACCAGACAGAGATACTACGAAAAAAGAAAATTACTTACCAATATTACTGATGAGTATAGATGCAAAAATCCTCAACAAAATAATATCAAACAGAATCCAACAACACATTAAAAGGATCATACCCCATGATCAAGTGGGATTTATCCCAGGGAGGCAAGGATTCTTCAATATACACAAATCAATCAATGTGATACACCATATTAACAAACTGAACAATAAAAACCATATGATCATCTCAATAGATGCAGAAAATGCTTTTTGACAAAATTCAACACCCATTTATGATAAAAACTCTCCAGAAAGTGGGCATGGAGGGAACCTACCTCAACATAATAAAGGCCATATATGACAAACCCACAGCAAACATCATTCTCAGTGGTGAAAAACTCAAAGCATTTCCTCTGCGATCAGGAACAAGACAAGGATGTCCACTCTCACCACTAATAATCAACATAGGTTTGGAAATCCTAGACATGGCAGTCAGAGAAGAAAAAGAAATAAAAGGAGTACAAATTGGAAAAGAAGTAAAACTGTCACTGTTTGCAGATGACATGATACTATACATAGAGAATCCTAAAGATGCCACCAGAAAACTACTAGAGCTAACCAATGAATTTGGTAGGGTTGCAGGATACAAAACTAATGCACAGAAATCTCTTGCATTCCTATACACTAACAATGAAAGATCAGAAAGAGAAAATAAGGAAACAATCCCATTCCCCACTGCAACAAAACAAATAAAATACCTAGGAATAAACCTACCTAAGGAGGTAAAAGACCTGTACTCAGAAAACTATAAGACACTCATGAAAGAAATCAAAGATGACACAAACAGATGGAGAGATATACCATGTTCTTGGATTGGAAGAATCAACATTGTGAAAATGACTATACTACCCAAAGCAATCTACAGATTCAATGCAATCTGTATCAAATAACCAGTGGCATTTTTTACAGAACTAGAATAAAAAATCTTAAAATTTGTATGGAGACATAAAAGGACCCGAATAGCCAAAGCAATCTTGAGGGAAGAAAACAGAGCTGGAGGAATCAAACTCCCTGACTTCATACCATACTACAAAGCTACAGTAATCAAAACAATACAGTACTGGCACAGAAACAGAAAGATAGATCAATGGAACAGGATAGAAAGCCCAGAGATAAACCCACACACCTATGGTCAACTAATCTACAACGAAGGAGGTAAGGCTACACAATGGAGAAAAGACAGTCTCTCCAATAAGTGGTGCTGGGAAAACTGGACAGCTACATGTAAAAGAATGAAATTACAACACTCCCTAACACCATACACAAAAACAAACTCCAAATGGATTAGAGACCTAAATGTAAGACCAGACACTATAAAACTCTTAGAGGAAAACATAGGAAGAACACTGCTTGACATCAATCACAGCAAGATCTTTTTTGACCCACCTCCTAGAGTAATGGAAATCAAAACAAAAATAAACAAATGGGAACTAATTAAACTTAAAAGCTTTTGCAAAGCAAAGGAAGCTACAAACAAGACAAAAAGACAACCCTCAGAATGGGAGAAAATATTTGCAAACGAATCAATGGACAAAGGATTAATCTCCAAAATATATAAACAGCTCATGCAGCTCAATATTTAAGAAACAAACAACCCAATCAAAAAATGGGCAGAAGACCTAAATAGACATTTCTCCAAAGAAGACATACAGATGGCCAAGAAGCACATGAAAAGCTGCTCAACATTACTAATTATTAGAGAAATGCAAATCAAAACTACAATGAGGGGGCTTCCCTGGTGGCACAGTGGTTGAGAATCTGCCTGCCAATGCAGGGGACACGGGTTCGAGCCCTGGTCTGGGAAAATTCCACATGCCACAGAGCAACTAGGCCCATGAGCCACAACTACTGAGCCTGCACGTCTGGAGCTTGCGCTCTGCAACAAGAGAGGCCACGATAGTGAGAGGCCCGCGCACCGTGATGAAGAGTGGTCTCCACTCCCAGCAACTGGAGAAAGCCCTCACACAGAAATGAAGACCCAACACAGCCCAAAATAAATTAATTAATTAATTAAAAAAAAAAACTACAATGAGGTATCGCCTCACACCAGTTAGAATGGGCATCATGAGAAAATCTACAAACAACAAATGCTGGAGAGGGTGTGGAGAAAAGGGAACCCCCCTGCAATGTTGGTGGGAATGTAAATTGATACAGCCACTATGGAGAACAGTATGGAGGTTCTTTAAAAAACTAAGAATAGAATTACCATATGACCCAGCAATCCCACTACTGGGCATATCCCCAGAGAAAACCATAATTCAAAAAGACACATGCACCCCAATATTCACTGCAGCACTATTTACAATACCCAGGACATGGAAGCAACCTAAATGCCCATTGAAAGACGCATGGATAAAGAAGATGTGGTACATATTTACAATGGAATATTACTCAGCCATAAAAAGGAACGAAATTGAGTCATTTGTAGAGATGTGGATGGACGTAGAGAAAGACTGTCATACAGAGTGAAGCAAGTCAGAAAGAGAAAAACAAATATTATATATTAATGCATGTATGTGGAATATAGAAAAATGGTACAGATGAACCAGTTTGCAAAGCAGAAATAGAGACACAGATGTAGAGAACAAACGTATGGACACCAAAGGGGGAAAGTTGCAGTGGGGAGTGGTGGTGGTGATGTGATGAATTGGGCGATTGAGATTGACATGTATACACTGATGTGTATAAAATAGATAACTAATAAGAACCTGCTGTATAAAAACTAAATAAATAAAATTTAAAAAATAAAGAAAAGAAAGCCAATGCTTTTCCCAGAGTTCATCCTTAGCATATGTAGACAGATCTTTTCAGCTAATAAAAGCTAAGCTGTCACTGCCAAAGCAGATGACCAAATCCTGCCCCCAAAATTGGGTACGCTCACTGCAAAGCATATAAAAAGAAGAGAAATGATGTTTCAGCAGAATTTTGTTCCTTAATAGTGCAGCAGGACAGACTAAAATCATTCAGCTAATAGCACACTATATTAGATGTTAAAAATAAATGAACTGAAGTTCCTGTTTTCAAGATCTCTCCCTTTAGCCTCAGCTTCGTTGAAAATACACAAAGAAGCTTTTAAGGGAACTTCTTATGGTCCTACTGTTTATTCATATTTTCTCCCAGAGACCCATTTCTTTTCCCAGGGTGGAAATTTTCTCTATTTCTTATATTAATGCCGTATTGATAAGATAGACTCTAAAGAGTAATAGATATTGTTAACAGGTTAATGACGGTGGCCAATTTTTAAAATTAACTGTGGAACATCCCTGGTGGCGCAGCGGTTGAGAGTCTGCCTGCCAGTGCGGGGGACACAGGTTTGATCCCTGCTTTGGGAATATTCCACATGCCATGGAGCAACCGGGTCCGTGAGCCACAACTACTAAGCCCACGTGCTACAACTACTGAAGTCCGCGTGCCTAGAGCCTGTGCTCTGCAACGAGAAGCCACCACAATGAGAAGCCCGCGCACCGCAGTGAAGGGTAGCCCCGCTCACCACAACTAGAGAAAGCCCGTGCGCAGCAATGAAGACCCCGAGCAGCCAAAAATAAATAAACTTTTAAAAAATTAATTAAATTAAAATTAACTGTATAGAGGGAAGAAAATTATAATAAAACCCACCACTTTTAAGTGCACAATTTCATGAGTTTTGACAAATTTGTAAGGTTGTGTAACAATCACCAAAATCATACTAAACATTTCCAACACGCCTGGAAGTTCCTGTGTTGTCCCTCTTTGCAGCCAACTCTCTTCCCCTAGTTCCTGGCCCCTGATCTGTTTATCACTATAGTTCTGCTTTCTCTAAAGGTTCATATAAATGGAATCATACAGTATATATCTTATTTCTGGCTTATTTATATTAGTATGATGCTTTTGAAAAAAATTGTTCATGTTGTTACTTCTACCAGGAATTCATGCCTTTTTCCTTTTTATTACTGTGGACAAAAAAAGAAAAAGAAAAATAGGTTGCCTACCATTTCAGCAAACAGCAATGTTGCCCACCAGCAAACCATCAGCCACTGCAGCCACCGCCCCCCCCAACACCCCCGGTCCCCCAACAGTGCACCCTGAGGTGGAGAAAAACAGGATATGGGCCCTAGACAGTTAAGATGTATATCAAAGGAATAATTTCAATGAGTCCAGACTTTGCATCTTCCCACACATAGAAAAGTACTAAAATCATTAACTTGAGATGTCTGTGTTTTAGCAGTAATCTTTTGATGTTCAACTACATCTGTATGTTTGTTTCAGCAAAAACTCCTCTATATCCTGGTTTCTCCCTTACCTCTTTGGAACAGGTCCTCAGAGCTATCTAAGGTGCTGTCTCTCAGGTTGGAGTCCTCAGAAAGGGCACTGAATAAAAAAACATAATTCTCAGCTTCTAGGTTGTGCACTTTTTTAAATCAGTTGACACTGCTAAGTAGTATTCCATTGTATGGCTACACCACGATCACAATTTGTTTATCAATTCACCAGTTAATAAACATTTGGTTACTTTTTAGTTTTAGTTATTATAAGTACAGCTACTGAAACCAAGCAGGGCCCTATGGAGCCCCTGGGCATGGAAGCATTTCTGTGTCCCCTGTTCCTTGTTTGTAGGGAACAGACTCTAGCCTCCATGACCTTCCCTGAGTTCCTAAGGGTAGATTCCAACAGTTGCTAATCAGGGAAGGAAGGGGATGCAGAGTCAAGGGAGGAACAGTCAAGAAACAGTGTTGCAGCCTGCTTGGAGCAGAGTCCTGGTTCTGCCTCAAGGGACACACATAACAATATCTTTAAGCTCTTCTGTAGAACTAAAACACCCACGAAATGCAAGATGTTCCAGAGAGATCACAGTTTGATAACCTCAAAGCTCATCAGAAGACCATAAGAGGCTAGATTAAAGGAGTATAGGACCTGCACACACCCTGATCCTTATCAGCAACCCCACCCTTGAACTACTGCTATAGAACTCCTCACCAAATCCTCCCAGGTGGGGACCAGCCTTCCGTGTTCCCCTCTGCCTGGCAAAGCAATAAAGCTATTCTTTTTTATTTCACCCAAAATGTCTCCAAGATTCAATGTGTCACCCGAGCACAGAGGCCGAGATTTTGGCATCACTACATTGAAAATTCAAGCACAAGACTTTGGGTAGGCATGTTTTCACGGGTCATATAGTAAATGTATTTTTAACTTTATATGAAAATTTTATATTACATTCCGGTGCCTATTTCTGAATAACAGATTTGCTTCAATTGCTCAGTTAAAAGGAAAAATCCCCTATCTGTAACAATTCAAACTATTGACACCACTGAATAATACAGATCACTGACAGGGGTAAGAATGGATTAATCTATTACTTCTGAGCATTCATTAAGCATGTGCACTCTATTTTAAAGACACGGCAAACAGAGCTCACAGTCTGGTGAAGGAAGTTACACTGTTCCAGGATGACTATGATTATCTGTTGTGGGAAGTAAAATTAAATATTTTAGACCCCTGCTCCTCAGAGTGTGGTCCACAAACCAGCAGTATTGAAACCAAGCCCAACCCTGTGGGTCCCTCCCTGGTACAAAACCTTTCTGTGTCCCCCATTTCTTGTTTGTAGGAAATAGGCTTCATTCTGCCTCCTAGACCTTCCCTGAGTTCCAAAGGGCAGATTCAAACAGTTGCTAATTAGGGAAGGGAGGGGATGCAGAAACAAGGGAGGAGAATAGTGCAGCCTTGGGGCAGGGCCCTGGTTCCTCCTCAAGGAATATACACAACAATATATCTTTGAATTCTTCTGCAGGAACTAAGGCCCCCACCCAGGTGGAGGATGGTAACTTCAGGCTGAGCACAAGAGTCCTGGAGCACCACCCTGTTACCTCACCAACCAATCAGAAGAAATTCACACACCCTGCAGCCCTCACCCCAAATTTTGCCTATTAAAAACTTCTCCCCAAAAACCACTGGAGAGTTCAGGGTTTTTGAACACAAGGACCTGTTCTCCTTGCTTGGCCCTGCAATAAAACTTTCTCTGCTCCAAACTCTGACACTTCGGTTTATTTGGCCTCACAGTGCGTTAGGCACAAGAACTTGCATTTGGTAACAGTATTGGCATCACCTGGGAACTTGGTAGAGCTGCAGAATCTCAGCTCCACCCCTTGATCTACTGAGTCAAATGTGCATTTTAACAAGATCCCCAGGTGACCTGTGTGTTTGAGAAGCACTGCTGGAGAAGGTCAGAAGAAAGAGGAATCATAGCCCATGGAGAGGATCAGGGCTCCACAAAAAACAGTTGTTGAGAGGAACTGAAAGCTCATTCTAAGTTCCATGCTACCTCTTTTAAGAGTCTTTTGGGCTTGACTTTTTAAAATTTCCAATCAACAAAATTTTCCCTGAACAAACTAGTGAGACTCTCTTTGAAAATAAGTGGCTTTGAGAAAAATTTCCATCATCATTCTAGGGGATATTTGTGGTCTCTCTGTAAATTCCCTGGATATTTTCATTCCTATATTGTTTACAGCCTTATCCTTTCACCTTCCATCTACTACCAGTATCACCACTGCTATTTTTGAGAGAAAATATACAGATTACATTTACGTGACACACATTTCATCCTGCATCGCCTTCTGATTCACCTAAAAGGGCCAACTGAATCACCACTCACTCACAACATTTCCCATTATCGCTATTCACACCTGGGACCCAGGAATTACAGATCTTAGAGCTGGAAAGACTGCAAGAGTTCAGGGCATTTAGACAGAGTAAGGTCTTATGTCACCACGTTACAAAAGAAGCAGACAGGATTTAGAAAAAAGTAAAAACTTGCCAAAGGTGACCTCACTCATAAGTAGCAGAGTTGGCAGTGCAGGAGAACATTTTTACGTGGATTTTCCTCCAGCATGATTCCAGGCTCATCATGGGTACGCAACAATAACCCACTAGTCTTCATTTCATTCCAATCCTCTCAAATCTCTATGGTTTTCAATTCCTGAAACACCCCTCGGGTGGCGGGTGGCACTGCGTCTCACTACTGCTGCCTGAGCTTCTAAATCTTTCTCTTCCTCCTTGGCACACCTAAATACAGGTGTTCTCAAGCTCTTATCTTTTTTTTTTTTTTTGGCGGTACGCGGGCTTCTCACTGTTGTGGCCTCTCCCGTTGCAGAGCCCAGGCTCCGGACGCGCAGGCTCAGCGGCCATGGCTCACGGGCCCAGCCGCTCCGTGGCATGTGGGATCTTCCCGGACCGGGGCACGGACCCGTGTCCCCTGCATCGGCAGGCGGACTCTCAACCACTGCGCCACGCCACCAGGGAACCCCTCAAGCTCTTATCTTAATCCTATTTCCTAAACCCATGTTGTCATTACTTCTCAGCTACTAGCAATGATCTCTAACCTATCTTCCGTTTAAATCAGCCCATGTGCTGCACTGGCATAAACTCCTCAAAGCAAGCCCAGCTCTCATTTTGTCATCCACCCCACAGGAAAACCTTCAGTGTTATCCCATTGTCTGCCAAATACACATAAAATCACTTAGCCTGGCATTTAAGACTTCTTTAATTTGGCCCTTCTATCTTCCTTCTCATCTTCTTCATGTAATTTCTTCTCTGCAGGTAGCAGCGCAATTAGGTGTTAAGGTTGTCTGCTTGGCAATCAGACACCATGGGTTTGAGTCTCAGCTTTCCCTCTGTCTAGATGTATGACCCTAGGAAGTTTCTTAACCTCTTTATACCTCACCTGTAAAATGGGAATAAAGATAGTACCTAATAGAGCTATTTAAGTTGTAAATATAAAGCACTTAGAAAAATGTCTGGCACATGGTAAGGACTCTCCTAATCTTGTTTTTAATTCTTCTTTTAAAACTAATAAAGTATAAGCTGCCCATACACCAAGGCTTCAATAAAAGACTAACTTCAGGGGACTTCCCTGGTGGCGCAGTGGTTAAGAATCTGCCTGCCAATGCAGGGGACATGGGTTCGAGCCTTGGTCCAGGAAGATCCCATATGCTGCAGAGCAACTAAGCTGGTGTGCCACAACTACTGAGCCTGCGCTGTGAGACACAACTACTGAGCCCACGTGCCTAGAGCCCGTGCTCTGCAACAAGAGAAGCCACCGCAATGAGAAGCCCGCACACTGCAACCAAGAGTAGCCCCTGCTCACCACGACTAGAAAAAGCCCGCGTGCAGCAACGAAGACCCAACACAGCCAAAAATAAATAAATAAATTTATTAAAAAAAAAAACAAAACTAACTTCATAACATCCTGGTAAAGATACTGAAGAATTCATGACAGTGTACAATAAGAGCCAAAAAAAAGAAAAAGAAAATTAAGCTTCCATTACTATGCTAGCTATTATTTCTCCACATTTATTTAAACATTTCAAAGTATCTGTGATAGGAAGGCTTACCCATCTGCTTCTAAATGTAAAACAAAAGGCATTCAAGATAATAGTAATTCATTAGCAAAACTCATCTTAGACCCTATTTCTGGCTATAGAAGCCATACCTTCCTATGCTTTTCATAATAAAACTGCTCTGAGTCCTAGTAAAACCAAACAACCTAGGTTTGTAATCAGCATATCAAATTTATGTCTTGAAGCAAGAAAGAAAATCAAGAACTTTACAAATAATCTGAGTTGGCAAATAGTTTTCACCTTACACTCAGATTTGGATCCATTAAAATGTTGAGAAGGGGCTTCCCTAGTGGCGCAGTGGTTGAGAGTCCGCCTGCCGATGCAGGGGACACAGGTTCATGCCCCGGTCCGGGAGGATCCCACATGCCGCAGAGCGGCTGGGCCCGTGAGCCACGGCCGCTGGGCCTGCGCGTCCGGAGCCTGTGCTCCAAAACGGGAGAGGCCACAGCAGTGAGAGGCCCACGTGCCGCAAAAAAAAAAAAAAATGTTGAGAAGGATTCAAATATGGTACTCTAGGCTCAGAAGCAAATGCCAGGGTCAGTCAGCAACATCTAACAAGTTAACGATGAAGAGTTGAATACCTGTTAGCCCTAGGCTAGAGAATGGAGGAAGAAGAAAAAACAGTGCAACAGACGGCAATACAACTAGGTTAAATTTTCTGAACACTTATGTGACGAAACTTTTCTAAATGCTCTTGGTATATAATTCTTTTAATCCTCAAAATGATCCCTTAAGAAAGGTCATTCCTATCATACAGATGAAGACGCTAAAGCACAAAGAAGTTATAATGTACCCAAGGATACCCAAGTAGTAAGTGGTGGAGCTGGGATTTGAACCCAGGCACATACCAGAATCCATGCTCTTCACCATTAGGTTATAAGGACTCAAAATATTTCCATATTCTTGATGCAAGGAGATGTATAGATTGACAGGAAAGGCAGTCCCAGAAATCTCCAAGATGATTATAGCCCAGATTTCCTTCGATTAAGATGTTTCTGGCAGTAAGAAACCTGAAGATCCAGCCTTACATTCAGCCTGCATTCACAGTGCTCAAAAGTTCTGCAAGACCAGTGCGTCAGGACACTAGGGAAGGACTTTGAATCCACTCATAATCTTGGTATGAACAATGAAGAGCTCAAGAGATTCCCAAGGACTAAATCCCAAAACCACTGTAAATGCCCAGATGTACCAGTAGTACTAAAGCATAATACTGTAAGTCAATAAGTGTCCTTCATAAAATGATTTCCAAACAAAGCAGTTGCTAGTAGTAACTAGTAGTTACTACTAGTAGTAACTGCTAGTAGTAACCGCTAGTAGTTACTACTAGCGGTTACTACTAGCAGTTACTACTAGCAGTAGCTAGCAGTAACAAATTTGCTAGTAGAATAACTGTTCTCTGATGAACCTCAACAAATCAGAAAGGCTATGGATTCATGGGTAAAACATAGAGTTAATTCCTAGAAGACATTTGAGCTCCAGAGCTTTCTCAGAATGAATTTATAAATAGGTGTAAATTTGTACATGGGATTCCAGGCATAGTAAGGAGAATATACACACAAATTATATTAAGGTACTTCAATGAAATTATTACTAATTGTAGCATTAAAGACAGAGAGGGAACTAGAGTTCATTCTAACAACGCTGGTTAACAGCACTTGCTACAATAGTTGTGATGCATGTAATGTTCTAGTTGTAACTTCAGTTTACTTACTCTTTCACTTCCATGTTGGTTTAGAACAGTCCCAAAAAGGCCCATTTAGACTGAGAATGAAAATAATAATTAAAACTTTCATAGCTCAATTTTGGGATATGCTAAAGAGTCACTGGTTACCTAATATGTAGTTTCATAGGCCCTCTCTGGTCACCTGTTAAACTAGTAAGAGATAAATTAACAGGCAGCTGTATACAAAGAAGGAGAGGGTAAAGTCACCTGCCAGAGGGAAACACTGTATAAAAATATTTCAAGTGTTCCAACTTAACAGCTAGGAAGTCTGAGAAGACAGTCCTGTTGCCTTTGCTTACCTACTCTTTTAGGGGTCTGTTCCCAAAGGCCCTCTGTCCCCTGAGGATGTAGAATGTGGTAAGGGTGCCGGAGGCCCAGGAGGCTGCTGCTAAATTCTTGGAGCCTCTCCACTAGAAATTATCCAAGACAAAAAGGTCGTGCTGCTTCTTCACTTGTAAGTGCTGAAATAAAACACAAAGGTTGCATGCTTATAAGGATGGTTCGGCTACCCGAGAAAAATCTTAAGCCATTAAAAAAAACTTTGAATGAAAATACTACTTTAGTAAACTCACTACTGGCCCGTCCCAAAATGCTCTGCAGGGTGATGTAATTACCAAAAACAAAACAAAAACAAAAATCCAACAGCAAAACCGGCTGCATATATTACATGACTGTAGCCCATGACTGGTTATGCACGCGATCCAGCTTAGTCTCCTTGAAAAAAATAACATATCCAGCTCAATTAATCCAGAGCAACCCGGTAATGAAAGAACCATCTGTCTTCTTTTTCAGCTTCTCTCCACACGTACACACAGCTTTATTGTTCAATGCAGAGGTGAGAGAAGGAGCTGCTGGAAAACCTTCTGAAGAGGAAAGGGAGGGAGGGAGACAGGAGAATGTGGAGGAAGGTCAAGAAGAACAAAAATATCCAGAAGGAAGTGAGGGGAAAGGAAGTGTGGGAAGTTAGAACAGCAACTACTTTAACAATGTGCCATGGGCTACCTTCTCCAAAAAATTTTGAAAAAAAAAATCTCAAATGCTCCTGCTGTAGCTTTTCTTACACAAGACTAAATAATCCTGATACAAAAACAAACAAAACAAACAAAACTGCATGCTTTGTATTTCTTGGGTTAGTAGAAAGTGTCATTTAAAAAAAAATTTTAGGAAACAAATATCAAAAAACAAAACCAACAAAAATATGGCAAATATTTTATTTTAGAACCCATTGATGAACTGATGTCCTACAATAAGAAAGTGATTATGCTTAATTAAGAAAATCATAGATCGCGCTTCCCTGGTGGCGCAGTGGTTGGGAGTCCGCCTGCCGATGCGGGGGACGCAGGTTCGTGCCCCGATCCGGGAGGATCCCACGTGCCACGGAGCGGCTGGGACCGTGAGCCATGGCCGCTAGGCCTGCGCGTCCGGGGCCTGTGCTCCGCAGCGGGAGAGGCCGCAACAGTGAGAGGCTCACATACCAGAAAAAAAAAAAAAAAGAAAAAAAAAAGAAATCAGTTGATGTGCTGAATTGTGGATTACAGGGGACTTTTTTTCTTGAAAGTTTAAAATTTATGGAGAAACAGAAAATGCTTATTTTCATATATCTCTATATGCATATATATCTATATGCAGCATATATCTGTATATGCTGACTGACCCCGGCATTTGAAGTGCTAAGCAGTTGGTGCATTTAGAAACCAGAAGAAAGGCAAAGCGGTGCTCTTTAGTGGCAATTATTATAATTAGAAGTCTCCACCACAAGACAGAATTTTGAACCTAAGGAAATTATGGGTCATGATAAAGTTGAGCCTCAAAATCATTCTCCCTAAATGTATAGAAAGTACAACTCCTGGGTTCCTATGATCTTCAACCTACTACTAGCTACTACCAGCTGGAGTAAAGGAGCAATCACAAATTTGAAATAGAAAGGTTAGTAAAGAAAGCCCAAACAATGTCACACCAGGAACAACTAGAGGGATGGGGATTTAGTTACACCTGGAGAAGCTTAAATCAAGGAAGGAAAACAAAAATGGCTATTCTCGCGTCTGTATGGCCTTCATGAAAAAGAGGCGTTAGCCTGGTACTGAATGCTGCAGGGAGTTAAGCCAAGGCCAGTGAATGCAATATTCGAGGACTTTGAGCTCCACAGGGAAGAAGTTGCTTAGGTTGCCTAAAGATAATACAGGTTCCATTGCTGGATAATGAGTCACTTGTTACTAAAGATGACTGTTTTAAAAACCACTTGGAAAAAATTAATTAATTAAAAGAAATAAAAACTACTTGGGAGGGCTTTGGATAGTAGTGCTTAATAAACTTTAATGTCCATTAACATCACCTGAGCATCTTGTTAAACTGTAGATCCTTATTCGGTAGGGCAGGTGGGGACTAAGAATATGCATTTCTAGTGAGTTCCCAGGTGGTGCCAATGCTGATGTAGCTTGGTTACGAGCATTAGAATGTTATTTAAACCAGTGTTTCCCAAAGTGCAATCTTCTAACCATATGGCTTCAAAAGTACTCCAACCCTGATGTGGGGGCAGACGATTAATAGGTAAAGTAGCTATTAGCAGAATTGTGCAGGCACACACCTTCAAATTAAAAATAAAAAGGGTGTATGGTGGTATCTTCCAGTACCCCCCAGGTGAAACTTTTGAACAATAACTAATTTTGTCCAATTTTAAAGAATACATGTTTCATTTCAATTAAAAAAGGATTTAAAAATGATGCTTTTACTCCAAGCTTGGTAAATAACTGAAGCCAAATAAGCGTGTCCTGATGAATGAATGAGTATATGCTCAGCATTAAAAATGCAGTGACTTATGATTTCAGTATACAATAGTTAACAGAGAAGTAGGATAAGACAAAATATGGCTATAAAGTAATTTTTCCCAGTGATTTGTGTTACAAAATCATTTGCCTCCAAAGGTGGTGAGGGTAGACTCCTAAGGCTACATTTGTAGTCTTCTTTTTCAACGTAGGGCCTTGCATTATTTTCCTAGCCCTGAAATTTCACCTCCCCACCACCCCATCTGGGTCAAAAAATTCTTTCAATGCTTTGAAAGTTTCTTTCTTGTTCATATTTTGCTCAGCTCCCTACTTATCTCATAAATTTGGGCTTTTAATCAGATCAAAATTCTGTGTGATGTCTTTCCTGGGGAAATATGCTAATATCTGAACACACAGACCTTCCTCAAATTTTAAAGCCTTCTTAGGTTTCTCTCCCAGAGTAAATAAACCCACAACTAAGAAGGAACCAGTTTCCTGTCTTTCCTCCCACTCTGTAAGTTCTCCTTCCAAAGGGTTTACTGTTTTATAGTTTGCTTAAAAGTTATAAGTAACATTCCATCTGACTTACAAAAGCCCTTTTTTTCAAGCTACTTATTACATCAGTTTATTCTGAATGAACCTAGCTTATTCTGCTCCTTGAGACGCATCATTTCCTGTTTGTTAGTTCCTCTTTTGCTACTTTTAAAAGAAAAAAGTCAGTTAGCTTGAGGGTAAATGATCAGATGAGCATGTATCAAATCTTAAGATTAAAGCAGTTGGAAATGTTCCTGCTTTCCACAGTAAATGAAAGTATGTGATGATACTTATGTTACTATCCATCAGATGACCCTCCAAAGTCAAATTACAAATATGATGCGAATCTTAATTTGGGGTATCTTATGATTTTTATTACAAATAAACCAGTACATGCGATACATATTTTTTTATTAAATCATATAGTCCTAGATTTACTTCCAAATACCAGCTAAATTAATCCTCTAGGCAAAGGGAGTCAATTCATTTCCTAGTAAAATTAACTCTGAAAGTTTTTACCTCTACTATAACTTTGCTGATTTAGTCAATAATTAATTTCCTAATGCCAGCCCTTGTCATAGGCACTGAAGATACAGAAGTGAAGAAGAAAAACAGTCTACAATCCAGGAGAGAAGCAGAAATTAGCAAGTAGTTTTATTACTATTAAGTAATAGTACTTAGAGTTATTACTATATAAGTAAGTATTAAATTACAATTGTGGTCTGACAAGCAACTGACCCAGGTGGGGAAGGACAGGGAGCTTCTCGGAGGAATTTGAGAAAATTCACAGAGAACTCCTCTGAGAAGGAGTTAACCAGAAGAAATCAGGGTGGAAATGAAAAGCATCCCAGTCAGAGGAAACAGCATTTGCGAAGATTCTGAAGCGAAAATGAAAACAGTTCACCAGAAGAATTGAGGTTGCTGATAATAGGAGTAAGCATGAAAATGATAAGAGCTAATCTTTGTTGCATGCCCTACGACATGCATGAACTCATAGAACCCTCACAACAGTGCTAAGATGGGCCTGTTATTCTAATTTTGTAAATGAGGAAACTGAGAGGCTTAGAGAAGTTAACTTGTCCAAGGTCTCAAAGTTAGGTGTCAAGCCAGGGGTTGGGCTAGGCAGTTGTAGGCAGTAATCTAGGCAGTAATCTAATAATTCAGATTATTCTGAATCTGTAAGCTATTCTAGCTTTCCAAGGAGCCAGATCAACTTGGAGCTTTCCTCATCTTCAAGATTCATTCTGTCAATTTTCATTTTTCACAGAATAATATTGTGAAATATAAATGTATTGGAATAGCTTCAGTCCCATTCCCAGAGTCTTTATAAATGTATGGTTCCTAGGTTGGAATCTAATTAGGAAATATTACATCGAATTTTTTCATTACAAAAATGTTAACAGGGACTTCGCTGGTGGCGCAGAGGTTAAGACCCCGTACTCCCAATGCAGGGGGCCCAGGTTCGATCCCTGGTCAAGGAACTAGATCCCACATGCATGCCTCAACTAAGAGTTTGCATGCCACAACTAAGGAGCCCGTGTGCCACAACTAAGGAGCAGGTGAGCCGCAGCTAAGACCCAGAGCAAGCAAATAAATAAATATGTATTTTTTAAAAACCCATTAACAGAAGTCCAAATGTTAATATAACAAATGCCCATGAACCCATTAACCAAAATAACCATATCTTCTCAGGGATTTTTTTTTAATGGAGATTTATGTTCCCCTCCTTACCATGTTCCTCTTCTCTGAGAGGCAACCACTATCACAAATTTATGTACTTTTTATTCACACATGTGTACACACCCACATGCATTCGAAAACATTATGTGGTATGTAATATTGTTTAAAGTAATGTTTAACATTGACATAACAAATACATACTATTCTGAAATTTGCGTTTTTCACTCTACACTTTTGGTTTTGAGGTCCATCCATATTGATGCATAAAGGTCTTGTTCATTCTTTTTAAGTTCTGTAGAGTATCCTATCAACCAAATATATCACAAAGCTTTCCATTCCCTACCAGAGACAGTTAGGTTGTTTTCAGAGAACTGCTAATCTAAATGTCATTTTGGAGCAAAATCTTCTTTTTTCTCCAATCTAGAAAAAACAGTTTACTAAGACAGTGAAACTTACAAATTGCTAGAAATACTTTAAAATTGAAATCTCACTTTTGCATAGAGTCTTTTTTCTAAAACATAAACTTTGATCATTCAGGTTGTTTAAAACTACGTAGATATTTAAGATACCATGACTCTCTGAAAACGGGAAGTTAATAGTATTTTTTTAAAAAAAGTACATTTCTAGGTAAGGTGAATCTATAATCATCCTGTCGAAAACAAAACACACTGAAGAAAAAGTGGATGCTGAAAATAGCCTTCTTACAATCACTTTCTTTTTCTGATAACCACACTGACTAGGCAGAAAAGTTAGAGCATTTGAGCAAGTAGATAAACAAACCAAAGGTCTCTCTGGAATGCTTTGTTCAGTGTTTTGGCCAGAACATAATCCAAGGTACAACCTCACAGAGAGATAACCAAATTTCTCTTTAGAACTGAGGGATTGGGAAGTGCCTACTATGAGCCAGAGTCAATGCGGAAGAAAGTGGACAATTAAGCAAAACAATGAAATGCCAGGTCTTTCACCCTGAAGTCTTTAGACCCATAAACAGTGTGACTATACACAATGATCTATTGACGTTAATGAAAATTTTTAGCTCAAGGACATTGTAACAAGGTTTATCATCTAGCATAAACTGAAGTCAAGTCTACGTCTATGGGTTTCCTATCCCTTTAGCATCATTTTCTATAAAGAATCTGAGAAAACCTCAAAAGGCAGATGTTTTAAAATATAGATAAATGTTTACTAATGGCTGCATTCTTTACACTATAAAACAACCTAGTCTCGGGAATTCCCTGGCAGTTCTTGGCGTTTTCCCTGCCAAGACTGGGGTTCAATCCCTGGTTGGGGAACTAAGACCCTGCAAGGCGCAGCTCGGCCAAAAACAAAACTAAGCAAAACAAAACCTAGTCTAAAAGGAGCAAAGGAAATTTGAATAAGAGCATTCTCTTTGAAGGGAGGGGGAAGAAACATCTCTTCTCCTAGCAGATTTCCAAAGAATTGTACACCATCCCCAAGAAGGTGAATAACAAAAGAAATCTGGGTTTCCATTGAAAGGAGTAACTCCAGTGCACTGGGGACCACAATGGAGTCAGACCGTTTGACTCCATGGTCACAATTAGCCAAATGTTTTAGCACATTCCACAGGCGAGAGTCAAGGAGATATCACTTCCTCTAGATCCCTGGTCTCCAGCCCAAGAAAACCCCCTCGGCTTAGGAAAACCTACCCAGGCTTCAGGAGGCAGCTCTGAACTCAACAGAAAATCATCCTACCAGTAGTTCAGTGAAATAACAGGCCAAGCAAATGGAGCAGCTCCATCATCCACTTGTCCATCTGTCCATCCATCCATCCAACACAGATACGTATTACTCATCCATCACATGGCACAAGATCTCAAGGAACAAGGACTGTCTGAACTGACAACACAGATGCTCGAAAGGCAAGTCCATAAAAACACAGACGATTAAACATACCGAACATAACATTTTGCCTAATTCTAACCTCTTACCTGTAGTTTCTAAGTGTACTCTCTTATTATTTTTCAATTAAATAATATGTATATTATAGAGAATACATAGAGAGAGGCCTAAAACATGCAACTTTTTTGCATTCTCCCTCAAAGGGCAAAATATATTGTATGAACAGCAGAAATTAGAGGTTGAGAGACTCTTAGCAAGAGAATAAGGAACCACCAATAGGCCAGGAATGAAAAGTTGAAATGCTTAAACTTTTGAAACTTCCCCGTGTTTATGATATTTTAAAACGTCTGGAGACTTCCCCAGTAGTTACTAGCAGTAAACAATGGCTTCTGAACAGAAAGCAGGGGCAGTTAAAAGGCACATGCACTCTGTAACCACCCTAGGCTACAGACGTATAAGGTGAAGGGAGAGTCTGTACTAAGAGTGTTTAAGGCAAAAGCCACCAGAATCCCTAGGTCCCGAAGCAACAGTACAAAACAACAAAGGAAGTGGCCTGAGTCTATGAAGTCACCCTGGGGACTTAACAACAGTCCCATCCTTATCATTCCCCTCACACCAGAAACTCAGCCCAGAATAAGAAATCGATAAGTTACTGTCAGGCAGTCTAAAACCAATCCTTTGCTGAAGAAAAAAATACTCCATCATCTAATATGCTCTGCCTCGTTCGTTATTACTAACTAAAGCCTAATTGTTGAGCTGCTTTTTGATCTGAGGGCTTTTTTATTTTCTGAAATGAGAACCGGCCTTTGATATGCATAAGTACAACAAAATGAAACCTTTATTTACAGCATGCCATACTATTGGAAATAGGGATTTCATTTAAAGAATAAAGTTCTTTTTGTTTCCTATCAGAGATGATTCTGGATCAGAGGAACTGGGGACAACTAGACGGAGACGGTGGCTCAGTCTGGGTCTGGGAGGATGGATTAAGGACACCTCAGCCGAGACCCAGATAGGCAATGGTGGGAAAGCAGAGAGGGCTGATTTACCAAGCTTGGTCTGGGGTATGTCAGGAAACTAAACTGATTCAGTCTGAAAATACTAGGGAAGAGCAGAGTGAAGAAATAAAGAAAAAGTCATACGAATGTAATGAAACCTTGTCTTCCACAACACAGACGTGGAACAACCAGGGGCAAGACAGGGCACTCTGTGAGCTAGTCCAGACAGGAGCAGCTTCGAAAGGGTGTAGCCAGGGCAATTCCAGAACCAAGGATCAGGTGCCCTCTGGGGGACAGAGAGAAGAGGGGTCAGAGCACCAGGCCCGCCACAGACGCTCTGCATTCATTTTCTAGGGCTGCAACAACAAAGTACCACAAACAGGGCGGCTTACAATAACAGAACTGTATTATCTCACGGTTCTGGAAGCTAGAAGTCCAGAATCTAAGTGTTGGCAGGGCCATGCTCCCTCTGAAACCTGTAGAGGAGAAACCTTCCTCGCCTCTTTCTAGTTTCTGGTGGTTTGCTAGCATTCCTCTGCATTCCCTGGTTTATAGATCATCACTCCAATCCACTGCCTTCACACAGTGCTCTCTCTGTGTCTCTGTCTTCACACAGATGCTTCTTATAAGGACACCAGTCACACTGGACTAGGGGTCCATCCAACTCCAGCATGACCTCATCTTAACTAATTACGTGTGCAATGACCCTATTTTCGAATGAGTTCCCATTCTGAGGTACTGGGAGTTAGAACTTCACCGTGTCTTTTTAGGGAGACAGAGTTGAACCTGTAACACCCTTCTTGATGCCTAGTCCGTACTCTCAGCCAGAGGGACCCTGATGCTCTAGAGTCATTCAGAATACCTGGGTGTTAATTCAAATTAAAAGGAAATAGAGGGCTTCCCTGGTGGCACAGTGGTTGAGAGTCCGCCTGCGGATGCAGGGGACACGGGTTCGTGCCCCGGTCCGGGAAGATCCCACATGCCACAGAGCGGCTGGGCCCGTGAGCCATGGCCGCTGAGCCTGCGCGTCCGGAGCCTGTGCTCCGCAACGGGAGAGGCCACAAAAAAAAAAAAAAAAAAGGAAAGAGAAAAAAAAAATTACCCTATGGTGGTGAAAGTCAGAATGGTGGTTACATTCAAGGAGGGGAGCAGTGACTGTGTGGGAGTACATGGTACACTCCTGGAGGGCAGGTAATGTTCTAGCTCTTCATCCAGAGGCACGTAGCGTGGGTGTGTTCACTGCGAGGAAACGTATCGAACTATACTTAGATGGTCTGTGTATTCCTCTGTATGTCCAATATATTTCCATAAGAACTTTACTTTTTAAAAAAAAAGAGAGAGAGAGAGAAATTGGAGCTGTCCAAGAAATAGAGGTGTTGGCAGCCTAGGCAGAACCCCAGAAAAAGGCATTACCTGGGAGTAGCCCCAACCCAAGAGTTGGCTGCTCAGCTGTGCTGGTTCAGACATTTGAGTGGTCAGTTTACCTGAGATGTTCAACTCCCAGGAGCTGGTGTATAAATGGAAATGTCAAAGTAATTCACTTATAATGAGAAAAATATAAGAGCCAAGGAGTACATATATTTAAACTGGAAGATTGACAACTTCTACAGGCAAATCCCTGGGTGATAAGAAAAGTTGTTTGATTACCACAGACCTATAAGAAGGATACATTCTTCCCTCAGTAGTGCTGGAAACGCAGTAAGACACTTTTTGATCTGCCCTCTGTTTTCCTAGCCTCCTTGCGGACCTCTCCCACACATTCCATTTTCAGGCTAATTACACCTCAAGTAAATTCCAGTGTTTTTTTTTTCTTTCGCATCTAATTTTCTTCTGGGAATTTTACACTCTTATGTTTAGGGAGTTTTCAGTCCTATTGCTTAATCGCTAAGCAAGAGAAATCAACACCAAAAGACAGAGTTAAACTACACTGGACACCACTCAGACTTTGTAGAAAACATATTTCTGTCATAAAAACACATTAGATTTTCTAGAATTAAATATAATTCAGACATTTAACATCAGACATTGCATAAGCTCTAAATAACATATTGATGTATCAAAAACTAACTGATGGGGCTTCCCTGGTGGCTCAGTGGTTAAGAATCCGCCTGCCAATGCAGGGGACACGGGTTCGAGCCCTGCTTCAAGAAGATCCCACATGCTATGGAGCAACTAAGCCCGTGCACCACAACTATTGAGCCTGCGCTCTAGAGCCCGCGAGCCACAACTACTGAAGCCCGCACACCTAGAGGCCATGTTCCGCAACAAGAGAAGCCACCACAATGAGAAGACTGCACACTGCTATGAAGACCCAACACAGCCAAAAATAAATAGAATAAAATAAATTAATTAAAAAGAAAACCAAACTGAATGTTGCCTTAAAAATGGGAGCGGGGAGGGCTTCCCTGGTGGCGCAGTGGTTGAGAATCTGCCTGCTAATGCAGGGGACACGGGTTCGAGCCCTGGTGTGGAAGGATCCCACACGCCGCGAAACAACTAGGCCCGTGAGCCACAACTACTCAGCCTGCGCGTCTGGAGCCTGTGCTCCGCAACAAGAGAGGCCGTGATAGTGAGAGGCCCGCGCACCACGATGAAGAGTGGCTCCCGCTTGCCACAACTAGAGAAAGCCCTCGCACAGAAACGAAGACCCAACACGGCAAAAAAATAAAATTAATTAATTAATAAACTCCTACCCCCAACATCTTCTTTAAAAAAAAAAAAAATGGGAGGGAGAGGAGGAGAGGGGTAAAAAAAAGGGAGTGGAGAGGGGGAAAAGGAAGCCAAACATTAACTGCAATGCAAACAAAGAAATAAAAATCAAATATTGATCAAATTGTACACACAAATTATCAATCACATAATTATAGAAGACGAAGCTGTGGAGCTCTTGGGTGTGAAATGTATTAGGGAGGTACTCAAAGTTTCAAGGCTACGAATTTGTAATGGTCCTCTGGTCTGTTCTTGGATGTCTCTGTCCTGTTGAAGTCCCTCTCTACTCTCAACTTTCATATGGAAACCCAGGCTTCAGAAGTCTCAAATGATACTTCACAATTTTTTTTTTTTTTTTTTTTTTTTTGCTGCACTGCACATGCCTTGCAGGATCTCAGTTCCCCAACCAGGGACTGAACCTGGGCCATGGCAGTGAAAGCCTGGAATCCTAACCACTAGGCCACCAGGGAACTCCTTCACATTTCTATCTTTCAAACACTTAAGTTATTAAAAAATGAGAGCTCTAATATCAATTATATATTACAGGTAACTAATGTTTTCATCATTTTCTTATGGAAACAGCAAATGGAAGAGATGTATTCCATGCCATATGTAAAATCCAAGTGCAACTTTAGAAGCAATGTGCAGAATTTGACTGTTATAAATTGTTATATATAAATTTGTTAAAATTGTCTACGTAGACCTACCCAAGTGCGTATCCTTATAGGGAGATGTAAACATATAGGCCATAGGTCTCTGAGTCTGATTTAGCTGACCCCTACATTCTCTCCTGCATCATCTCCCAAAATGCTTGATTTTGAACATTATGCTCTATGAGCACGAAATTCTGCACAGTTCTCCATCCTACTCAACACAGTTTCATGCCTCAGTGCCTTTGATCATGCTGTTCCTGCTGCCTGGATTGTTCCCTCCCATCCTTTGCCCTCCCCGCCATAAACTGGAATGGTCTAGTGGGATTCTGCTCTTCAAGGAAGACTTCCTTTTCTACCTTTACCCTGTATTTGGATGAGGATAGAGGAGCTTCTAAGGAAGAAAGCATATGTAAAGCTGTTTCAAGAATACAGAAACTGGGGCTTCCCTGGTGGAGCAGTGGTTAAGAATCCGCTTGCCAATGCAGGCGACACAGGTTCAAGCCCTGGTCCGGGAAGATCCCACATGCCACAGAGCAACTAAGCCCGTGAGCCACAACTATTGAGCCTGCGCTCTAGAGCCCACGAGACACAACTACTAAAGCCTGCAGTCCACAGCTACTGAAGCCCATGCACCTAGAGCCCATGCTCCGCAACAAGAGAAGCCACCACAATGAGACACCTGCACACCACGACAGAGTAGCCCCCGCTCGCAGCAACTAAAGAAAGCCCGAGCCAATCAACGAAGACCCAACACAGCCAAAAATAAATTAATTAATTAATTTAAAAAAAAAAGAAGTGATCTGAAGAAGTTGTCCTCCAATATCATTCTTTAAAAAAAAAAGAATACAGAAACTATAACTATCATTTTTTATATTATAGAAAAAGATGAAAAGATGTTAATTTTTTAATGGACATCTGAATAGAGTAGCTTTTACTTCTTAACCCTAGTTTATTCTGAAAAACTCACAGTGCTATTCAACCAACAGATTTTCATGCCCCATCTTCACCTGAAGCCCATGTGGGGTGTGTGTGTGTGTGTGTGTGTGTGTCCGCGTGCACACACACACACACACACTGTATCCCTCCACTGCATGCCCATGGATCTCTATGTTGTAAATAGCACTGTGCCTGGCACATGATAGGTGCCCAAATATTTGTTGCTGTTCACTGAAAAATAATTAAAGAAATACAACATGAGTAGATTAATAGAGTCCAAAGTGAAGTCAGGGTCTAAGAGGACACAGACTGGAGAAAAAATTAGAGCTAGAGAAGGCCAAACAGAAAGACTTTCTGGAGAAAGTCAAATTTTAACTATTCAAGGAAGAACAGCTATAATAATAGAGTTATAATAATAATAGTAATGTAACAACATTGATTAAATGTTTGATATTTGGCAGGAAATATGCTGAACTATTTATACGTGTTTTCTTTCTAATTATCATAACTGTGATGTGGGCGTTATTTCAAGTTTACAGATAAAGAAAGTGATGCTCACAGAAGTTAGGCAATGCGTTCAGAGTCGTGCAGTTAGTAGCCATGAAGCTGGGAAACGAAGGCAGGTTATCACCTGGCTTGGATGGGGGAGGGGGAGTGTGGAGTGGAAGGAGAAAGGCACTAAGTGACAAAGGACCCTTGCAAGCTGCAGCACCAGGAGGCTTGCAGTGACTGCAGTGCAAATGGAAGAGTGAAAAGAAAGTTAGCAACAGGAGATGGCAGAAAACTTCAAAGACCTGTGGGAGAAATTCTCTGGATTTTTGAGCAGAAAAAAATTTCCATAATAAAACCCATGCTTGAGGAATGCTATTATAAAAGGTGTGTGGACAGGAATATTGGTGGTCATAGGTAGAGAACTTGGGTAGAAGCTTTTTATAAGAATATGATTATATTACTTATGGTTAAAGCAGAAGAGCCCTACACACCGATTCTGTAAAAATAGTTGGTGGAAGGGGTTGTTGTTTTTGTTTTGCAATAGGTAGGCCAGTTTTGTCCTCCAAAATCAGGGCCTGCGAAACATTTACAGGTACTTCATGATCAGAAATTACACATATCCCTTAACATCCTGCTTAAGAAAAAAATCCAATTATTTCTAATTTAATTGTAGCATAGCTGGGATCAAACAAGAGTGATTAGCTAACTGCTTTTGACATTTACTTGAAATATTGGCTCCAAATATCAAAAGTATCTTGAAAGCAGTATTCTTCATCTTACAAAGATCATTTACATTTACAACAGAGTTCCTTTAACTTGCAGAGTCTGTCAATTAAATAAAATTATAAATTAAATTAGTTGCTGTTACTGAAAAGAAGTTGAAAATCCAGTTGAAATGCAACTGGATTATCATCTCATTGCTCTTGTCTAAATGCAACTGGATAACCCATTTCTCAATTTTTAAGTGCAGTTTTATAACTTTATATTATCTTTATTATATTATAATAATTATTATATATTACATTATCTAATTTTATATTAGCTGTATATTATCCCTAAAAAGAAGTCAGGGAATTAAAAAAATAATCTGATCTTTTATTCTTTGGCTCTAGGCTGAACATAGAAAATGTACATATTCCCTTACCTTTGCCTCTTCTATCCCTTAATACATGAAGGACTCTTACATACTAAAGGGTTGCACAGATTTTAATAAAAGCATTTCATTTTATTTTATTTTATTTCATTTGTTATACTTTATATTGTATTTTTATACATATTTTAATAAAAGCAGCACCTTCTATGGTGCTGGCCTAAATAGTTGCAATAGAATCTTTCCTAAGAAGAAAACTCCTCCAAGATGTCTGAAGCAGTGGGCTGATAACTTCTCTGAGGACTAAAATATGATGGGGTGGGGGGAGGGAGACTCCGTAAAATCAGCTCGAAGACAAGAAGGCTTTGTTTATGTAACAGCATGTCCTTGAATATCTGTATTAACCAGGAAAATGCCCTCTGAAGGCACCGTTCTTTGTGAGAAACTTTGTCACTATGAGTCGCAGCAAAAGCCCACAGCTGGGCCCCTCTCAGTTCCCTCTGCCAGGCAGGGACTCCTCCCAGCTCTGACAATCTCAAGGAGGAGAGCTTTTTATCCCCAGGGCATCTGTGTGTGTCTCCAGTTAGGTAAAATGATACATAACAGAAACCTAAGAAATATCATAATAAGCACTGGAGCTCAAGCGGTGCAAATCTCTGCCTACTAAAGGGCATGACATCATGGATGCGAGACACTGGGCTATTAAAGAGGGAAATGATTCCATTATCCATGCTCTTGGCACACTTATTTCCTCACTAATGTAATCACATACCCAACTAACTGACTAACCCAACTCAAATTATCATAAGTTATGAATTATGAAACTGTTCTGAAAGTTTACTGTACACGAAAACAAATTTGAGAATATCCACCTGATAATATTCACATACCGGTCTCTTACGTGTCAGCCTAAGTATACTATATTATTTTCAAAAAGAAGAGTTTCAAAACCAGAAGAGTTTTAATTAACATAGACTAATCCACAGTAATGAATTCACCTTTCACCTGTCTTCTCCAACGTGTTAAGTTTCTGAGATGACAAATTGATGACACTAATAGTTATAATCCTAAGAGTTATAAAGATGTTACAGCTGAGCTAATATAGTCACATTGTGAGTTAATCCATGGCCATCTATAGTGTTCTGGACACCACACCAGGTTCCGAGGACACAGGGGCGAACAAGACAAGACATAATTGCTGCCCTCTCAAATAGAAACGTGTTCCAGATTTTATGCCACTACATCAGACAGAAACAGACATGAAAAGCTGAAAGTGAGTTGTGCTATATATGAAATAGTATGTAAATTATACTACGTATGTTAAGTATGTAAATTAATAAATGAGCAGGGCATCTGGCTAAATAATCTCAAAAGCAATTTTCTCTCTAAAGAGTATACCAAGCTTCCCCAGAGAGTTATGTACTGGCAATAATGAGCTACCCTGGAATCAAAGGATAACTGATAAAATGCTTCTGTTCATTTCTGATAAACCAGTGCTACTAGGAGATATCGACTTGGACATAAGCTTTCATGATTTAAGTGTTACTCTAAGACTGACAAGATCATCTACAAAGAACAATAGAAATGAAATTTCTAAGGCATAGTCTAATCCCATGGCAACTATTATAAGAGTCCTGCACATTTCCACTGAAACTACCTCTCATATCAGACTGCATAGGCTGGGGAAAGAGAGTGGGAGCTCTGGAAAAGGCAAGACCTTCTTGTTACACAGAATATCCCCTTTTGGGACAATCATTGTCTTGCAAAAGATACCAACTATGATTGATTTGACTAGATACTTCTTAGTATCTAGTTTCAGATGTCACCAGCCAATCCAGAGACTTAGAGACAACTAGATATTCAGTCTGGAGAGAGGCTAGGAAATCAGAGCTAGTGATGGGGAGTTTCACGCTTGAAATTGAAACTGAGTATATGGATTTATTTCAGAGGGTAAGAAGAACACTGTCCACAGTCCTGTGAGCCCTGCTTTTCAGTGTGGATATGCTTGTGCTCTGACCTAGGGCAAAGAAGGGGAAATCAGTGATAGACAATTAATGGGGAGAAGAAAAACTGAGAGTGAAAATGTGTGTGTGTGAGAGAGAGAGAGAGAGAGAGAAACAGGGAAGCCCATTGCCCACCAGGTGAAGACTGAGTCTCTAATTGAAAGTCTCCAGTGGCAGCCCATTCTAATAAAAACATAATTCAAACTCCTTTCTAAGACTTAAAATCTTCACATAAGCGGTCTTCCACCTGCCTCACTGACTTCATCTCCTCTCTTGCCCTTTTGCACTCTTCTCCATCTACAAGTCCTCCAGACATCCCAAATTCATTTATGCCTCAGGGCCTTTGCAGTTGCTATTCCCTCTGCCTAGAATGCTCTTCCTTCTGCTCTTCACTTGACTGGTCCTTCTCATTATTCACATCTCACTTCAAATATGCCCTCCTCACAGCAGCTCTCTCACTGCTCTAAACTGGCTTCCCCCATGCCCTGTCTGGCACGTGCCCACATTGCATTGTCTTTGTAACACTCATCTCTATCTGAAAAACGTTTTTCCATTTATTTGTATCTGGTTTATTGATTCCATTTCCCACAGAAACACAAGCTCTGTAAGAGTGGGAGCTTCATCTGTTTTGTTCAACGCCGCATGACCTACCTAAGAACATCTATTACATGGTGGGTACGCAGTAAATATTGGTTAAATCTCAAGTCCCACCACATAGATGACTGTGGAAAGTCACGCAAGAGCCACTGCAAAACCACTCTCTGCTCCCTCGTTGCCCCATCAAAGCATAGTGACCATGACCCACAGCTACACCAACTCTGGGCCTGCTTCCACAACCCATGAAGGCGAGAGTAACGCCGTTTCCCTTGGAGAAATTTCCAGCTTCCTTTCCATTTCCTCATCTGGAGGCCTTATTCCCTCATCTCCCACAGACCTTTCCATTCCCAACCACATAAAAAGTAAATCAATGTTTAAAGAATTCTTCAAAGACCAGCATTACTCTGTGCTACTGGATGAAATGATGGCATTGGCCCACTGTGTTTCAAGTGTAACGGGGAAGAGAGAATGCAGAAGAAGAGATCCTCTTCACTCAGCGTTCCAGTGTTGAAGGTAAGAAAATCTCCTAAGGGTTGGGTGCTTTCCTTCGTCTTTTCCCAATGGTCCAGGAAGAGGAAAGCCCTGATCAGATGCAGAAGGTTGTGACAGTAAATGGGAAGCTGGATGACCAAAAGATCTGCCCCCCGCAAAAAAAAAGAAGAAATACGGATGAGACTCAGATCGGAATACGGAAAAAGAAATACGGATGAGACTCAGATCTTACTGCTCCGCACTTTTACCCTCATAACCTCACCCCCATAATATTATCGCTTCTTAGCCTGACTGTATGGCAGCCAAGTTCCTGACCGAGTCTGAGACACTTCCACCAATTCAGTCACCATCATGGGAAAGAACGCCTGCTAACCCACTGTGGTGAGGGAACTGTGCTTCCAACACCCTGACACGGAATCGTAAATACAGTTTTCTACTGAAACACTGTAATGTCCAAGGCAGACAGCCTGTTCCATACATCAAGCTCACTCCAAACTAAATACTTTTTATTTCTAACTTACCAGGGTTCGATTGGAAATCCGTGGTGTGTGCTGTTGTCCACTGTATTTGGGAGAAACAGGAGAGATTCATTTCAGCTGTGAGGGTGGGGCTGTAGCCCTGGGAAGATTTCTTCCAGGCAAGAAGGATGAGCAGGAACTTCAGTGAGAATATACACGTATTCAGAATGAAAAGAACGTTCAGAACATAAGCCAATGGAGATAACATGACCTTGTAAACCTGTAAACTTGTAAACCTGCACACCCAAGGGCCATGTCAAAGGTGTGGAGAAGATGGACAATAACTAATTGTTGAAAGCCTGGAGCTAATCAGAAGGAAAGACAAAGTATGCAGAGCACCTACTCAAGAAGCCAAGCATGAGGGGTAATTAAGAATTAATCTGTGGGGAGGGTGGGAGGGAGGGAGATGCAAGAGGGAAGAGATATGGGGATATATGTATAACTGATTCACTTTGTTATAAAGCAGAAACTGACACACCGTTGTAAAGCAATTATACTCTAATAAAGATGTTTAAAAAAACATTAATCAAAAGAAAGGGGGACATGAATATTTGTAAGTATTTTCTGAAAATTATATGTGTAGCCATTATTCAGAGTATGTTTTCTGTATATATTTCTGTTTTGATTTAATAAATAGTTCTGAAAAAAAAAGAATCTGTGTTCCGATCAGGGGGTATATAAATGAGCATTGTGGAAGGCAAAGGAGAAAGATATGCAAATGAATGGAAGAATTGGTGAAGAATGTCTGCTACAGAGGCTTCCTGGAATGGTGTAAGGCAGAGGTGAAGTGACCTTCCTGTGATCCATTCTAGGTCACTTAACCTTGGGCAGTCTCAGTTTTTTTAACTATAACATAAGGTTAAGCATTCCTGTCTCATAGGGTGGTTGGGAAGATTTAATAAAATAGCATAGATTTAATAAAATAGCATTTAATGGCATTCTTCTGCCAAAACTGTTCCTCTATTCTTTTCTGAGCCCCGAAGATTTGTATTGATTCGTGGCATAAGAATAAATTGAGTACTTCTAACAAATCTACTGAAACAATCAAAACAGCAGTCTTGTTTTATTGCACCATAATACGGAGACACGGTACAATCTGCGGGTGTGGCAATCAGAGAGGGAAGCTGCTAAAAATATTGCTCTAGAGAAGCCCCAAGGGCAACCAATGAAGACCTCCCCTCCCCCTCCAGGATTAAGGACAGTTTGAAGCCAGAACAGGAAAACACAGTTTCTAGAAGACTTCTCTCCTCATAAACCAAAGTTGCCATTATCTAAAGTACCTCCGGGACAATTAGCCTTATTCAGAGACGACAAACTATCAATAGATAACAATCTAAGAGTGGCTCTTTGCAGATCTTCGTGTTTAAAAGCAGTCGTAGGTGAAAGGAAAAGGAAACGAAAACGAATCACTTTACAAATGTCAAATCAGCACGCTTTCGAAGGGAAAATAACCTGCCACCCTGACCAGGTCCTCCTAAATATTTAACATCTCCATATAAATAAAAAGATAGTTTCACGGTCTGCAGCCGGGAGAGAAAGTTTTATGACCGGAAAGTCAAATATCCAAGCTAGCCTTGTAAAAGCTGCTATCAGAGACCAGAAGGTTAGTGTGAACTTGGGGCCAGAGGGCGAGAGGCTTCTGGCCGATCAGCAATTTTCTTAACTATCTACCCCCGGCGGCGCTCCTCTTAAGCACATGCGGCTTTGCTGAGTTTAGAATCTGCAGTTTACGTAGTTTCTGATATGCTGGCATGCAAGATGTCTTTTTCATCACCACCCCCAAGAACCGTTTCTGAACCATCATCTTTGAACAGCAACGCCCATCCCCGTCCCCAACCTCTCTCCCCGCCCTTCTACTGAAGACCCTCCCCCAAAAAACTGTTTTGGGTTTGTTTTTAGTTTCTGAAAATAGCTTTTGATAGATTTTCTTTCAAGCCAAAAGAACAGCACACAGGGGCTGAGATCGCCAGGGAGCTGGGAAACAATCCGCCTCAAAACCACAAGCGTCTTCTCCCCTACCCCCTAAACTAACGGCAGCCCAAGTCACGGAAATTTTCTCACCGCCGCCCTTTCCTCCAAATTGCCTCGGAGCTGGGTTTGCTAGGTCTAGTTCCACCGTAACGGGAAGAAGGGTTTCTAGCAAAATTTTCTAAGGTAAAACGCGAGAACCTTCCAGACCTCTCGCCCCTGCTCGCGTACAGACCCTTTTACAGGCAAACAATAGTGAGCAAAGCGCCCATCACCCCCGTCGGCCTTTCCTGCGCGCAAGCTTCCAGCGCCCCTCCCGCCCCTCCCGGGAGAGCACCTGGGGCCGAGCGCCCCCGACTCCCTAAACCCGGGGGTACGGGACCAGCGCACGCAGGCTCCTGGGGGAAGGGGGGGTTGGTGCGTGGAGGCGCGCCCCCGGCCCCTGATCCTCAGCCTTAGGGGCTGCAAAGCCCGCGGATCTCTCCGCTCCGCCAACCTCCCTCCCCCGGCGATACAAACCCGCAGCGAAGCGGGCGGGGTAGAGTTACCCGCCGAGGCCCCGGCGCGAAGACCGCAGAGGCGTGCCGGGCTCCGGGGCCGGAGGCCCGCTGCTCTCGGCTCCCTCGTCGCCGCTCGCTCCAGCCGGCTGCTGCCTCTCCCGCGGCGCCTGAAGCATCGAGCCGCCGAAGCCCGCGGCCGGCGGTAACCGGAGGAAGGTGGCGCGGTTCAAGGGGCGGCGCGGGAGGGATTCAGTCTCCCTCGGACCCGGCGGGGGAGCGGGGAAGGGCGCGGCGCCGCCCGGAGTCCCAGGCGTCCGCCGGCGCGTGCGCTGCCCGCCGCGCCCGGGTTCGGATCTCCGGCGAAAGCGCCTAGCGTCTCCGGTGCCGCGGAGAAGCTCCTCCCGCTTGGCGGCTGGCGCCTGATGCGTGGTGGCCGCGGCCGCCCCCGAGTTCGCGGAGGAAGGTGCAATGCGGAGGGAGCTGGTGGGGCTCCCCGTCCCGGCTCCCCGGGCCGGCTAGGTGGGAGCGCGGCCGAGCCCCTACCTTTCTGGCTGGGCGGACACCAGCCGCGCGCCCTCTCCGGGCGTCCCGGACAGGAAAATCACCGCGAAGGGGGCCGGGGGAAAGCGGCGGGTGGCTTCAGGACAAGGTAGGAGGATCAAGTTCCACAGCCAAGAAGACACTCCCATCCCGCCCTGGTTTGTTTGGAAAGCTGCAGGGGCGAAAGTGAGGGGCACCTCGGGTGCTTCCCCCGCCCTCCCCGCCGGGCTGGCAGGCGGCAGAAGTAAACACTTTTTGCTTGGCGCGTGGGGGGACTTCTGTGACACGAGGCGGGGCAGGCGGTTTGGTCGCCAGCAGGAAGGGAGAGGGTGTTCAGAGAGACCAGAATTCCTGGGCTCGGCCCTTCAAGGACAAATGTGTTAGTGCTTTTTATCTTTTGGAGGAAACGTTACTTTAGGGAGAAGAACAAAGGTGAGACATGCATTTTCTTTTCTTATTAAAGTAGGTCTCCCTTGAGAAAAACGTCTTCATACTTGGATAGCTGTGAATACTTTTTTTTTTAACATCTTTATTAGAGTATAATTGCTTTACAATGGTGTGTCAGTTTCTGCTTTATAACAAAGTGAATCAGTTATACATATACATATGTCCCCATATCTCTTCCCTCTGAATACTTTTTAAATTTCAGTGTTTGTGATATAAATCACATGCCATCAAATGACCCCAGGGAGAAGAGCCACAGACTTGGTTGCAATTCAAAGTGACTAATGTGTCAGGCACTGAAACAAAGTCCTCCGTCTGTGATGGACCTTCTGGTATTTGTATTAATTTTAACAACAGCCCTGGGAGGCAGCACTTGTTATTTTCCCAGTTCTCCTATCAAAAAACCCAGAGGGTTCAGAAAATTCCTATCCCTTTCCCTTTCTACAAATTGCCTGTGAAGTAACCCACACAGGTTTTGTCATTTTAAAGGTGGTTCCTGAGACATCAGAGTCGTGAAAGATGTTTAGGGAATTTGTCCATCTGGGCCCATTTTTCTTGAGGTTACTTTGCTTTTTTAGGTTCTCCTGAGTTTATTACCCTTCTCTTGTTCATGATTTTCAGAATTAAAGCAGTGGTATACCTCCTCCCCTCTGGCTTTCCTAGGATTTTTTAATCTGCAACGTCATGTGCTAAGGGGAGAGGCAATCCACTGTTCTTAGGTGACATTTGTACTTCTTCATAGTCAGTGACCAAGAAGGCACTGTTCACCCTAACCTAATTCAAATTCCACCTCCTCCTTTGGCCTGCAGTGTGACCTTGAGCAAGTGACTTAACCTCAGTATACTTCCTTTTGGCCACCTCTACAGTGAGATAGTACAACCTATCTTCAGGGGTTGTTAGGAGGATTAAAATAGATGATAACATAGAGAATTCTCAGCACAGCGCTCATCTCAAAAGAAACATCAATCCAGGAAGTAGGAATATTAGCTGCCAGTCCTTTCCCACCATGAGTCAGCTACCCTCCATGTATCATGTCTGTTTCTCTCATTCATCCTGCAAACCAGAATAATCTCATCCTAAAAATGATGAAATGGGGTCAAGAGGTTAAGTAATGTGCCCAAGGTCATACCACCTATTTTGGAGCAGTGATTCGAATGAAAGTGCCCGGAACCAAAATCAATTTTCTTTCCGGAATGTCATATCACTATGTTACTATCTGGCGTAAGGGCTTTTGACCTGTAAAACTTTCTTTTTTTTTTTTTAATGCAGGATACATTATTGCATGGGCACATTATTGCAACTATAAAAATTTTGAATTCTTGTGGAGGGTGATAAAGAATTAAGCAGGGTGAATTTGTAGCCGTCTCTGGGATAGTGTTTTTGGTAACTTTTTTTTGGGGGGAGGGATGTTTTCACAATGTGACTATAAGTCAGCCCTTGTGTAGAAGATTTATTCTAATAAGGTGGGAAGGGAAGGGCCAGGACTACTGGGACATGCAGGGTCTTTTAAAGATCCCTGAAATCATAATATTTAGGCATTGTACACATAGGGCTGGCCTTGTTTGCTAGGTTTGTTTTTTGATTATGGATGGTGCAATTTCTTTGAATTAAAATGATATTGTCTCATGGGATGTGTCCCAGGGTTTCCAGGGACAGGTGAAAGCCAGGTTCCCCGCACTACCCTGGGGTACCATTCAGCACTCTAGAATCACAGTCTACAGTAAGGTTCAAGAAAGTAGTATTTCTTCTTCACCCCAGTATACAGCCTGCCTTCCAAATTCTCATGCCCTGTCCCAAGTGCAGGCTTTCTTGGCATGATTGATGTAGGACTGTCTACTCCATGCAGAAGTGACCTACTTGTAGGGGTGTGCTGTCAGCAAGTCACATCAGATCATAGTAGATGAACCCCAGGACTGGAGATACCCACAAAGTGAAAAGAGGCCACTTTCGCACAATATCCCCTCATAAGTGAATAATAATTTTTAAAAAAGTTTTTGTAACATTCTCAAATCTTGGGGTGTTCAGTTTTAAACGATATCTGACTCAGGACTGAGCTTGACCAAGCTAACCCTTTTTACATACAATCCTTCCTCCAACTCTACGTAAAGATCCTGCCAGCCCTGTCTTTATCTCCTGCAAGCAATTATTTAAACAACATGTGCAGGGCCTTCCTTGGCAGTCCAGTGGTTAAGACTCCGCACTTCCATTGCAGGGATGGGTTTAGTCCTTGGTCGGGGAACTAAGATCCCAAACACCGTGTGGTGTGGCAAAAAAAAAAAAAATCGAGGACATGTGCATCTCAAAAATAATAAGCCAGTGTGTAAGGAGTCTAAATCCTAACTTAGAGCTATGAGTCTGCCTACAGTGTAGAAAAACTATTGCTTTAGCAAATGGCAGTTTAGTACTTTCAAGCAGAGCCCAATCTTCTCCAAATCTCCATTCCAGAGCAAGGGCTCAGCTACACGTTTGCATATATAAATAACCATTGTGTTGTTTTCCCCAGTATTGTGAGTTCATGAAAAAGGAATTCACATCTACCAGAAAGCTTATTTGCCACTTCATAAATGATAGTGTCTCCATATTCTACTATTCTCCTTATTCTACTAGTCCTGTCAAGGTTTCAGAGGTCTTAGTGGCCCAGTAGTTGTCAGGAACTGCATTTACTCTCCTTCCACAAGCTGGAGAGGGACGGAAGGGAGAAGGTGGAACTGGGGTTCAGCAAGTTCTAAGCACATGAGCATGTCAATATCTATGTGGTGGGAGCCGTAATTAAGACAACTGATGGAAAACAATTGCAGTATTATTAAAAAGGGTTAATATCCAGAATATATATAAAGAATTCCTATGGATCCATGAAGACAACCCATTTAAAAATAGGACACAGGTCATAAGCAAGCAATTCACAGAAGAAAGACAAATAGTCCACAAACATGTGCAAAAACTTTAGTGTCTGTTTTATAATAACACTGTGTAAGAAAAACTAGACAGTAATGAGAAATCAGATTGGCAAAAACTAAAAAGATTAAAGAGTCAATTAGTGAGTTTCCAGCAAAGGTGGCAAGGAAGCTATTCAAGTAACTGTAAAGTACTACTTCCTTTTTAGAGGGCAATTCGGTGGTTATGCTAAAGTTCCTTGACTTATCTCCCTGGAAGGCAGTTCTGGCCTCAAGCCAAGTGATCTAGGAATGAGGACCAGGTGGGAAAGGAACTGAGATCTCTTCCTGACTCCTAGTTACCCCGACAACGAAAAGAGGTTGGCCCTTCTGGTTGCTGGGTAGCTCCCTGCACAGACCGCCAGATGGTAGGACACCTCCCCGAATTGTGTGTGGGCGGGGCGAGGGGGTGGGAGCAGTGTACAAAGCTGCTGTATCTTGGAGCAGCTTGCTCAGAGCTCTTATTCAACCCTGAGAAATGTTAGAAGCCTGGACCACTGTCCCAGCTGATGTGCCACCTCACAGGAGAGAAGGGAGATGTCTCACCCTTCCCATCTGTCTGTGGAGATGCTCTCCTAATTTCCAGTCCCATGACTGATAATTGAGACAAAATATCTGGGTCACTTTACTCAGAGCACTCACTTAGCGCATTAATGATACTTAACATTTTTAACAGCTTTCTTTCATCATAACTGGTTTATGGAGCTGAACTTATGCTACTTCACTTCATGGGAGTGTTGTTATAGGATGGATCCCTAAAAGTGGAATTGCTGGGCAAAATGTACGTAAACCTACACTCAAATAATTAACTATTTTATATTTTCATGTTCAAAACTTCATGCTTAAAAAACAAAAAGCAAAAAGCTATTTTCTATAGCACTCCTGAAGCAGAGTGCAAGGTGGAGTCATTACAGTGGGCTGAGAGTGGCACAAAGGCTTCTCTGCATTTCGCAAACTCCAGTCTGCTGTAAACGCGTGTACCTTTCAAATCAGCAGTTCCATTTTTTAGGACTCCATCCTGCAGAACTAATTACACAGGAACACAAAAATATGTATGGGGATGGTCACAGCAGCATTGCCTGTAATGTTTAAAAACAGGAAAATAATGCCCACGAATAGAAAGTGACTAATTAGATTATGGTAGTATATCCTAGTAATGAATGCAACTATTGCAAAGCTATTATAAATATGTATATACATATACTGATATGATGACAGCTACAGTATATTGGCTTTAGAAGTTCTACATTCATAAAACACATACGGTGTGATTCATTTATATCAAGCAGAAAAATAAAGGACCACTGGTATGTGTGTATATACTTGTGAGTACATAAGAAAAAGTCCTGAAGGCTACACACCAAAATGTTGACAGAGATTTCTTCTAGAATTATAGGGGTAGAGAAAGAAAGGGGATTTTTGCTGCTTACCCTAAATCTATCTAACTTGAAGTATTTATAATGTACATGAGCAATATTTGTGATTTTTAAAAAGGCACTAACAAAGTTATTTTTATGTGATTGGGGAAAGAGAGTAAAAAAAAAATCCAAAATAAAAATGCGTCAGTGTTTAGGTACAAATTTGAACTCTCTAACTTGGCGATTCCCTACCTGTGTGCTCTTTATTCTATACAATGCATTTTTCCAATCAGTAGACACCAAATAGAAATATCAGATGAAAACAAAACAAAACCCTTAAGCCCATGTTGAAAGAACAAGAAGAAAACCTATGTGAATCTTGTTTTTATTGTGCAGTGGAAAAAAACTAGGCATGAAAGAAGCTTGAAGAAAAAGGTTAATACATTCGAACTCATAAAAATGTAGTTTCTAAAGGCAAAACGCACCAAGAAATAAAAAGACAAGTTGGGAAGAAATACTTGCAGCACACAGCAAATGGTTACTTATTATACCAAGAGCTCTTAGGGGACCAAAAAAAACCCCAAGAATTTAATAGAAAAATAGGCAAACTACATGAACAAGCAGCACTCTGAAGAGAAAAATAAACATTACTTAATTAAACAAATATGTATGCCTACTATGTGCCAGGCACTGTTCTGAGCAGGTATATAGCTGTGAAGGAAACAGACAATAATTTCTGCCCCTGTGGAGCTTACAATCTAGTAAATTTGAAGAGTCTTGACTTCACTAATCAAATTTAAAGTTATGTATCATTTGCACTTATTGGTAAAAATGATTATTAAAACCCAGTGTGGGGACTTCCCTGGTGGCGCAATGGATAAGACTCCGCACTCCCAATGCAGGGGCCCTGGTTCCATCCCTGGTCAGGGAACTAGATCCCACACGCATGACACAACTAAGAGTTCATGTGCCGCAGCTAAGGAGCCCACCTGCCACAACTAAGACCCCATGCAACCAAATAATAAATAAATATTTTTTTTAATATAAAAACCTTTAAAAAATCTTAGTGTAGAGATATAAGTACTTTCCTGTGCTTTTTGTGAGAATGCAAATTGGTCAGGTTTTTTTGGAGGATATTTTAGCAAAATCAATTATAATTTTAAACATTTATATACTTTGTTGCAGAAATTCCACTGATAGAAACTTCTGTTGTAGATATGTTTGCCTAGTTATACAAAGTTGTGTTTAAGAATTGCCATTTAGATATTGCATATAATGGAGAGACACCATGACTCAAACAGCCATTGGTAAGGGATTGGAGTAATAGGGTTCACATATACTGTAGATTTCTGTATAGTCACTAAAACCATGAGTTAGTCCTATATCTAATGACTTGGAATAATGTCCAAGATATTATTAAATTTAAACAGCAAGTTGCTAAGCAAGTTGCCTAGTAGGATCCTGTTACTGTTAGATATACAAAAAATAGAAAGAATGATATTTATAGTACAGCTTATGTTAGTACACAAACAGAAAGTATCTGATACGATACACACCAGACATGAACATTAGCTATCTCTGGAGGATGCATTCATGGGAGGACTTTCCTTTCTAAATTATTCATTTCAGAATGTTTGATTTTCACAATAAGCGCCATTTGTAACCAAAAAAAAAAAAAGTAGAAATTTCAAAGCATTTTATGTTTTAGGAATTTTTACATGCAGTTGCTTGGAAACATATCAAACTGAACTTTGCTTGTTGGGGAGTGGGGGGGTCTGTGGTTTTTTTGAGAATTAATGACAAAATTCTGTTGTAAAGGGAGGATTATACACCATTTTCATCAGAACCCTGATAGTGACAGTGTTTTAGGTTTCTATTATTCTCAACCTTTGAATTAAAAGGAACTCATCTAATTTCAAACTTGCAGGGAATTCTACATCACCAAAGAATATTTGTAAGAGACTGACTTGTCAAGCAGAGAGACACTGGTGGGATACCAAGTTGGTTCTAGAGAGTCCCCCAGGAACCTCGGCCCCTGCATAACTAGGAACCTCTCCCAGCTTTCCGCCACCACAGCTGAAGATAAACATAGGGGATTCAAGAGGGTAGGGGAAAAAAGAAGGGCAAGGTGGAACCGCTGGATATACTAGGGTTAATTAAAGACACTTCAGCTAAAATTCGAGTCAGAACAGGCCTGTAGTGGGAGCTTTCATGATCTGCCATGCATCTCCAATTACTCCAAACAGTAAAGGTCTTGCCTACTTTACTATCCAGCAGGAAGAAGAAAACTTCTCTTTGCCCAAGGCCAGCCCAGCCAATAATAAACTGTAGCAGCCCAACCAATGAAAAGCCTCCATACTTTGAACTCCCAGCTTCCTCCAATCGACTCCTTGGTTATAATAGCCCTTCACAATACCCCCCTCACCCTTCGCTATAAAAGCAGGTTCCCGTTCCTCGTTCTTTGGATTTGCCTATGGTCTGCCATGGTTGGTGTATCCAGAATTGCAGTTCCTCTGGCTATTCCCCAAAAAACTCGTTTTTGCTTATATTATTAAAGTTGACAACTCTAGTGTGACATATTATACTGCTGCCCGGTGCTAGGTGATTTTATAGACTGCATTGTTTACCACACATAGCAAGCCCGTAAGCTAAATATCGTTATTCCCATTTTCCAGATAAGGAATTAAGGCTCAGAGAAATTACACAGCTTGTCCAAGGGCCCAAATCTCAACTTTGAACCCATATTAAACTCTTCACACCCATGACATAGTGCCTTTCTATTCAAGAGATGAAGAATGTGAGAAAATCAATTACATGCTACAGTGGGACATTTTGGGAAAACACAACCATGGTTAATTGAATGAGAACCTTCTGAAGGCTTAATTAGCCTTTTGTGCATGGGTATCAAAATGTCAACTGAAATGGAATTGTAGTCATTTCCAGTTTCCAAAAACCCAGAATGTTTTCTCCAGGGATATACAGAAAGTAAGTTACTGAAACCTTTCATCAGAACCCTAGCCATCATCCCTCCCAGGTCAGTCTGCTCTCTTTCACACCTGAACTCACTTGGGGGGGCAGATCCCATTTTTAAGGTAATTATAGTAGTAGAAGCAGTAGCTATAATGGCATCAGGGTCACCACAAAGAAAACATGCTCAGCGGCTTCCTGGAAGCATGCATACCCAGTACTTCAATTCTTTATTTTTATTCCTCACTAGGAATAGTTTATTACACTACAGGACATTATGAATAAAAGAGGACCAGTATCAGTAATGAAAACCTCTAGATACAGGAACCACTTATGAACATCTGAAGTAGAAGTAAATGAAGGGTTAAAACTGACGATTGTTTCCCAGTGATTTAAACTAGTAGTCTGTTTTACTACAGTTTTCATTTTTACTGTATCTTCTTGTCAGCTTTTTAATTTATTTTGTGTGTGTGTTCAGATTGGCAGCAGTTTTTTCAAATCCTGCTCATGACTTAATTATTACAAGTCTATTAACACATGGTGATATACTGACCATCCAAGCAACGGTCTGCAGTGCCTCAGAAGTGGCAAATACTGATAAATTTCATCTTCACCATCACTTTAGTATTATACCATAAAACTGTGGGTTTCTGAATCCCTGCCTAAGGGACTGAAAAGAAGCACGTATAATTTTGGTTTTGCTTGGAGAGAGGGATGGGAGTAAGCAGGATTTAATTGTATGCCTCTGTGCCTATTACAAGATAAATTAATGCATTTTAACCAAGCCAAATCCTAGACGTTGGATCCCCCAAGTTTTGTATAACTGATAAAACATTTACTGTCTATTGATTTAAAAGCTGAATACCGTGGAATCTTCCTGGGTCCATTAACACCAAGAGTCCTGCCACTGAGACTCTCTCAGATAAAATTCTAATCCACAGGCTGGAAAGCAATAAAAATCCAATACTAAATATTTGGAAGTTGTCCCTAAATTGTACTTAACTCCAAGATGATTCATAAGTTCATTTGTACATTGCTTCAGGAAATGCGCATGTCCTTGCAGTTGTCACCCCCCCGGCCCCCCCCGCACTTACTCTATATCTGAGATCTCTCTGGGACCCACTCACCACTTCCACAGAGGGACTGGGGAGTCTTCCATTTCTAGCTCCGACTACTTGCTTAATTCTCAATCGTGTACTCCCAACTGCTTGCTGAACATCCCGTCCATCATGTATTTATCAGAACCCACTGTACGCAAAGTACTTTACAAAAAGCAGAGTCTACAAATAGAAAACTGAATTTTTAGTCTTCCACACCAACCAGCCTTTTCTCTTAACTGACTCATTATTACTGATAATGCTTGTCATCCTTGACCTCTCCTTCTTTTCCCCCATCTTACCTGAACTTCTATCCTTCATGTCATTAACACTCCACATTCAGTCATCAAATGCATATTGATTAAGTGCTTGCTATATGTCAGACACTGTTGAAGGTGCTAGGAATACAGTTTGCCGGTGAGGAAACAGGCAAAAATCCTTGCTCTCCTGGAGCTTATATTCTAATAATTAACAGTATCCTGAAAGAGCTTTCAAACATCATCTTGTTGAGCCCTTCATCTCCATTTCACCTGTGCTTCCCTCTCACATGGTGTTTATTTCAACACCACCACCCCCCAGCCTAGATACCCAGGGCCACCCCATCAGACATCCCACCACCTAGAGCAGCTCTCTGTGTGATTATATCCTGGAGACCCACAACTTGCTCTTTCACTTCCCAACATTAGGCAAATCTCTCCAAACTCCGCTTAGGCCTCTCTTCCCTTTCTCTCTGGAACACTCTGACTCCCAGCCCCACCCAAACAGAGAACAATAGTGGACTCCACCTTCTCTGCCTCCATCAGTCTATGCTTTTGAAAACATATTTCAGTCATCTTTTAGGGATCTGGTAACTTTTGTCTTTTTATCCTGTAACAGAAAAGTCACTGAACGACAGAACACCAAAGCATGGTTACCTTCTAGAGATAGAGGAGGGATGAATATTTATAGCAGGGATTCATGGGGAAACATAAAGAGGTTTAAAAAAAATTCTTTTTTTTTTTTTTTAAATAAATTTATTTATTTATTTTTGGCTGAGTTGGGTCTTTGTTACTGGGTGCGGGCTTTCTCTAGTTGCGGCGAGCAGGGGCTACTCTGTTGCGGTGGGCGGGCTTCTTGCTGCTGTGGCTTCTCTTGTTGTGGAGCACGGGCTCTAGGCACGCGGGCTTCAATAATTGTGGCACACGGGCTCAGTAGTTGTGGCTCACGGGCTTTAGAGTGCAGGCTCAGTAGTTGTGGCACATGGGCTTAGTTCGTCTGCGGCATGTGGGATCTTCCCGGACCAGGGCTCGAACCCGTGTCCCCTGCATTGGCAGGCAGATTCTTAACCACTGCGCTACTGGGGAAGCTCTAAAACAAATTCTTATTAACAGTCACCTAATAACACAAGGCAGAGTGTGGCAGCCCCAAATGAATAAAAACCCTAGACAGGAGAGAGAGGTAGGTGAAGCAGAAAGAAAGTAACATTTCTTGAGCCCTAAGGAGGGACTTGGCATTCATGATCACATTTAATGATAGCAAACCTGGGAGTTAAATATTACTGAGATAGTATGAAGAGGACAAAAACAGGAACAAAACCAGATTCAAACCTAGGTCTGGGTGGGTCCTGATCCCTGGCACATGCATTCATTTGGCAGAGAGAGAGGGACCTAATGCTTTTGTCCTGAAATCCCTCAAATGACTGACATACACAGAAAAAAACTAAAGTGCACAGATATAACTTAATCCCCAAGTTTCTGGATTTTGATAAAATAGTGATCGATTTATGTCTTTAATTTTTTTTTATTTTCAAGCTAAACACCAACATTTCCATTTCATTATCATTTCTATTTTTTTCCCTAGTAGAAATGATGCTCTTCTTACTGTCCTTAAACATAAAGATCCATCCAGGAGTGACCTAACAGGTAAAAACAGAGTCTGATGCAGTGTTCTGTGGGTCTTTTTATTTCTTCCCTTTATAAATGTTATTTCACAATGAATTAAATACTTGCTTTTGGAGTTGAGTAGCCTTTCCCAAACTGTGTTGTTGGAAGATGCTAATCTGAGTTCCAAGCATACAAGATTCAGGACTTCCCTGGTGGCGCAGTGGTTAAGAATCCATCTGCTAATGCAGGGGACAAGGGTTCGAGCCCTGGTCCGAGAAGATCCCATATGCCCTGAAGCAACTGAGCCCTTGCGCCACAACTACTGAACTTGTGCTCTACAGCCCGAGTGCTGCAACTACTGAAGACTGCGCTCCTAGAGCCCATGCTCCGCAACAAGAGAAGCCACAGCAACAATAAGCCAGCGCACCGCAAGGAAGAGTAGCCCCCTCTTGCCGCAACTAGAGAAAGCCCGCGCAGCAACGAAGACCCAACACAGCCAAAAATAAATAAAATTAAGCAGCTCATGCAGCTTAATAACAAAAAAACAAACAACCCAATCGAAAAATGGGCAGAAGACCTAAATAGACATTTCTCCAAAGAAGATATAGAGTGCCAACAAACACATGAAAGAATGCTCAACATCACTAATCATTAGAGAAATGCAAATCAAAACTACAATGAGATATCATCTCACACCAGTCAGAATGGCCATCATCAAAAAATCTAGAAACAATAAATGCTGGAGAGGGTGTGGAGAAAAGGGAACCCTCTTACACTGTTGGTGGGAATGTAAATTGATACAGCCACTGTGGAGATCAGTATGGAGGTTCTTTAAAAAGCTACAAATAGAACTACCATATGACCCAGCAATCCCACTACTGGGCATATACCCTGAGAAAACCATAATTCAAAAAGAGTCATGTACCAAAATGTTCATTGCAGCTCTATTTACAATAGCCCAGAGATGGAAACAACCTAAGTGTCCATCATCGGATGAATGGATAAAGAAGATGTGGCACATATATACAATGGAATATTACTCAGCCATAAAAAGAAACGAAATTGAGCTATTTGTAATGAGGTGGATAGACCTAGAGTCTGTCATACAGAGTGAAGTAAGTCAGAAAGAGAGAGACAAATACCGTATGCTAACACATATATATGGAATTTAAGAAAAAAAAATGTCATGAAAAACCTAGGGGTGAAACAGGAATAAAGACACAGACTTACTAGAGAATGGACTTGAGGCTATGGGGTGGGGGAAAGGTAAACGGTGACAAAGCGAGAAAGAGGCATGGATATATATACACTACCAAACATAAGGTAGATAGCTAGTGGGAAGCAGCCGCATAGCACAGGGAGATCAGCTTTGTGACCGCCTGGAGGGGTGGGATAGGGAGGGTGGGAGGGAGGGAGACGCAAGCGGGAAGAGATATGGGAATATATGTATATATATAACTGATTCATTTTGTTGTGAAGCTGAAACTAACATACCATTGTAAAGCAATTATACTCCAATAAAGATGTTAAAAAAAAAAAAGAAGGGTTGATGTTGAAATAATCATGGGGAGAAAGGATTATATGTGATTAAAGTACAAAATATCTTAATAACATCAATGACTCTTTTAATGATTATTTTTAGATATAAAAATCCACATTCATTTCTTGAATACTTAATTTTGTTTTCAATTACGTAAGTGTACACACACACAAAAGTATTATAATAAAGACATTTCGAATAAAATCTCATTCTTTAAAAATGTATAAACAAACAATGGTAAAGTTTCATTTTTCTTTAGGCTAGAGAAAAATGATGTTCTTTTAAAAATATTTTAAAGATTTTACAAACTGGAAAGGATAGAGGCTCAGGAGGATGATTTAACTGAAGAGCTGCAGTAGAATTATTTTTAAAAGAGGGGAACTAACCTGATGTGAAAATCCATAACCAAAGTTTCCATAGGAGAACATAAATTCCACTTCTGCCCTGCAGATAAACTAAACATGTGCCAAATTTATTTTATTGTTTGATCAGAAAGATATTTTAATGCAGAGGTGATAACAAGTGATATTTTTACCTCACAAATCTATAAAAAAAAAAAAGAATACAAGATCTGAGGCAAATAAGATTGAGTTCTAACCCTCCTCCAAGCCACAAGCAATACATATTAGCATATCAAAGGATCAGATAAAAACAACAATAAAGAACGGTGTTTAAATTTGCTTAGTGGTTAAACAAATTTAAAACCAGCTTGTAGGGCTTCCCTGGTGGCGCAGTGGTTGAGAGTCCGCCTGCCGATTCAGGGGACACGGTTTCATGCCCCGGTCTGGGAAGATCCCACATGCCGCGGAGCCTGCGCGTCCGGAGCCTGTGCTCCGCAACGGGAGAGGCCACAACAGTGAGAGGCCACAACAGTGAGAGGCCCGTGTACAGCAAAAAAACCCAAAAAAAACAGCTTGTCTTTGTGGGGGAAAAGACTCTTCTTCAGTATTCTATTATAATCTACTCTTCTATCTCCCCAAACCAGTTAACAGGAGACAAAATTGCTGTAGATTTGATTCTCTGTATATCCAGTTAGAAAACCAAGGGCTGGGATCTTTTCATAAAAATCAACCATGAATATAAGTTTGGACATGAATGTCACTTACTTCACGAGAAATATTCTTAGAAAAAACATCGTATGGCAAACTTGCAGTGACAGATTTATTTTTGTTTTGTTTTGTTTTGTTTTGTTTTTTGTGGTACGTGGGCCTCTCACTGTTGTGGCCTCTCCCGTTGCAGAGCACAGGCTCCGGACACACAGGCTCAGCGGCCCTGGCTCACGGGCCCAGCCGCTCTGCGGCATGTGGGATCCTCCCGGACCGGGGCACGAACCCGTGTCCCCTGCATCGGCAGGCGGACTCCCAACCACTGCGCCACCAGGGAAGCCCTCAGTGACAGATTTAATATAAAATTGCTTCCTATTGCTCTAGGAACCATACGGTTATCAGCATTTCTTAATATTTTACTGTCAGTACTTAATACAATTAGTCTTTTTTCAATAACGTGTGTTTTGGTTCAGATATAATAAAATGAATGCTGGTCAAAATTCAGGTTAATTTCTGAAATCATCTGTCTTTTTGCTAGCTGGCTTTTCTTCATCTCTACAGAAGTAGTTTGTGCAATGTCAAATGTTTTGGCAATCAAAATCTTAGTGCAACAGAAATTCCTTTGGCACCAACCCACGCCTACTTATTTCTACTAAAACTTCATAGTACATCACAATGTGAAATGATCATGTTAATAGGGGGAATGGAATTGGATATATACATCATGATTTCATTGATTTATTCATTTATATGTTTATCGAGAACCTACTATATACCCAGCACAATGGCATTCCAGGCATCAGACATACAGAATCCTAGACATTGGAATTCCTGCCTTGAGAAATGATATGAGGGAAATAGGCATTAAGACTACAAACACTTACTGAGATTCTATGTGTCATGCATTGGCTAAGTTCAAAGAGAACAGTGGTGAATGAACAGATTTTCCACCTTGATGATGATTGCAGATGAGCAGACATGTAGACAAACACTATTTGTCAGGGTATTGTAACTGTTGGACATAAACAGCGTGGTGGGAACTAGAGGAAACAACTTCCTGGGAGCATTTGGAAAGATGATATTTGTAATTTGCTTTATGCAGAAAATAATCTTCCTTGTTTATTTTTTTCCAAAAGGTTTTCCTTTTCTAGTGTTATCTTTGCTTAAAATAAGACATGCATGTACTTAGAATTTGCCAGAAGAGAATCTTACCCAAGGATTCTTAGTCACTGAGATATGAATGACTTTTCCAAAGAGGTCTGTAGAGGTCTCACACTCTGACCCCATCACCTAACAGTTCCAAGCCCTAATTATTGCCTCAGATTTTTGGCCCCGCCTCAGGGTCTCTCATTCTGCAGGACTAGAGTGTGGCCTGAGAATTTTTATTTCTAACAGGCTCCCAGAAGTTGCTGATGCTGCCTGTCCAAGGCCCACACTTTAATAATAAGCATGGTTTAGGGAATTAAATATACCAACTGCTCAAGTTAAAGTCATTATTAAAGGACTGCAAGACAGATGATATCTCTGATTCATAGGAATAACAAGGCATAGGTTAGTAATAAAATACAAATTTAGATAGGCAGGCAAAATAAAATAATAAATATTTTATATCCTAAATGCAAGAATCTATTAACTTGAAGTCAGAAATCTGCTATCACTGATTATCAGGATTCAAAATACTTAGAGGTGCTTTATGGTTTAACTTGAAATAACTCTTCTTTTCCTCTTCCATAGACAGACGTTTTAGAAATTTAGATTTTAAAAAAAATTCTGACTACATCCAAACGAGTAACATAATGTTAGATTTTGTGGTGAGAACACAGTCCCAAGGATGTGGGGGAATTTGTTATTTCTTGTGAATGGGCCTCTTGGGAAACAAACTTCTAACACAGCATCAATGAGAGCAAACAAAAGGTACTAGGATGGTGGTGACAATACAGGAGGTCTGGGCCACATGAGGGGGACAGATGCCAACTGAGAGTCTTTAAAAAAAAATGAAAAGAGAGAATCTATATTTTTAGATTAATCTGCCTGCAGTCTGAAAACTCAATGTGCCTAATATCAAGAGGGCTACACTGCTAGGCTGTTATTAATAGAAACATAACTACATCAAGAAAAGTATCTATGCTGTATTATTTTCCTCCTGCTGCTAAGCTTTGTTACAGCAAATCATACTTTATTGGCTTAAAACAACACAAATTTATTTCCTTACAGTTCTAGAGGTCAGAAGTCCAAAATCAAGATGTCATCAGGGCTGCATTCCTTCTGGAGGTTCCAGGGGGGAATCAGTTTCCTTGCCTTTTCCAGTGTCTAAAGACCACTTGCATTCCGTGGCTTGTGGCCCTTCTTCCGTTTTCAAGGCCAGCAGCATAGCATCTTCAGGTCTCTCTGTGACACCTGTTTCTCTCAACGCATGTTCTTTTCTGACTCTGACCCTCCTTACCTCCCTCTTATAAAGACCCTGTAATTACATTGGGCCCACCTGGATAATCTTCCCCTCTCAATCTCCTTAATTATGTCTGTAAAGTTCCTCTTGCCATTTAGAGTAACATTTTCACAGTTTCTGGGGACAATTTTCGGGGGCACGGGGTGGAGACATTATCTGGCTTCCCACATGTGCCATTTATTTTGTCCTGGCCAAAAACCACTTGGAGTAGTGTTTTCAATGCTGGGCATCACATTTTCAGGAGGAAATTGATAAATGATATTCTATAGAAGAGAAAAATCATGAATCATTCATTCAGTCAGCAAACATTTGTGAAGTGTTCACTATGTGCCAGGCACTGGGCGAGAAGAACTCTGGAGATGCCAATAAGAGCATAGGAGGCTGTAGGATATAATGCTTATGAGCCAGGACCCTGGAGTCTAATCATCTGGTTTTGAATCCTGGCCTCACCATTTATATACTGTGTGACCTCGTAAATTATTTAATCTCTCTGTGCCTTAGTTTTGTTACTTATGAAACTGAGATAAAATTATAACAGTCCCATAGGGTTCTTATGAAGATTATGTGAGATTCTTTTTTTATTTTTTTGGCCATGCCAATGGCATGCGGGCTCTTACTTCCCTGACCAGGGATTGAACCCATGTCGTCTGCAATGGAAGCGTGGAGCCCTAAACACTGGACTGCCTGGGAATTCCTAAGTGAGGTTCTTGATAAAGCCTTTGGCATAATGACTGGCATGTAGAGTTCAGTAAATGTTGGCATTGAGGAGGCATGAGAGGACTACAGCAGACTGTGGAGCGCCTGACAACCATGCAGAATTTGGAAAGGCTTTCCAGAGCTAGGTCTTGAAAGTTGAGTTTCTTGTAGTTCATTGAGGAGAAATAAGGGATGTACAGTGAGAAGACATAGTGAAAGATTTGGAAACCACAAGGTATGGCTGAGCAGAACGGGGGAATTTAGCTTAGGAACTTTAGGAAAAGAGCTAGGAGTCACATGAGAGCTACATTTAAATCCTGTTGCTTGGGCAGTTGACACAACAGAAAGAAATTAGGCTTATTTTCTTCTATCTGGAAAAATATCCAAGCCCAAGTGAAATGACAAAAACAGCATTCATCTCAATATTTGAAAGAACTTGTGAATAATAAGGATTCCTTTAATGGGGTGGGTGGAATCATATAAACCCTTCTCTGTGCTCCACTGACTGTCAAATACACTGCCTTCTTGATGCAATGGTCTGTCTTAAATTCATTTTTCCCTGTACCCTTGTCAATAGAAACCCAAAGATTTTAAGGACTCGGCTGGCCATAAACTTTAAGGGAGACTGGGCTTCTCCCAGTCCCAGGGGTGTAAATCAGGATGGGTTTGAACCAACCATGGCAGCCACTGCCTTTGTGGTTGAGGAGGTTAGGAACCAGCCTGCCACACGATTCTCGCCAATGCGATAAGAGAGGAGGGCCTTTGGAAAAGTTTTCCTCGTCTCTTCAGAAGATAAATGAGGAAAGGGAGTGCTCTCTCTGTCCCTCTTCCAGCTGGGAGACATCAAGCCAGCGTCTGGAGAAGGCAGAACAAGAAGACAGAAAGGATCTGGATCCTTGATGAGGTGGACCAGCTGCTAAATGATCTGACCCTGGAATCGTTATAAAGTATGTCTTTCATTATATTAATATGTAATATATTAAAATACATTCAGTGTTAAAGTCAGTCACATTTTTCCTTCTTACAGCCCCAAAATCATCCCGCATATACAACTAGCAGTCTAGAACCCTGACAATCCAGGCTCTCATCAGAAAATAACCATGGGGGCTTCCCTGGTGGCGCAGTGGTTAAGAATCCGCCTGCCAATGCAGGGGCCATGGGTTCGAGCTTTGGTCCGGGAAGATCCCACATGCCACGGAGCAACTAAGCCCATGCACAACTACTGAAGCCCGCGTGCCTAGGACCCATGCTCCAAAACAAAGAGAAGCCACCGCAATGAGAAACCCACGCACCGCAACGAAGAGTTGCCCCCGCTCGCCGCAACTAGAGAAAGCCCGCGGCAGCAACAAAGACCCAACGCAGCCAAAAAATAAAATAAAATAAATGCAATAAAGAAATTTTAAAAAAAGAAAAGAAAAGAAGCATGGTCTCTCTATGGTTTATCGAAATGTTGGCTTTGAGAACTAATTTTAAATTAAGATTACTGACCTGATTTTCAGGTGGGAGATTCTGTTACACACATTTCTTGGTTCATTTTTTTCTCTACTTATCTTCAATTTTATCTTTTGGATCAAACCATATCATTAAAGGGCTAGGTACTTATCCAGCCATTTAAATTAACACCACAAGGTGTCTAGTGATGGAATAACTTGCCTGTATTAACAATATAACTATTTTTCAGAATTCCTGCATAGGTGAAGGATTAATTTTCTAACTCCTAAAATTTCTACAAGTCTAAGAGTCTGTGCTATCAACATTTCTAAGTAATGCACTAAACCCACTACATATTGATAAACTGATTATTTTGCTATTGCAGAAATTCATCCAAGAGATACTCAGGAAAATATGCCAACAGGAGCAAAAGATTATTTCCCTTTTGGAAGAGAGAACTGTCCCTCTGATTTCTGCTAAATGTCCTTTTTGGACCATATATTCCTAAATAACCTTACAATCTCCTTAAGTTTCTCACTTCTCCATTTCCACCTCTATCCCCTCCAGCTCATTCTTATTTTCAATCAGGATGAGTTGGAACAGTTTACTGGCCCAGGTTAGGTTCTGGAAAGGGACAGCTCCTCAGAGATAACAGAGACATGTTTTCTCTTCTCGCATCATTTTTCTTTAAAGATTTTACAGGACCTATGCCTGCATTTACATCTGAAAAGAGTAGTTTCATTCTGAGGCACACCCTTGCCAAAGTTTATTAAGAATACTGGTAAAGTATGACACATTTACAAGAATCCTTTCTTTTAAAACCGGACAGAGCAAGAAGATTTGGTCTGTCATCCCCAAGTCTAGGGAAGAATGTCAAGTCAAAATTTAATTACAAAGTCTAAGACAATGGAAAAAGACAAGGTGTTCCCACTTCTCTCAGGCTCTCTTCCAGTTAGAAGGTGAGGATTTCCAGAAGCCTGCAGCTATGTTTCAGTCATTTTTTGGAGTTTACAGGACTAAACTATATAAGCTATATTTTCTTATTTTCTGTACTCTTGATGCCCTTGCATTGGGGGCCTCGCTGACAGGTGTGATACTGTGATTTATAATAAGAAATATATATTTGGTCTTAGTCCCCATTTCTGGCACAAATTTCCTAAGCGATAAGTGACAAAGGCGTCTTTTGTTATGTTAATGAGATGACTTTTAGACCTAACCTAAGGATGGGGGCTGGTTGCCAAGGGAACCAACTCTGTGATTAGAGGATTGGAACTTTCAGATTCACCCCCAGACCTCCCAGGAGGGGAGAGGGGCTGAAGATTGAATTCAGTCACCATTGGCCAATGATTTAATCAATTATGCCTACTGTAAAAACCGAACAGGATGGGATTCAGAGGGCTTCCAGGTTGGTGAACACATGAAGATTTGGGGAGAGTAGTGTGCTTGGAGAAGCTCTGTACCCTTTCCCCATTCCTTGCCCTATGTATCTCTTCCATCTGGCTGTTCCTGAGTTACATCCTTTTATAATAAACCAGCAATCTAGTAAGTAAAATGAGCGGCTCTAGCAAATAAACCAAACCCAAGGAGGGGGTCATTGGAACCTCCAATCTATAGATCAGAAGCATAGGTGACAACCGGGACTTGGTGACTGCTGTCTGAAGTGGGGAGGAAGGGGCACTCTTGTAGGACTGAGCCTTTAACCTGTGAGATCTGATGCTACATCCTCTTTTGTGTGCTTATTCTTCCCTTTTTTTCTTCCTTTTTTTTTCTTCCTTTTTTTTTTTTCCCACCTCTTCAGCATGGGACTGAATAATAATACCTGCCCAATTTATTTTCAAAATGTTTTGGAAAAACGAAGATGTTAAACACATACCAGTGCTAGTTTAAAACCTTTAGAGACTCAAAGACCCCACATGTTATGGAGCTTATTTTCAATAAGTAATTCTATATAAAAGTAATTTTAAGCCATAATGTAAGTGGAAGAGAGACCAGGAAAATCCTAATTTTTTTTTTTTCCACATTTCTACAGTTTAAAAATATAATTATAGGGCTTCCCTGGTGGCGCAGGGGTTGAGAGTTCGCCTGCCGATGCAGGGGACACGGGTTCATGCCCCGGTCCGGTAAGATCCCACTTGCCGTGGAGCAGCTGGGCCTATGAGCCATGGTCGCTGAGCCTGCGCGTCCGGAGCCTGTGCTCCGCAACGGGAGAGACCACGACAGTGAGAGGCCCACGTACCGCAAAAAAAAAAAAAAAAAAGAAAGAAAAAAAATATATAATTATATGTCGATTTTTATTTAAAAATAAAACAGGGTACCTCTTTTCCTGGTGTCCTACACATGTACTTAATCTGGCTTTGGATAATCTAGTTCTAATTGAGCACCTACTATGCAAATCTCTGTGCTCTACACTATATGAAAATAGGGTGATACGACAGTGAATGAGTGGTGGGGTTCTGAATTCTTTTTTTAACTATTTTATTTTTTAATTTATTCTTTCTAGTTTTATTGGGATATAATCTTTTTTTAACATCTTTATTGGAGTATAACTGTTTTACAGTTTTACAATGGTGTGTTAGTTTCTGCTTTATAACAAAGTATAAATATATATAACAAAGTATAAATATATATAACAAAGTATACATATACATATATCCCCATATCTCTTCCCTCTTGCGTCTCCCTCCCTCCCACTCTCCCTATCCCACCCCTCTAGGTGGTCACAAAGCACCAAGCTGATCTCTCAGTGCTATGCGGCTGCTTCCCACTAGCTATCTATTTTACATTTGATAGTGTATATATTTCCATGCCGCTCTCTCACTTTGTCCCAGCTTACCCTTCCCGCTCCCTGAGTCGTCAAGTCCATTCTGCACATCTGCATCTTTATTCCCGTCCTGCCCCTAGGTTCCTCATGACCGTTTTTTTTTTTTAGATCCCACATATATGTGTTACCATACGGTATTTGTTTTTCTCTTTCTGACTTACTTCACTCTGTATGACAGACTCTAGGTCCATCCACCTCATTACAAATAACTCAATTTCGTTTCTTTTTATGGCCGAGTAATATTCCATTGTATATATGTGCCACAGCTTCTTTATCCATTCATCTGTTGATGGACACTTAGGTTGCTTCCATGAACTGGCTATTGTAAATAGAGCTGCAATGAACATTTTGGTACATGACTCTTTTTGAATTATGGTTTTCTCAGGGTATATGCCCAGTAGTGGGATTGCTGGGTCGTATGGTAGTTCTATTTTTAGTTTCTTAAGGAACCACCATACTGTTCTCCATAGTGGCTGTATCAATTTACATTCCCACCAAAAGTGCAAGAGGGTTCCCTTTTCTCCACATCCCCTCCAGCATTTATTGTTTCTAGATGTTTTGATGACGGCCATTCTGACTGGTGTGAGGTGATACCTCATTGTACCTTTGATTTGCATTTCTCTAATGATTAGTGATGTTGAGCATCCTTTCATGTGGTTGTTGGCAATCTGTGTATCTTCTTTGAAGAAATGTCTATTTAGGTCTTCTGCCCATTTTTGGATTGGGTTGTTTGTTATTTTAATATTGAGCTGCATGAGCTGAATTAATTCTTAAGGTCATTATAAAAGGTTCTCTGAGGAGGAAACTTTTAAGTTGAAGCCCCAATAATAAAGAGAACCCAGCTATGTAAAGATCAGTGGAAGAAGCAATTCAGGAAGAGGAAGTCAAAAAGAAACAGTATCCTCGGTATCAAGTAGCTCCCAACTAGTCAGGAAGACAGAACTAAAACCAGCTAATTTTAACACACCGTGGCCTTGTCTGTTAGTAAGCTAACATATACTAGCCGTGAGAGCAGAGTGCTCTGAGAACCCGGCGGGAGTGATCAATCAGCACTGAGAAGTGTGAAGGGGCTGTACCAAGCAGGCCATGTAAAGGCGGAGAACATCACTGGAAAGATTTAAATCCTGCCTCCATCAGAGACGTTAGAACAGATTGCCGGGCTTCACTCCACGTTTACTCAGTCAGGATCTCTGAGCTGGCTGCCTGGAAATCTCTGTTCCTAACCAGCACTCTGCTGATGGGAAGACATTTTGAAACCCTCTGGTTCAGAGAACAGGCCTTGGAATCAGAAAAATGACTTGGACACACGGCTTAAGTCTCGCTTCCCTCTTCTATGAAATGAGGATAATAATACAGTCTTCTTCATGGGGAGCTATGAGGATTAAAGGAGGCAGTATTTGTAAAGTGTCACCTGTCACAGCCATTGTAAGAAAAGTGTAGCTTTGCTCAAAACTGAGTAAAGACCGAGTTGTCCCAGAGCTCACACATGTATCTCAGAATCTTACCTTGCGGGGGTGATGACAAGTGGGGAGGTTACAGCTGTCTGGACAGGTGAGGGAGGCTGGAAAAGCAGCAGACAAGGCAAGGGCGGAAGCCAGTTTCCACTGGGGCAGAAGGACAATGAACCGCTGCACCGTTATCAAGGGTTTGTAGGAAACAGCTGGCTTTGCCTCCTCATTTTTTTTTTTTTTCACTTCCTCATTTCAAATGCAAATTGTTTAAAGGCGTTTCCTCCCTAAAACCTAAGCCTAGTCCTAGGCTAAATCAAAACAAAGTTGTTTTGTTATAAAAGGAAACCCCCCAGGGAAATTAGACGGTTAGCCAGATAGAAGTTGGTCAGAGGGAGGTCAAGTTTGGGAAATAATGGATTAACTCAAATCCCTTCTACAGTCCATATAGCCTGAAAATTGCTGCCTGCAACTGACAGGCTCATCCTTTCCAACAAGCCGGTCTGACAAGCCTGAGGAGGGGTGAAGGCAGTGATCTTACCCACAACCCCTTAACCATAAAATTGTTCATCCCGGACTTCCCTGGTGGTCCAGAGGGTAACACTCCGTGCTCCCAATTCAGGGGTCCCAGGTTCGATCCCTGGTCAGGGAACTAGATCCCCCATTCTTGCCACAACTAAGAGTCCGCATGCTGTGACTAAGAAACCCACGTGCTGCAAATAAAAAAAAGATCCCTCATACCGCCGCAACTAAGGATCCTAAATGCTGCAACGGAGATCCCACATGCCGCAACTAAGACCCAGAGAAACCAAAATAAATAAATAAAAATTTAAAAGAAAAAATGGTTCATCCCATCCTAAACCAACCACCCACAAACCAACACGAGACCAAACAGAACCACTCACTTTCAGATCAGCACCAAAAAATTGTTTTCAGGAAATGGTTTACCAGGGTCACTCTTATCTATAGATGTACGAGAAACTACCTGCCTTTCTAGTCTCCAGCTCGCTCCAAATATACTTGAGATAATAGAAATTTCTTTTGGGGGATGACTTCTTTTAAGCCCTCCCTTCCTTCTGTAGTTCTGGTAGAGTGACAAATTGGGTTACCAATATTGTAGTGAGAAGGGGAATGGGTTATAGATTTTGTACTTTGTGATATGAGGAATGGCAGCTGGACAACACGTTAGAAGGACCACTCACATACTGCATCCTGCTTTCCAGAGACAGGGAGAGGCAAGAGCAAGAGGATCACGGGCTTTGGGGTCAGCCAAGCCTAGGTCCAAATTCCTGCTGGGCTTGGTAATAGCTGAGTGCTGGAGAAGATGCATTTGTTCATAGAGTTTTCTTATCTGTTTCGTGACAGGCACTCTTCTCTGTCTGGCGACTGCAATAAACGGTCATTCTCTTGCCCTCAACATTTAACCTGTGATCAGTTATCTGACCATCTAAACTAATGCAGGCCCAGATAGTTCTTTGTATTGTGAAAACAAGTAAGGTTTACTCACAACGGATGCTTTTTAACCAAAGTATTTCTCAGTTCAAAGCAAAGAAACCTATTTACTTTTTATGACTGGGAGATATATATATAGAGAGAGTGCTACCGTGCATTTATAATGATAAGAAAATTTAAATTTCATCATTTAGTCAGTGCTTAAGGTTTGGTTCTGAAAAGACAACATTCCCTATATGTATATTTTTTTAAATTTATTTTTTGCAGCATTGGGTCTTCATTGCTGTGCGCGGGCTCTCTCTAGTTGCGGTGAGCAGGGGCTACTCTTCGTTGCGGTGCGTGGGCTTCTCATTGCGGTGTCTTCTCTTGTTGCAGAGCACAGGCTCTAGGCGTGTGGGCTTCAGTAGCTGTGGCTCACCGGCTCTGGAGCGCAGGCTCAGCAGCTGTGGCTCAGGGGCTTAGTTGCTCCGCGGCATGAGGGATCTTCCCGGACCAGGGATTGAACCCGTATCCCTGCATTGGTAGGTGGATTCCTAACCACTGCACCGCCAGGGAAGCCCCCTTCATTTTAAAGTTTGATTCTTTTATACATGTACAGAATAATTTCAGTGTGAAATAGCAAGCATGTCAGAACAAGAAATCTCCAGACAAAGAAAGAAAAATATAACCTCCGTAGGTTATGACTATCACTGAAATAAGGGCACAAGGGATTATGGCAATATTAAATAGTGTCATTGATTAGTGAATGATCCTAGTGGGAAGTTAGGGCCAGGAAATTTTCTAAAGAACATGTGTTGATCAGGTGATAGCTGCCCTCTCTCCATCTAGGTGTGTAACGTGCCCACACACAACCTTTAGTAGGGGTGTGACCATCAGGGGCCACAGGAACAAAGTAAATAATAGCCACACTCCATCGAACACCTACGATGTGTCACAATGATAGGTACTTTATATATTTTCAATATACTATCTACTACTTTCCCAAAACTCTCACAGAAAACAGATGCTGAAAGGTTAAATAATTTACCTAAAGTCCTATGTCTAGCAAACCAGAGAATGGATCCCAGGCTTCATTCTTTCTATTAGACTAAGAACTTTCAGTTTGGAAGGAATGTAACATTATGAAGTGGATCGAGACATCAAACACAGTTTTCACCAAATAGTTCTGCAGACCTCCCTATTTCACGTCAGACCCTAATCTTTGTGCAGGGGAAGTAAAGATGAATAACAGATCTCTGCCATTACAGAGCTCATGCTCCAGGCACACAAGCAAATTTAATAGTAATTCATGCTACGAAAGAGGCACGGATATGCTTCTCTATAAATGCAGGGAAGAGAAGGGGGGATGGTTGCAGGGTGCTTGTTGTGGGCAGGTTTCTGAGGTCATGGTACACTGAGGTGAGTATTATTCACCACTAGTCAAGACTGGCTGGGAGTGGAGTGAAAGGAGAAGAGAGAACAAGAGCTGAGTGGTGTATGTCATGACAAGGTCATTAGAGAGAATGGGGAACCACCTTGTGTGGCCCATGAGAGCCAAGGGAGAGTCCATGAAGACAGTTTATTAGTTTCTCAGAATCATGAGGACTATTTATTTATGTATCTATCTATTTATTTATTTATTTTTGGCCATGTTGGGTCTTCGTTGCTGCACGTGGGCTTTTCCCTAGTTGCAGCAAGTGGGGGCTACTCTTTGTTGCAGTGCACGGGCTTCTCATTGCAGTGGCTTCTCTTGTTGCGGAGCAGGGGCTCTAGGTGCGTGCGCTTCAGTAGTTGTGGCTCGCGGATTCTAGAGTGCAGGCTCAGTAGTTGTTGTACATGGGCTTAGTTGCTCGGCAGCATGTGAGATCTTCCCAGACCAGGGCTCGAACCCATGTCCCCTACATTGGCAGGCAGATTCTTAACACTGTGCCACCAGGGAAGTCCCCTCCAATTGTTATTCATTTTATTGTTCTCTTTTCTCTTTCCTCCTATTAATCATTATAATTAGCTCTAACTTTTTCCTCTCCTTTCTGTTCCTGTCCTCTTTTCCCTCTTCTAGTCTTCTTTTGCTCATCATTTTTCTCTCCAAATATTTTTTCATTATTTTTTACCCAGATTATAACCTTAGCCAGTGAGGGGCAGCACTCACAGCTAAAGAGTTGTTGACTTCAAATCTCTTATAGTCCTCTGCCTAATAGTCTTTATAAGTCTTTTTTTTCCTGTTTCAGTTATACCTCATTTTAAGAAAGGAAGCAAGTGGAAATTCCCTGGTGGTCCAGTGGTTAGGACTCTGGGCTTCCACTCCAGGGGAACTGGGTTCAATCCCTGGTGGGGGAAGTAAGATCCCGTGAGCAGCACAATGTGGCAAAATAAAATAAAATTAAATTAAACTAAAAAAATAAAAAAGGAGGCAAGCACTTTTAGTAGATTACTTGGTTCCTTTGTAGATCTGTACACTCTTTTAAGACCCATGCCTTTAAATATAGATATTTTAAAATTGCATTTCATGAAAAAGTTAAATTTAATTTCCTGTGCTGTATCCATAATAGTTGACATTTATTGAGAACAAGCTAGTTGCTTGTTCTATGCATGTCATGTTTATTTACTGACTTACATACCTAGAAGAGCATAGCGCATGTATTTTACCTGGAAGAGCACAACATCTGACAAAACAGTTTTTTTTTTAAGTTTTTTGAAAAAAATATTACATGTCCAATAAATAAAATGACGACAACACAAATAAGTGCATAGAAATTAGCTTGTACCCATAATTCCATGATCCATAATTGGTTAACACTTTACTATATATCCTCATACATGCATACATGTTTTATAGACACACATATTTTATAACTGAGATCATACTGCACACATAGTTTTTTAACTGCATACACAATTTTGTGATACAGTATTTCTTGATGTTGAATGGGGCTTATACGTTAAGCTCTAGCAGGAAACCAGAGCTGTGTATGTTCCCTTTACTGAAGAAGGGTCCTCTTCTCTTTGGAAAAGTCATCATTTCCCATTGGCCACACATATTCAGATTGCTGTGGCAAGGATGACCCATGGTGGTGACAATGACAGATTGGGAGGAAGTAGAGAAAGGTTGTTATCCTAAAACCTTTGTAGTAAACTTATTGTTATTTTGGAGGAAGCTAATGAAACATTTCTCAATTTCCATGAACTGTATGATTAAGCATGCATCTCTTACCATTCTCCAAAGGGTGACATTTTTCTAAAGAGAGGCATCTAAGTGCCCTGAGAAGGTAGCAAATATAAGAGAAGACCTTTATTTAGTGGTCCTAATGAGCTCCTTACACTGATTCTTCCTGTTTTTTACATTACATAAAAATATAGAACAGATACAATGGTAAATTTCTATAAGGAGGTTTCATTAAGAGCTAAAATCTTAAAAAAAAAAAAAAGAGCTAAAATCTTTGGCCTAATTTGGAAGAGGCTAAAAATTACAGGGTTCATATAGGTCAGTAATGTTTTGGAACAGCAGCAGATGAGGAGATTCTGAAATTCTTAGAGTATGTCACAAGAAGTTGAATTATAGACTGTAGGTTAGACCAGAGATAGACTTTAGCTGGGAAAAGGAAGAAGAGATAATGATTAGTGTGAGTTGAGTTTTTGCAGCAGTCAGAATTAAACACATAGTGATCTTTGAAAGGAAAAATTAATGAAAAGTAGTGTTTATATAACTACATTTTAAAGAAGTAAACAGTTCTTAGAATGTTGGCCTTAAGCTGACAGAATATTTCCTTTAGCTAGATATTCTCTTATTTTAGACTATATATAAAAGAGAACAAACAAATTGCCAAGTGGCCTCCTGTCAAATCAACAATTATTTTACTCCACTCACATTCCATGCAAGTTTAAATGAATGCTATAAAATCTTAAATCTATAGACTGGGTGTACTTTCACCCAAGTCCTCCTACTGAGAACTCTTAATTAACAACTTATTGGCAGTTTAACCTTAATCTGCTTGTTAAACTATGTGTTGGTGTGAGACACCAGGAATGTCTCATGATGATCACATTTACCATTTATGCCATTTGCAGCCATATGCTATTAACAAAATGGTCATTTTGCATATAGTTCACTCCTACCTAGTTTAGTCCATGATATTATACTTGTGAGAGCATATCCAGATGCTGTGTTCTCTATTTAAAACAGTATTTTCCAATCAGAAATGTGTGGCCCTTGATTTATGGATATTGAGTATATGTACTGCAGTGCTAACCCAATATTTTCAATAAAGGAATTTATGCATTCAGAAAAAAAATAAAGGCACTTGTGAACCCTCTGCTTCAGAGATGATATAATTGGTATATTGTGTGCCCTTCTCTTATGGCCCCACCCGTGATTAGTGGTTTCCTGAGGACGGGACTTTCCAATGGGTGAGTAACACTAACAGTGACTCATCTGAGGAAATCAAGGGCAAGTTGACTTTGAAAATATCAACTGAACTTATCTGAGGAGTCAACATAGAGATGAGGGGTGATTTATATCTAACAAGTGAGAACCTGGCTTCTTGGTGTCCCACTAGTTTTACTCTGCAGCTGATGTCAACTAGTTTTTTAGCTATATTTGGATGTCAGTTGTGCCTGTGGATAACATTATATGTTACCATTATAAGATCTTTAAAAGATAGCAGTGCCTTTTTTTTTTTTTCTTTTCTAGTAATGTGGAGTGGTTGGTTGCAGACTAAACCTTCCCCTGAGAATCAGAAATGCTGGACAATACATAAAACCACTGCTTAAAGACATTTGGAAACTATGAAGCTACTAAGGGCTTTGATAGGTCAAGATTCCCAGGAGAAGGTGCATTGGACACATTGAGGAACCTCCTTAAATCTTCTAGGCCCTAACTGTTCTCCAGGTCCTCAAACTTACTGTGGACACAAGGTCACAACCATTTCTTCAACAAGCTTTGCAGGCTGCCTCAGCCTCCCCCAAGGTGAGTGCTAGTCTCCACACAGACTCCATTGCTCCTGATGTGGTATGAGTTGCTGCAGCTATGGCACTAGGCCCCACCATACCCATCAAGGATCTGATTACTCTCACTAGTTCTGGAGTTAGAAGAATCAACATGTTGTAGGGTATGGGATTCAGTTTCCTTGGTGGGTCTGAAGAGACCCGTTGAAACATCAGGAATGCATAGAAGTTAATGTCTTGTGGGTAAATTTTGACCAATGAAAGTTAAGTCAATCAATAGAGGGAGCCATTGAATAAATTCCTCTCTCTTTCTCCCCCTATCAGACTACTCCAAGACAAAGTGTTTCTATACAGTGAGCCTCTCTTCATGAAGCGGTGGTCATCTGCAGTAATACACTAGCTCATATTTCCTTTTCCTCCTTTTCTACCCACTTTATTTTCCCTTTACTTTTACTATCTCAGAGTTATACCTCCCTGTTAAAAATTAGCACTTAACCTTTACCTCAGGATCTATTTTCTAGGGAACCTAGGCTAAGACAGAATGCAAGAATAGAGAAGTGAGCCCAGTTTGGCCCTAAGTTCTCCTTTTAGATGTTTGTCTGTTTGTAAGTAGAAGCCAGGAGGCTGAGAAGCTAAGCAAAATTTCTAGCAGTCTTACAGAGCTGGTGGTCAAAAATTGGACTTCAGGCCAACCAAGGAGAGGCTCAGGCAAACATTCCAATTTTAACTTACAACTCTATAAGGGCTAGACATTAAATCAACTTAATCCTTGATTTAATTAAAATTAATCTTCCTTTTATCTAACTACCAAACAAAAATGAATGCTCTCAAGAAGATATTATCTAGAGTCTTAAAATATCACTACAATTTATCAAATGTATTTTCTAGCTGCTAATGAAAAATTACTAGGAGGCAAAACCACATGACTGAAAAATAAGAGAAAAACAGATTATAGAAATATACTTACTGGAGATCCAAATATTGGAATTATTATACGTGATCTTTAAAATAACATATTAATATGTTCCAGAAATAAGATCACAAAATGGAAAATCTCAGCATAAAACTCAAAAATATAAAAATTCTTCAAATGAAATTATAGAGCTGAAAAAATATAATAACTAAAATTAAAAAGTTAAGAGCAGTAGATTAGAAGCAATTTAGGAGAGCATTAGTAAATTGGAACATACATTGGGAGAAAATCTTCTGTACAAAGCACAGAGAGAAAAACAGAATGGAATATACAAAAAAAAAAAAGAGGAAGCATAAGAGATATATGGGAAATAGTGAAAATATTTAACATATATGTAATTTAAATCCTACAAAAAACAAACCAAAACAAATTCAGAAGAGACAGATGAAGCAGAGATAAAATTTGAAGATCAAAATGATGTTCATAATAAACATGAAGCCACAAATTCAGGAAACCATAAACATCATTTAAATTAAATACAGAGAAAGCATACATATAGGTGTATCATAGTAACATTTTTCAAAACCAAAGACAGAGAAAATATTAATACAAGCTAGAGGAAAAAGATGTATGATTTTTAAAATAGCTGTGATAAAACTGATGCTTGAATTCTCAACAAAAGAAAGTAGACCACAAACATCAAAGTGACAACTAATGTCAGAGCTAGAAGAAAATAACTGTACTAGAATTTTGCACCCACTGAAAAATAACTTTCTAAAATGAAAGTGAAATAAAGATGTTTTCACATGAAAAAACTGAAAAAATTATTCACAGTAGACTTACACTAAAGAAATACTAATGGGAATTCTTTAGTCAGAAGGTAAATGGTTCCAGATAGAAAGCAAAATGAAATAGGAAGACATAATGAACAACAGAAAGGGTAAATACATGGGTAAATCTAAATGAATATGAAATGTCTTAAACAATAATAATATTGGAAGGGAACCCTCTTGCACTGTTGGTGGGAATGTAAATTGATACAGCCACTATGGAGAACAGTATGGAGGTTCCTTAAAAAAGTAAAAATACAATTACCATATGATCCAGCAATCCCACTACTGGACATATACTCAGAGAAAACCATAATTCAAAAAGACACATGCACCCCAATGTTCATTGCAGCACTATTTACAATAGCCAGGTCATGGAAGCAACCTAAATGCCCATCGACAGACAAATGGATAAAGAAGTTGTGGTACATATATACAATGGAATATTACTCAGCCATAAAAAGAAACAAAATTGGATCATTTGCTGAGACGTAGATGGATCTAGAGACTGTCATAAAGAGTGAAGTAAGTCAGAAAGAGAAAAACAAATATCGTATATTAACGCATGTATGTGGAACCTAGAAAAATGGTACAGATGAACCGGTTTGCAGGGCAGAAATTGAGACACAGATGTAGAGGACAAATGTATGGACACCAAGGGGGGAAAGCGGTGGTGTGGGTGGTTGTGTGATGAATTAGGATATTGGGATTGACATGTATACACTGATGTGTATAAAACTGATGACTAATAAAAACCTGCTGTATAAAAAAATAAATTAAAAAAAATTCAAAACTTCAAAAAAAAAAGGATAAATAGAAGTTGTCTGAATAGTTATTGAATTTTTGGGTTTTTTTGTTTGTTTGTCTTTATGTCCTTATTGGAGGATAATTGCTTTACAATGGTATGTTAGTTTCTGTTTTATAACAAAGTGAATCAGTTATACATATACATATGTTCCCATATCTCTTCCCTCTTGCATCTCCCTCCCGCCCACCCTCCCTATCCCACCCCTCTAGGTGGTCACAAAGCACCGAGCTGATCTCCCTGTGCTATGCGGCTGCTTCCCACTAGCTATCTATTTTACGTTTGGTAGTGTATATATGTCCATGCCTCTCTCTCACTTTGTCACAGCTTACCGTTCCCCCTCCCCATATCCTCAAGTCCATTCTCTAGTAGGTCTGTATCTTTATTCCCATCTTACCCCTAGGTTCTTCATGACATTTTTTTTTTCGGAGATTCCATATATATGTGTTAGCTTACGGTATTTGTCTTTCTCTTTCTGACTTACTTCACGCTGTATGACAGACTCTAGGTCCATCCACCTCACTACAAATAACTCAAATTTGTTTCTTTTTATGGCTGAGTAATATTCCATTGTATATATGCGCCACATCTTTTTTATCCATTCATCCAATGATGGACACTTAGGTTGTTTCCATCTCCCGGCTACGGTAAACAGAGCTGCAATGATCATTTTGGTACATGATTCTTTTTGAATTATGGTTTTCTCAGGGTATATGCCCAGTAGTGAGATTGCTGGGTCATATGGTAGTTCTATTCGTAGTTTTGTAAGGAACCTCCATACTGTTCTCCATAGTGGCTGTACCAATTCACATTACCACCAGCAGGGCAAGAGTGTTCCCTTTTCTCCACACCCTCTCCAGCATTTATTGTTTGTAGATTTTTTGATGATGGCCATTCTGACCGGTGTGAGATGATATCTCATTGTACTTTTGATTTGCATTTCTCTAATGATTAATGATGTTGAGCATTCTTTCATTTGTTTGTCAGCAATCTGTATATCTTCTTTGAAGAAATGTCTATTTAGGTCTTCTGCCCATTTTTGGATTGGGTTGTTTGTTTTTTTGTTATTGAGCTGCATGAGCTGCTTGTAAATCTTGGAAATTAATCCTTTGTCAGTTGCTTCATTTGCAAATATTTTCTCCCATTCTGAGGGTTGTCTTTTGGTCTTCTTTATGGTTTCCTTTGCTGTGCAAAAGCTTTGAAATTTCATTAGGTCCCATTTGTTTATTTTTGTTTTTATTTCCATTTCTCTAGGAGGTGGGTCAAAAAGGATCTTGCTGTGATTTATGTCATAGAGTGTTCTGCCTATGTTTTCCTCTAAGAGTTTGATAGTGTCTGGCCTTACATTTAGGTCTTTAATCCATTTTGAGCTTGTTTTGTGTATGGTGTTAGGGAGTGTTCTAATCTCATACTTTTACATGTAGCTGTCCAGTTTTCCCAGCACCACTTATTGAAGAGGCTGTCTGGGAAAATAGCACTTTTAAAACAGAAGGGAGCTTTCAGCTTGAAGCGGCCAAGGTGCAACTTTCTTGGGTCATCCCAAATATGGGTTCATATGACACCAGCCACCTCCACCTTGCCGCCTAAGTTCAACTCCAAGGAGATAAAAGCTGTATATCTGAGGTGCACTGATGGGAAAGTCGGTGCCACATTTGCCCTGGCCAGCAATATTGGCTCCCTCGGTCTGTTTCCAAAAGAGGTTGGTGATGACATCACCAGGCAACTAGTAATTGGAAGGGTCTGAGAATTACAGTGAAACTGACCATTCAGAACACACAGGCCCAGATTGAGGTAGTACCTTCTGCCTCTGTCCTGATCATCAAAGCTGTCAAAGAACTGCCAAGAGACAGAAAGAAGCAGAAAAACATTAAGCACAGTGGAAACATCACTTTTGATGAGATTGTCAACATTGTGCAACAGAAGAGGCACTGATCTTTAGCTAGAGAACTCTCTGGAACCATTAAAGAGATCCTGGGGATTTTCCAGCCCGTGGGTTGCAATGCTGATGGCTGCCACCCTCACGACATCAGAGATGACATCAACAGTGGTGCAGTGGAATGCCTAGCTAGTTAAGAACTACAAAGGAAAATAATTAAATAAAGGGTTATTTGATGACCGATAAATGAATAAATAAGAGGGGAGTCAGAAAGTGGAAATTAGGACAAGATTCCTTGGTGAAAGTGCTTCTTCACCAGAGGTGGTAAAGATACTATAGAAGTTTGGAACTGATGGTGGGAGCCTTTGTGAACCAAGTTAAGATCTGAAATTTAAGTAAGACTTAGTACCAGAAGTGCAATTTATAATAGCAATAGAATAGGGAGCTCTTGAACTGAGAAACTGGGAAAGCTACCTCTTCCCGCACTTCAAAAGATCCTCCTTCAAACTGAGAAAAATCTGACTTATTTAAGTATAATTGACAAAGTATTGTGCAACTAAAACATCCAAAGGAAGCTGCTCTAGGGAAACAAAAGGGCAAAAAAAAAAAAAAGACCTGAAAATAGATGCAAAACTTCCCTACAGATTAACAACACTCCCTACAAAAATATCAGCCCAAAGCAGAAGAAAAGTGCAATATAACATTCCAACATGAATAAAGAGGCATAAAATCTTGATGCAATTGCAGACAGGAAATAAAACAATAAAAAATAAATATATGACAACATACAAGGGAACTCCCATAAGGCTATCAGCTAATTTTTCAGCAGAAACTCTGCAGGCCAGAAGGGAATGGCACAATATATTTAAAGTGATGAAAGGGAAAAACCTACAACCAAGAATACTTTACCCAACAAGGCTTTTGTTCAGATTTGATGGAGAAATCAGAAGCTCTACAAGCAAAAATTAAGAGTTCAGCACCACCAAACCAGCTTTACAACAAATGTTTAAGGATCTTCTCTCGGCAAAAAAGAAAAGGCCACAACTAGAAACAAGAAAATCGTGAAGTGAAAAACTCAGCAGTAAAGGCAAACACACAGTAAAGGTAGGAAATCATCCACAAACAAAACTCATAGGGAGGATAAAAGACAAGAGTAGTAAAATCATCTATATTTACAACAAGCAGTTAAGGGATACATGAAACAATTAGATATTAAATATTATATCAAAAACAGTAATCATGAGGGGAGGAGAATACAAATGCAGGGTTTTAAAAATGCATTTTAAATGAAGGGATCAGCAATTAAAACAATTATGTATATAGACAGCTATAAAAAAAAAACTCATGGTAACTGCAAACCAAAAACCTATAATAGATATACACATAAAAAAAGAAAAAGGAATCCAAACATAACGCTAAAGGTAGTCATCAAATCACAGGAGAAGAGAACAAAAGAAGAATGGCAAAAAAAGACATACAAAAACAAATCCCGAACAATTAACAAAATGGCAATAAGAACATACACAGTGATAATTACCTTAAATATAAACAGACTAAATGCTTCAACCAAAAGCCACAGAGTGGTTGAATGGATACAAAAACAAGACTTGTATATATGCTGCCTACAAGAGACTCACTTCAGATCTAGGGACACATACAGACTGAAAGTGAAGGGATGGAAAAAGGTATTCCATGCACATGGAAATCACAGTCAATGGTGAAAAGTTGAGAGCATTTCCTCTAAGATCAGGAACATGACAAGGATGCCCACTCTCACCAATTTTATTCAACACAGTTTTGGAAGTCCTAGCCATAGCAATCAGAGGAGAAAAATAAATGAAAAGAATCCAGATTGGAAAGGAAGAAGTAAAACTGTCACTATACACAGAAAATCTGATACTATACACAGAAAATCTGAAAAATGCCACCAGAAAACTACTAGAGCTCATCAATGAATTTGGTAAAGTTGCAGGATGCAAAATTAATATACAGAAATCTGTATGAACTATCAGAAAGAGGAATTAAGGAAACATCCCATTTACTATCACATCAAAAAGAATAAAATACCTAGGAATAAACCTAGGTGTAAAATAAAATAAAATACCTCAGGAGGCAAAACACCTGTACTTGGAAAACTATAAGACACCGATGAAAGAAATTGAAGATGACACTAACAGATGGAAAGATATACTGTGTTCTTGGATTGGAAGCATCAATATTGTTAAAATGACCATACTACCCAAGGCAATCTACAGATTCAATGCAATCCGTATAAAAATACCAATGGTGGGGCTTCCCTGGTGGCGCAGTGGTTGAGAGTCCACCTGCTGATGCAGGGTACACGGGTTCGTGCCCCGGTCCGGGAGGATCCCACATGCCGTGGAGCGGCTGGGCCCGTGAGCCATGGCCGCTGAGCCTGCGTGTCCAGAGCCTGTGCTCCACAACGGGAGAGGCCACAACAGTGAGAGGCCCACGTACAGCAAAAAAAAAAAAAAAAAACCAATGGCATTTTTCACAGAACTAGAACAAATAATTTTAAGATTTGTATGGAAACATAAAAGACTCCAAATAGTCAAAACAATCTAGAGAAAGAACAGAGCTGGAAGAATCACAGTCCCTGACTTCAGACTATACTATAAAGCTACAGTAATTAAAACAGTATGGTACTGGCACAAAAATAGACACATAGAATGGAACAGGAAAGACAGCCCAGAAATAAACCCATGCACTATGGTCAATTAATCTATGACAAAGGAGGCAAGAATATACAATGGAGAAAAGACAGTCTCTTCGATAAGTGGTGCTGGGAAAACGGGACAGCTACATGTAAAAGAATGAAATTAGAACACTCTCTAACACCATATACAAAATAAACTCAAAATGGATTAAAGACCTAAATGTAAGACCAGATACTATAAAACTCCTTGAGGAAAACATAGGGAGAACACTCTTTGACATAAATTGCAGCAATATTTTTTTGGATCCCTCTCCTAAAGCAAAGGAAACAAAAGCTAAAATAAACAAATGGGACCTAAATAAAACTAAAGGTTTTTCACAGCAACGGAAACCATCAACAAAACAAAAAACAACCTACTTAATGGGAGGGGATATGGGAGAAAATATTTGCAAATGATATGACCTATAAGGGGTTAATATTCAACATATATAAACAGCTCATACAATTCAACATCAAAAAAATAAAAATAAAAAAATGGGCAGAAGGACTGAATATATATTTTTCCAAAGAAGAAATGCAGATGGCCAACAGGCACATGAAAAGATGCTCTACATCACTAATAATCAGGGAAATGCAAATCAAAACCACAATGAGATATCACCTCATACTGGTCAGAATGGCTATCATCAAAAAGAACACAAATAACAAATGTTGGCGAGGATGTGGAGAAAAGGGAACCCTCCTACAGTGTTGGTAGGAATGTAAATTGGTGCAGCCACTGTGGAAAACAGTACAGAGGTTTCTCAAAAAACTAAAAATAGAACTACAATATGAACCAGCAATTCCACTCCTGGGTAAATATTGAAAAAAAACAAAACCACTAATTCTAAAAGGTATTGATACATGGACCCCAACGTTCATAGCAGTATTACTTACAATTACTGAGGTAAGGAGGCAACCTAAGTATCCATCAACAGATGACTCGATAAGGAAAATGTGGTATGTATACATACATATATATATATATATATATATATATATACACACACACACACACACACACACACACACACACACACACACACACATAGACACAATGGGATACTACTCGGCCATAAAAAAAATGAAATTTTGCCATTTGCAGCAACATGTATGGACTTGGAGGGCATAATGCTAGGTGAAATACATCAGATAGAGAAAAACTAATACTGTGTGATATCACTTATACATGAAATCTAAAAAAATACAATAAACTAGTGAACATAACAAAAAAGAAGCAGACTCACAGATACAGAGAACAAACTAGTGGTTACCAGTGTGGGGAAGGGTGAAGGGGTGAGGGAGTGGGAGGTACAAACTATTGGGTGTAAGATAAGCTACAAAGATGTATTGTACAACTTGGGGAATATAGCCAATATCTTGTAATAATTGTAAATGGAGTGTAACCTTTAAAAAATAAATAGATACATTAACACAGGGAAGACTTGGCCACCAAAGGAAGCTGATGGTCCATCAATAGAAAGATTTGAAATGGTACCTAGTAAAATTTAGGGAAGAAATGGAAGAAACAGAATCATTTCATAAATAAAGACTAAATTACAAATAGCATAAGAAGAAATAGACCCTATAGAAAGCACAGCAGGACACAGTGTATACATATGGAAAAAATGAAGTATAAGGGAAATAAGCAAAAAGATTTTTTTAAAGTAAATGTTATAAATGGTAGGCAAAAATGATTCAAAATATGAATAATTGGAGTTCTTCCAGTTGGAGGAAATATAAAAGAATGGAGTAAAGCAAACATTAGAAAATGCTGTGAAATAGGACTTGAATTTATATATTAAAAAGCATACCCAAGATATGGAAAAAAATTGTCTCAGAATGATCAATACCAAGACATATCCTACTAACACATACCCTGCCAACACAAGATGTAGCCTACTAACTCTAGTAGCACACTTTGAGAATCTGGGCAAAAACATTGTGTCATTTATAAGGGAAAGAAAGACAAGTTGGCATAGCTAGAGTCAATGCTAACAGAAACAGAACAATATTTATCAGATACTTGAGGAAAGTTTGAGCCAAGGATTTTAAATCCATCCAAGATATTCTTCAAGTGTCAAAGGTACAGGCAAAAATTTCTGCAAATTCACGGACTGTGGGAATACTATCTGCATTAGGCCTTGCTGAAGTACCTCCTAAAGAACAAAATTGACCCAAGCAGAAAAATGATCAGGGAAACATCAGCAGAAGTCCTGGGAGTGAACACTGAATGTATTTAACAATGAAACTATGGCTAAAACAAGACTAACAGAAGAGTTACAAAATAAAATGTAGTATGATGATTGTATTTATATAAGCTTTCACTATGGAGGCTGTTATATTAAAAATTATAGTCCTTATGATATTTTTATTCTAGTGACTGTCTTTATAGTTAGACTTTTACATAAAACTCTTAGAACCGTCTTTCTTCAGGCAGTATCTATTGACTCCTACTGTGAACATCAAGTGAATTAGCTTGTAACTCCTTCCTTTCTTTTCTTTGTAGCTTTCTTTACTCAATTTTAGTTAACAATATTATTATTTATTATGGGCTGAATTGTGTCCTCCCAAAAGGCATGAGGTATGTATATGCTTATTTTATAAGGTAAAATGACATGTCTTTTTCCAAAGTGATTGTACCACTTTACATTCTCACCAACAATGTGTGAGAGATTCAGTTATTTCACCACCTTGCCAGCATATGGTGTTGATAGTCATTTTAATTTTAGCCATTCTGATGAGTATATAGTGACTCATTGTGATTTCGGGGTTTGTACTTCCCAGTGACTAATGATGTTAAAGAAGTTTTATGTGTGTTCCCATGTTTTTTCCCATGACCGGAGCTTACTCTTTGGTACTAAACTGTCTAAACCCTCAAAATCCTGTTAAGATCATGAACAAAATTGCTTTAGACCTTTGATCTGGAAGGTGTCACAATTTTCAAACTTAATCTTCCTCTTCTCTTTTCATTATTCAAAGCTTCTTTCTTTCAGGAAACATTTTAGTTTTATTTTGTAAAGGTTCCAAGCTACTTCTGTTAAAATTATTCCTAGATATTTTATGTATTGATATTTGTGGCTAAACAAGATATCTTTTAAAAAATATTCTCTCTATTTGTTGATACTATATATGAAAAGTTGATTTGTAGATATTCATCCTGCATCCAGCCAGGATGCAGGATAACTTACAAGAAAGTTTATAACTTTCTTGTAAGTTATAATAGTTTTTCAGTTCTAGTTATAATCATATCACATTAAATAAGTTTTTTTCAAACAGATCTTTTCCTTTAGCTTTTCTATTGCATTGCCTATAATAGTGGTGCTCAAGCAGGGTGGTTTTTGCCTCTCAAGAGATATTTGTCAATGTCTGGAAACAGTTTTCCCACAACTGGAGAAGTTTCCATCTAGTAGGTAGAGGCCAGGGATGCTGCTAGACACCTTACAATGCAAAGGATTACTCCACATAACAAGGGTCATTTGCCTCAAAATGTCAGTAGTACTAAGGTTGAGAAACGCTGCTTGAGAACATTCAGAAAAAACAATAAGTAGTGCTGAGCATAATGCAGTCTTGTCTTATTCCCAATTCAATGTGAATTTCTATCATTCATTAACAAGTATAAAATTGGATATAAATTAGTAATTATAAAAGTGAGAATTTATTCAAGAATGCTTTGTAAACTAGTATTTTTCCAGTGGTGACAAGCTTGCCATGGCAGTGATTTTCAAGATGTGTGACTTGTAGAAAAGGTGTGAAGAGGTAGAAAAAGAAGTCCACTATGTGGTTGACTATTCCCCTTAGAACAAGATACTTTTTTTTTTAATGTGCAATCTTTATTAATACAAATGTAACATAACAAGTGGGCATTGAACATTTTAAAGCATACATGGCATATGGATTTTTGCACAGTGATTGCAGTAGTAATGACCTGCTAAAAACATTCATGCAACGTAGGAATGAATAGAAGAACAGAGTAAACATGGACATACATTCAAAAGAAAGGGGACGTGGGGGGCTGTTCAATTCATATAAAGTTTCAGTTATGCAAGATGAATAAGTTCTAAAGATCTGTTGTACAACATAGGACCTATAGTTATCAAGACTGTATTTTTTAAATTTTTATTTATTTGTTTATTTATGGCAGCGTTGGGTCTTGGTTGCATCAGGCGGGATCTTCGCTGAGGCACGTGGGATATTTCCTTGCGGCGCAGGGGCTCTTCATTTTGGCACGCGGGTTTTTTTTTTCCCTCTCTGTCTCTCTCTCTCTCTCTAGTTGAGGCGCGCAAGCTCAGTTGTTGTTGTGTGTGGGCTTAGTTGCCCCGTGGCCTGTGGGATCTTTGTTCCCTGACCAGGGATGGAACCTGAGTCCCCTGCATTGGAAGGCAGATTCTTTATCACTGAACCACCAGGGAAGTACCAACAATACTGTATTGTGCACTTAAAAATGTACGTGGGTAGAGTTCAAGTTAAGTATTCTTACCACAATTTTAAAAAGTAAAATGAAAGAAGCATGGTTCAAAAATAAGTAGTTTTAGCAAAACATAAACATAAAAGTTGAAATCAATTAAGCTTTTTAAGCAATTCAACATCACTTTTCATGAACACCATAATAGAGAATATTTATCAGACAGTTAATTAATCCTTCCTCAGCTCCACCACTAAGTAGCAGTATGACTTTGGGTAAGTTACTGCTTTGTCTCAGTGTCATCTGTAAAACAGAGATAAAAAAGAACCTATCTCATAGGCTTGTGGTGATGATTAAATATGTAGAACAAGATACTTCTAATATTAAATGTTTTAAGATTCTGTCTCAATTTCAGTGACATGTTTTCTTATTCTAAGTGCTTCCATTATGTACTGGCTTTCCGAGTTTAAGAAATGGCACTGTTTATTATACAAATAACAGAATACATAATTTGAGCAGGTGCTGTTTTTAGATACTTTACATACTTAATCCTCTTATTAACTTTATGAACTAAGTAATATTAACCCTACTTTACAGATGACTAAACTGTATCAATGAGTGAGGTAAATAAAAACTTATTCAAGGCCATGGAGCTGGTCAGTTTTAAAGCCAGGACACAATCCTATAGCGCCCCTGTCTTCCCAGGTGGTACTAGCCACCTGAGGCCCTTGGGTCTGATCCAAGCTTGCATGCTCATTGTTTGCTCCTGAAAGCAATTACGCCAGTAGCTGCTAGGTAGCCCACAGCTGCTAGGTAGCTGCTAGGTAACCCCCACAGCTGTCGGGGCATCCCAACACTTGTCGGTAGTGTCTTTTTTTTTTTTTTTTTTTTTGCCGTACGCGGACGTCTCACTGCCGTGGCCTCTCCCGTTGCGGAGCACAGGCTCCGGACGCGCTGGCCCAGCGGCCATGGCTCACGGGCCCAGCCGCTCCGCGGCATGTAGGATCCTCCCAGACCGGGGCACGAACCCGCGTCCCCTGCATCGGCAGGCGGACTCCCAATCACTGGGCCACCAGGGAGGCCCTGTATTGTCTTAATTGCCTAGGTACCCTCCTGTTCCCTATGCCTACCTCCAGCTGTGGAAATGCACCTGGGTTGCAGCTGCCTATTCACTGTATATCTTTCAAGTGAGAGTCACCTTTTCTAGACCAAGAGTTCTTGTTTAAGTTTTAGCTTTGCATTTAGTTAGAAAACCCTACTATTTTGTAAACTTAAGATGTGTATACAAGCTGGGGGAGGAGGACATTAGGGAGATCTAAAGTTTCACTACTTAATTTCTGCTATATCCACTTGGACTAGCTGAATTTACCAAATCCTGACTCTGTATCTGAGTGTTGAGGAAAGCCTTTTTTTTTTTTTTTTTTTAAATGCACCCACTGTACCTCAGGAAGCTTTCACCAAACTCACATTAATGAACCTAACCCTTCTTGTGCTCCAATATCAATCTCTTTACACATAATTATAATGCAAAACATTTATTTGTGAAGTGAAAAGGAAAGCACACTTCTGTCAAATGGAGAAGATCAAGATTCTTAAGTAGCTGACGTTGGGACCTGCTGGGTGGGAAGATTTGCTGTGTTGCCATCAGATGTTGTCTTTTAACCTGATGTTTCAGATGCTTCAGCAGCCTTTTCAGGCTGTCCTTCACTCTTGGCCGCCTTTTCTAAGTCCTTCTGATAGTTAAGCTGGTATTCCAGATAGCTTATGTTCCTGGTCTGTTCATCCAGGAACTTCTTCATGAAGCGTGAGAGCTACAGAAATAAAACAAGGAAGAACTCATCGAGGCCCTTGTCTGCAGTGGGAGGCAATCTAAGATCTTGCTACCCAAATTATAGCTCAGTCCTAGTCCAGCAGTCCTAGGAGACTGTCAGAAATGCGGAATCCTGAATCCCCTCCAGGCCTACTAAATCAGAATCTATATTTTAAGAAGCAACTAGGCAATTCATATGCATATTGAAGTTCAAAGAGCACTGATCTATGACCTTCAAGACCTCCAGATGAATACAAACAACCACTTTCAATGAGTATGAGTGTTAAGGCAACTCATCAAAAGTACAGATTAATTTAAGTAATAGGCTACCACTGCAACGTTTTTCCACCCTATCTCAATGACATGTAAGTTTCGAGTAGGCTCCCAGACCCCATTTAGGCATTTAAATTTTAGTGTTCTGGCATAAGGCTCAGGCATTTGATCATTTTCAGGGCTCCTCAGCGAGTCCAGTATGCATCTCGGTTGATAGCTTTTCTACTAGGTCATTTTCTTCACTTCGACTTCCAGAAAAGTTAAAGGGTTGGTGAGAAATAAGTTACCACTGCGAGGTAGAGTGCTCACTATGAACCGAGAATACTTCAGAGAAGTCTATAGAATAGGTCACCACTGACATTCACTTTTGTAGGGGCAGTCTAGGACACTGGTTCTCAAGATGTGTTTATTTATATCCAGAGTGCCTTATTCCTGAAAAGTCGTCTTCCCCTCTTGTATTGAGTTGCATTTCTCCTTGCCAGGACACCTACTCCTCCCATGTCCAAGAAATAAGTTCATATATTTCCTTCGGGGGAAATAGACACATTAGCTAATCCATTGCCTTGGGCTCTTTCCCAAAAGCGAGCCATAATCCAGAAGTGAAAGATGACACTGCTTTCAGAACCAGTTTACTACTTACATTGGTTTCTTTATTCTTAGAAGCCAAGGTCTTCAGTTCTTGCAGCAGCGTGTTTAACGCTTTCTCCAACTGCAGAGCAGACTCTATAGCTTGTTTGCCAGTTCCCCAGTTATCTATATCAGGCCTCTGTTGGAGAGAAACAGGGGAGTCACTATCCTACCTGAGGCACAGCTTGGTTACATCCTACTTTCTGGGTAGAATTATGACTAGGTTTGCAGAGGTCAATGATTTCCACACTTCCTGGCACAATGGAATCAGTGGAGCACCTTAAATACTGATGTTTGGCTTTCAACTGCAGACATTCTGACTTAATTGGTACAGAGGAGCAGGGTTTTTCAAAGCTCCCCAGGTGACTTTAATGTTCTGCAAAGCATGGGTACCATTAGCACAGTTATATGCACTATTCCATTAGCTTTGGGATTTCATTAGCTTTGGATGGTGGTTCAGTTCAGTCACCAGACATTTAGTTTTCTTTATAGACCTGGAGTTAAAAGAACCCCCTCAGATAAGTAGGAATGTTGCTAAATGTAATACCTTCGACTAAGGCTCAGATTGTTTCTTTAGTGTCTGTTCCAGTGAAAAAAATGTTTGTTTTACTACATCGAAGAGACGGCTGTATTAAATACCTGAGTGTGCATCTGAATTAAAGATCTAATATAGGATACTAACAGCTCTAGGAAGAGACCAGTAGTTCTTCTCAAACTATACAGAGGATTAGAATCATCTGGAGAGCTTGGTAAGACACAGCTCCTTAGGCCCATCCTTAGAGAGTCTGATTCAGTTTATCAGAGTGAGGTCAATGAATCTGCATCTCCAGTGAGCTTCCCAGGTGATGCTGGTGCTGTGGTCCAGAGATGACACTTTGTATGACTCCTTGCGAAAAGCCAAACATACATTTAGCGGCTAAAGTTTACTGAAAATGATATGAAGAGGCTACAAAGAAGACACATGCTTGCCCTCACGTCCCGTGTAGGAACATGAGTAAGCTAACAAGTCAGGTAGCAACTAATAATTTAGTTCTCTAGACCCAGCAAAGGCCCCATGGAGATCATCATAACAAAGTTACATAGTCACCTTAATCACCGGAAGGCAGACTTTACACTTATATTTTCTTAGATATTTTATGAACTGCTTTGCATGCTCTCTCTTCACCTCAGCTTGATCTTGGAAAAATGTATGAAAAGAAGGCACTTCTGTATCTTCAATGTAATAACAGGCCTGGTACAGGGATAAGAATAGGGAGAGGCTCGAGGTGAGAGAAGTCTATGTTTAAGACTGGAATCTCACACAAACTCACTTTGTTGTCTCTGTGGCTATCCAAAGAGGCCTTCTTTGTTCAGTCCAGAGTCCTCAGTTTGTCCTTTGACTTCCAGAAGGCCCCAGCTGCCTTCCTGAACCCAGGCTACTTCAAAGAGAAGCCACTCAGATTCTAATATGCTGGTGCCTAGCATTTTGCTATTAGGCCTCTTTAAGGGTCAGATTTATGAACCCTATATGCTAGCACTATAACCAGTAATTGTGTCGACAAGTGGCAGAAGTCCAGCATAAATTAAGTGCCGTTGTAAAGTCAATCTATTTCATTAACCCTACCACATCTACATTAGCTCTAAAATAGCAGACGGGTGAAAAATTATTTATAACAGTGTCTGATGCCCATACAAGTTTTGGGAATCCTCTGGAAAAGAACTGTGATTCTCCCAATAATAGGCCACAATTTGCAATCACAGCTCTAAATCATTGGGCCACAGAGAAGCAAAATCCCAGCCACTAAATTGTTGTTACATCTAGTATCAAACAACAAACATGGCCATAACCACAATGAGAAAGGATATATAAGATATATTATCCAGATCAGAACTGAATCCTCCCTCACAGTGGCTCAAGGACCCATACTAACCATAGATAAATAAGCATCACTGACATGCAGCTCATAAGATGCTATTTGATTAATAGCAACCCTACACTCTTCAGAAAGAAGGCCCTCTGCCTGGGACGCCATCTCAACTTTAGGAAAAACCAGGCATAAAAAGTGCTACCCCCCAAGATACGGGACTTCTTAAATACTAACAAGCATATAGCCAGCCTACTTCTATCCAGCTGAAAACAAGATGAAATTCCATCCAGCTGAGATTAAGAGCTACCAACCTACCAATAAGGACGTTGTTTCTACACAAAAGAACAAATCTGACTTGAGAAAAAGGTGGGAAAAAGTTAATCCTCCTAACTATTCCAGCCAGTGTTTAGTATTCTCTCTCATGTTCTATCTGACTATGATTTGAGAGGGCTGATTTACTTCCTGAATAGGGAAGTGTTAACAGAGTAGATTAATTACCTTTAATTGTTTCCTTTTTTCAGAAAGTATTTATGGCATATCATGCTAGGTCCTATGGAGGATCTAAGAAAACTGACTAAAATACATTTTTTGCCTATAAGGGACATATCCCCCATCCCATAAGGCTTCAACATACACAGCTGATCTTAAGGCAGGATATGATGGGACTTCTGAATTGTCAAAGGCATATTTAGATGACAGGATTAGGGCAGATTTCTTTGGTAAATTAGCATTTGAAATTGGCCTTGGAAGGTGAATGAGAATGTAGAGAGGTGGAAATGGAAGAAGGGCATTTCACCTGGAGAACAGGTACACACAGGTTGTAGGGACAAAATATGACTGGTTTCTCCAAACTGCAGTAAGACTGTTCCATTTGGGAACCTTTTGGCTCTTTCTTCATTAGTAAGTAATAGATGCTGAATCAATATTTGTTAAGTAAAAATATATTTTACACGTGCAGTGGTATAAGATTTCCCATAGTCTGGTGAATTCTTAGTTTGAGCCTAATCCATGTCTGGTTGAACTGAAATAGAAGTGAAAAATATTTCCGTATTTTTAGAAAATAGAAAAAAGAAAAAAAATTATGTATAAAGCTACCACACTAACTCATCTGTTGTTGATGACGTGTTTCTTTCCTCTTTTTTTCTGTATATTGGTGAGGTCATTTTTAAGTGATTAGATAGCAGTATTTTTTTTTAAATTTGAATTTGTTTTATTGAAGCACGATTGATTTACAATATTGTGTTAGTTTCTGCAAACTAAATCTCAAATATTAATAGAGAAATATGAGTCATAGGGAAGTAGGAAGTTGAGGGAAGTCCAAATAGAGTAGCACGGAATAAGGGTACCTAGATCATTTAAATCAGGGAATGTGTCCAGATCTAGTTGAACTTTATTCTTTGGTTGGAATGACTTCTGTAAGCGACTTACGAAGTACTATTGGTGATGTTTAAAGAATATTGGAGAGAAATGCCAAAATACAACTAAAGACTTTTATATCCTGGCAGAAAAAAATGCAGAAATTTGCACTAGATGAAAATACGTATAGTTACACCAACTGGCATCTGAAAATCAAGGGTGGCCATTTATTGGATTGGGAACAACTTAGCACAAGGTTTGGGTGACGTGTTACAAGGCATTACACTCCACATTATCTTCTTTTTTATTTATCTTTCTTAAGTCAACAATTTGGATGAATAGAGTTTTATACTGTAATCAAAGTCACAAACGTCACAAATGTGGAAGGAATAATTAGCATGCATCATGACATACTAACAGCCAACAGAACTCAACAGGTTCAATCAAATTGGTTGAAGCTAATAGGATGAAATGTAACTAAAGATGAATGTAAAATCCTATATTTTGATTCAGTAAATCAATAGCCCATAAACAGAGAGGGAGCTCTCAGTGAACAGTAGTTCATGTGAAAAAGACTCAGATTTTTAATTGGTTGAATGTTCAACATATCCAAAAGCTGACAGAAAAATAAATGCAATTCACTTTTCCCACCCCAGGCAGATAAAGCCTTGTTTTATCGAACGATGGATCTATACATTTGCAGAGGCCGCTATGTACAGACAAGAGATGGAGAGCTTTAGTTGTTGGTCTCATTCCTCGTGATCTCTTCCTGCTTGGCTTGGAGTTGCTCTCACAGTGCTTCCTTGATCTTAGACCTCAGTCTGGTCAGCAAGCTGCGTCTTGCTGGGCTTGTCTGTTTTCAGCTTGTGGAAGTGTTCCGTGAGAATCCACTTGTTTTTAAACATGTTCCCCTTCACCTTCGGGTGCTGGCTGTGATACATGTGGTGATCAGTCTTCTTAGATTCATGGTATCTTCTGAGCAGCCAATGCAGAATTCTCATCCAGGTTACCTTCTCAGGCATTTGAACAATGAGAGTACATTTTGCATGCCCATGTCCCCATCCCTGCCCTTGAGACAGGCCAAGGTGTTTTTCCAGCATTGAGCGCAGGACTGGACAGTTAAAGGTTTCCAGATGAGCAGCCCATCTTAGATCAGCTTCCCAATCCATTGTTGGGAATTGACATTGGTGATTTTGTTGGTCTCATTTGGGTCTGACCAGACCTTATTTTTGCTGCAGTGAAGGATAGTGGAGGTGAGCCTCTTTTGAAGTCTCATGGCTGCAATTCCGTTTTCAATTAGCCATTTTAGTGACCAGATCACAGGAGGTAACTAGTCCTGTTGTAACTTGGCAGTGACTCTTGTTTGAAGGGTCCACCCGTCCAACACACACTTACCTAGCACTTCCCAAAGTAGCTGATCAGTGCTACATAGTAATAAAGGCAAACAAAGACTTGAAGAGCTTTTTGTTTAACATTTTATCATATTTGTATTTAATTCTGGTGCCACATTTTTGAGATATTGATGAACTGTAACATAACCGAATGAAGGGGAGTTTTATTTATTTCAATATTTGTGTTATACAGGGTTAATGCCTGACACAGCAAGGACCCTCCTGGACCCTGTTTCTAGGCTACAACCAGCACTGGTTGGACAAGTCACTGCCTGGGTCATAGCAGTTGTTAAATATTTTGAATATAACCCTGAACCTATTGAAATGTTAGGGCTGCAAGATATAGAAACTAACGAGTGTCTGCTCTACTCACAAACTCTTTCAGTTTCTGGGAAGACTCAGATATGTTGGGGCAGGTTCAAGCCACATGAGCTGGCCATTCTGGCCATGGGTGATTGGACCAGGGACAGACACTGTACCCAAGCTGAGCCAATGAGTTTCTCTCTTCAGAAACTTGACCTGAAAGACACAGCGGTTGGGACTTGTTGGGGCTGAGTCACCATAATGACATCATTGCCCAAAGGGGAAGGTCCATGAATTCCTGGTCCTACCCTATCCAGGGTTTGGATGTTTAACTCTACCAGTAGTAGCTTTCCAATAAATTCCCATTTTTGCTTACATTTGCTAGGGTAGCTGTTTCTTGTAATCAGAACTCTTAACTAATATCCTATATTAGCATGTGGAATGACTACTACTCGTTGTCTTGTTCACAGCCTCCAGCACCAAGCATAGTGCCCAGCATGGATTAGACACTCAAGAAATATTTGCTGCCTCAATAAACAGCTCTCTGTAGGAAGGAGAAGAGCACCTTGAATCCATCCATCTATCTATCTATCTATCTATCTATCTATCTATCTATCTATCTCTCTGATTTGGATAAATATATAGGGTTGAAAATGGGGACATTTCATCCACATTGCTGGAGTATGTATGGTCTCTGGAGGAAAAACAGATTTACGTGCCTCTTGCTTTTGCTCGTAATTTTTTCTTCATTAAAGTTTCCTCCCAAATTAAAAAAAAAAAATTTGTGTTATAAAGTAGTAGCACTTAGAAATGCTTATATGTTGAAATGGATGGATAAAAATCCTTTACAACAACCCTGCAAAGCAGATGTTATTCCTTCTTAGGGAGGTAAAAAGCAAGGTTTAAGAGAGGTCAAGTCACCCACCTACAATCACACAGCTAATTAGTAGCAAAGTCTGAATTTTGAACTCATCTCTGTTTGACTCCGAAAATCAAGGCTTTTTCTAATGTGCCAATCATCTCATTGTATTAAAATAAATACTTTCCTTTTGTGATTTATTTATGTAAGAATATGAAAAGACCTATAAGGATACAAACATTTAAAACACATTTAACTAGGGCTTCCCTGGTTGCGCAGTGGTTGAGAGTCCGCCTGCCGATGCAGGGGACATGGGTTCGTGCCCCGGTCTGGGAAGATCCCACATGCCGTGGGGCGGCTGGCCCCGTGAGCCATAGTGGGTGTACCGAAAAAAACAAACAAAAAAAATTAACTATACTGTGGACTCTTTTTTATGGAAAAAAAAGAAAAAATATTAAACAAAATATAAAATTTGATAAATAGCAAATAATCCTGTGTACAATATAAGATATTTGAAATTTGTTCTTTGTTTCTTCAGGTATGCCTATTTTTTTTCTACTTCAGGTGCCTATTTATTTTCTAACTTGTTCCCTACAGGCTGGGACTTCATTATATATAATTCTAGTATAAGTATGTGAAATTATAGCTTTCAAAATAAATATGGTTTTTATGAGTGAATAAAAAAACACTGTATATGAACTTCTAGGGAAAATATAAATCATTTACTTTAATAGGCTCAAGGAAATAACAACAAGCAGGCATTGTGATTGATATGTTAATGGATATGCACATAAATACATTTCATAGAAAATTAAATACACAAGAGTAGGAATACATTAGTGTTTTAGACTGCATAATTTCTCTGAAGACATTATCACAAGCACCAAAACCTTGGGAGTTTGGGATTGACATGTACACACTGCTATATTTAAAACAGATAACCAACAAGGACCTACTGTATAGCACAGGGAACTCTGCCCAATATTCTGTAATAACCTAAATGGGAAACGAACTCAAAAAAGAATAGATACATGTATATGTATAACTGAATCACTTTGCAGTACACCTGAAACTAACACAACATTGTAAATCAACTATACTCCAATGTAAAATTTTTTAAAATTAAAAAAAATAAATAAAGTCACTGTAGTAGCCAGTTCCATAGCTTCAACTGACATGTTGATTTGTGGTTCATTTAAATGCATGTTTCATTTAAATGCATGTTTCATTGAAAAAGCATGAATACTACTTTTGAATATTCCCCTTGCCCACCCAAAACAACCTGGCCATCATCCAACAGAAGGGAAATTGTGATCTCTCAGAAGAGATTTTATTATACAAATTATACTGTAATCATTTTTCTTAAAATGAAAGCAGACTATTGCATGAACTCTTCTACATTGGTTTTGAAAACACACACACACAGCATCACCACCACCATCAACAGCAGCAGCAGCAACAAAAACTTCTAAGCAGTGACCTGTAGTCTGGACAATACTTGGTCAACATCTTAAAGTGCTAGAACTCCTGGACTGCTGGGGAGAAATGCTTGGTATTTAGCATGAAAGCCTTGGCTGTTTCTTAGAGGAATATGTGTTTGGTTTTGATTTCAGCTTAATATGATTCAGTGGCTGGAAACGTGACTGCTAAAGTAACAGCCAACACGAACAAGTCTTTCAGCTGGGAGAGGGTCATGCAGGGATTAGGCTCAGGTGTTGGGAGAAGCGTTATGAAGGGTGGGTTTCTGTGATCTGTGAAGTTCGTTGGCAAGGGCTAAAATGCTGGCTGGCAATGATGGGAATATGATCTTAAACACATTTTGTGGGGAAGAAAAGTATTTTAAAACATTCTTTAGGCCTTTGCTTTTGAGGCAGGAGATAGATGGACTCCAAGGCTAGGCATTTGCAACTAGCCTCCTGTTAACTTTTCCTAAGGAAGGAGGCAGGTGGGCTCTAGGCTAGATATTTACAACCAGCCTCCCATTTGCACTTCGAGATAGGAAAAAAACAACAGGGACAGGGTAAATAGCTGGACTATGGACACTTTAAGATAACAGTCACTGCGGGGACAGAGAGAGGCTAAACCCTGTTTGAGGAAAGATCAATAGGTCACATATTTCCCGTCCTTGGGGCAAGGGAGACACTGCACATGTGCAGAAAGGCTCCTTGGGGGTAAAAAAGGAGGGGGCACCACCCCATAATAGGTGATGCCAAGCCCCCCCATAGACCTCTGGACTGGAATCCATCTTGGAAAAAAGTTGTGCACGCATGTTGGGGAGGTGCCTAGGGAAGGTCAGGTGTGGGAAAAGAAACCAGATAATTGGCCAAAGTTAAAAAAAAGACCTGGAGGAACTGCCCTATATAAGTGAGTCAGACACCTCTTTATTGTTCTCCTCTTCATTAGGGAGGACGCCCACACCCCTTTCTCTCTGGGTGTGTATCTCTGCCTTACTTCTGTCTTAACTAAACAGTTCCTCCGTGTGCTCTCCCACTTGTGCTGCGCCTCTAATAATGTACCTGTTTTTACATGTTTGCCTCCTTGAGAAATGCATTTTTCAATGGGGGCAAGGGCCAGGGGAATTTTGCTTTTAGCTTTTAGACCCTGGTGGACTGGTGGCTAGGATTCCTGGTTTTCATCCAGGCTACCCATGTTCAGTTCTTGGGCAGGGAGCTAAGATCTCGCTTCAAGGCACCGCTCACTGCTCACTCTCCGAGATCAGTTTTTCCCATCCCCCTTTCCTCTAAGAAATCTAGACTAATGGATAACATTTTAAAATTTATTTTTTAAAATAGAAACCTATTTTTAAAATTAAAACATTAATTTTAATTTCCCTATACTTTTATTATCTTCATTCTTACAATCTGGACATGAATAGGAGATTTTATTTTATTTTATTTTTTTTGGCGGTACGTGGCCCTCTCACTGTCGTGGTCTCTCCCGTTGCGGAGCACAGACTCCGGACGCGCAGGCTCAGCGGCCATGGCTCGCAGGCCCAGCCGCCCCGCGGCATGTGGGATTTTCCCGGACCGGTGCACGAACCCGTGTCCTCTGCATCGGCAGGAGGACTCTCAACCACTGCGCCACCAGGGAAACCCTAATAGGAGATTTTAAATGAATAACATGAGCTGTTCTGTGCCATGTTAAGAATGCAGGCTTTACCAAAGGCAGCAGGGTTTGAATCCTGCTTTGCGTCTTTACTCAATCAAGAGGCACTGGGAATGTAGCAGTCAACAAAAGAGACAACAATCTCTGCCATCACACACCACACCTACTAGCTTTAGGACATTAACTATACTGTGACTCAGCTTCCTCCTTTACAGGGATTATAAAGGTATCTACTTCTGGGCATGTCTTAAGCATTAACTGAGTTGATTTACATAAAATGTTTAGAACAGAGTTTAGCACATAGAAAGCATTTAATAAGTGTTAGCTATTTCATTTAAGACCTTTGTTGTTATTGGTGTTAACTTGTTTTATTGTGAAGCATAACACACACACACAGTGGATCCCCAGAAGCTCCTGTACCCAAGTCTTTTTTTCAGGTTCTGCTTTCAGGGGAACCCAGACTGTGACGCAGCCCTTCATTGACGATGTGTGTTCCACGTATCTTCTCCCACTCTGTGGCCTTGCATTGCATTCTTTAATAGGATGTTTTGATGAAAAGAAGTTCTTAATCTTAATCTAGATCAATTTCTCAATCTTATGTGTTTTTTGTGTCCTGGTCATGAAATCCTTCACTACCCCAATATCATGAAGATGTTCTTCTATATTTTCTTCCAAAATTTTAATTTTTCAAACTCTCACATTTATAGCCAGTTATAGCCCATCTGTCATTGATTTTGTGTTTGGTGAGTGGTAAAGGAAAGTTTCTTACTTTTTCCATAGGGTATCTAGTTGACTGTGGTAAGCAGAACAATGGCCCCACAAAGATGCCCTTTTCCTGATCCCTGGAACCTCATAATATGCTACCTTCCATGGCAAAAGGGACTTTGCAGATGTGACTCTGAGATGAGGAGTTTATCCTGGTTATTATCTGACTGGACCCAACCTAACCAAATGGATCTGTAAAATAGAATCTTTCCAGGCTGTGGTCAAAGGGAGATTTAATTAGGGAAGAATAATCAGAGAGAGGCAACACTGTTGGCCTTGAAGATGGAGGAAGGGGGTCACAAGCCAACGTAGAGTGGGGAACATGGGTGGCTTTAGGAACCTGGAAACGGCGAGGAAACGCGTTCTCTCCTAGAGCCTCCAGAAAAGAACGTGCAGTCCTGCCAATATTCGATTTTATCCTAGTGAGACCTGTGTTGGGCTGCTGACCAAAAAAACGGTAAGATAATATATTTGTGTTGCTTTAAGCCACTAAGTTTGTGGTTATTTGTTATGTCAGCTACAGAAAATTAATACATTGACCCAGCACTATTTATTGAAAAGGCTATCATTTACCCACTTTTCTACAGCTCCACTTTTGTCATAATTACGTGTTTATCTATTCATTGTCTGTTTTTGCATTTTCATTTTCTCTCCTGTTCCAGTGGTCTTTTGGTCCATTTTTGTACCAGTATTGCACTCCTTTAACTTCTATAACTTTTTAATATTTTAAAATTATTTAATAGTTCTGTTAACTAATTCTCAGTAGAGCAAATTTCCCCATAGTGTTCTTTAACAGCAATTTGGCTTTCCTTACCTCTCTACATTTCAATATAAATTACATAACCACTTGTTAATTTCAACAACAATAACAAAAACTCATTGGGATTTTGATCAGTATTGCACTTGCGCCATAGATCAATTCAGGAAGCTGACCTCTTTATAATACTGGTATTTAAAACATCTATGGTGTATTCTTTCATTTATCTGATCTTCCTTAATTTTTCTTAATAATGCTTGTAATTTTCTGTGTAGAGGCCTTGCATGTCTTTAGTTAGATTTATTCTTGTGTTTAATTTAATTTTATTTTAAATGGCATATTTTAAATATTTTGGGGTTGTTTTTTGGCTAATGTATACAGTTGATTTTTGTATACTATATAAACAATTTTTGTATGTGGACTTTTCCTGTATCTTTGCCAGTACACTTATTAATTCTAAAAATTTAACTGTAGATTCTTTTGGAATTTTACATATGCAACCATATGACCTGTGAATAATGACAATTTTAGTTCTTTTCCTGTGCTATAACTTCGATTTCATTTTTCTGCATTATTCCATAGCTAGAACCTTTAATACAGTGCTGAATAAAAGTGGGGAGAACAGGTATTTGTCTTGTTCTTGATATTAAAGAAAAGCTTTCAATATTTTCCCAAGAAGTATAAGATTTGTTATATGCTTTTTAGAACTACTTTTGATCAGATTTGGAAGTCCCCATCTATTACTAGGTTGTTAGGAGTGGTTTTTTAAAGTACACCTTTTATTTTGAGATAATTTGTAGATTAACATGCAGTTGTAAGACATAATAGAGAGAGTCTGTACCATTTACCCAGGTTCTTCCAGTGGTGCCATCTTGCGGAGATACAGTGTAATGTTACAGTGAAGACCTTGACATTACAATCCAACAATCTTATTCAGACTTCTCTGGCTTTACTTATACTCATGTGTATTTAGTTCTATACAATTTTATCTCATGTGTAAGTTGACCATAGTCAAGATACAGAACGTTTCCATCACCATAAGGATTCCTCATGTTGCCCTTTTATAAGCACATTTCTTTCCTCTCGCTGCCTACTATTCCTAACTCCTGGTAGGCACTAATCTGTTCCTTATTTCTAAAAAAAAAAATTTTTAACATTTTATATAAATCAAATAGATGATGTAGTATGCAATCTTTAGGAATTGATTTTTTTCACTCAGCATAATTCCCTGGAGATTCATCCAAGTTTTTTGACATAAAAAGAGTTCATTCCTTTTTACTGCTGAATAGTTTTCCATAGTAAGGATATATCCCACTTTGTTTAAACATTCACCTATTGAAGGACATCTGGGTTGTTTCAGTTTGGGGCTATTATGAATAAAACTCCTATGAAAATTTACGTATAGATTTTTGTGTGAACATAAGTTTCACTTCTCTGGGATAAATGTCCATGAGTGCAAATTGCTGGGTCATATGGTGTTTTCATGTTTAGGTTTATAAGGAAGTGCTGAATTATTTCCCATTGTGGCTATACCAAAGAGTTTCTTTTCTTAAATTAATTTTTATTGGAGTATAGCTGCTTTACAATGTTGTGTTAGTTTCTGCTAAGGAGTTTTTTTTAAACCATGAATAAATGTTGAAGTTGGTCAAATATCTTTATCATCACCTGTTTAGTTGATCTTATGACTTTTCTCCTTTATTCTGTTACAGTGGTGAATTCTGTGGTAATCTTTGGATTTAAAGGAAACATATTCTCAACTGAGTTTTGTTTGTCCTTCTTTTTTAGTTCTTTTAAGTGTATGTTTAGGTTGGTTATCTGAGATTTTTCTTATTTCTTAGGTAGGCGTGTATTGCTATCAACTTCCCGCATGGAACTTCTTTCGCTGTTCTTTCTTATTATTCACTTTTCTGTTATTCAGGTTGAATAATTTCTATTGATTTGTCTTCAAGTTCAATAACCCTTTCTTCTGAAATATTCAATCTGTTGTTAAGCCTATACATTGAATTTTTCATTTCGCCTATTGAACTTTTCAGTTCTAGAATTTCCACTTGAATAGTGTGGGTTAATTTCAGCTGGTCTGGATTGACCTCAGGCTTATTTCCAGAGATACTTACCTTGTCCAACACTATAGAATGTATTAACTAAAAACAGATGTTCTAAAAAAAAAAAAAAACAGATGTTCTCTAACCATTTAGAGATGAAAGAGGCATGGGAAACAAACACCTCTGCTGTCTAAGGGAATGAAATTCTAAAAATTTTGTAACTAAAGGCAAACTACAGTATTGAATAGGGTATCTAATTTATTCTCTACTTTGATTCCTATCATCAATTAACCTCTACACTAATGAAAGTTGATCATTGTTATTCCAGAATAAAAAGAAAGAAAGGGGAAAAGAGAAAAAATAAAAAATAACAGAGCCCAGAAATTAGAGTGGATTCTAAGTGAAAAGATGGGAAGATACCTAAAGAGAAATTTAACCTCTTCTAATTTTTATTAATTTGACCTTGGTTTATCAGATATTCATGCTGAAACTAACAGTTTTAATATAATTACTATGTGCCAGGCACTGTGCTAAATGGCTAATGTATTTTATTTCCATTTATTCATATAAGCACAGTAAGAAATCTTTCTTATTATCTCTACTTTACAGGTGAGGAACAGAGGTTCAGCAAGGTAAGTTAAAAACGGAAGTTGCTGAGCACAGTAATGAACCAAGTCAGGTGGGTAGACACTTCCTGGACCAGGCAAGTTTTGAGTTTGATTTTGAATGCAGAAACAAAGGCAAGAAAGGTTGGAACTGAGTAGTTTTTCTCCTACGAATCTTCAGGAAATTACCATGTTGTTGTCTGTCTAAACTATTGATCTGCACAAACCATGTCCAGTGGAAAAAGGACCTCTGGGTTCAACTTGTAAAGACCTGTAATGGATATTTGATAATGCCAAGGATGATGATGACTAATGGCTGATAGGGCTGAAGGTCTCCACCACAATGCAGGACTTTAATTAAAAGCTGGCTTTGATTCTCTGTAGACAGGTATGCAGCTTTGCCACATTGAACAAATTCTGGGCCAGAGATTTCAAAGTTCCAAAGTTTGCATCTCTTTCTATTGAAATCCTTCTCTAGATTTAAATTAAACCTTCTTCTTGCCCCTCACACATTGCAATTTATCATGTTTTTCTTGACTCATTGATCCAACTCTGAAGAAACCATTAAGAAAATCCTTTCCAAACTCTTCTCTATCATGCATTTGAACAATAACCTTTGATTTTATTTCTATGCATCCCCCTGTTGATTTTACACTCTACTCAAAGAATTACTAACTCTCTGGGACTCATATTTGTCCTCTGTAAAATGGAAGAAATTGTTTAATCGTGACTTTGCTCCAAATCAGACTTTGCTCCTCTAAGTCCCAGGTGTTCAAAGAATTAATTCACACAGTAGGGTGCTGGAGGTGTGACAAACACAGAGAGAGGCATTGCCCAGATAGAAATAGAAGTAGCTCTGCTTTCTGTTCACATATTGATGTTCAATTAATTGAACATATTAATTGAACTTGACAGGATTTCATTTGAAGGGATCTGATACTAAAACAAATTTGAAAACCATTGGATTAGGTTCTTTCTAGCTCTAAGCAGTCTAAGATAATAACCTATGATTCTGCAATCTGAACAACAGAGAGAAGAGCTGTTTTATCTATTTACATTTTGCGTGTTTTCAGAGACTTAGAAACAGATATGTTTCTAAGGAATTTAGTGACTAGGTATGTGGGTGATATATAAGGCTTGGCCGAGTGCACAAGTAGGAACTGATCCTGTCAGAGAGGGCTCCAGGGATGGATTCTTTTCTCCTAAAATCGTTTATAGCCCCTCCTCAGGAACTAGAGAAAAGACTCATGTAGCTATTTTCCCTAGCCCTGTTGACTCTGCTAATTTGACGGCAGCAGAACAGTGTTGGTGAATTTTAGGTAAAGCCAATAAGGAGAGTGGGACTTCAGCCTTCCCCTCCTCCTACACTCCTCCCACCCCACTGGCAGCTCCTCCCATTCTGGCTGGGGAAGTGATAGAGCAGAACTGAAGTTTATTTTAAACCTTTTGGGTCAGACACTTCAAAGCTGCCATGGCTACTGGAAATCTACCCCAACCTCTACAGTATCACCAGTCAGGGTGCAGAATGTACCCCTTTTACAGCCTCTGGTGTTGTGAGGCAGTTGGTGACTGCCTCAAAACCTAGGGAGGGGCTTCCCTGGTGACTCAGTGGTTGAGAATCTGCCTGCCAATGCAGGGGACATGGGTTCGAGCCCTGGTCTGGGAAGATCCCACATGCCGCGGAGCAACTGGGCCTGTGAGCCACAACTACTGAGCCCGCACGTGCGATGAAGAGTGGCCCCTGCTTGCCACAACTAGAGAAAGCCCTTGCACAGAAATGAAGACCCAACACAGCCATAAATAAATAAATTAAAAAAAAAAAAAAACCCTAGGAAGGATGCCTGCCAGGTACTGTATACTCTATACTGTGTATAAATCATAGGGTAGGGTTGGGGCAGAGTGCTTCATTACAAACTCCACTCTATTTTGAACTAAGAAGAAAGCATTCATAAGCTTCAAATTATTAATACTGGAATCACTAATGTAAATAATTGTAATGCTTTCTGGAGACCATTCCGTAGGATGGAAAAGTAGCAGCTCTGCATCTACCTGAGCTCCCCTATCTACCTGCCTCAGCATCACCACTCACTCTCCATCCCCCACTCCACTTGCAGAGTGATCTATCTCAAATATCAGCCTGATTATGCCATCTTCTGCCTCAATGTCTTAGATGAATTTCCACTGACTTCTGAATAAAATACAAACTCTCTGGAAAAACATACGAAGACCAGCTTCATCCTGCTCCGTTCTCCACCCTGTACCTTTGGTTCCTGCCATTCCGTTTTCACTCTAGCAGAGGTTAAAGCCTGAAGTCTCAGCCCAGCTGGGTAGAATGTTGAAAATATCTTCTTTTTTCTTTTAAAAAGTGTCCTGTGTTTCTCAGGCATGGTTCTCAAGTCTCTTTGAAACAAAATCAATGAGCATCTTTATTAAACACTTCTAAGGCCCTAGCCCCAAGAACTGCTGTTTCATATAGCAACAATTTAAACAGAGGTGCTACCAGCAAGTGGATCTCGTTGCCTTTGGGGGCTGCGGTCATGCCTCTCAAAGTGAATTTGGAGGGTCTACACCCCTGGTAGTCAGTGCCTGCTGGGACCAGATGCTGTGACCACCAGGTCCCCAAGTGCCCACCTCCCCCACACATGATGGGAGGTTTGGGGGGGTGTACAATTCACCCTGTCCCCTCCTGAGCCCTGCAGACCACGACGTGGGCACCTGGCCCCGCGCCTGGGCCCACTCGATCCAGATCATGAAGGTGGAGGAGATCACAGCCAGCAGGTGTCCCCCACCATCAGTCAAGCAATTCCATGACTCCAAGATCAACTTCCGGCTGCCCCACCAGGTCCTGCATTGTCAGCACAAGCCATGCTTCACCACCAAGAGGCCCAACACCTTCTTTCATGTGCAGGCCCTCCCGGTCCCCAGGTCTGCCCAAATAAAACTCTTTGTTTAAACCAAAACAACCAACCAAATGAAACAAAACAAACCAAAAACAAAACCAAAAAAAACTTCTAATAATAGAGTGAATATTTATTGCCAGACATTAGGCTGTATGTTCTACGTTAACTCTTTTAATCATTACAACAACCCTAAGAGGTAGGTGCTGTTTTTAACTTCATCTGATGGATGAGGAAACCGAGGCACAGAGAGGTTAAATAATTGTCCAAGTTCGTAAGTGGCAAAGCCAGGTTTCAAACGCTGGCAGTCAGGCTTCACGAGCCATCCTCTTAACCATGCTCCCTTATAGCCTCTTACTAAAATGCAGATTCACAGGCTCCTTCACAAACTAAGGGTATACTTTTCAAATAAGATTCCCAAGGTGATTCTTCTATACACTTGTTTGAAAGCCATTATGGTAAATGTTGCTCAAATAGAAAATAGTAGAAGGTGAGTGCCCTCTAGTGTATATACACGAGTATTACACGTTTGTTGGTGTTGATGGATCAGATCTTTTATCAGTTCCTTACAAAAGAGCCACATTTCATGATGTACAAATTTTTTTTTTAATTTATTAAATTTTTTTTTGGCTGTGTTGGGTCTTCGTTTCTGTGCGAGGGCTTTCTCTAGTTGCGGCGAGCGGGGGCCACTATTCATTGCAGTGTGCGGGCCTCTCACTGTCGTGGCCTCTCTTGTTGCGGAGCACAAGCTCCAGACGCGCAGGCTCAGTAGTTGTGGCTCACGGGCCTAGTTGCTCCGCAGCACGTGGGATCTTCCCAGACTAGGGCTCGAACCCGTGTCCCCTGCATTGGCAGGCAGATCCTCAACCACTGCGCCACCAGGGAAGCCCCTGTGATATACAAATTTAAAGAACTGTATCAGGGTAAATTATTTCCATGTCAGTGACTTAACTGATTGACACTACATTAAATTTATTTTGTCACAAAATTTATGTAAATATTGCCAGCAACTGTCTCTTATTAGACCTCAGCAGTTCCTGGGAATTCGATTTAATTATTGGAAGCCTCCATACCAGCACGTCTGGTTACTAGGAATAGAGACTCATAGCCTTAGCGCACAGTAACTGATAAATGTGGAACATCAAATCCACGTCGTGGAATGGCAGATTTTACTCATCCTATCTGTGGTGGCTTCACTATATCATTAATTGTCTTCAGTAGGTTCTGCTCAATTTATTCTCTCAGAAGGGGATTATACTTACAGCCTTCTGTTTTTTTTCTTATCCTCTTTCAGTTAGGGTTGGAAGGGAGGAGAATCAATTAACTATTTAGTGTGATATATATAAATCCCCTGTATTACTATGTTAGGCTATAGCTTATTCTCAAACAGGAAACCATCCACGGATTTTTTTTAGGTTAGAGTTAAATGTCTGAAACAAAAAGACCCCAAAATGTAGTGGCTAAAACAAGATTGAAGTTTATTCTCTTCGATATAACTGTCCAGAGGTAGTAGCCCTGACATCTACTCTCAACACAGATTCCATTTTGGGTTCAAAATAACTGCTCCACTTCCTGCTCTTACATCTGTATCCCAGCCAATGGAGAAAAGACCAGGGAAGAACACAGCCCTTCCTTTTAAGGACAAACCCAGAAGTGGCATACAACAGTTTTGCTCACATCCCATAGACCAGAATTTGGCCATAAGCTTCAAGAGAGGGTGGGAATGTAGTCTTCAGTGAGGCAGCTATATGCCCCACTAAAACCTGGAGTACCATAATTAAAGGAAGAAGAGGAGAATGGATTTTCAGTGGAGAAATAGTTGTCTTTGCCACAAACCACTTTCTATATTTGAACATTTTTATGTGATTCTATAAGCAGCCAGTTATTCACAGAAAATAGGCAAGAAAAACAAGTATCAGGTATTTCAAGAATGACAGTTAATGAAATGGTAGAATTTTTACAGAGATGCTGCTGATTCAGCTGAGAACCTGTTTTCTTTGCTTTATTGCCCTTCATGGCAGAGATTTATTAATTATGGACCTAGACAATCAATTCAAAAGTAAATACAGGCAGTCCTTGAATTGCATGACCTCAATATGCACAAATTTCAGTTAGTTACCATGGTTTAGTTAAATATCACCAGCTCCCCAACAACATAGTTCAAATTCAGTTACCACACACACACACACAAACACACACACACACACACACACACACACGGTAGATAGAGATAAAGATGGATATATAAAGTGCAGGCCGCATAGCCCAGGGAGATCAGCTCAGTGCATCGTGACCACCTAGAGGGGTGGGATAGGCAGGGTGGGAGGGAGACGCAAGAGGGAGGAGATATGGGGATATATGTATATGTATAGCTGATTCACTTTGTTATACAGCAGAAACTAACACACCATTGTAAAGCAATTATACTCCAATAAAGATGTTAAAAAAAATAAAGCACAAACTTTGTGCTAGCTCTTCAGTCCACAAATCACTACATAAATAACAGGTGCACATGATATTCACTGACCAATCACATTACTTTTTTTGAAAGACTGTTTGTAGCAACCTAAATGTCCATCGACAGAGGAATGGATAAAGAAGATGTGTTACATATATACAATGGAATATTACTCAGCTGTAAAAAAGAATGAAATAATGCCATCTGCAGCACCATGAATGGACCTAGGGGTTATCATACTAAGTGAATTAAGTCAGACAGAGAAAGACAAATACCAATTATATCACTTATATGTGGAATTTAAAGAAAATGATATAAATGAACTTACTTAAAAATGGAAACAGACTCACAGCCTTTGAAAACAAACTTATGGTTACCAAAGGGGAAAAATGTGGCAGTGGGGAGGATAAATTAGGAGGTTGGAATTAACATATACACACTACATACCGAGAGCAAAGTGGGTAACTATGTTGCTTCTTTGTCGAACAGTAATAAATTCATGTGACATTTTACAAAAATGAAACTGAAAGAGGTAATTGGACAATAGACACGAAAGTGTAGTAAAGCGACAAAAAGTGAAATTCTAATTGAATATAAACAGCATTAGAAAAAGCTGACCATGGAAATGTCATCACCACCACTGAGATAGATATTTAGCCAGAGGAACTGTGTTAGCATTCTCCAGAGAAACAGAACCAATAGGATATGTTTATATATAATAGTGAGAGACTTATGTTAAGGAATTGGCTCCCATGACTATGGAGGTTGTCAAGTCCAAAATCTGCATAGTGAACCAGTACACTGGAGACCGAGGTGAAAGCTGATATTGCAGTTCAAAATCTGACCAAATATCTGGACACGATGGCCCAATCAAGTTGACACATAAAATTAAGCATCACAGGAACTTGGTGAAGGTTTACTTATTGACATAACTGAAGAAAGTGGTTATGACAAGCCAGCTAAAGATGTCCCAGAGGAAGTCATGCTGGTAAACAAATAAACAAACAAAAAACCTTCACATTAAAGGAACTCTTGGAATATTTCACAACACTGAAAGCACACTAAAGGCACAAAGGATAAAATATTGGAAGCTAATCCAAACTTAGAAAGGAGCCTGACAATTCACCAAGGCATAGAAAAAATGCTCGTTCCATATCATAAAGATATACAACAGGGCTTCCCTGGTGGCGCAGTGGTTGAGAGTCCGCCTGCTGATGCAGGGGACACGGGTTCATGCCCTGGTCCGGGAAGATCCCACATGCCGCGGAGCGGCTGGGCCCGCGAGCCATGGCCGCTGAGCCTGCGCGTCCGGAGCCTGCGCGTCCGGAGCCCGTGCTCCGCAACGGGAGAGAGGCCACTACAGCTAGAGGCCCGCGTACCGCAAGAAAAAAAAAAAAAGATATACAACAAAAAAAGGCAAGCACTGTTGAAACTATTCTTGATAAGTGCAAAGCAATAAAACACTTTACTTCTGAATGTTTCTAATGCTTTAAATTGCATTGTACTAAATAACTACTAGTTTTGATATTTTTTCATTTATAACTTACAGTAACTAAATCTTTAATGTTTTGACAAAACATTTTTAAAGATCACAAAACAATCAGTTTTTTCACATTGATCATTCAGATTGATTTTTCTGGCTTCTGTGTGCGTGGTCATTTTTATGATCCCAAAGTACCATGCAGAATGGGGACTGCCTGTGTGGTATTTCATTTAAAGAGGTTACCTGGTGGCTCAAATGGAATCTCTTTCTAGGAGGGTGGGAGAAGGGTATTAACTCCTTTGCATACTCTGAAGTTCCTAATAAGGTGCAGGTATTTAGAAAATATTGGTTTCATTGTTTTAGTGGACAGTGACTCTGGGTCAGATGAAGACAGTGCAGTAATGTTAAGACAGCATTAGAAACAAGGTCTACACTTGGTCTCTGTCTAAACCTAAACTTCAGTTTCCTGATTCATCATGTGAGAGTAATAAGAGTGGTTACATCTGGGCTTCCCTGGTGGCGCCGTAGTTGAGAGTCCGCCTGCCGATGCAGGGGACACAGGTTCGTGCCCCGGTCCGGGAGGATCCCACATGCCGCGGCGGAGCGGCTAGGCCCGTGAGCCATGGCCGCTGAGCCTGCGCGTCCGGAGCCTGTGCTCCGCAACGGGAGAGGCCACAACAGTGAGAGGCCCGTGTACTGCAAAAAAAAAAAAAAAAATTATGGGGTTGTTTTGAACATAGCACATAGCAAATGATAAATAAGTGTCTATAGGAAGAATGAGTGACCAGGATTCAGGTTGACCAAGAATAGTTACCCCACAAACTTCTCATAACCCTTCGGTTACAGTTGAGGCTAGGACATTAAGGCTGCCTGGCAACTGGTTAGAATGAGGGTGAGGGTAGGACCAACTATTTGGAGCGAGAAAGCCTGGTCCCTTGAAGGTACATATATCAGGACCAAAAGTGTTTAATCCTTTCTCCCAATCCTCATTCCCATTCCCCTTGACCTTTGTGCTCTCTGAATGGAGGCTGAATGGTTCAATTTGGGAAAAAGAGCAAAGGAATTAAAACTTGGGTCTGATCACGGGGTCTCCTAGCGGTGCCCGTTCTTGCATTTTTAGTTCTCTCTGTTGCCTCACTCCTCTCAGCAAAAAACAAACAAACAAAAAACAAAACCATGCTCAAGTCTTCCAACCCAGACAAAAGATGGATCTTATAACTGCCCACCCTGAGCTACTATTGTTCTATATATTCTTTTAAATTACCTGCCACCTCATCTGGATCTCTGAAGCTTTTGTCTCAAAGGCATCCAAGTGACTTCATAATTTCTAGTATCTGGTACTCAGCACTTAAGTTCTCTGATCAGAAAGTACAGCTTTCTGTCCACTGGCCACACTCTCCTCCTTGATGCCCCCCACCCCATGCCTCTGGGACATAGCACCAAAGGTCCCAAGACTTCTTGTTTCTTTTGTCATTAAATGTGTCTTGTGCTCTGTCTTCGGACTTTGAACCCTTTATCCTTGTGTTCTAAAAGTTCTTCTGTGAACTTTTCATCATTCCAGCTGTGGGTATCTCACAAATCTACCCTTTCAGTCCTTACCCCTTTCTGGGCCCACATTTTGATTTACACAGCCCACCAGCATCTTAAATTCAATGTGTCTGCAATAAGAGAGAGTATTTTAAATGTGCTTCCCCTCCCTCTGCATTCATTCAACACCATCACTTCCAGAAGCAAGTTCTGATCCTAGCTAAACAGTTAGACATCGGAGAAAATGTCACTCTAGTTAGATACAGAGAACAAAGGAAACCAATTCTCGACTCCTAAGCTTAGTAAGTTGTTGATATGGGTTTAAGTTAAAAGGTTTTAAATGTGTATTTTCCAGGAGAGTATTCTAGTCCACCAAATGAGATGAATTCTCCATGACATGAATGGGAGCAGCTTTGCATCTCTTCTGCAAATACCATTGGTTGCTAGTGTCACGAAATCATCATGGAGGCAGGTACCCAGGAGCAATGTTAAATGTCATTCTTATTTCTGTCTGCTGAGGATTACTCAACAGCAGCCCAATGCCCATTGTTCCTTGACTGCCTAACAGAAGGGACACCTGCATATATCCCAACACTATGTCCCTAACATTTTCCCAAATGATTCCCCACACACACCTTTCAGTTGACCCATGATATTCTTAAGCCTCCTAGAATGGATGTTGAGAGCATTGTATAGTGAAGGGGTAGGTGGCCAGGAAGCTGCTGTGTCCAGGCAAATGGACTTCTGGAGAGCTTTGGCTAAATTGGTGGAAACAACTCTTTTAACAACTGTCTGGATCAAAGTGATTACCTCCTGTCCCCCCATACTTGCTAGTTCTTCTTTCTGAATTTCATATTTTTGTTAATCTTAGATCCACAAGCTCAATACTGGGATAATCTTCAAAAATTTCTCTCTAAATCGGGCATTTATGCTATTGTTTGCTTACCATATTTCCCTTTTTCTAGAAATGACATCCCACACTCACCACTCATTCTCTCCAACACTAATTACAGGGGGAGGTCCCCTGTGTTCTAACATGATCCTATCTCCTACCCCAGCCGTTGTGGATCTGTTCCAGGGTGGGCATCTGAACGAACAAGGAAGAATTAGAGTATTAGAAGGACTTAAGCTGCAAGTAAAAGAAAACCTGACAACCAGTACCTTAATTTATTTTTTCTCATATAATAACAGCTCCAAAGGTAGGCAGCCCAGGGCTAGTGCATCTGCTCAAGGATGTAACCAGGACCCAGGCTCCTTCAATCTTACTGCTGTGCAAACTTTTTCATGGGACTTTCTTAATCTTGGTCGCAAAATGGTGCTGTAACTCCAGATATCACATACATATTACTATAGGAAAGAATTACAGAGGGGCTAAAGGCAGAACATAAAAGACATAAGGGGCAGGCACCATGGCTTTCTCTATTTAATAAAATTTTTCTGGAATATTTGGGTGGTATCTACACCTCTATGAAAAACTAATTTTAAAATTACTTTAGTTACATAAATCACAGCAAGATCTTTTTTTGACCCACTCCTAGAGTAATGAAAATAAAAACAAAAATAAACAAATGGAACCAAATTAAACTTAAAAGCTTTTGCACAGCAAAGGAAACCATAAACAAGATGAAAAGACAACCCTCAGAATGGGAGAAAATATTTGCAATTGAAGCAACTGACAAGAGATTAATCTCCAAAATATACAAACAGCTCATGCAGCTCAACATCAAAAGAAAACAAAGACAAAGTCAGAAAGAGAAAAACAAATATCGTATATTAACGCATGTATGTGGAACCTAGAAAAATGGTACAGATGAACTAGTTTGCAGGGCAGAAGTTGAGACACAGATGTAGAGAACAAACGTATGGACACCAAGGGGGAAAACTGCGGTGGTGTGGGGATGGTGGTGTGCTGAATTGGGCGATTGGGATTGAAATGTATACACTGATGTGTATAAAATTGATGACTAATAAGAACCTGCAGTATAAAAAAACAAACAAACAAAACAACTAATACTAAACTTTCTTTGAGTTATTTGTATGGAAATATGTTAATATAAATGTTTCAGACATTACATGAAATTTCTAAAAATCTTATATGTTCTGGTATAATGTTATAAGTCATAATTCTAGTTATTACTTTAAAATGTATATCTCAGAAATAACTAAATTTCCTTGTCAATTGCATTATTATGAACTTTCATCAAATCTTTAACCGTAGTCATTTTTAAGTCTTTTGTCATTTACAGACAGTTCTGGGTGTACTCTGATGCTTTCACAAAAATGTTCTATAAAAAGGTTTCACCTTCAAGGAATTCATGGAAAAGACTCTGACAAGTACAGGTTTCTGGTAACCGACTATGCTGCTGAACTGAATGAATAAGCATTTTCAGAACTCTGATGGAAAACTGATGAATTCATAAAAGTGCTAACAAAAGATCAAGATAAAAAAAATTAATTATATGGGACTCAGTGAACTGATGAGGATGATTATAATTTTTGTGACTTTCTGTTTGAATAAAACAAACAAACAAACAACCTAACCAAAAAATGGGCAGAACACCTAATAGACATTTCTCCAAAGAAGACACACAGATGGCCAACAAACACATGAAAAGATGCTCAACATCACTAATTATTAGAGAAAAGCAAATCAAAGCTACAATGAGGTATCACCTCACACTGGTCAGAATGGCCATCATCAAAAAAATCTACAAACAATAAATGCTGGAGAGGGTGTGAAGAAAAGAGAACCCTCTTACACTGTTGGTGGGAATGTAAATTGATACTGCCACTATGGAGAACAGTATGCAAGGTCCTTAAAAAACTAAAAATAGAACTACCATATGACCCAGCAATCCCACTCCTGGGCATATATCCGGAGAAAACCATAATTCCAAAAGACACATGCACCCCAATGTTCATTGCAGCACTATTTACAATAGCCAGGACATGGAAGCAACTTCAGTGTCCATCAACAGAGGAATGGATAAAGAAGATGTGGTACATATATACAATGGAATATTACTCAGCCATAAGAAGGAACAAAATTGTGCCATTTGCAGAGACGTGGATGGACCTAGAGACTGTCATACAGGGTGAAATAAGTCAGAAAGAGAAAAATAAATATCATATATTAATACATATATGTAGAATCTAGAAAAATGGTACAGATGAACCTACTTGCAAAGCAGAAATAGAGACACAGACGTAGATAACCAATGTATGGACACCAAGGGGGGACGGGGCGTGGGGTGGGATGAACTGGGAGATTGGGATTGACATATATACACTACTATGTTTAAAATAGATAACTAGGGACTTCCCTGGTGGCACAGTGGTTAAGAATCCGCTTGCCAGTGCAGGGGACACGGTTTCGAGCCCTGGTCCTGGAAGATCCCACATGCCGTGGAACGGCTAAGCCCATGCGCCACAACCACTGAGCTCACACACCACAACTACTGAAGCCCGCGCACCTAGAGCCTGTGCTCCGCAACAAGAGAAGCCACGGCAAGGGGAAGCCCGCGCACCACAATGAAGAGTAGCCCCCGCTCGCCACAACTAGAGAATTCCTGTGTGCAGCAACGAAGACCCAGCACAGCCAAAAATAATATAAATAAATAAATTTATATTAAAAAAAATAGATAACTAACAAGAACCTAATGTATAGCACAGGGAACTCTACTCAGTGTTCTGTGGTGACTTAAATGGGAAGGAAATCCAAAAAGGAGGGGATTATATATATATATATATATATATATATATATATATAGTTATATATGTGTATAACTGATTCACTTTGCTGTAGAGCAGAAACTAACACAACACTGTAAAGCAACTATGCTCCTATAAAAAAAATTACTTCAGTTAAAGAAAAAACAAATTAGCAACACCAAATTGAATTAGATATTTAGCCTACATTAGCTTTAAAAAACAATTATTTTAATGATTTGTGTAAATATTTGCGTCCAAAATCCTAAAAGTTTAAAATTCTAGGACAAAAATTGAGTAAAAATCTCAAAAATTCCACTTCTTTGCTAATCTCACTACTATCACCCCATGACCACCCTCATTAGAATTTCGGATAAATTGGCAGAAGTTTGCCAAGGCAAACATATCTGTTTGGCAGCACAGCTCATAATTATCCTGAGTTTCTGTATCTAGCAGAAAATAACAGAGCTGAGTCACTTGAATAATATTGGGTTGGTCAAAAAGTTCGTTCAGGTTTTTCGTACCATCTTATGAAAAACCCGAACGAACCTTTTGGCCAACCCAATACATTTCTTAAGTTTGGCTCTCAAAATTTGGGAATTGGTGAAAGCAGTACAATTTAGTTAAGGTACTGGGCATTATGACTGTGTGTGTGTTTTTAGAAGGCAGAAAATCTGCCAGAGGGATGTCAGAGTCTTTTCTAATTCTCTCCAGAAAAAGGCAGACTCATATACCATCAGCAGGCCTAAAGTCAGTTATGTTCAACAGGGCTTTGGGGCAGAGAGGAGGGGTTTACCCTCCTCTTATCCAGTTCATAAGGATTCTGGGAAGCATGTGGAGTTTAAAAAATGATACTAATATACCTATACTTCATGAGTTTGTATAAGTCTAGTCAGAATCATTTTGGCTGGTAGGGTCACACAGAACACACAGCAGTGCAGGAAACTGGGTTCAAAAAGGATGAGAATATCTACCTTACACCTTATGTCTTACAACTTACTCTAAACGTATGATTTGTCCCTGTCAGCTTTCTGATGCTTGAAATTGCTTGACAAGGGGATGCCTTTTACTCCACCCCAACAAATAACACTTACATACAAGTATCCTCCTTGGAGACAATTTGAACGCCTAGGAAGTGTGGTTTAAACTCACACTAATCAGGCTGTTAAGGTCTTTCTTAAGTGTACCATAACAAGGTGAAGGTAGGGAAGGCGCTGGAAACCAGAGGAGGAAATGAGAGAGGCCCTGCACATAGAAAGGCTAAGGGTGGGGAGGGGTGGAAACCTGGAAACTAGCACACAATTGGGCTCAAGTCCAGCCTATCTGACCAGGCAAATGTTCAAAACAGCCTGTGCCTGCTTATCTTTTACTAACTTTATGGGTATTCTCAGAATTAGAGCAATAATGAAGGGGGTTCTTAAAGGAAAATGGGCGAGAGAGGTTCCTTTTCATTAATGAGGTTCACTTATCACCACCAGGCTCAGTCAAAACCCATCACAGGGCTTCCCTGGTGGCGCAGTGGTTGAGAGTCCGCCTGCCGATGCAGGGGACACGGGTTCGTGCCCCAGTCCGGGAAGATCCCACATGCTGTGGAGCGGCTAGGCCTGCGAGCCATGGTCGCTGGGCCTACGCGTCCGGAGCCTGTGCTCCACAACGGGAGAGGCCACAACAGTGAGGCCCGCGTACCGCAAAAAAACAAAAACAAACAAAAAAACCCCATCACAGGCATCTAGAAAAGGCAAACAAAGCCTTCCCTGAGTGATAGTTCTTTTTCTGTTGTTTAAAAAATTAAGGTATAATTGACATATAATATTAAATTAGTTTTAGGTGTACAACGTAATGATTTTATATATGTATCTATTGCAAAATGATCACTGCAATTAACTAGTTAACATCCATCACCACACATAGTTACAAATTTTTTTTCTTGTGATAAGAATTTTTAAGATCTACTCTTTTAGCAACTTTCAAATATACAGTATAGTATTGTTAACTATAGTCATCATGCTGTATCTTATATCCACAGGACTTATTTATTTTATAACTGAAAGTTTGTACCTTTTAACCCCCTTCATCAGTTTTGCCCCCTCTCCCTCTCCCCTCACATCTCACTGTCTCACAACTCTCTTTCTTCTTGATTCCTTTGGAGCGTCTGGCAGTGTCTCCTGCTCAGTCTGCCCTCTGTTCATTCATTCTATAAACATTCAGAGCCAGCCACACGCTAGGCATTGTGGTAGGTGCTGGGGACACAAAGACCCTGCTCTCACGAAGCTCACAGTCTGGTGGGGTAGACGGATGTGTTGTCTGTAGGACAAGTGTTAGGTAGGGGTGAGCACAGGAGCCTAGAGGAGGAGAAGATGCTATCCAAGTCAGCCTGGGAGGGTCAGGGATGGCATCAGTGGGAGGTGAAGCCAGATCCCAGTTCTGAAAGGCACAAAAGAGTTGCCCAGGTAGAGAGAGGTGAGGCAGGAATGGGATTAGGAGTGACAAAGTGATTGTGGGCAGGTGCATAGGCCCAGGACCCAGGATGCCGCAAGGATATCCGATAGGGCTGAGGCCCCAAACTGCCCTGTGGATCTTTCTTCTCTGAACACAGACACCGTCTGTCCTTCACCTCCTCCCTTACACCTTGAGGTGTTCTTTTCAATGGTCTAGACCAGTCAAGGAGGGTTAATACCCAGCTAATGTTTCTTAATCCCTCCCCCACAGAGCTCCCAGACCCTCCCTCACACTGTTGAGGGCTAAACCTCCTTAAGGTTCTTCAGCTCTGGTTTCTCCCCTGCCAAAAGACCTGCCAGGCTTCCAGGCTGGGTTTGGGCCCCTCTTGGTGCTCACTCAGTCCCCATGTTCCCTGCAGTGGGCTGCATTATACACTGATAGTTCTTATCTTTTCTTTCCTTTGCCAACTCAGCCTCCCGGCAAGTTACACTACAGCTAAAAGCTTCCCCCAACGTAGTTCATTCACTTCTTAATCCAGGCCTTTAACATTAGAGAATCTGCTAGAGAGTCAAGCATGCCCACCAACAATATGCTCTGTGTAAGAGCTGCTGGATGCTGTTGTGGTTGATAAAATATACTGCCTTGAAAAACTGGTTTGACCCGCAGCCATGGAATTTCCATCACTGCATCTAGCCACCAAGAAAAAACGTAGAAACCACCACCAGTGGCTTACGTAATTATCTACTACTAGAAATTAAAATCATCCTGGAGACTTAAGGGACGAATTAGCCCATGACAGTCCTTCTTACACTCTTATGTCCAGACAACATGGAACTGTGGCATGGTTACAGGAACAAAAAAAATCTACCAAACCTATGTTAGCTTCTTTCCTCATTTCTCTTAACGTGTGTGTGTGTGTGTGTGTGTGTCCGTGCATGTGCGCGCTGTGGGTGAGAAGAGGAAGGAGTGTGAATGTCTGTCCTGTCTAGCTTACCGGAGTTGCTGCAAGTACTAAACGTGAGAAATACTTGGCAGCACTCTACAACTGTAGGATCCGTATGTTTAAATCTCTTCTTCCTTGAGCAGCCAGACACACCAGTTCCTAAGTTTTATGCCGGTTTAGTAATAAAACACTTTGCTTTTCCTAGTTCCAAAATAATTAGGTGGGCACTGTAATCGTTTTTCTTTTTTTTTTTTGCGGTACACGGGCCTCTTACTATTGTAGCCTCTCCCGTTGCGGAGCACAGGCTCCGGAAGCGCAGGCTCAGCGGCCATGGCTCACGGGCCCAGCCGCTCTGCAGCATGCGGGAATCTTCCCGGACCGGGGCACGAACCCGTGTCCCCTACATCGGCAGGCAGACTCTCAACCACTGCGCCACCAGGGAAGCCCAAGTGGGCACTGTAAAAGCAAGGCCTGGGAAGATTTTTATGATACAACTGTGATATGGAGTTGATCCCAGAAAGTCTTTTCCTAGGATTTTCTTAGGAGTCCTTTAACTAGCTTTTCCGACTCCTTTTAAAAACTAGCCCATAGGTAAGGAGTTTCCCAGGCTCCGCCCCCACCAATCCTACAAGCTCTAGAAGCTCTAGAGGACCAGAACCGGGGACGAAGGGGCCATCTATACATACAGGAGGCAGGGTTTGCAAGGCTGTTTAGAAATGTAAGTTGGGCAGGGGTCTCTGGCCACATTTCTCCCCGGTTAGCCCTCAGCGCGTCCAGCCCTACTTTGTCTTCTCCCTGTGATTGGGTGAACCGCAGACCAGAGGTTGTACGTGACAAGACGGCCTCTTTTATCTCCGCCTTCGCTTCCACTGCCCTCTCCTACCCAGCACCCCAGTTCTCTACCCGTGGGCCCCGCCCTTCTGGGGACGGTGGATTCTTTTATCTCCCGGGCGCGCCCCTGCAGGCGACGATAGGAGCCGGGACTACAGCTCCCGGCATCCTACGCCGGGGAGTCGACCCGGTAGTAGCTCTTTTCTGGCGAAGTTTCACTGTGCCTGCGCCGCTCGCTGCTCGCCGCTCGGAACTCCAGGGGGCTCAGGGGCCTGTCTGCGGGAGGTGGGCACTGCCCAGGGTGACAGTGCGGGAGTATGGCCATGCACCTGGGCAAGCTGAGCGCGGGCCCCTGCTGGCTCGCGGCGCGGGGCGGCTGCGGGGAGCTGCGCTCTTGGTCCCTGCGCTGCGCGGCCGGACGCTTCTGCCGCCCCCCTGGCACCGCTTGCCCCGAGCAGAACCGCGGGCTGCGGTACGGCCCTACTGCGGGAGGCGGCCCCCGGCTAAGGACCGGGCTGGCCGCGGGGCTGGCCGCGGGGCTGGCGGGGCTGGCCGGGCTGGCCGCCGCCGCCTTCGGGCACGTGGAGCGGGCGGAGATGGCGAGCAAGAGCTCGGGGGCGCCGAGCCCCTCGCCGGGGAGGCCGGAGGAGGAGGACGACGAGCTGGCCCGCCGCTGCAGCTGCTTCATGGCCTCGCCTGTGACCGACCTGCACGAGCTGCGGAGGAGGCCGGGCGACATGAAGACCAAGATGGAGCTGCTGATCCTGGAGACCCAGGCCCAGGTGTGCCAGGCGCTGGCACAGGTGGACGGGGGCGCCCGCTTCTCTGTGGACCGGTGGGAGAGGAAGGAAGGTGAGGAGGTCGGCCCCTAGCGGGAGGTGGAGATGGGGAAGAGAGGTCGGGCTTTAGTTTGCAGGCAGAAAATGACTCAGAATAGGGGATGGGAGTAAGGAAAGGGGTACCTACACAGCGGCTGCTAGGTTAAAAGGGACACCTTTAAAACGATTGACACTGACAGGGTCATCAGCCCTCAGCTTGCAGGTGTGGACCCAGATCTGCTGTCACTCTAGTACTGGACATTTAAAAAATCTTTGCAATTTTATATGGCATTTTTCATACAAGTCTTAAGGTCAGTTTTAGCCAACATGCTTGGATGTCCAAGGTTGTAACTGAGCATAGATTTTCTCCACATTTCCTCTGCTTCTCTGGGTGCGTTTACCCTTTCTTTTCCTTTGGAGATGGAAAAAGAAAGTCATCTCCTCTTTACTAAGGGTCAACCAGTCTCCTCCAGCTGAGGGAGTTACTGTGTCATTGTGTCTTTTCCCCAGGTTGCGCAAGAAATATTTGACCTGGCTTGTCAGTAGTTCTGCCAAATGCACCCATCAGATTTCGTGCCAGGAAAATCTTTATTTCCACTGGTAAAATACTTAAGTATTATAACCTAGTACTTATAGTGTCCTACATTCATGACCATGTTATTGCCTATACAGTGAAACCTTACATCTAGGTCATAAACTTAAAGGATTTCTGATTCTTCTTACCTGGGACTACTGCAGCAACTTCTCATCAGCTGATTTGGGGCTGTGATACTGCCACATTTATTTTAAATGAAGTTAAATCTGGTTTTCATAGTGTTTTCCATCTTATAATTTTTTTTAATTAATTTATTTTTGGCTGTGTTGGGTCTTGGTTGCTGCGCGCAGGTTTTCTCTGGTTGTGGTGAGCGGGAGCTACTCTTTGTTGCGGCATGTGGGCTTCTCATTGGGGTGGCTTGTTGCGGAGCACAGGCTCTAGGTGCGTGGGCTTCGGTAGTTGTGGCACGTGGGCTCAGTAGTTGTGGCTCACAGGCTCTAGAACGCAGCCTCAGTAGTTGTGGTGCATGGGCTTAGTTGTTAGTTGCTCCGCAGCATGTGGGATCTTCCAGGACCAGGGCTCGAACCCGTGTCCCCTGCATTGGCAGGCAGATTCTTAACCACTGCCACCAGGGAAGTCCTCCATCTTCTAATTTTTTAAGTGAAGACTGTTGAATCAGGATACAACCTGGACTAGCTGTGTGACCTTCAGTAGTTACTTTTTGTGCCTCTGTTTCCTCATCTATGAAATGAAATTATAAATAACATATGAATGTATTATAAGGATAAAATAAGGTGTATATATATGAAGTGCTGCAAATATTGTTTGATGCTTAGAAAGCACTGAGACAAATTGTTTGGGCCGCTTACTAGTTGTGTGTTTTTGGAGAAAGTATTTTGCCTTTCTGGGCCTCAGTTTTCTCATTTGAAATATACAAGGGTCGTACTGGATCATCTCATGTCCCATCCAGCTCTAAAACTTTTTAGAAATAAAACAAGCCAAACATGAAGCTTCATGAAACAATTAACTCTTGTGGTACCTCTAGTGTCTTCAAAAAACAAACCAGCTACTAGTAGTAAAGCTCATATACCTAAATGTTAATGTGTCTCACTCAGTTCAAGCTTCCGAATTCCTTAAGCATTTCAGTATCTGTTTTTTAATTACCTGTAAACAAAATTAAAAGGCAAACAGCACACTGAGAAAAAACAATTGAAACAATGTGGAGCTCTTAAATTTGGCAATACTGGAACACTCTTTGAATGTACTTACTCCTGTTTTTAATCTTAGCTTTCTCTCATGTATCACAACCAACAGCTGCCATTCTGAACAGTCTTATTTGAAGGGAAACTATTCCAGTGATTCATTTTAGAAGATGACATAAGGATGTAGGAGAGTATTCGGTTGGGTGGTGTGGGGAGATAAAATATTCACCCATGATCAGTAGCAAATGTCATAAAGCTAAGCTGGTTATCTAATTTTATTGTACTTAAAAATTATAAATATGCTGATATTATGGAAGATTTGGAAAATAGAGGAGGAAAATAACTCCTAATCCCACCACCTTCGTGCAGCAGTTGTTTTTAACTTCCCATATACCCTTAACATTCTCTCCTCATTTTACATTTCCATAAACAGGAGGTGGTGGCATCAGCTGTGTACTTCAAGATGGGCATGTTTTTGAAAAGGCCGGGGTGAGCATTTCTGTCGTTCATGGAAATCTTTCTGAGGAAGCAGCAAAACAGATGAGAAGCAGAGGAAAAAAGCTAAAGACGAAAGATGGTAAATCAGACAATCTCCTTTAATAGTCCCTGTAAACCTTTTCTCCTGGCAAGTTTTATTTATAAAGTACATATTGCTTCTGTAAAATTCCATCTGGGTGCCTATGCCAGCTGAGCATGTTCACAATTACTTTTTTTTTTTAACATCTTTATTGGAGTATCATTGCTTTACAATGGTGTGTTCATTTCTACTTTATAACAAAGTGAACCAGCTATACATATACATATATCCCCATATCTCCTCCCTCTTGCGTCTCCCTCCCACTCTCCCTATCCCACTCCTCTAGGCTGTCACAAAGCACCGAGCTGATCTCCCTGGGCTATGCGGCTGCTCCCCACTAGCTATCGATTTTACATTTGGTAGTGTATATATGTCCATAGTTATGAAGAACCTAGGGGCAGGACAGGAATAAAGACGCAGACATAGAGAACGGACTTGAAGACACAGTGACTTTTTGTTTTTTGTGGTGCGCGGGCCTCTCACTGTTGTGGCCTCTCCCGTTGCGGAGCACAGGCTCCGGACGCGCAGGCTCAGCGGCCATGGCTCACGGACCCAGCCGCTCCACGGCATGTGGGATCTTGCCGGACCGGGGCACGAACCTGTGTCCCCTGCATCGGCAGGCGGACTCTCAACCACTGCACCACCAGGGAAGCCTGACACAGTTACTTTTTAAAAATTATATTTTAAGAGACAAATTGAAAATCAACCTTTGAAAATTGATTCAGAAACCATGTTGGAGTTAATTTGTATCAAGCCAGGTGATCGAGTGCAGCTCACTGCATGTTTTACTTTCCAGGTAAATTGCCGTTTTCTGCTATGGGCGTGAGCTCTGTTATCCACCCCAAGAATCCTCATGCTCCCACTATCCATTTCAACTACAGATACTTTGAAGTAGAAGAAGCCGACGGTAAGGGCTCTGGAGGTGTGGAAAGTATTATTGTGCAAAATGTGTATTTTAAAACACATTAGGGGGCATAACATCTAAAATCAAGAAAAAATAAATACCATCTTAACTAGGTTTTTTGGGAAACGTGAAAGCTTATTCCTTGGCAGGTGTAATGGATTATTTATTAGGTGTGAAAAGTGAAAGTGGTATTGGCTGGTCTCTGGCATCCCCATTTTCCTCCAACACACAAGGAATGATTTAATGAACCCGAACTTAAAGTGCACACAGGGTTCTTTGCAAATATAAATTTATTACATCCAAAGGAAAACCTCACGTGCAGTGTTTAGTTGCCATTGAGAACTTGCTTTTGGAAATTATTTTCCACATGTGTAGCTTTGCCACTCACTAGTGCATTGTCAGTGGGTTTAAGATGGGGTGCAGTTGATCATGCTTCATTATGTAAATATAGTTCCAGTCTATGTTTGCCATTAGCTAGGCCAGCTGTTACCCTGTCAGAGCACCTGTGCAGTGCACGCCACGCCTTTTGGTGTCTCTGCAGGTGATGGCATTTAAAGCAACGTATTTAACTTTTCCTTTTGAGTAGTGTGCTGCATCTCAAAGTCCACATCAGAATCACATGTCTCGGTTTGGTAGGTAACAAGCAGTGGTGGTTTGGTGGTGGATGTGACCTTACCCCAACATACTTGAACCAAGAGGATGCAGTGCATTTTCACAGGACTCTAAAGAAGGCTTGTGACCAGCATGGTCCAGATCTCTACCCCAAATTTAAAAAATGGTAGGTAAAGTTATTGAACTTTTCATGACCGCTAAGTATTTTCCATTCCTTTTGTAGATCCTGAAGGCACTACTGTGTCACTAAGTATCTTTTTCAGCTTATGAAGGTTGAACTGTTTCCTTCCTCCCTCCCTTCCTTCCTTTCACCAGAAGTGAGATACGAGTTTTAAGTGGTTTTAATACATTATTTTCTTAGGAATATTTGAATGTCTGTGATAAAAATTGGGCAGCAATATCATTTTTGATACCAGATGTTTTAGGATATAAACTTGAAGGTGATATATGCCTGAGAATCAGAGGCTTTTTAATCCTAAAGTGGGATATTAAATTCTCATCCCACACGAGGATTATCTCGTTGCCATGGAAATGTGTTAGGGCATGGAAAGGGTTGGAGAACTATTAGGAGAGGTGCAAATGTACCGGAGATTTTGGACAAGGAGAAAGTGGGATTGGAAACTTTGTGAAAGGAACTCTAATGGTAAAGAAAAAAGGTGTGAGGAGACCCAGGATATTTGGTAGATGTGGAATGGAGTCTGTGCATAAGTTGTTTGGAATAATAATGTACTCAACACTGCTTAGAGCTAATTGCCATTCTAGAAAAAGGAGGAACAGAAAGGGTTTTTGGGTTTTTTTTTTTTTTGCTTTGCTTTTAGTGCTAATATTTGTGGAATATTGATGTTATTTATCTAAGAATATGGAGTTCAGCTTTAAAATCCTCAGAAATTATAAAACATTTAAATAACCTCTCTTTGATTTGACATTACCACGAAACACTGGACAGTTATGGACACACAGATGTAGGATGAAGGGTTGTTTTTCTCTTACAAATCAGCTTCCTTTCAGGAGGAGGATTGGTGGGGTAGATATTCTCTCTCTCTTTTTGTTTTTTGGTTTCCTTTTATCGCTATTACTGAAGAACTTTATCTGAGTAGTATTAATAAAATATCTAGGATGCGGGCTAGCCAAAAATTTTAGTATACATATTTAGTAAATCTCTTCATTTCATAATATCATGAAAAGAGATTTGGAAATAACATGATTTAGTTAAAGCTGGCTTTACAGCCTTGCTCAGGATATACTTTAATTCTGTTAATAAAATGTACCTGTGAAGAAAAGCCAGGAAGTCACAGTCAAGGTGAATTATACCAGCACATCAGTTCTAGGGATTTGCATCTGCTGCCTTTTTTTTTTTTTAAACTTTAAGCTATTAAGGCTATTTTTAAGATAACCTTTTCAATAGTTTTTAGTTTTTGTTTGTACAGGTCTTCTATTTAGGAACCCTCATTATACAGAGATAATGAAAACTATTTCCAGGATGTAAACTATACTGCAAATTTAGCAATTAGGAAAGACTTAGGAAATCTGCTCTAGTAGGCACAGGTGGGGAAAGACTCAAAAACAAATTGATAGTTTCATGTGCTGGTTCACAAGGGCAACCTTTAATGTTCTGAAGACTCTTATTCTCTGAACATTTCCTTCCACCAACCCTCCCCCGAGTTATGCATGCTATAGAGTCATCACATTTTATTGCCGAAAGAGACCTTAGAGATAATTTACTCTGCCTTCCTTTGGTGAATAAGAACTGATTCAGACAGCTTAGGGGTTAGCACTCCATCAAGGACCTGGTTTGTGTCATTGTTGGTAGAGGATTCCTGCCTGCTGTAAAAGTAGCAGTGCTTCTGAGGGCAGCAGCACCACTTGTTTTAAGAAATACAGTGCTTAAAAAAAAAGAAGGAAATACAGTATTAATAGTGGACTCTGTTTCTTTTCAGTAAAGGTCTTAAGAGTGCCACATCTTCAGATAGACATGTATTAGCTTGCCTGTTGCTTTGTAGGTAAAAGTGTAAGCATTTTCTTCGTTGTTGATAACTGCAGGAGATCTGTCTAAAACTCTAGTTTCATTTTCAGACATGGACAAAAAGTGAGGGCGCTGTGCTGGCATTAGTCAGGGATGGTGCTCTAAGCTGAAATGCTCACACTGATTTTCATGTCTGTCTGTTTTTTCCTCTTTGGTCCCTGATTTGGCCTTGCTGTATTTTCCAGGTGTGACGATTACTTTTTTATAGCCCATCGTGGGGAGCGGAGGGGCATCGGGGGTATCTTTTTTGATGACCTTGACTCTCCATCCAAGGAGGAGGTCTTTTGCTTTGTGCAGAGCTGTGCCCAGGCTGTCATTCCTTCTTATATCCCCCTTGTGAAAAAGCACTGTGATGACTCCTTCACCCCCCGGGAGAAGTTGTGGCAGCAGCTCCGGAGAGGACGGTGAGTGAGTGACCGGAGAATGAACCGTCTCATTGCGTAACTCTGGGGTGGGTAGGAGGTCGGGAAGTGGGGCAGCCGTAATCAGAGTGGATGATATGTTGTCTTGGGCAGATACTTTGTCAGAGTTTTTTTTGTTTGTTTTTTTTTTTTTGGTGGTACACGGGCCTCTCACTGTTGTGGCCTCTCCCGCCGCGGAGCACAGGCCCCGGGCGCGCAGGCTCAGCGGCCATGGCCCACGGGCCCAGCCGCTCCGTGGCACGTGGGATCCTCCCAGACCGGGGCGCGAACCCGTGTCCCCTGCATCGGCAGGCGGACTCTCAACCACTGCGCCACCAGGGAAGCCCTGTCAGAGTTTTGTTAATACTCACCCTAATTTCTTTTCATAACTAGATAAATATCAAGTGAATTAAGAAACATTGTATAAAATAGTATTATAAAAAGAGCAAAGTTTGTTTAACTTGTGTATACATTAGAGAACCATATTAGGCCTATAGTAAGAACTTGTTGAATTTATTTCTGCTGATTTCTTATAGTTTCTTCTAGCAAGACCTTCCAGCCTTACGCCAAGATAGGGGAATCATGTAATGTTTTTGCTGCTTTGTAAATTTGGAATCACACATTTTTTTCATTTATCTTTAGGTTTTCATGGAAGGTGTTATGATGAAAATAATCACTTCAGAAATTATTTACACTTAATGATAGTATTTATTAATTATGGAGATGTTAATATGTGCTGGCTAATATGTTAGGCAGTTTGCATCTAAATTTCTTCACAAAGCTGTGAGATTGGTGTAATTATCATCATTTTACAGATGACAAAACTTAACAAAGTAAGTCCCTTGCCCAAGTTTACACAGCTAGTAAATAAAAGATCCCAGGTGTGGAACCAGGTCATCGTGCCTTCAAAACTTGCAGACTTTCTTAGATGTGAATGAAGTTAAGTAGGTCTTATTTCTGACTGCGATGCTCACCTTAGCCACCCTGCGTTGTGCACGCAGCTTGGTGAGCTCAGTTGGGTGACCAGCGTGAGGTCATCTTCAGCGGGGGTGTGATTGTGAATCAGCTCCAAATTATCCAGTCTTCCCTCTCACAGCGGTTTCTCATTACCATCTTAATTGCACGTGTACTACTGGTCCATGGCTATAAAATGGATTTTCTCATTTATGTTAATTTTGTCTCAGGCATATGAAACTTTGGGTACTTAAGGAGGTAAAGCTAAAAGGTCAACTTAGATAATGTTCAAAGTCTCAAGGTAAATGTTTGTTGTTTATTCTTTCTTAGGACTACCTCTGCTTGCTTGCTCCCTGTTTATAAACTTGGGAAAATGAGAATTGATTACGTGTTCTTGTTAGACAGTTCTTTAACAGTGCTTCTGTTTCGGGACGTTATGCATCTGTTTTGGGACTTTTTTTTTTTTTTTTTTTTGGTCCTATGATTTCCCAGATACACCTTTACTACTCCTTCCCTTCACTTGAGTTGATTAGGTGCCTCCTATGGCTAGGGACCATGCTGGGAAAAGCTCACAGTGTAGTGGGGAAGACCATCCTAAGAGGATGATTTAAAACTCTGTGGAAACAACAACAACAAACTCCAATAAAAAACAAACAAGAAACTAAAAAAAGAAAAACTCTGTGGAAAGTGCAATGTTCTAGTTTTGCGTAAGATTTCTTACGCAAAGCTGGCAGGTTTCATGAATACTAATGAGGTGTGAAGCCTTGAAAACTTCTTGGACATAGGAATGATGTTTTATTTTGTTTGTTTTGTTTTTTATTATTAATTGACAACATATTTTGAAAGTTCCATTTGTGTGTATCATTTCATGTCCGTGTTTTTTGAATTAGGCAGAAGTGTGGGGTATTAGGTTGATTTTCTGTGGTGTGGTGGGTGACTGTACTTTCAAAGAGAGGCTCCTTCTACCACCCATATCTCTGGGCCTTAAAATGGCAGAAATCTCTGGGGCTTAAGATAACCCCAGCTCTTTGCTGCGGTTATGAGCCCTGTCTTCACTTTCTTACACGGCATTCATAACCCATTATCTGTATTACTCTTCCCCACTTCCTCGCATCCCCTTCTGTATGACTTTCCCCTGCAGTGGTTAGGCTGCTTCTCTTTTGACTTTGCAGCCTCTTACTTGGCTATCTCATTGAGTCTCTTGTCCTCAGTTACTACTATTCTCTCCCCAGACCTTGAACCTCCAGTCTTAGTCTCCTTTTTTGTTTTGCTGTATTTTGGGAAAGGGAGACAGGATACAGTGTAGGTATCAGTTAAATTGAAGGGAGTGGTTAAGGTTCATAGTTTGTAGGTACCTCGGAGAGGATAAATGTATGGAAAGGATCAGAAAGATCAGATCTAAGCAAAACCTGGTGAGAGTCAGGCTGATATACAGAAAGGAGCATTGTTCGCTCAGAACAGAAAAGCAGCACAGGGATCCTATAGAGGCTCATTTGGGATCTCCTTACGAGGGTCTTTGAACAAGACATCTGTACAAATAGAGAGTCACAGCCATCTCTTAAATATCATGTTTCAGGAGGGTAACATCAGGGGTGAAAAAGGGAGCTGAGAGACTGGAATTCTTTTCCATGGTCTTAGGAAGAAGTTAAGAAGATCCATTTAAATTATCTTTTGAAACAGACATAAGAAGGTATTAAATAGTTATTAGTGCACAGAACTCAATCAGTGATAAATAAGTGGTGAGGACTAGAAAGGGATCCATGAATGTAATTTATTTAAATTTTCTCAGAGCCTTTGGCAAGTTTCCACAGTGAAGGTTGCTTTCTAAAAATGGAAGGACTGTGGGAATCTAGAGAATATTTTTCTCTAGTTGTGATTAAATACAGTAACCCATGCATAAACGGTCATATCTGAGGGAAGTTTAGACCAAGAGAGTAGTTTTTGAGCGAGTTGAGAAATGATATGAAGGGGGACTATTGAAATTTTCAGATTTATGGATCTTTCTCAATTCTTTTGGGTAGTAGAAATTATCTTTTGAAATTGGAGAGAACAGACCCTTTTACAAAGGATCTCATGATGTTAAAGGCAATCACAGATTTTTAAGCTAGACAGAGTTTAGATATGACTCTGGCAGTTCATGGAAAACTAATATGCTGAACCAGGTTTTAGTTGATGCTAAGGACTGAGCACTGCAACTCAATCACTACCTTCTATTATGACTTTGTCATTAATTTGCAGGAAGACTGCTTATTAATGCTGTTAACTATTTTAAGAAAAGGAAATATCTAGAATGTATTAGTAATTATTAATAGATTTCTGTAATCTTTTCTTGGCTTTTCAATTACAAGAGCCTTACACTGTCTTAGTTCGTGTGAGTTATTAGCAGTGAAATGAAGTCTTTGACTGTGAGGCATCTCAGACTCTAGGCGAGGGCCAGAGAGAGCTGTTTTATCCTGATAAACAGTGCCATTTGCTTTTCTTAATTGTTTTTGTGCCTTCAAGTTCTAAGCTTTGTGTTCGTTCTGTTTATTTATTGGAAAACATAACCTTATTGTTTTGTAACTGCTCTGTGTTGGGGCTGAATCTATATCCTATTGTTTGTTGGATAGAATAGCCTTTTCTTTATGCCTTTCCAGATGGCGAAAACTCAACTGACGAGACTGGTGTTTTCTCTGCCAGTTCCAGCTGATGGGGTGGGAGGTGGTGGGAAGGTGCCCCCCCCTTTAAGTATTTGTTATGGACTAATCTTAAGAAAGGGTTTACTCAGCCAGCCCTTAATCTTATTTGATGTTTTTATGTCAGGTATGTAGAATTTAACCTGCTGTATGATCGGGGTACAAAGTTTGGCCTCTTCACTCCAGGATCCAGGATCGAAAGCATCTTGATGTCTTTACCTCTCACCGCCCGGTAAGAATAACTCATAAGAATAATAGTTATTCCCTAACCCGACAATCCTCTAATCCCCACAAAACATGGACATTGACACCACAAATGTCTTTCCTAAAGACTTCATTGGTTTTGACCTTGCTGCCTGTATAAGAAAATCACAGGCAAATCACAGGAAAATCAAATTTTTTTTTTAAGGGGTGGCAGGATAAATGATATAGCTTTATATGTGAGAGCAGGGAAAGGATAGAGGGAGTGAGAAGATAGGGTGGATGATGGTGTCTAGGGAGCTAGATTGACTGTTCCTACTTGGTAATTTTCTAGGAAGAGCTATGAGCAAAGCAGATTTATATGAACATAACAGCTCTTTAATTTTATTGGAAATGATTGCACTTGTGGGGAAAGGTCTTATTCTCCACTATGAAGTATTAAGCTTGTACAAAAGTTTGCAGGATTATTTCAGATGCTTTACGTGCTGCCATGGTGTGCTTCCATAAAGGTTAATTGAATCTCTGTGGGGAATTTTAAAATCTATTTATGTTGGTGCTATTAGGTTAATAAAGATCTACAGTTGACTTTTTTTGGCTTTGAGGAAGTGAGAATGGTGTGTATCCAGACTGAAACAGAAAAGATCAGAAAAAATATGACCATTGCTTATTTTAGAAGAGCTAGAATCTTCTTTTCTCCATGAGTTTAAATATCCAAATAAGAATGGACTGGCTGGCATTGAGGGTCTGCCTTGCGTCCTTCTGCTGTGCAGATCTAGCCTTGTGAGATCAGTACCCTCTACCATTGTCACTACATTCAGAATGGCATTGGCTCTGTCCTTGTTTAGCTGTTGCTCGTGGGGTCTCATGTCCTTGGCTGGATTCTCATGCACATCACTGTTAGGTGTTCTTGCCACCCTAGAGGCAAGATGTGATTAAAAAGTAGACATGAGATCTTAAGGCCTCGGGTAGTCTACCTGATCTCTGCTGGCCCCTAATTATAATGCACATTCCAAACTGCAGGTAAGGGCGGATTATAAATCAATCCCCTGCTCAACCGAATAACATTAATGCAACAGGTTGTTTTTAGCTTCTTAAAGTCTGCACCAGGGGTCTGCAAACTTAAGGCTTCAGGACAAATCTAGGTCCACTTGTGTTTATGTACAGCCCTTAAGCTAAGAATGGAATTTACATTTTTCAAGGATTATTAAAGACAAACAAAAAAGGAATAGGCAAGAGACTGCAAAAGGTATGTGGCCCCAAAAGCCTAAGGTATTTATTATGTGGCCCTTTACAGGAAGAGTTTGCAGCCTCTGATCTAAACCAGTGTTTGCCAGATCTCCTGCTACAGTTTGACCATTTTGACCATATTTGTAGATTTATATATAATCTGAGGTATTATTTACTTAAATTTTATACTCTTAGTTTTTTCAGAGAGAAAATTAAAGGCAAACCAACATTTCTGTCATAAATAGAAAGTAACACATGAAAAAAAATGCCAAAGTACTAAGCTAAGAAAAGTTTGCCCATGCATCACCTGAGGTTCTATACTTTATGAAACCCTGGTTTATAGTAAAAGTATGTTTTGGCTCTGGAATATTAATATTAGCTAGAGTATGCTCAGGAATTATTAAGAAACTTTATTTCCTTAGCAGCAAATATTTTTTAAAAGCCTAGTGGAGACAAAGAGGTATAAGTCTTTTTATTACTCTTAGAATTTTATTTTTCATTTATTTTAGATAAAGAGCTATGTATGTTGTTTATTTATTTTTTATTGTTATTACGTTTTTTGCTTCTGTTTTGAACCTGCATAGATGGGAGTACATGCATTCACCCTCAGAGAACTCCAAAGAAGCTGAAATTCTGGACGTTTTGCGCCATCCGAGGGACTGGGTGCATTGATGCAGGCAGAGCAGTCTTCCTAGGGTCTGGGGGACACACAACGGGCCCCCTGCTCCACTGGCTGACACCACCGCCACTGTGTGGCACTTAGTTACCTGTGTCTCAGAGCTCCAGTCTTCTCCGCCCTGGAGTCTGCCTCCTTTCCTGGTGAAATGTGTTTTAAGCACCACAGGCTTCCGCTGGATGCTGTCAGTGGTGGGTGGTGAGGTGGCAGCTTGTCAGAGTCAACTGGTTGATGTAAAGCTCGTTTATACTTTTAGAATCATTTTATATGACTAGTTTACAAACAGTGACAATTTCCAAGAATTGGTTTAGGGGATCTAAATATTAGAATTTGTATCAGGAAACTTCTCATGTTATTTTTTTGTTTCATATATTTTTTAAAGGTTTAGTTTCAGCCACAAAAATCTGTTGAGGGACAAATTTTATTTTCATTAATTCAATGAGATTGAGACTGGTAATTTTAGAAAGCAACTGGAAATGAAAGTAAAAATTTTACTTTGTCATTACTGAAGTTGCTTTGATCATAATCTTTATATATCTTTCTCTAGAGATCATAGTATTATAAAATATTCACTTTTGTAATGATAGATATTTAGGGATACTTGAAATTTTCTTAGTCTCTGCATGTTACAATTCAGTGATTACCTGTAGTTAACTCTAAAGTGACATCACTGTTATTTAAACAAGGGATATCTAAGTTGTAATTTTGATTTTTGTAGAACTATAATTTGTTGATGCTGAGATTCTTTGCACTTTTGAATGTGAAAGCTTATACCCTTGGATTCTGATACTTAAAAATTTCTATTCCAGACACTTCTGTATGGAGGTTTAGACTAAGAACAATCCTGGGGATGTTGTGAATTTAGGAAATGAGAAACATTTTCCTTCTCTAATTAAAGCAGACATAACTAGTGTAAGAAGCATGTAAGCATTTTATAAATATATTTCCTTGAATATGGACTAATTGAAATAGTCCTCTTCTTAAATTAGAGATTCTGCAACTTTTACCTTTGCTCTTAAGAGGAAATCACAACAGAGTTCTCAAGACTTCTGTGTTCATATAATAATGTGAATATTTTATTCATAATATATTGAAGTTTGTAAGGAATGTTATCTTCCTACATATTATTAAGCATTATCTTGGAATATGTTGAATGTATGATCGTGTGTGACTCTGTAGAGCTGGAAAATGTATGAATTCTTCAACTCTTACAACAGGTGTGCTGATAAATTTTATTATGAAATATGACTAAGAAATGTTTGTATTTTTCATTTTTTCCAGGGTAATTGACATAGGGAAGATAAATATTTCTTAGTACTAAAACCATAGTTCCTCATTCCTAGGTATTTTACCCAAGAAAAATATAAATTTTGCAGTTGAATTTTCATAGCAGCTTTATTCTCAGTAGCCAAAATTTAGAAATGACACAACTGCCCATCAGCAGGTGAATGGATAAACAAGTTATAATATATCCATATGTTAAAATACTACTCAACAATGAAAAGGAACCTCTATTGATAAAGGCAAGAACATGGGTGAATATCAGAAAGTCATTATGCCAAGTGAAAGAAGCCAGACACAGAAAAGCACTAGCCCCAGAGGTTATGTAGTGTCACGTCCTTCACATTCCGTTGGTTACAAGTGAGTCTCTAAGAGCAGCTCCCGATTCACCGGGGAGGGAATGAGACCCCAGCTCTCAATGGGAGGAGTGTCAGAGATGTGTGATCATCTTCAAAACCACCACATAGCCTTTCACACCCAAAACCCAAAATAGATTTGGCATTCCGTCCCTTATTGCCCTAATCAAATCCCGTTGAGTCCACCTTTGAAATGTTTCTTATTTCCTGCCTCTGTCCCCTGCCATGACTCTACTTTGGTCCCACATTCCCTCTCACCTGAATATTTGCCATACCCTACCTGCCTCTGGTCACTCTGACCTCCATTCTCTCCCTTCAGAATTACTTCACCGAATAGGAAGCAACCTAAGTGTCCATCGACAGATGAATGCATAAAGAAGATGTGGCACATATATACAATGGAATATTACTCAGCCATAAAAAGAAACGAAACTGAGTTATTAGTAGTGAGGTGGATGGACCTAGAGTCTGTCATACAGAGTGAAGTAAGTCAGAAAGAGAAAAACAAATACCATATGGGAACACATATACATGGAATCTAAAAAAAAAAAAGGTTCTGAAGAACCTAGGGGCAGGACAGGAATAAAGACGCAGACGTAGAGAATGGACTTGAGGACACGGGGAGGGGGAAGGGTAAGCTGGGATGAAGTGAGAGAGTGTCGTGGACATATATACACTACCAAATGTAAAATAGATAGCTAGTGAGAAGCAGCTGCATAGCACAGGGAGATCAGCTCGGTGCTTTGTGTCCACCTAGAGGGGTGGGATAGGGAGGGTGGGAGGGAGGCTCAAGAGGGAGGAGATATGGGAATATACGTATATGTATAACTAATTCACTTTGTTATAAAGCAGAAACTAACACCATTGTAGAGCAATTATACTCCAATAAAGATGTTAAAAAAAATTACTTCACTAAATCCCATTCTTAACTGTCCTCCTCAAATATTTTAAGCATCCTCCCTTCTCCTGCAGAAAAGTTTCTGAACTCAATCTGACATTGAAAGCAATCCACCATTTGACACAGACCTCTCTTTTCAGCCTTATCTTCTCCTCCATGCCTCCCCTGCGCTTCAGCCTCAGACTGCGTATCACCACTCCGCATTTTTCTGAACATTCCCCAAGTCTCTTCCATCTGACCTGTGCTCAGGCTGCTGCTATCTCTGCTTGGAATCTTTTTTTGTCCCCTTCAGCACATTTTTACCTTTAGTATTGCTGTCATCACAGTCTGTATTCATATAGTCCTTCAGAGTACACTGTACTTCAAAATATTTAAGGTGGGTCTTTCCTCATTTATAAAGTCTGCTACCTTATGAATGACCTGTTAACCTTTGTCTTCCAACATTGTTTTGCAATAGTATATTGTGGTATCAAGCTTAATGTTGTTTTACTTTACAACTGTCTCATTCCTAGTCTGTGAAGATAGAAGTTCCCAGTAAACATCTTTTAAGAGCCCATTTAGAAATTGTTTTCAAGGATGTTTGTATTATCCCTGCCACAAATATTAACTATGTATTTGAAATCCCACATTTAAAGAAAGTTGGTCCTTCTTTCCAAAGAAACACACATGTAAATTCCAGTTTCATAATAAACCTAAATTAGCACATTCAAGATAGTGAAGCTTGAACATCTACAATATGGCTTGACTAAGTATCATTACATTGTAACGTGAAACTGAGTCATGGGTCATGCAATGTAAAACCTCTCAGGCTTGTTTCTACAGGTGGTTTTATGCCAGATACACACCAGCATATACCAGCAGAGCAAGGTAATTGCACTCCCATCTTCCAATCTCTGCACTTGGTTTTGATTCCACAAGTTAAACTCATCAGTATTTTAAAGTATCCTTCACCTATTAATTCCTGTTCACATTTCAAAACATGTTTGAATGTTAAAACTGGGCATAATCTAATCCACCATGGTTTCAATGAGTTGACACAAATTCAGTTACTTAGGAAAGCAAATTGGCTTTGTGGTCATTTAGAGTTGCCACATTGACTCTGTCATGGATGTATTTTCTTAAGAGATGGTTAGGAAGGTACAAAACTAAAGTTTCACAATTAAGTTGTACTAGTTGAATGCCTCTATTATTTACCAGCAAGTGAATAATGTATTTTTTTTTTTTTTTTTTTTTTTTTTTTGCTGTACGCGGGCCTCTCACTGTTGTGGCCTCTCCCGTTGCAGAGCACAGGCTCCAGACGCGCAGGCTCAGCGGCCATGGCTCACGGGCCCAGCCGCTGTGCGGCATGTGGGATCCTCCAGGGCCAGGGCACGAACCCGTGTCCCCTGCATCGGCAGGCGGACTCTCAACCACTGCGCCATCAGGGAAGCCCAATAATACATTTTTTAAGTAAAAGTCTTCATAGAGATTTATCTATGCTTAGGGCTGGTCAAACTTCCAGTTTCTGACTTGATGAGGCAGCCTGAGGCTTTTAGAATACTCCATGCCTGCTGCTTGACATCGTTCTAACCATGAGTGTAATATGCAGAATTTCAACCGAATTTGTCAATTTCTTGTAGTTCAAGTTGTTGTTTAACTATGAAAAATAACTAATTCAGTAGATATTCTCAAAGGACATTTAAAATAATATCGATATTGTCAACTGAAAAAAAATGCACAACCTAGAAGTTTTTTGTTTTTTGGGGGGATACGCGGGCCTGTCACTGCTGTGGCCCCTCCAGTTGCAGAGCACAGGCTCCGGACGCAGGCTCAGTGGCCATGGCTCACGGGCCCAGCCGCTCCGCGGCATGCGGTATCCTCCCGGACCGGGGCACGAACCCGCGTCCCCTGCATCGGCAGGCGGACCCCCCCAACCACTGCGCCACCAGGGAAGCCCCAAGAATAATGTTTTATTTGGTGACCTTACTGAGCACTATAGCCCAGGATGGCGGCCTCTCGGGTAGCTCCGAAGAACAGTTCCAAAGAGGAGAGGGAGCAGCCAGGATATAGAGGAGTTTTTGCTGGAAAGAAAAGCAAAACTAGTCAAACATCAAAAGATTACTGCTAATCACAAAAAATCCCAGACATCTCAAGGTAATGATTTTACTGCCTTTCTATGTATGAGAAGGTGCAAGAGTCTGGGCTCATTGAAATGATTCCTTTGACATGCATCTTAACTATCTAAGGCCAGTATCCTGTTTTTCTCCATCCTGAATTCCCCTCAGGGTGTACTGTTGGGGGCAGCTGCAGTGGCTGATAGCTTTATGGCCAAAACATCCTTTGTTTACAGAAATGGCAGGTGACATTGTCCACAATATCAATACAAATTAACATACTTCTGCTGAGAGTAATTTTTAATTCTTTAATGTGTACTTGATCTTATTATGTGCTATTCAACAAGAGAGTGGTACTTAAAAATAATGTACACATATCAATGAAAGAAAGAATAAGCACCTCCTTTTCATCTTTACCTCCCTCCCTGTTTTAGTAACGTGAGGGAGATATGGTATCTCTCTTGTAATAGCAAAAGATGGTCTGCTCAGCTCTACCTAGCTGTCCCTGCTGTGCTCTCTCAGACAGAATTCCTGACTCTCAGAACCTGTGAGCATAATAGAATGGTTGCTGTTTTATGTCACTACATTTGAAGTGGCTTGTTAAACAGCAATGTATAACTAGAACAGGTTGGATGCCATTAAAAAAATGAGGAGAGTGAATTTGATCAGCCTGGCATGCCTGCAAGGTACCTCTACCAGTATTTGGAGATGTGAGTCTAAAGCTCAGGAGAAAGAAATGTCGTCTAGAAACACATATTTACCAGTTGTTTGTGTGAAGACGATAATTGAAAAAGTAGGTGAGCCATCTGAGGAAGTACATGCAGTGTAATAAGAAAGGAGAGTCAAAGACTGAACTGGGGGCAGAGAAGTGAGCAGGGAAAAAGGTGTCAAGAAAGGGTCCTGAGAGCAGCTCACTGAGCAAATGGAATAGGGAAGAAAGGAATCAAAAGGGCCAAGTTGGGTGTGATTTTAATAAGAGTTAAAACATTACCATGTTTCTACATATAAGAGAATATATTAAAATAATAAATGCTCCAAGTTACATGTTTGATAAATTAGGAATGAAGTTCAGATTTTTAGAAATCCTAATCTATACATTACCAAGGTCTTCTCAGGTACTAAAATTACTTCCATTGACATATCAGAGTGTCTCCAGTTTCTCAAGTTCTGTTTAAATATGAAATTCCTTAAAGAACCAGTAGGTGGAGCCCATTTGCTCAAGAAAATCTGATCCCGAGTGTTGGGTTTTGTTTTTGCCGGTGGGTGGGGAGGAGAAATTGAAGAGGAAGGGGAGAGGGGTGATGAGAGAGAGGCACAGAATAGGACAGCAAAGAGGAGAGGAAGGAAAGGAGAGAAGTTGAGAGAGAACAAAGATGTCTCCATTGAACTGTGGTATTGTTGGAGAGGTTATCTGAAGGAGTTATCACATATTTAACCAAGCACAGTTAAGTCGACTATGATGTTTCTATCTTGTCAAATGGCTCCACTATGTTTCATTTCTCTCTTTAGTACAAAGAGATTCTGAAATTGGCAATGTCTATAATCCCAATAATTTTCAATATGTAAAGCAGGGTCTTCATCTTGAGTTCCTAGGGAATTCCTGAATTGTGAGGTGCCTGAAATCATGAGAAAATGTGTGCATTTTTCTTAGAGTTCGTAATGTTAATTTGACTCTAAGAAGGATACGTGCTCCTGAAAAGATTGAGGACTACTCATCTAAATCAAGAGGGTGTCTATACCAGCCCCCCCCCCCACCGTGGGGGCAATGTGATAATTCAGTGAGGAAAGGTAAGAAAATGTTTTTATCCTTTCAGAAGTTCTATTTTTGTGTGTAATGTAATTATTTGTCCATATTCGTACATTAATGCATATATTTAATTCACAAATACAAGATATTTGGGGGAGTGTAAAATTAGTGACATATCAAAAAATTTCAAAATTTGCTTGTAAAAATAGTGTACATTTTTATACTTTTAAGGACTAAAAATGAAGTTGAGAAATCAGAAAGCAGAATATCTTGATAAATCAAAGGAAGAAAACAATAACAATAAAGTTTGTCTTCTTACCCCTGCTGGAGTCACCAGGGAGGAAATGTAAATGTGCTAATTTCTTATCAGTTTTAGAGGGAACTAATGGATACTGTCTAAAGAAATGGAGAACAAAGATGTTAAATAAAGATGTAATAATAGAGGTGTTCATTGGAATAAAAATATAAACTAGAATTATTCACAAAACTCACAAACATAATATGGGGTGAAAAAAAGCAACCTGTAGAATAATACATACAGTTTGATTCCATTTGTATAAAATTCAAAAGATGCAAAGCTAGGCCATAGACTGTGTTTAGGTGATAAGACTCTAATGAAAAACCAAGGGCAAACACAATTCTGGTGAGTGGGGAAAACGACTGAGGCAAAGCTTCCAGAGAGCTTCAAAGTTAGCAGTGATCTATTTCTTGAGCTGGATTCTGGTACACAAGAGGCCATTTCAGTATTTGAATCTATCAAGGAGATATTTCTTAATATCCTCATATTTCCTAAATATTAATAGTAAATAATTATACCCTTTCAGCTAGGGCAGAAAAACTCTTTTACTTGGATACCAACATGTACCTACTTCTGTGGGTTTTCCTTTTGGCATCCTGATACGTGTGTCTTTAAAAATCGAGTATTTTCCCCTAATATTTAAATTAATGCCTATACTTTATGGAAATTTTGGAAAATAACAGTATCAAAAAGGAAATAATCATCACATTTTGTGCCACTGTTTAGAAATAACCATAACCACTCAATATTTTGGTGTATTTCTTTCTAGCTACTTCATGTAAATTTGAATTTAGTTAAATTGTGTATACAATTTTGTATCCTGATTTCCCCCCCTTATCTTTATATCTTAAACACTTCCCTCTCTTATTTAAAATCTTCAAAGACAGAGGACAGGCTGGCAGTGAAAATTGGGGTTTTCTTGAAAAGTGACCTATTGACTGAGGGCTCTAAACTATTGTCCGCCCTTTTCCCTCAAGGGATTTGCCCTTCAGCCGGGCAGGAAATTCAAGAGCTCTTTTCTAGAAAACAATTTTGTAGAATAGTTCTAGACAAAACAAAACAAAACACAGAAAGCCCCCCAAACTCCACCACAGGAGGGAGCTTTGGCATTCTCACCACACACAGCTCTTTCCTTACGAACGCTCCACCCACCTCCCACCACCTCCCAAATCTAGAGTTTTCAGTCCAATTTTTAGTGCCTCTTTAAGGGCAGGGATAATCAGATATTGGAGGAAAACCTCCAAATATATAAGAGAGAGAGAAAGCAGAGATAACAGACAGACCGACCTCTAGTTAATATTCTCAGAAAAGAGATTAAACTTATCATTTAGTAATATAGAGGTAAACAGAAGATAAAGCTAAAGGATTTAAAACTGGTTGCTTTTGGAGATCAGGACTGGGGGTAGATGCCCATGGGCCAGAGAACTGCTATTTTTCAGTATAAGCCTTTACTACTATTTGATTTTTTTTAACTGCTGACATTTATTAGATTAATAAAAGAGTTAAAAAGTAAAGGCCATGCATTTTTTTAAGATCTCATTTTTTTTAAGATCTCAAAACATTGTTTTTATTATGCATACTTTTCCGTCATATAGATGTTTCTTATCAGAAGAACTTTCCATTCTCTTACATTGATTTTTTTTTTAATCACGAGTTGCCATTACCCTATCAGTGTTTTAAAGACCTCTTCCTATTTTTAACCTCATGTTAAGATTCTTTAAATGCATAGTATCTTCTAACTAGTTTAAGAGATCAGATGTGCTCAGAGGAAAGAATTATTTAACAGGTTGTAATCTTCAAGATCCATAAAACTTTCACTGTGGAACTAAAGTATCTTTTCTGTCTATGCTAATAAGTGAAACTATTGCTCATAAAATAAACTGTCACAGACTTCACACACATCAAGGTATACAGGGAAGGCATTTCAGAGGGTGGGTGCTGGACAATGTTCCAGATATGTGACCTCTTTAAAGTTTCTGCTTGGGAGATTAGAAGTTATATTGAAATCAATGACCATCTAACGACCACTGTTTCTGGGGTTATATTTTCTAAATATAGCGGCCCTCTGGCTTAACCACAAAAGCATCTCATGAGTTATAGAGGAACTTGAGCAGAGTTGTGTTTGTAAAGAAAGAAACCTAAAAAAATAAACGTTCCTGTTTTTATAGCTCTATTTTGTTTTCTTCAAGTTTGTTTTAATGACAACTTGAAGGGCTTGTTACCAGTGGCTGAAAACCTCAACATGGTTTCCTTGGCAATCACTAGAATATGAAATGGAAATGAAAGTTACCCAACGAAAAGCCCACAACTCCTCACTGCTCCCCCTCGATCCCCTCCAGATTAGAAGAAATTCAGTGGAAGGAATGCGCCAGCCTGGGGCTTGGGAAAAATATGTGGCCTCCTTCCTGGACTATCATACAATCTATGAGCTGCCACTACAGTGTCATTAATTCATGGTTGGATTGGTGTGATACAACGCAGGAGAGCAGGGAAATCAGATTGCAGGAGATTTTCTGTTTAAGAAAAATGAGTTACTAGATGAAGAATGCTTCTTGCTGAAGTCTATGGGCTTTCTCTCAGTGTTGTTACGTGGTTTGGTTTCACCCTGGCCAGGTTCTTGTGTGGCCAGGTGGGTGGATTCCTCTCATTCCTACTCTCCTTTTGTGGTGTGACATTCTGAGTTCACTGTTATTTGTTCCTCATGATTTTTTAGTGTCTTGCTGTAATCATAGAGTCAGAAGTGCCCTAAAATCCTCTTATTGACGTAGCATGAAATTTTACCTGCATTTTTTTAATTTAGAAAAATATTTTAGAGTTAGAAGCATACACATTTTGAAAAGTATATGTACAAAGACAACATAGCATCATGTTTTCATTACTTATATGTCATATCCTTGAACCCTTTAATTTTCTCCCACCAGAAAATATTTTTAAATATATAATTTTCATAAAAATTTGGGTAGGCATACTAACAAATAACTCATTTACCTCTTGCATAACTCATCCTTTTTTTTTTTTAATATAGAGTTTATGGTTCTTGCTTGTATCTCTGTGGTTTGATGTTTTGTCCTCTGGATTAATTTCAATACTTTCTGTTCTATTACTAGAATACTTTCCTTTTTCCTCAACATTTTCTTCTTAGGTTTGGATAATTCATATGTTTCTTCTTTATATGTAGAAATCTAAATCTAGTCATAAATAATTCCTTCAAATTATGAGGATCTATTTATTTATTCTTCTGACTTATCCTAACAAGGAATTAAGGTGATTTATAACACATAATATATAATAGGATGTATTCAATTAAAAGTAAGAAAAGTTAGCAAGAAGAAATTAATGTTGGAAAATGAAGAAGCCAAGAGTGAGATCAGTACCCAAATACTTGCCAGATAGTCACAGTTTGGCTTGGTGCTCAATCCCTGGTTTTTGTTCACCAGCTTCAAGTCCCATCCTTGTAGGCTGAGGACTGCAGCCCACTTGTATTAGGGTTCTCCAGAGAAACTGAACCTATAGGAGATACATATCTCTCTATCTCTATCTCAAAAGATTTATTTTAATGAATTGGCTCATGCAATTATGGAGGCTAGCAAATCTTATTCTAAGCAGTTCAAGTTCTAAGGCCATCAGCCTGCAGACCTAGGGAAGAGCCAGTGCTGTAGTTCAAGTCAAATGAAGGCCATCTGCTGGCAGAATCTCCTCTTGCTCGGGAAGCTCAGTCTTTTGTTCTATTCAGGCCTTCAGCTGATTAGAAGTGGCCCACCCACATTATGGAGGGAAATCTGCTTTACTCAAAATCTTCTCATTTAAATGTTAGTCTCATTGAAAAACACCCTTACAAAAACATCCAGAATAATGTTTGACTACACATCCGGGCACCATGGCCCAGCCAAGTTGACACATAAAAGTAACCATAACACCACTGAAGCCTGCTCCTTCCTTGCCTTTACAATCCACTTGCCTTTTTTGGAGGTACATTCCCCCTTCCATTTTCCCTAATCCATGAAGTTTCTCTTAATCCTTTTTTCTCACTCCTTACACTTGCGAGACTCAATTCCATAGGGGCCATCAGGCCATGAGTTCCTATTTCCAGTACTGGGTGAACCTCCTCTCTTCTCTGGTGGCCAAGAATTGCTTATGAATAGGCTTCTAGGTTATCCTGGGCTTCCAGCTAACCTCTGCTCCAACAGCCCTGTCCCCCAGGTCTTTGTAAAAATTCCTTCATTGTTGCAAGCCTGTTATGAGTCAGCACTTCTGCTAAAGGGTTTTACAGAAGGAAGTAGCTCTGCTGACCTAGGCCACATTTTCTGGGGCCAATGAAGCCAGTACCCAGGCCACAGCTTTAACAATTTACTTTAATCCCTAATGAGGATAAACAATAGGACAGTTCCTGGGAAAATTTCCCAGGACCTAGCCATCCTGTGTGTCTCTGCTTTACTCCCTCTCTTCCTGCCCTAAAGAATAAAGCCCAGACCATAGTCAGGGGTTGTGGGAATTAGTTACTGACCCTGGCAGGCTTTGGAAGCTTGTGAGGAAAAATAACTCTCTAGCTTTCAACAGGGAAAGCAAAAATAAAAATGAAATAAGATAAGACAAATAAATAGCAACACTAAAAAATTTATAGGCAGAGACTCAAATAAGTCTGTAATGTCCCCCCATTTTCTTTTTTTTTTTTTTTTTTTTTTGCGGTACGCGAGCCTCTCACTGTCATGGCCTCTCCCGTTGCGGAGCACAGGCTCCGGACGCGCTGGTTCAGCGGCCATAGCTCACGGGCACAGCCGCTCCGCGGCATGTGGGATCTTTCCGGATCGGGTCACGAACCCGTGTCCCCTGCATCGGCAGGCGGACCCTCAACCACTGCGCCACCAGGGAAGCCCAACCCCCCCCTTTTCTTTTTTTAACCAGCCAACCGAGGACCCTTAAACGTGTAACAGTCATTTCTGAAACCTTTGCTAATATTCCCATACCACCTGAGCCCAGATCTCAGCCCACTCACAGCTGTGGGATCTAGGGAAAGTCACACAGACTCTACTCTTAGGTTACCACATCTGTAAAATAGAATGAGTAACGTGTTCCTCTCAAAATTCCTGTGAGAGGTAACTGAGATAATGCATGGAAAAGAGTTCTGTAAACTGTTAAGTGCATCCAGACATTACGTATTTAGTAAGTCAGTTAAAGCTGTACTGAAGACATTAAAACAAGTGATCAGATATTTAATAAAAAGAAGATGAGGTAAATACTTTTTATCATTTTACAAGTAGGAAGAGGCGTAGATGAGATTAGTCAGGAAGAAGAGTTTAGTCATTTGCAGGTTACACTTGCTCCCCTCCCAGTGGAAAATATACATATAATGTGTATGTTTATGTTATATAGATAGATGCCTCTGTCAATTGCTTTTCACTTTCTCTGGTCAACATCAAAAATAATAATTATTTTTAAAGCTAAGAAATTTGAGTAATCTGATGGAGGAATTTAGCTGGAAAAGTGAAAAACAATTCAGTGATAGGTATTTATACATATATCAGAATATTAAGCACATATTTTTATACATATGTATGTTTTATTTGGGAAGGAAATAACAAGTCACTTCTCTGTGTATTTTAATTCTTTTATGTATTATTGTTTTCCATCTATTGTTTAACTTTTTGATTCTCTTCTTTGTTTTTTTTTTTTTTCCTTTGTGGTCAAGTGTATATCATAGACCACCTTAGATTAGCTGAGAACATTTTACTCGTGACAGCATTTCAAAGTATGCCACATCAAAGGTGGGCAAAAGAATTTGTTTCTTGGCCTTGCACCTCTCTTCGCCTTGAGAGTCTGTCCCAGTGGCCCCTACCACTCCCACCTGTAACCATCTCACCCTGCTTTGAACCCAGGCATATTTAGTATCTGTAACTCTCATCTGATTCTCACATACCACTCAGTAACATTATATATCTCTTTGCAAATTTAGATTTACACTTAAATGTTCCATTTCCCCTCACACCAGCTAATATTAATAGTTAACACTAATTGAGGATTTACTATGTGCCAGGCACTGTTCTAAAATAACATGAGTTAATGTATTCAATATTTGAAAGGATCCTATGAGAGAGGTGCTATTATTTCCATTGCATATGTGAGAAAAATTGAAGGGTGGATAGATGAAGCATTTGCTCAACACCCCAAAGCCACTTGTCCAGACACCAGTGGTCTGGCTGTGAGGCTGCAACTGCACCATTGAGTTACAGAAGCGCACAGGTGCCAAGACCTTGCCTCTCACCATGGTACCGCCAGCACCTCACCATGAATTGCATCCAGTAAGGGATGGTAAATGTCTTCTGGTTGTTGCTCTGAGAAAAAAATCCTATTGTTATAGAAAAAATAAAGAAACAAAGGCTAGGGAACTTATGTTCTACTAATGCTATTTTAATTGTTTTCTCCTTATCTTTCTTTTCCCATACTAAATTAAAATTTTTAGATTAAGCTGACTTGTACTGAGTTCAGAATCAAGGAATGTTAATGATATCGAGGCTTTTCTGGCACTGATTTTTTTCTTAGTATCAGTCTGTGGTTTGGCGACATAACTATAGAAACATGGATAGAAACTCCCTATTATGCAACAAACCACTTCCTTTGTCTGTTTATTCATTTATCTGCAGTGTCTTAGCTAAACTCTTCTCCACTTGTAGGGTTCTATAATTGCAGCTGTCTCACTACGTGGAGCATAAACATTGCAGAGTGCTGAAGAGCGTGGATTTGGTTCCCAGATTTTGAGGTTAGGATCTTATGTAAATCCTGTGTACATAATATGTACCTCACTAGGGTGGTAGAAAGGATTACCTGTGTTCATCTATGTAAAGCACTTTAAACAGTGCCACACACATAATAAGCACTTTTTAAGTGTTTACTGTCATTTTTAAAACCCCACAATCTCAGGAAATATACTTAATCCAGCCTTGTGCAATTAGAAGCTTCAGTTCAGTTCAACCCAAAGCATAACAAAGTGAAGCCTCTATTCTCACAGGAACATCAGAACTTAGATTTGAAATGGAACCCAACGATATGCTGCTCACATTTCTCTATATTACACCTAACAGGTGGTAATTGTGATTCTGCTTGAACATTCCCAGTGATGGGGAGCTTACTACCTCTCAGGAAAGTACACATCACGATTGAATAGTTTGATTATGAATAAGCTTATACTTTATACTGAACAGAAATCTCCCCTTCTGTAAATGCCACTCATTGGTTCCAGTGATAGGTTAGCAAGCAGTTGTCTTCCATTTCCTTGGGCAGAAGTGCTTCATGAATTCTTAAAATGTTCAATTCCATGTCTGTTTTCTTAAAAGTACATTTCTGAATTATTTGCCAAACTGAAACTCAAAAAAAGGGTGTGTAATATCCTTGGGAAGTTTGCTTACCTTCTCCAATTCTCAGCTTTTTAACCTGTAAACTGAGTATAACTAGTAAGTGAATAATAAGCACTTAATAAATGTTAGATGCACCTTTATAATTATTATCATTGTATTATTGGCATTTGATATAAGCTATTAGGAGGCTTCCAGAAAGCTCTGTGACTCTATTTTGCTCATGTTGCTGTAGACAATTCTCAGCTATTTTCTTCCTCAACCCGAGGAAGAAACCCCCAGTTCTGAGCTTCAAACCCCAAACTTGGCCTTATAATAAACTGAGCATGGGCTTTCCTGGGTCTCCAACCTATTCAAGGTAATCCATCAGGAGTGATCACTCAACTTCCAGCAGCTGTAGTCCCTGAAGATCTTCCAGGACAGGTGTTCACATGCTCCAGCTTTCCTGGTAGCGGATGCTTTGGAAGTCCACTGGAGCCAAGTTTCACTAACGTCAAGGTGTCGAGAGGCTTTCCGTGGGTGTGTGACCCCATGTAACTGCTGCCTACTGCAAACCTTATCATTCCTGCACATCTCAGCTGCCAGATACTCCAGAGGACCCTGTGGCCTCAGAATAGGGAGAAATCCACCACAGCAGATTTTTGTTTGGGGGATAATTCCCATCTCATGTTAATCCAGCTTTGCAGAGGCTGGAGACCTGGAGACTAGGGAGATTGGCAGCACTCAGTCCTCAACTCAGAAAACCATCTTATGGTTCCCCTGCTTTTCTACTCAGCTCCTCCGAGCAGGAACTTGAATCTGGAGGAAGTCTGCCTGAGCTTGGCTAAAATGATATCCCCCTTTGGCTGTCTGTCCTGTAATATCTGTGGAGCATATTGTTAACTAGTTTAAAAAATTATAAATGTGATATATGTGCATAGTAACATTTTTCAAACATTTCTGTAAGTTCAGAGCATACAATAAAAAGCTATATATCCCTAACCACTATCATCCCCAATTCCACGGCCCACTGATAGATCTCCTTATAAATTGTTGCAGAAATTTCATGTGCTTATGCGTGTAATTGTGCATACATGCCTATTTTTATGAGAATATTGAGGGAATCTTATTATAAACATATAGATATGTGTTTCACACACTTTATATTTGGAGCATTTTCTCATAGCAGCATAGATAGTTTCCTTCTTTTCAATGGTTCTATAACATTTTATTAAGTTAAAAAATTTAAAATTTTACTTTATTAATGAATATTGAGATTCCTTTTTTTTTCTTGTTAGTCCAAACTGTGGTAACTAGCCTCAGAAGATGGCCTCCAATGATCCTTAGCTCCTGGTACTCATGCCCTTGTATATTCACTTCCCTCACTGAATTGGGCTGACCTGTGTAACACGGATATTGCGGAAATGGTGATGTGTGACTTCCAGGACTAGGTCATACAAAGCATTGTGGCTTCTGCTTGCTCTTTCTTGGATTGCTCACTCTGATGGAAGCCAGTTGTCATGTCATGTGGACACTCCAGCAGTCCTACTGAGAGGTCCGTGGGGTGAAGGACTGAGGCCTCCTGCAACTTGTCGGCCAAGAGAGTGAGCCACACTGGAACTGGATCTTCCAGCCACAGTCAGACCTTCAGATGACCGTACCCACACTGGATTACAACCTTGTGAGATACCCACCCAGCTAAGCTGGTCTCCAACTCCTGACACACAGACACTGCATGAGATAATAATGTTTGGTACGGGGACTTCCCTGGTGGTGCAGTGGTTGAGAGTCCGCCTGCTGATGCAGGGGACACGGGTTCGTGCCCCGGTCCAGGAAGATCCCACATGCCGTGGAGCGGCTGGGCCCGTGAGCCATGGCCACTGAGCTTGTGCGTCCGGAGCCTGTGCTCCACAACGGGAGAGGCCACAACAGTGAGAGGCCTGCATACCGCAAAAAAAAAAAAAAAAAACGCTTATCTTATCTACTGGTTCATATCTTACATGGTTTTTTTTTCCCCTACCAGAAGTGGTGACTGGAAAATTGAATCTCAAAAAATAAAAACGAAAGCCCTGATTTGTAGTATTTGCCAATTTCTGAAGTGTAAACACTCCCCCCATGCCCAATTACAAGCTATCAATGTAACTTCACTGAACACAGAGCTAGTTAGAAAAAGACGTTCACAATTGCTTCTTGCCAGCTGGTATATGCCAGGTCCAGCACATCCCTGCACCAGAAATGTATTTTGACATAAGAAATGAGGGAAATCCAGTTTTTTCCCCCCATACGGCTTTTTTTTCCAAGTGACAAATTCATTTTTTTTCTATCCTGAAGTGCTCAACTTGATCATATTCATATCTCCTATATGTATTTGGGTCTATTTCTGTACCCTATAGTCTGTTTCATTGATTATCTGTTCCACCACACAAACGGTTTAATTACTAGAGTTTTATAATATCTTTTCATACCTCACAAGGCTAGTCCTTTTAAATAATCTTCCAGAGTTTTCCCTGGCTCTGTTCATATATTGCTCTTACAGATGTGCCCTTGGTTTAGAAAGGTTTATGGCTTTGCACTGGTCATTTAAAAAATTTAAGCCTATATATATGCACAACTAAGACTACACAATAATAATGCTTACATGATCATGTTCCTGGCAAGACTCAGGAACGCTTTTTGGTGAATTCTTTCCTCATGCACCAATACAATACAATACAGTACAATTGGATAAAAGCAATTGAACACATAACTTGGTCATATTTTGATAATATTTTGACATAGATGGTGTTAATACGGACTGTACATTTTAGGTGTGTGTCAGCCTTTTATGTTTATACTGCAGAATGCAAGCAAGTTGTTAGTGCTCTTCAGAACTTCGGATTCAATTTAATGGAAGTAGTCCTAAACTGCAGTGTGAGTTCCTTTAAAGAACCATTTGCAAATATTTGTTATTATGAATTGGATTTTAATCTCAATGCAATTAAAGTAAATAAAAATTTAAAAAATAGACTGGATGCTGCCAGCTGAGGTAGATGCTGGGATGCACATAAGACTCTAACTTTCATTTAAATAGCTAAACGTTCATGCTAACATATATTTATATCGATTACATTCTTACTATATTCTGTATAAAAATGTAAGCTTTTATTTCAATGTAGGTTTTCACTGTTAAAAATGTTTCAAATCCACTGAGCTGAGTCTTCAGCAAGATGCGAGGATGAGTGGGGCAGAGAAGGTTGTGTCTAACTTACTTATAAAGTTGTTTTAGTTTCTCTTTAGGTCTTCAATTTCTCCACCCACATCACCCCTAATACCTTAGGACTAAATGCTCTCATCTTCTGCGTTTTTTGATTGTTTGTTTTTTTGTTTGTTTTAATCTTCTTTCCCCACCCCCCCATCAAAAACTAATTTCACAGTATAAAGATCAGTGGTTGCCAGGGGTTAGTTAGGATGAAGGGAGGGGGGAATAGGCAGAGAACAGAGGATTTTTAGGGCAGTGAAAACTACATTGGATGGTACCATAATGGTGGATATATGTCATTATACGTTAGTCCAAACCTATAAAATATACAACACCAAGAGTGAACTCTAATGTAAACTGTGGCTTTGGGTGATAACAATGCTTTAATAATGTACATTCATCAGTTGTAACAAATGTGGCACCCTGGTGGGTGATGTTGTTAACGGGTTGGGGAGTGAGCGGAGCCTCTGCATGGGTGGAGGCAGGGGGGACATGGGGGAATCTCTGTACCTTCCATTCAATCTTGCTGTGAACCTGAAACCACCCTAAAAAATAAGTCTATAAAAAAACAAGGAACCTCCATACTGTTCTCCATAGTGGCTGTACCAATTCACATTCCCACCAGCAGGGCAAGAGGGTTCCCTTTTCTCCACACCCTCTCCAGCATTTATTGTTTCTAGATATTTTTTTGATGGCCATTCTGACTGGTGTGAGATGATATCTCATTGTAGTTTTGATTTGCATTTCTCTAATGATTAATGATGTTGAGCATTCTTTCATGTGTTTGTTGGTGGTCTGTATATCTTCTTTGGAGAAATGTCTGTTTAGGTCTTCTGCCCATTTTTGGATTGGGTTGTTTGTTTTTTTAATATTGAGCTGCATGATCTGCTTATGACCCAGCAATCCCACTACTGGGCATATACCCTGAGAAAACCATAATTCCAAAAGAGTCATGTACCAAAATGTTCATTGCAGCTCTATTTACAATAGCCAGGAGATGGAAACAACCTAAGTGTTCATCATCAGATGAATGGATAAAGAAGATGTGGCACATATATACAATAGAATATTACTCAGCCATAAAAAGAAATTGAGCTATTTGTAATGAGGTGGATGGGCCTAGAGTCTGTCATACAGAGTGAAGTAAGTCAGAAAGAGAAAGACAAATACCATATGCTAACACATATATATGGAATTTAAGGAAAAAGAAAATGTCATGAAGAACCTAGGGGTAAGACAGGAATAAAGACACAGACCTACTACAGAATGAACTTGAGGATATGGGGAGGGGGAAGGGTAAGCTGTGACAAACTGAGAGTGGCATGGACATATATACCCTACCAAACGTAAAATAGATAGCTAGTGGGAAGCAGCCGCATAGCACAGGGAGACCAGCTCCGTGCTTTGTGACCACCTAGAGGGGTGGGATAGGGAGGGTGGGAGGGAGGGAGACACTTTGTTATAAAGCAGAAACTAACACACCATTGTAAAGCAATTATACTCCAATAAAGATGTAAAAAAAAAAAAAGCAAAAAGAAAAACAAGCAACTGATCTCAGACCCTTTGTCATACTAAAGTGCGAATGATGGATGGAAGATTCAAGTGCTGTCTCTCTTAAGGACCTTTGTCTTTCAACGGGGAAAGAAGCTGTAAAGCTGATGGGCTAAAGCTTCAGTTCTGGCTTGCAGGTGGATGTGAGAGTTTATGAACATCACAGCCTTCTCCTGAATCCTAAGGAGAGGAGGGGAGCAGAGTTGAAAGGCAAAAGGAAAAACTGAAGGAGCAGAACTGAGGGCACAAGATTTATGTTCCGATCTTGGCCCTGTCATTTCCAGGATGAGTGATCTTGAGAACTCCCCATGACGCGTTTTTCTCACCTGAGTGACAAGCTAAATAATAAGAGTGTCCTATTAGTGCTTTAATGAAGATGAATTCAGTTAATATAGGAGAACATGCTTCTTCATTAATTGAAGTAATAAAAAATGTTGGTTATTAGTCACAAAGAAGGCAGATGTGCTTTTGAAACATTTAGACTCCAGATTGGCAATGGGATCAGTCTGCCTGTTTTACTCTCCTTTTCCGTTAACTCGGTGTCTGAACTTTCCCATGTCTAAAACTGGGATAAAAAAGATATGTTTGTAAAGTGTTTAGAGAAGTGTCTGTCTGTCGCCACTTCCATCTCAGGAAGTATCCAACAAAGGTTTTTGTTGTTTCTATTTCCTTCCCCAATCCACGCAAAAAGACATTACTGTCTGTCTCTGAAGTTCAGCTCAATCAGAAGCCAAGCCCCACTGGCCCAGAAAAGAAGAATCTCTGACTTTTCCCATAACTTGTTTTAGGGCATTTATTGCTTTCTGTCTCCCTCTGCACTGTCCACATTGCTCACGCCTCAACATTTTGGGTGGGTTTGTGGCTTTTGCCCCCATCATTCTATTAAAATTTCCCTGTTTTAGAGGAAGTAAACTATAAAGGGTTCTTTGGACAGCTAAAAGTGAAGTGTTGCATTTAGAAAGGGAGAGAATTTTTAAAACACAGAGCAACAATCAATTCTATTTTAACTTGAAATAAACAGTTAAGAGCATCAGATAGAGGTGAGAAGTAGAATAATTCTGTTACTGTTGATATATTTCTGAAAAGGATATTTATTCTTTTCTTCAGGTTTGTATTTTCGGTTACCACCTGTCTTCTTGGATAGAAATAACTTCCTTTCTACAAAGCTGCTGGGTTTCTCTGGGAGTTGGGGGCGGTGTGTGTTTCTGAACCTTGCGTGTGATTGCTTCCCTCAGTTCAGTAAAGAGATCAGTCACCAAGTCACCCCTTGCCCTCCAGTGATACCTGCCACCTCTCGTTTTCACAAGATATGATAAAGCAAATGAGTCAGCCCCAAGGACCCTTCAAAAATGGCACGCGATGCTCAGGCTAACCTTAACTTTAGCTGGAACTAAAGAAGTTTTTAAAAAAAACCCTTCAGAAACCCTTCTTCCAGAAATACAGGCATGCATCTGGCTTCTATCTCTCTCTCTCTCTATTTGCCTTGTATTTGGCTTTCAGGATTTCATTTAACTTTTTAAAAACACAAAGGTATGATTTTTAGTTTGAATAAAAAAGCAGTGATATAGTAGCCTGTGATCTTCCTCTTTAAGGTAAGATTCTGCATAATTATGTGTAAAGAGAAGGTATTTTGAATGGTAGAAGAGGGTGGGTATGTTTATTCTCTTAATTATCAGTCACTTACTAGTCAACAAGTATAATGCTAGAAAGATCTTTTTGCTTATGCTGCACTGTTGGTTTCCTTTTCTTGAGATAAATTTTGTTTCAATGACTGTTTTCCTAACTGGTACCATGTTTTCTTCTCTGTTGGTTTTCTAACTCCATTTTAAAAAATCATAACAATTTTTTGTTTTAAGTACTAGGAATGAGATGTACATTAAAATAATTGTTAAATAATAGGAGAAAAACAAAATATGCCACTGAGAAATTCTAAATGAAACCCAAATCTAAACTACTTTTTTGAACAGCTTTGTACTTAATCACTTTCATGTAAAGGAGGTGTTAATTTATGTGGTGAAAGGGATAAGGATTTTAGTTCCTTTGAACTTTTATTATTGTTCCTATATGTATGCTCTAGAAAGAAAGCAAGTCAATAGCATTTTGAAATTATTTAGTCACTTGTCATCGTATCCCACAAACATTCCTTCTTGTTTGCAAGCGTTCAGTGTATTGTCATCAGACTGGGTAGAGTGAAGCTGTGGGGATGAGAACTTTGGGCATCAGGAGAGTGTATAAAGTTGGTGTAAAAGGAGACTTTGATACTAGAGAAACTGGTTTAGCCCAGTACAGAGGATAGAAAAAGTCAACTCAGTATTTTTCCAAAGCATCCATCTTAAAAAAAAAATAGAATTTTAATCAGGTGAACAGGTGGGACTTCAGGTGGAGTGTTTATTTTTGTCTATTTATACATTCTTTATAATCACTCAGATCAAAGGGTTTGTATTAGGTGTATTACACTTATGTATTTGAGCAAATCAATATCTGCAATAAAAATGTTATTAGATTATAGGAAATGCCAAACTGGGTCAGATCTATGATCCATCCATCCTAATTCCACCTGTTTCAGATTGATCCAGGGTTAATATATGCAATGACCTGCTGATTGCCCTCCAGACAACTTCCTAAGTTTAGGAAGAGCCTATAAACAATGCCAATAACAGTGCCTGGCAAATGTTTGGCTTAGGAGTGATTAACATTTGCTGAACAAACGAATGAGCCATGAAGTCAACCAACATGTAATTATCTACGTTCCCTTGAAGCTAATCTTAGTTTATGTTACCAGCTGTACGAGACAGGTTCTTTGTTTTAATTGTCTTATCTTAAAAATTACCTATCTTGAACATCAAGAAAGTTTTTGCCCCCCCAGCTTTGGTATTCCACGGTTTGGTTTGTTTGGTTTTAAAGCGTAAGGCACAGAAGGAATGCTATACCCTCAAGCCGATGTTCTCCCTGCCTCAGCTGACCCTGTTTCACTCAGAAGTGGAAGAATGCTGGCTTTGGTTATAAACAACATTCCCATAAGAAAATACAATGATTACTAGAGTATTTACAGCATGACCTACCTGAAGGATAAATGTTAATTAGTTGTGACAACTCCTTAACACCAGGGATGTTACAAGATTAAGAGGCTCAGATAAGAAAGAGAAGCATGAATTATAAGTAAGCTGGCAGAAGGGTAATTTCAGGGAGTAAGCTATTATTATGCTGTAATGGTTTATTGCAGTAGACCCTAACAAGGGTTTTATAGCACATATTCATACCATTTTTTTAACATCTTTATTGGAGTATAATTGCTTTACAGTGGTGTGTTAGTTTCTGCTTTATAACAAAGTGAATCAGCTATACGTATACATACACACACATACCATTTTGAAAAACCTCAGAGGACTAAAAGAAGAAAGAAACAGAAGCTCATTCCTTTGGCCAATAGAAAATTTGTTGACAGAGACACTCCCTACCGTATTTTGCAATTTCCAGGAACTAGAAACGGTGGATTAGTCACATCTGTTGTGAGTATACTGAAGAGTGGAAACACTTTGCTATATATTGGCTACCCCAGGTTAGACGCTGAATAACTTGACTTATTCTTTTGGGTAGAAACACAATTAAGAGAATAGATCCAACTGGGGTTTTAAAATAAAGAAACATACCAGATAAAGCAGGACACAGTGTAAGATTCTCAGACTGAAGTAGCTCTATGGTAAGACTGTAGAAGTTTGACCCTAATGGCCTTCTGAAGCAATGCTGGGCATTCAAGAGAGAGCTCTAGAGTGACTTCCCCCGTTTTAAATCTAGGCGTTTGGTCATGGGTTAAGTATATTCACAGAGTGTTTCTGAAGAAAAACCAGTCTTTCATGTATTTAATTACAAAGAATAACAAGTAGCAAACTTTTAGAACTTTTTCTGGCCAACCTTTTCACCTCTGGTAGAGGAGTACATTCTGGAGGTAAGGAATCATGTTAGATTTGTATACTTACACCTATTCTGCACCAAAAACTTTGCATTGTTTTGAGAGTGCATTGGTAGATACAAATTTTCTACCTTTGCCTCTCCTCAGTAGGGATACACTTTCAGCAGATTGGCGATATTAAGAGAATTACTTCAGGAAGTGCTTCAACTAGCAAGGATTGAGATGTTTTCAAAATGCCATGTATTGGCTTCAAGAGTATTTATTCCCCTGGCTCCCCTCCCTGTGCGGTTGCTTCAAGCTGGCAGCCCTCTCTAGAGATGGTTAGAGAGGGCTGCACAACGCTCCTCTTTCAGGTGCTGGCAACTGCCCCCTCTCTCCTCTTCCTTTTGGACATAGATATAAGCTCTGTTGTTACAATCCCAGGCTAGTGCACTAACCCTTGTGATCTCCCTTTATTAAGCCCCCCTTAAATTATACAATTTTTGGGATGCCACCTTTTTCCTCCTGGGATCCTGATACAACACTGAAGATCATGAAAGAATATGAATCATTCTCAGCGCAAAGTGAGAGTTTTGTAAGTAAGAGCAACCTGGGAAAGAGAGTGAGAGAGAGACAGAGAAAAAGAGAGATATTCCACTAATGGATCACCCAACTTGTGATAGAGACACCACCTACTGGCCCAGTGGGACCCACTGCCTGGGAATGGCTTGGTCGGCTGCAGTTGGAAGTCTTACTTCTCTATTTCCAAGTAGGATCATTAAATACTGTTAACGCTCGGGAATCTACCACAAAACCCCTCTTCTTTGATAACATCACCATCTTTTCAGTCAGGGTTCTTCTCTTTATTCTTAAAATTAACCTAAGGTGTGAGATCATTGTTGCATCCATGCCCTGCTCCCTTGGGAGTTTAGAATCAAAGTTATAGGATATTTGTCTGACTTACTAGTTATCTATTTTATATACAGTAGTGTGTATATGTCAATCCCAATCTCCCAATTTATCCCTCCCCGCCCTTTTCCCCCCAGTAACCATAAGTTTATTTTTTACATCTGTGACTCTATTTCTGTTTTGTAAATATGTTCATTTGTACCATTTTTTTTAGATTCCACATATAAGCAATATCATATGATATTTGTTCTATAGCACAGGGAACTCTGTTCAATACTCTGTAATGACCTATATGGGAAAAGAATCTAAAACAGAGTGGATATATGTATATGTATACCTGATTCACTTTGCTGTACAGCAGAAAGCAACACAACACTCTAAATCAGCTATGCTCCAATAAAAATTAAAAAACAAACAAAACAAAAGAATCAAATTCGTAGGATTTTCAACTTGTAAGGGTCGTTTGAAGCCATGTAGTACAACTTCCTCTTTTCACACATGAGAGTCTGAGGTTTCTGTAGCCGATGTTGAAGGGCCTCGTGCAAAGACCCACAGCTCGTGGTTCTTGCGAGTGTTAGAGCCCATGAAACCCACAGCCCTGTTTTCCCTGGTCTTATCTTTCTGTCCAGAGACTTTGGACTTAACATGTGATACTATTCAGATTAGAGGCCTGAGGGGCAAAGGCCACTGTGGGGAGTTCTGCAGAATGAATAGGGAGGAGCACAAAAAAGGGAAACTGTTTTTAACTCCTGTGGGAATTTTCTGAGGTATGCTTTGAAGACTGTGCTTTACCAGGAGTCCTACAACAATCCAGCCACCAAAAATTCCTGCCATTTTTTTTTCAATAGGGTGGACATTTTCAGCAAATAGTCAGGGTGATGCATGAGGCAGGTAGTGAGAAAGCAGTTCACTTCCTCCCCTGCCTTGCTTAAGTCATGCCCAGCAAGTGAGGGCTCCAGTGGGACTCAGAGGCTAGTGTGTGCAGGAATGAGCTGGGCTTAAGCTTTGACCTGTTAGTTACTGGAAATAATCCTCTGAGTGGAGCCAATAAATGTTGTAGGTTTGCTATCATTCCTTGGATCTGAGGGTTATTCATTATAATTAAAATGTATTCTTAGTGTAACATGGATGGTCTCTGACACTAATATTTTACTTTTAAATGTAGCACTCTCAGAGGCAGAATAGGCTTGTGACCCCCTTCAGTAAAGAGATGCTTCCTTAACCATTTGGAATAAAAATTGGGAATACGGAAATGGCATTCTTGTCATTTTATCTCCTTTGTTTCTTCATTTTGTGGGGTTCTTCTGTACATAAATTTCTACTAACTTCAAAGGGCAGATCCTGAGATTTGATGAGCTATTAGAAGTTAGCAGAAAAAAGTACAGGACAACTGCTTTTAGTAATTTGCATGTTTGGAGGGACATACTTTCATACACTGTATTGGTTTCCTAGGGCTACCATAACAAAGTACTACAAACTGGGTGGCTTAGAACAACAGAAATTTATTGTCTCATAGATCTGGAGGCCAGAAGCCTGAAAGCAAGCTGTGAGCAGGGCCATGCTCCTTCTGATGTCTCTAGGGAAGGAGCTGTTTTGGGGCCTCTCTTCTAGTTTTTGGTAGCTTCTGGCATTCCTTGGCTTGTAGATGACCATCTTCTCCCTGTGTCTCTTCACATCATATTCCCTCTGTGTCTGTGTCCAAATTTCCACCTTTTATAACGACATCAGTCGTACCAGAACAAAGCCCACCCTAATGACCCTATTTTAATTTGATTATCTCTGTAAAGACCCTGTGTTCAAATAAGGTCACATTCTAAGGTACTAGGGGTTAAGAAGTCAACGTATCTTTTTGGAGGGCACAATTCAACTCATAACAATACAGTCTGTTGAAATTGAATGGAATTGATACTCAACGTTGCTGAGCTACTCAGACCCAAACATTCTGACCGGGACTTTTCACCAGCTCATCTAAGGCCCACCTTTGCTCGGTGTGCCGCTTACCACAAGTTAGGATCCAACTGTGTGTTTAAAATTAGTGGTCTTGAGATATGTGCTGGTGGGGCTTGCTGTTTTTCTTTCTGCCCTTTCTGAGTTTCATGTGCAAGTGAGACTGCTCAAAAATTAATGACAATGGTGTGCTTGTGTTGTACTCTCAGTCATAAGATCGTGGCTTCAGGCAGAGCTGCAAGAGTTGAAAAATCACAAAACAAAAATGATTGCATGTTTTTGGAAATGTCGTTGTAAAATAGACAACTTTGTGTTTTGTAATTACTATATTCTTATCCAAAGTTGCTAATAATGTTTTTTCTTTTAGATTAAGCATCCTCCTTTCTTTAAAAATAAGAGCTAAAGATAATTCCTAATTATGTATGTTCTAATTATGTGAAAATGTCTACATTTCAAAAAAGGTTTTATATGGCTAAAATGCAAGAGGATACAAAAGTTATAGTATTAGTTAAGGACTCTGGAGGCATTTTGATCCACTCAGCCATATTCAAATGTATGGAAACATTTGCTTTTTTAGATCTGCAAAATCAGAAACATATGAATTTGCAAAATGACACATCTCAATGTAGTTAAAACTCTGTTCACCATTTTATAATTATCACCCAAGCAGCCTCAGTACTACTACTTATACTGCTACTAATGTTGATACTACTACTAGTAATGATAACAGTTGATGTTTATTGAGCATATATTGTGTGTCAGGCACTGTTCCAAGTGCTTTGCCATGTTTTGATTAATTTCACTTCCACAACAACTCAGTGAGGTAAATACCATTATCTATAATTAAAGAAACTGCAGCCCAGAGCTTAACATTACACAGTAATGGCAAAGCCAGAATTCAAATCTGGACTCAGAGCTCTTCCTCCTAATCATTAAAAAAATCTTCTTGGGCAGAACGTTCCAAAGTCTATACCACAGAACACCAATTTTATTAAAAACTCCTGAAAAAAAGAAAAAAGGAAAACATTTACGTAGTTAAATACATGTGGGAATTGCTGCTATCTATGTAGACTCATAATGTAGTCTATATTAAAAATTGTGAGAGGGCTTCCCTGGTGGCGCAGTGGCTGGGAGTCCGCCTGCCGATGCAGGGGATGCCGGTTCGTGTCCCGGTCCGGGAAGATCCCACATGCCGCGGAGCGGCTGGGCCCGTGAGCCATGGCCGCTGAACCTGCGCGTCCGGAGCCTGTGCTCCGCAACGGTAGAGGCCACAACAGTGAGAGGCCCGCATACCGCATTAAAAAAAAAAAATTGTGAGAATTTTCCCAGAAAAGAAACCTGTATAACAGAATGTAAGATTGAGGTTTCAACTAAGCACAAGATAAAATAAATGCGAAATTCCGAAGGGAGTTGCTAAGTCATCATATACAGACTGTACAAGCATAGTATCTGGGAACCTAGTCCATAACTTGGATTTTTTTCAGAGAATAGAGAGGTTTTGTAAGATTTTCTTGGGAGAGACTAGTAGCTGTGCTATGGGGCCCCAAACTTTTCCACTTGGGAAAGTTGCTACCTCCTATACCAGCCTAGTGAGCAAGGGCTTAATGGGACTACTTGAAGAGTTTAATGTATGTCCCCATATGTTGGGGACACTGCAGGCTAGAACTGCTTCTCTCCTGGGAAATGTGGATGCAAAAGTTGGCACATCATCACTTTGATGCCCAATCTGTATGGAACCACAGATGTATGGGGACAAAGGTTTCATTGCTTCCCCTGGATCAAGGGTGGGCTGGTGTGGAGTCTCCCAGTTGATGGGCTAGGGGATAAGGGGAGTAGACATCCTGAGGGAATGAGGAGTATCCCTCAAATCTTGAGAGTTGATGCTAGAGAGGTCCCCTATGATGGAATGTTCAAAGAACCCCTAACATTGGCCCATACGAGTCACCTTCACCATCTCCCATACCCAAAGAACATGAAGTCATTCAGCAAAGTAAGGACAAAAATCCCCTTACCTTTTCTCCCTGCTTTCACCTACGATTGCTAGATAAAATACAAGGTCTTCAGTTAAATTTGAATTTCAGGTGTACAATGAAAGCTTTTTATTATACATATATCCCATGCAATATTTGGGACATGTTTATATTAAAAAATATTTGCTATTCATCAGAATTTCAAATTTAACTAGGCCTCCCATATTTTTATCTGTTAAATCTGGCAAGCTTATCCCACCCCACCTTTCCCCCAAAAGCTGGGGAGTAGGTGAATGGTGAGAAGAAAGAAAGAAGTTATTATGTTTTCTGAATTAATGTTCTGATTCGAGATTTAAAGTACTTCCCCCCAAATAAGTAGAAAAGTCAAGAGACCTGCCAAGGTCTTCAGGCAGGGGCAGGGGACAATTAACCGTAATGAATAAATTTGAAAAGATTAGAGAAGAATAAAAAATAAAAATTATATTTTGAGTACACCACAAATCTTCTTTGTTAGAGGATCCAGGTCTATTTTACTGACTTTATTGAGCTGTTCCTCTCCAAGACCACAATAACTATTAGCTTTTCCTGGAATTTGTGCTCTTTGGAACACATTTTGGGAAATTCTACTTTGTTTTATAACTTTGTGGTGTAATTAACTAAAGTGGCATACTGGAGAATTCTGGCAAAACCTCTGGGGCAACTTTGAGATCTTTTAAGGTTTCAAAGAAAACCCAAATCAAATGGGCTTAAAACAACAAGAGAAGACAACAAACGGGCTTAGGATCAGGTGACTGGAAAGTCCAGATGTAGGGAGGAGTTAGGGTTCATTGATCTAGCAGCTTGGCCATGCCAGTAAGAACTCAGTTTTTAAACTGGCTGCAAGTTTCAATAGTGCCCGGATGGGAGAGAGCAATGCTGAGCCGGTGTTCTGAATAGCCTGGTTGGCTGGTCACACGCTCACCCTGTGGTGACTGTGGCCAGGGGGTGGAAGGTACTGAGGACCTGAAGTCTGTGAAGGCTTTTCCATGGGGCTGAGAGTGGGGTCAACTTTTACCAAAACACATGAGCTGTGCTTTGGGAAGAAGCAGATAGATGACTGCCTGGGGGTGGGAGTAAAGCTTGTGAATGGATGCTGGCTCAATCAACAAATGTCCAGTACAGCTGAAAACTTAAGTTTCTGTCATTGACTGCAGGCAGGGGTGATGCTCAAAACTATTTAACAACCTATACCCTCGTGGGCACCACTTCTGTCTGTGCAGGAGCCTGTCTCCCAAAGCCCTCCTGCTTACAAAGTGTTAACCCTTGAGTTGGTTGATGTTGAAGGATCCAGGAGCTCCTAGAGAAGGTGACAGAAGGCCATGATAGGTGATCACTCAGAGTACTCAGGGCAGTGGCTACTTACCACCTGGAACTGAAATATATCACTATCTAACAGCGTTTATAATTGTACCCATATGTACAGGCTCAATGAGTTTTTAAAAAGCGTGAAGGATTTTTGCTTCTGAATAAGACCCTTCACTTAATTTCCTCATTTGAAAAATGAGTGGGTTGAAGTAGATGATTTACAATTCCTTTGAAAGAAATGTTTGTGTTGTATTCTATAAAAAATTATATAAATAAGCCTTTAATTCAATCTATCATGCACATTGTGATATGTCTGTATTAAACAGAACATTATAAATTTTATAATTATAAACAGAATGTTATAAATTTTAAAATGCAGAGAACCAAATTTCCATTTGAAATTTGGCACATGAAATTTAACTGACTTTGAGTCTGAATTTAACTAGATTTTTACATTGAAAATTTCAAATACATTATTTCTAAAGGTCATGCTTTCATTGTTTCTCACTTCTGTGTTTTGCAGTAAAGCAAGGGAAAAAACCAATCATTTAACATGTTAAAAAACTCATGTTTTTTAACATGTTAAAACTCCTAGAGGAAAACATAGGCAGACAAAAATAGCAGCAATTTTTTTTTGAAGTCTCCTAAAGGAAAAGATACAAAAGCAAAAATAAACAAATGAGACCTAATTAAACTTAAAAGCTTTTGCACATTAAAGGAAACCATTGACAAAACAAAAAGACAGCCTACTGAATGGGAGAAAATATTTGCAAATGATATGACTGATAAGAGGTTAATATGCCACATATATAAACAGTTCATACAACTCAACATCAAAAAGAAAAAAAACCCGATTAAAAAATGGGCAGAAGAACTGAATAAACATTTTTCCAAAGAGGAAACGCAGATGGCCAACAGGCACATGAAAGATGCTCAGCGTCACTCGTCAATCATCAGGGAAGTGCAAATCAAAACCACAAGGAGATAGCACCTCACAGCTGTCAGAATGGCTATCATCAAAAAGAAGACAAATAACAAATGTCGTCAAAGATGTGGAGAAAAGGGAACCCTTGTATACTCTTGGTGGGAATGTAAATTGGCTCAGCCACTGTGGAAAACAGTATGGAGGTTTCTTAAAAAACTAAAAATAGAGCTACCATATGACCCAGCAATTCCACTCCTGGGTATATATCTGAAAAAAACAAAAACATTAATTTGAAAAGATCATGCAACCCAATGTTCTTTGCAGCATTATTTATAATTGTCAAGGTATGGACGCAACCTAAGTGTCTATCAACAGATGAATGGATTAAAGTGAAATAAGTCAGACAGAGAAAGACAAATATATATCACTTATATGTGGATCTAAAAAATATAACAAACTGGTGAATAAAACAACAAAGAAGCAAACTCACCGATATAGAGAACAAACTAGTGGTTACTAGTGAGGAGAGGGAAAGGGGGAGGGGCAAGATAGGGGTAGGAGGAAAAAAAAGGGTTATTATGGGATTATATGAAATCATGTGTGTGAAACTTTTGAAAATTGTAAAGCACTATAGAATTTAAAGCATCTTTCAATCAGTTAAAAAAAATTGTGCTGTTTTGAATTTAGTGGAAAGCAGAGAGGCACAAAAGCAGAAATGACTGAAGAAAAATTAGAGTTAAGATGGAAGCCACGCATTCACGTGAAGATGGTTCAGTGGCTGAAGTAATCCAATCACGGCAGCTGCTGTTGGCAGGGTTTGCCAATGGGAGAGGATAGGGAGGGAGTGGTGGCCACGAGGTCATTCCCCTCTCCCACTGGGTCAGTGTACTCACAGTGCAGAGCTGAAGTGCAGTTGGAGAACATGAATTTTTCTCCCAGGCTTCACGTGCCTGTTCTAACTCTCCCTGAGAAGCCTTCCCGACAGCTTAGGTTCTCAGCTGGCTAGTCATTTTAGATATAAAAAAACCACAAGGGAGGAACTTCTTTCCTAAAATAAATGGAAAATCAGCAACAATGATGATGCTATCTCCCATTCCCTTACATGTCCCTCTGCCAACCCCACCCCTGCCCCAAAACAGAGTTGATTTTTCCAGAGGGCAGTGTTGTAGGCACCACAATTATAGACAAGTGGGAAAAATATTATATATATTTCTTATTTTTTCTACATAGAGAAATAAATAAAATGTTTGTGATATTTTGATCTTTGATGGAGCATTTTAAACATTTGCAGATCTGTATTTGTAGATTTTTCTGCACTTTAAGTCATCAAAAATGTCAAAGTCAAGGCTTTGACTTTCAAAGAATTTCTTGCCTATAGCTAGTGCTTTCTCCTATCTTCAGAGCAAAACCGTGGCTTGGTAGATCCTTAAGTCCGTCCCTCCCTCTTTATATATAATTTCTGTTAGAGTTACAGGTATACACACACAGCTGTGTTAATTAACCCAGCTGAAAAACTTTACTTACAGAGACTTCTAAGGAAAGACATAGAGTCACAGGGATAAGGACTGATTGTCTTATCTCTTTAAAGGTATTTTCTGTTATAGCACTAGCTAGAACTAAATAATAAATGTCTTATAATGCTTTGAATAAAAATAGTTCTCAAACATAATTGATAAAACTTGCTGTCCAAGAGCTAAAATAAATTTATTATTTAATAAATTTAAATAATTTATTTAAAGAGTAAATGAGGATGCTGTTTTTTTGGGTCTGCATGTTTAGGTATGTATACATTATGCCTAATTTATAGAGTTATATGTAGTTTATATAACATATATATATACTTCAACAACAACTAGATAAATTTTAAGCCCTCACAATTAAATTGCTTTAAATTAGTTAAAATATATATTTGTGTTTATGCATATAGGATTAATAAAGAATATAAAACCAAAACAGACATTACTGTGTGACCTACCTCAACAACTCCATGGAAAACAGTGTTATTTAACAGGTTAGAAACTGAGGCAGAGAATGTCAGTAACTTGTGCTTTGCTGTTATGGTTTCCAACTCAAATCTTTCTGATTCTAAAGCCTTTATATTTCCCACTACATCACATTACAGTTTTGTAGTTATGCCATTATTTTAAGGCCATTCTTCCTTTAAATTTTCCAGGGAAGTGGGAGAAAGGTGCAAATAAACTGTAATAATAGCTACAATATTACTCATCATTATAGTGCTAAAAACTATTACCTATTACCTAAGGTGTCATTCAGGACTTTTCTTAAGCCAGCTAATCAAGATACTTCTCAGAGGCACACTTTTACAATTCTCTGCTTTATGTATGACTTTAGCAGTATGAAAACGTATAAAATGCTTGTTATCCCACTGTGTAGAATGCTGCATTTTGACATGTCTGAAGGAAAGCATTTCCCAAAAGAATTCTTGAACCCTCAGAAAATTTATATTCTCTCAGAGGAAAAAAAATTTTTCTTCACATGTTAGTTCCAGTTTGCAGAGAAGCAGCCCTCATGACAAGAGTAGGCAAGAGATTTACAAGGGAGATGGAGGTAGAAAAGGTGGGGAGAGACCCTAGGACTGAGATGGAGGTCTGACCCCTATGGGAAAAGAGATGGAAGGGAGGTGGACTGGATTAAATTAAATGTGATAATACATGTTAACCACTTAAAAGTCCCTTGGTACCAAATGAATACTCAGTAAACAGATTTCATTCTTAATCTCCATTTTTAAAAAGTCATTGCAATGAGAATTATAGATATTTATTACAAGTCATCTTCCCTGTGCATATTTCTTGCTAATAGAGCTGTACCGTTACAGTGGAAAACTAACATCAGGCCAGTGGTTCTCGTTCCTTGAGAGCTTCGTAAGCAATCTTTAGACGTCTTTGATACTAGAAAACTTTCTAGGTAAATCCGAGTGAAAGAGAAAAATGTTAAAAGTCAACATTCATCCTTGTAAGACTGCTCAAATAAAAAGTTCATTACTTTAGAAGACTTTCACTTGGAAATATTTGCACTTTTCCAGAAATATCATATTATTTTCAAATGTTTTAGAAGACAGCATTTGGAATAAGTTGGTAAGTCCCAATTTATTCCAAATGCTATCATTCTATTGAACCAATTCTAATTTGCACTTAATTGAAAAGTTTAAATATTTAAAAATAACATAAAAACTGCATCTACGTACTCAAAGTAGGCTGACATTTGACTTAATGGTCAAGTCAATTTAGTAAAAGTAAATTGGAATCTTTGAACTAAACAATGACTTGCTGCATTTGATATGAGAACAAATATGATTTGGTTGAGATTTAATTTGATAAGGCTTTGTCCAAAATTAAATCATCCCAAAGTTACAGATATGACATTTAAAATTGAATATGACATTTAAAAAATTCCTATTTTGCCTTTAGAGGAAGAGGCAAAGTTGTACTGAAATATTAATATGTGTTTTATGCCACATGTGACATTTATTCCAGCACCCTTTATTTTAAAGTTTAAAAAAGAAATACATATTCATTATAGGAAATGTAAAGTATTCATAAAAATGTAAAGAAAAATAAATTAAAATGAAAAAATGAATTTGTTCTTGTTTCTACTGTCTAAAAAAACCATTATTAACATTTTAATATACTCCCTAAATAAAGTGAGCTGAGGTAATTATTCTTTGCTGTTAAAAAATAAATGTTTTAATACTCGAGTACCATGCTCTCTTATTCTTAAATATTATGTTTTCTTTTCTCCTTGATTGTGGGCCAGTCATTTTGAACCTTGTTATCATTTTACTTCCTAACATTCTTGACTCCGCCTCCTAAAAATGCTGGATGGTAAATATTATTTCTTATTTAATGTAAATTTCAATCAAGTTTTTACGTTATGTTTGGGGCAGTTTATACTGTTCCTAATCTGAGAAAACTCCTGTGCTTCTCAAAACTACATTTGGGAGTCCCTACTAAAATTAGGAAGTCATTTATACAAACATGCGCTCTGAAAAGTGTAAACAAAGTCCCTGAAAGACAGGAGAACTGGCTACTGAATGTTTTCTGCACACAGACCAGTGCAGCTTCTTGGCATAACAAATAGCACTTAATAAGAAAGATGGTGAAACTTTAAACCTCTGGACCGGTTTAGGCTGCATTGCCCACAGACACACAGCCTATAGTGTGAGTTTTGGCATTAGATTTACTTTTTCTTCTTGCTGTGGGTATATTCTAAGAAATCAGGGACTAGAAAAATTTTCAGGGATAGAGAAAATGAGACTCTGATTCTTACTTAGTACGTATATGCTCTTGAAAAAAAAATATTTTCCTGTGAGAGCCACAGTCATAAGTGCTACTATCCTTTAATGTGGGGTTGGGTGTGAGGGGGAGTAAAATAGATAACTGTCCATTTCTTACATGAGCACATATTTGTTTTTCTAGATAAGGATTTTAGTGACTATTGGATGGAATATGCCATTTCGGATAGGTCACAATTAAGAGATCATGGTAAACATGTTACAAGAAAACGTTTTTCTTTTAAAAAGAAAAGTATTTTTTGGGCTTCCCTGGCGGCGCAGTGGTTGACAGTCCGCCTGCTGATGCAGGGGACACGGGTTCATGCCCCGGTCCGGGAGGGTCCCACATTCCGCGGAGCAGCTGGGCCCATGAGCCATGGTCGCTGAGCCTGCGCGTCCGGAGCCCGTGCTCCACAACGGGAGAGGCCACAACAATGAGAGGCCCGCGTACCGCAAAAAAAAAAAAAAAAAGTATTGTTAATAAAATGGGCTTCCTCCCCCGTCAAGCAATGTTAGTCATGAATAGGCAAAGGGTTTGGTAATTTGAGATATTTGCATTGGAAAAAATAAGAAATATAGTTTGAATTTGAGAAATTATTATATAGAGAGAATAAACTAAACCAAGAGAAGGTTGTGATGTTGAGTCTATTAAACAGCCTGGGAATCAGAGAAAAAAAATATGGTGATGTGGAAAAAGCATGAGCTTTGGAATTGCATAGACAATTCTAAATGGTTTTAATTGAAATCAGGTTTCATTTTTGGTTCAGTCCATTAAGAATTATGTGAAATTTGATTTCTTTGAATTCTATTTTCTCCATCTCTAAAATGGAGTTATTTCTCAACTATCACTTATCAAGCTCTTAATATGTACCAGTCACTTTTGCAAACAATGCTGTAGTAAAAATGCATGTATGTATATCTTTGCACTTGGCCATAATTACATTCCAGGGTAAAATCCTAGAAGTGGATTTCTTTTCAAAGATGTTTCTAAATATCCTCTAGAAAGGTTAATCAAATTATTCTCAATCAATAGTCCAAGAAGTCTTGCCCACACTCCACACCTCTTATCCTGCTCAGCTTCAGTATTTAATGTTTAAATCTTTGCCAATTTAATAGGTAAAATTATATATATATATATATATATATTTTTTTGTGGTACGCGGGCCTCTCACTGTTGTGGCCTCTCCCGTTGCGGAGCACAGGCTCCAGACGCGCAGGCTCAGCGGCCATGGCTCACGGGCCCAGCCGCTCCGTGGCATGTGGGATCTTCCTGGACTGGGGCACGAACTCATGTCCCCTGCTCGGCAGGTGGACTCTCAACCACTGTGCCACCAGGGAAGCCCAATATTTTGAAATTTTAATTTGGCCGTCTTTGATTATTTATTTTGCTAAATATTTTCATAAATTTACTGTCAGTATTTTTTCTATGTTTGAATTATATAAGTGAAGTTACTGTAATTTGAAATCCTAAAGATTGTGTAAATTATGCAGTTCTGCATTGACTTTTTTCAATTCTTTACTAATTTTAAACTAATTTTTATTAATGCATACAAGTCAAGTTTGCATTGCATTACTTTCAACTCCTCTGAATCTGGTGGTTTTTTTTTTTTTGTTTTTTTTTTTTTTGCTTTAAACATGAAACCACGGGCAAGTTTCGTTTCTCGTTTACCACCTCTCCACCTGAGTTGTCAGTTTTGCTTTTGGTCTAAACTGAGGGTAAGCAAGAGGGTATCTCATTAAATCACAGTCTTTGGGCAAGGTTAGAGTAATCTACTTTGCATATCCTTTTTAGTTGTTTGAAAATAAATTTAAAGCTGTTACTGTTCAGTTGCGTTCTTATGTTTAAAACACACTTTTATACCTAAAAATCTTTAAGGGCAATAAAAGTATTTTCATTTGGGGATGCCAGTGTTGGGGGCACACATTGTACATTCCTTTTAGAAAATGCAACGATATTTAGGAAATAACCCTATCAAAATGGTAGCTACATGAAGTGACTTGTGTATGGACAAATATGGGCTTTTCCCTGAACATTGGAAAAGATCAAAGAAAGTGATTTGACTTGTTCTTGGGGGCAGTACTTCATTCTTTGATTCAAAAAATAACTCGGGGCTTGTAAACTCCATGAGGAAACAAATTCTACTTCTACCTCTTTAAATCCTCCAGAGCCTAATAGTGCCGTATATATAGTAGTTGATTGTAGGAATGGGCTACTTGTTCAATTTTAATAGGATATTTTCATCCATTTATGTTTTTATTGTAATTGTTGATATTTTTATATATGCCATTTTATTTTGTATTTTCTATTTACTATATATATATATTTTTTAAAATAAATTTATTTATTTATTTTTGGCTGTGTTGGGTCTTCGTTTCTGTGCAAAAGCTTTCTCTAGTTGTGGCGAGCGGGGGCCACTCTTCATCGCGGTGCGCGGGCCTCTCACTGTCGTGGCCTCTCTTGCTGCGGAGCACAGGCTCCAGACGCGCAGGCTCAGTAGTTGTGGCTCACGGGCCCAGTTGCTCCGTGGCATGTGGGATCTTCCCGGACCAGGGCTTGAACCCGTGTCCGTTGCATTGGCAGGCAGACTCTCAACCACCGCACCACCAGGGAAGCCCTACTATATTTTTTCTTTGCTTTATTTTCTCCTTTATTGCATTCTATCAAGTACTTTAAACTGAATATTGGCAACAAGAGTCAACAGATGCTCATCAGCTGTGTTTGTACATTGTGTTTGTGTGTGTGAGACAGAGAAAGGAAGAGACAGAGATGGAGATGCGGGGTCGAGGGGAGGGGAGAGAGAGAGAGAGAGAGAAAAGTTTTGTGAGTGAGTGACTGCAATACGCCTGCTTCAGAATCCAGTTATAATAAGGAACCCATCAGTCATAATAACAAATTTGTGGCTGACATAGTGCATTGTGTACAAGAGACACTTTGCATTCACAGTTTGATGTTTGAGATATTGAATATTTTCAAGGAACTCCACTGGTCTAGGCATAAGAGTCACAAAATTAAACCATTCATCTACGATGGGATGAGTAATGACTGACTTAACTAGCAGGTCAGGCCAAACACCTAGGGTTGACATCTCAATTCTGTTTTATTTTCTACACATCATGCAGTGTCTCTGAGGAGGTTAAACTTTACGAAATTCATATGGAGTAAATTATATGCTACACTGCAATTTGCAGATTTAAGAATTTGTGAAAGTTTTACAGTAGACAGTTTTTACATATGTCTATAAGGAAAAGAGCAGAGTTGCTGGCTGAAATTTCCTACCACAGAAAAGTTTTTAAAAATTAAAAATAGTCTTTAGCCACACATAATTTTTGATGCATAAAATTTTATTTGATTTAAGAACATCACACGAATACCTATATCTTCTGCAAATATAAAGTATTCTAGCAAGAAGAACTTTTTATATTTCATTTTGAACTAATAGTAGTAAGGAAATGAAATCTTGCTAATCAGAATTGATAGAGGCTAGCAGATAAAAATTCTAAATTTCCCATCAGTGTTGACAAACATAAAGTTCTCATAGATGAAGCCCAACTCTTGTTAATATGGGAGTGACAGTAAACTAGCTAATTATTAAATCTTCTTAATTAGAAAATGAGAAAATCACTGAATAATGTCAGATTGATGATACCCTTTACTCAGTCTGCAGAGCATTATAAAAATAATATGAACATTGTATCATATATCCTTTACATGGGCCACTTGCCTAAATTAGCCACAATTCAACTTAACCACATGTGGCCAACCCAGAAACAGTTCCACTGTAATTTTAAAGTGTCTTTGGATCTTAGAAATTTGGTACTCATATACATAAGCCAAGAATCTTTTAGTTTAATAATGTCTGCCAACGAACAGAGTACCTCCTTCCACTTTTAGATTAATAAATGGACATTTCGTGTGAGTTTACATTTGATTTAACTTATCATAAGAACTTTCACTTTATTAACAGTTTGGCACATTGGATTTTTTTTTTTTTTTTTTTTTTTTTTTCTTTGCGGTGTGCGGGCCTCTCACTGTTGTGGCCTCTCCCGTTGCAGAGCACAGGCTCCGGATGCGCAGGCTCAGTGGCCATGGCTCACGGGCCTAGCCGCTCCGCGGCATGTGGGATCTTCCCAGACCGGGGCACGAACCCGTGTCCCCTGCATCGGCAGGCAGACTCTCAACCACTGCGCCACCAGGGAAGCCCGGCACATTGGATATTTAAAGTGGTTTTTTTTTGGTTTGTTTATTTGTTTTAATGCTGTAGGTTAATCAATCTTAGGATGAAATTCCCACTTATCAAATACATTTAGGAAATGTAGCTTTATTAAGAAAATGACAAAGATAACAAGAGACAAGAGGAACTAATCCTAAGGTGGATTTTTGCATCTGAAATTTAAAGTCAAGTTGCTGGAACTATTTTTCCCTGTACACTGATATGTAAAGTCTTGTCATAACTGCTTATTCATAGAGTTGATAAAAGCAAAGAATGTTGACTGAGAGAAAAGAACTTAAAATAAGAAAAGACATTTACAAGGGATAAATCCAACCCACAAGCTCTGTGGGAAGCAAAACCCACTACCCATTTCTGGCAGTTCGCATTATGTTCCTGCTTTTTCTCTGGACAGCACTGCTCTCATGGGGCTGGAGGCATCCTCTTGCTAGCAGGCCACACCAGGGGCTCTTTTAGAAATCAATTTGTAATTCTTTTATTATTGTTTGACTTTTGTGAATGAGCCCTGCAGGAAAACTGAGGCTCGCTGTTCTCTGTGGCATGCACATTTGACAAGTCATTTCTCACTTCTGAGATCTCTTGGGGGAATAGAGAATGATTTGAGGAGTCAAGATGAATCAGAGGAAGATTTCTTTTACTCAACTTCCCATCATTCTGTGCATTTCTGTGTCTATTTAAAAATTAACTTATGACCCCTAGTAATCGTCCCCTCTCAGTCACGCACATAGCTTCCTTTAAGACTGTTCTTACTAAGTGTTGTTCTCACTCAGAGGTGATTTTGACTCGTTAGAGTGGATGAATTGTGGGGCTCCCAGGAATATCAGGTTAGTTTTCTTCTTTCCATATGGCCCAAATGGACTAAATGTGTGTTTGTGAATGTGTGCCTTAATTTTAAAATTAATGACAAGTTATCAGACAACTTCTCACCCAGGCTTTAATGGATAGCTTTTCTGTGGTAAGTTCTCATAGTAACATAACACTAATCACATTTTGAATTTTTTTCTGTCAGAGTTATGCCGTCTGTAAAATTATGCCTATTTTTCCTTTCCTCACTGGTACCTTATGAATATAAAATATGCTAAGATCTCCATAAGGCACACAAGTAGCATATCTACTTAAAGTATTAAAAAGTATAACAGTATGTTTTTCTTCCACGTTAAAACGAAAAAATGAAAAGGGTGAAACAGAAGTAGGATAGATTCTAATATTTGTTAAATGAGAATGATTAAGTGTCATTTGATAATCTAGTTTGGAAACTTTTATGTAACATTCAATAATTAATGATAGAAACAGAATTGTTTCATATAACTTTTTATTCAATATTTTAAAAAACCTTTCACTTATATTTATTACTCTTACAATATCCTTCAGGATTCTATAGACATAGATATTACCAATGACATCTAGGTATGAAAGATTAAAATGACTTGTTCAATGTCCCAACATTGAGGGTGAAGCTAAACCAAATAACCTAGGTTTTCTCATTTTCTCACAAATACCTTAGCTGATTGACTGGGCTATTTTTTAAAGGTAGCATTTCTCAAAGGCTCTGATTCTGTGATTAGTTACAGTGCTTTTGTTGATTTGTTTTAAAAAAGTGAATGTCTTCTACTTTCTGTATTTTTGCTTTTATTTAACCTTTGGAGATCTATTTAATTATATTGAATTCACTTTTGAAGTTTTCCCAGAAACTTTATTTCTTATGATTTACACAGTCTTTTTTTTCTATATCTATGATAATTTATTAAAAGTCTGTTAGAATATCAGTATTAATTGATATGTTAATAGAAATTAATACAACATAGAAGAATACTTTTATAACAAAATTATATTTTTATTTAATAAAAGTTTAAGAGAAAGTAATAAATTTACCAATTTATAAAACCAAAAACTTCTGAATAGACTATAAGAAGATGCACAATATTTGAGATTTCTCTTAATATGAAAGATACATAGGATGAACTTGAATTACCTAGTCTCTGAAAAGATTCTAAGCTTTCTCTGATTTTCAAATCTAATATTTAAAAATAAAGCAATAATTCATTTGTGTAAACAGTGGGGGCAAAAACATACCTATTTTATCTTGAACCAAAAGATATATTACAATAGTATGTTTGCTGCTGCAAAGCCTTTTGTGGTTGCTGCTAGTTACATTTTCCACTTCAAATTCTTTAAAAGGAATATAGGTACAAATTGACTCAGTAAATATCTATCAGGTAAGGAAGTCCAGGAGGTCTCTGAGTTTCAAAAAATGTATGTAAAATACCAGTAACATCTTTGTTATGGATTTTTCCCTTCAGCTGAATACAGAGCATCCTGTCTTCCTATGTTATTGGATCAAATCATGAAATTACATACACCAAGCAAATGATGCTACAGGGAATGTGTAGCACTAACACTTTAATTAAAATACAAAATGATAATCTGCACGAGGGTGTTGCTAAGCATTTGGTGACCTCTAATTACAGTAGTAGTAGCACTTTTATTTTATAACTAGATAACTAGGTAATTAAAAACATGAAATTAAAACAAAGCCATATCCTAACTTGTAAAGGCAGTGAAAACAAAGAGTACAGTAAAACCCCATTGAAAAGTAGTTACTACATCATTATAATAAGATACATTTTAACCGACATATCGTATAAGGAAAATAAAAGTCAAACCTTGTCCTATGCTTTCTTGTTAAAATACTCTTGAAGACCAAATGGTAAAGTCCCAAATCATACACACAATACAAAATGATTTTATCCCAGTGAGCTTTCGCCAGTCCAAAGTTATTGTGAATGGTATAGGGTGAAAGACAATGTTGGAAGATGGTATAGAATTACCATATAAAGTTTTAAAGATTAAGGCCAGAACCTCACTTCATTACTCAGGAATAATTAATTACTGAGCACAGGTATATTACATTTTTTACTACCTGCATTGTCACCACATTTCTCACCAGATACAAGTGGGCAGAATCCTTTAAATGTTGTCCACTTTGGAGCTCGGTATGAAGGGTCGTGTGGATCTAGGTTCCTGAGAGAGGAAAAGGCTTGAATGTTCATTAACAACCATGCAGGAAGGAACTGGCCCAAGCAGGAGCCTTTATCTTAGAGTTCACAGACATAAGAGTTGTATTTTGCCTGGTGAACTTGATTGGCAAGGGTCAAATAAGGCCACTCAGCTAAGAAAAAAACCAAAACAAAACAGCATACGGCCTAATTACATCCAGGAACACAGAGACTTTCTAGATGTCTCTTTAAAAATGAACACTTCCTTGTGTTCATGAAGCAGTATTACCACTAGCAATACTTTTCTTCTTGCCTTGTCTCAGACACAAATGAACCCTCCGATCCACCAACAGAGCTTGAAATGTTACTGTGCCTTTCAGAGTGACACAGACCTCTTCCTCCTTCTGGCAAAATCCTCTGCCTGAATGAAGTTGGAGAGAGCCTTAGTGAGGTCTGAGGTCTCAGTGCTGCTCCCAAAGTCATACTTCTTCAGGCAAGGGCACAAGCAGTGCACGATGGCTCGGCGGATATAGCTGTCAAAGATATAGTAAATGAAAGGGCTGATGCCGCTGTTGGCAAAGGCCAAGGGCCCACTCACCTCCATGCCCCACTGGAGAAAAGTTGAAGGAAAGTAGAGGTCTTGCTGCAGCCCAGAGACAATAGCCAGGAGCTTGAAAGTATTAAAGGGCAGCCAGGAGAAGACAAAGGCTGCCACGACGATAAAGATGACCTTTATGGATTTCCTCAGCTTTCTGTTGTGCTTTCCCGACTGCTGGTAACGGACACACAGCTTCCTTGTGATACAACAGTAGCAGGTCACAATGCTCACCAAAGGGGCAAAAAATGTGAAAATTAAGGCCACCAGGCCCCAAGCCAGTTTAACTGGAGTGGCCCTCTTCTCTGCACAGTATGGCTTACCATCAATCAGGGTGAGCTCCCGGGACAGAAGAGTAGGCAACCCCAGGAGGCAGGAGATAAACCAGACACTGGCACAGACTCCATACGCGCAGTCTCTATTTCTGATTTTCCTGGATACGGCTGGACACATGATGGCCAGGTAGCGGTCAACACTCATGCAGGTGAGCAAGAAGACATTGCAGTGCATGTTGACTGAGATCATGTAGGAGCTGCCTTTGCACAGGAAAGAGCCTGTCCTCCACAGTCCTAGAGATGCTTCTTTATCCACCCAGAGAGGCAATGTGATGATGAAGATGAAGTCAGAGGCAGCCAGGTTGATGATAAAAATGTCAATCAGTCTTCGGCTGCCCCTTCTGAAATGCAATGCACTCATGAGGATGACGTTCCCCAACGCTCCAGTCAGGAACACCACTGTGTAAAAGACTGGAAGGAAGACTGATGTATAAGGAACGTGGGAGTGGGTCTCGTCAATATCAGGATTTTGGCTGGTAACATAGAAGTATTCCAAGTAAACCGTGGTTGCTTCTGGGTCCATCACTGGGTCCAGCAGGTGCCAAATCTGGTAAATTTTCTTACCTAAGAAGTTTTTGTATGAATTTTAGAATTCTCAAGGCAGCTTCTTTTATACAGTGCCTGCCTCTTCTCCCTGCCCCACCCCCTTCCTTAGAAGATCTTGGGACACGCATTAAAAACAGAGATTAAAAAATACAGTTTCTACCAATCCTCAGAAAGGGCCCACAAGGAACACCACCCTGATTGGTATTGGGTAGTTGTGGTTATGGTTTTCTTTATTTGCATTTGCCCAGGAAACTGAGGTGCTTTTTGACTTTTTTCTTCAAGACATTCAATGTGTTTCTTTAAATCTCCAGAGATTAGGAAATGAATTAACTTTTTCTCCTTACCTACCTTAAAGATATCTTTGCTTTTCTGACACTGAGAATCTTTTCGATCTAGCCTCCTATTTCACATGCAGTATGCTGTTTTACTTTTAGAATTTTAAGGTGGTGATGTTGAAGATACTGTTTTCATTTACATCATTGGTGAAATGTGAAGAGAATAGTCTTCCATTGCATAAAGAGTAAATTTCCCCAAATCATACCAGTCCACATCTATGGCAAACATAATGATTCCAATTAGGGTACTAGTTTCTTCTCATTTATTTCGCTCTTTCAGTTCATGCATAATTGATCCTGTCTTGTTCAGTAAGTTTTAAAAAGTACCCAGGGCTTCCCTGGTGGCACAGTGGTTGAGAGTTCTCCTGCCGATGCAGGGGACACGGGTTCGTGCCCCGGTCTGGGAAGATCCCACAGGTCGCGGAGCGGCTGGGCCTGCGTGTCCGGAGCCTGTGCTCCGCAAACGGAGGGGCCACAGCAGTGAGAGGCCCGCGTACCGCAAAAAAAAAAACACAAAAAAACCCCCAAAATGCTGGGACCATGTCCTGTGCTTTTATCATTATTAAAAAAAAAGTTTTCACTACAATTAGCTCAGAACCTTGCATGTAGTAAGTGCTTTGGAAATGTTACTCATGATCCAGTATAATTTAGCAAGGATGAATTCATTGGGGTTTAACTGTGGGCATTGCTGTTATTTACGCAGCTTACAAACACAGGTTTAAAAGTCACAAACTGCTATTTTTCCGCTATTACCTGTTATTATAATTCAACCAATTAAGTTCCCTTTTGTTAGTGTTAATATCCTTGAGCAGGAGATTTTCTCCCTACTAACCCTCAAATAAGTATCCTTCATCAGTCTCTAGATCCCCTCTGATCTTTTCTTCTTTACGCCTCACCTTGATAGCAGTGATTTTTTAGCTTTTTTTTTTTTTTTTTCACGGGCCCAGCCGCTCTGCGGCATGTGGGATCTTCCCGGACCGGGGCAAGAACCCGCGTCCCCTGCATCGGCAGGCGGACTCTCAAGCACTGCGCCACCAGGGAAGCCCCGATTTTTTAGCTTTTGAGCTCTGACTTTTCAGTAAGTGCCTGCACACATCAGTGAACTTCACTTTTGGAATTACTGACTTGGCAACAGGCAGAACTATATTAGGTGACATTACAAAGGAGTGGCCAGTATAGGCACTATAAAGGGAAGATTTTTGGTTCATTCAAAACACTTGAGAAACAGGCTAATATCAAAAAGATTCTATCATATTTTTCTATCATCTGTTCCCTTTTATTTATTTATATTTTACCATAGTAAAATACAACAAATTCTGAAACTGACTCCTTTTATTTCAATTCTTTACTGGCCAAAGTGGCTCAAGCCTCCTTCATACCCTTCTGCCCTTACTTTCCCTCCATCTCATTTCTTCGTCAAAATTACAGTTTCAGGTTGATACTACTATTGCATAGATGAAAATATAATTGTTAAACACTTGAAGTCCTTTCTACGGAATTATTTCTCCCGTAATTAATATACTGAAAAGAATGATCCTGCCTGCTGTGCTCCTTCTTTCTGTCTTCTTCCTGATGTGTTCTATTGCCACCTCAGTCTCAGGCATTTAGTCTGGGTCAGGGGAGGATGAGGGCTACCCTGATCTGGGGCAGCCCCAGAAAGTCACTTGGGAGTTGATTTACGGGCCTGCGTCTACCTTCTTTTGTGTCCTCAGCTGCTCTGTTTTGTTCCTGGAGAGGGAGTGGGAGGGTATATTCTTCACTAAGTATAGGCTGCAGAGGAGATAAACTAATTAACTTTTTGACATTTCTTGGATAGAAATCTTTCTCACTGGGTAAGCCTTAACTATTTAATAGAATATTTCATTTTGCCAAATAGTTTGAAGTAGAACAATGTTTACTTGAAAAGGACTGATGGGGTAAACATGGAAAATTTAAATATTTAAACACTGTATGTATGTGTGTGTGTGTGTGTGTGTGTGTGTGCATTAAAGAAGCAATTATATGTATATATTTAAAAATTTCTTTGTAACTGTACTTTAATTGTGTTATTAGAATTTTGCATTCTGCAGCCAGAAGTTCTTCTGGTATTTGAAAAGATAAGGTTGATTCTGGGGCTAAGATATTGAAAAAAATTTTTTTTAGATATGTCTCAAGAATTCTACATAAAAGAATTATAAAATGGAAAAGAGTTCATGCTCATACTCTAGAGGAAAACATCTGTCTGCACATTTATTCTGTAGGTCTTAAATTTTCTTTCAGCATTCCAAAGCTGTTAGCCTACTGATGTAAACTATCTCAAATCTGACTTCCTCAGTAAACTTTGAAGCAGCTGTAGACAAAATGATTTGCTTTATCATATATAGTCACTTTGGATTATGGTAATTAGTGGTAGAATGCTGCAGTATGAGAATACCCATCATGGATCAACCATATCTTGGAACCCAAGTTAGAAAATAAATTGTTTTAAGCCAAAAAAGGGAACACACGGCATAGTACTGGTCTTTTAATAGCTCGAAGAGTACAGAGCTATTATGAGACAGAACCCACAATAAAAGCTAACTAGATAGAATAGGGGAGGTCATAGTTCTAAATAAATTAGGAACTACAATCATTTTTAATTTTAAATGCTCTTTGAAATAAACATGAGGAAACTAACAGTAAAATAACCAGCTACGCACAGACCAAAACTCAAAAACAACACTGGACACCATAAGCATATGAAATGGCAGTATGAACAAGGCGATGACCAAAAAAAAAGAGTAAACTGTAAATATCAGTAACTGAATTACAGGACACGTGTCACCTCTCAAGAATTGTTTTTTCAGAAAAAAAAACAAAACAAAACACGCTCAGCTTTCCTCCTTCATTCCTGGCAGAGATCATTGTTTTCAGCTTTGTGTTCTCTAAGAACTTTTACAACACTGCTTTTAAAGTACTTATTATCTCATTTTACATGGTAAGTTGTTTTGGCGTCTGACTTCCTGAGCTGATCATGAGGAGCTTGAAGGCAGAGACCATCGATAACTTTCCACCGGCCTCTAGCTTATAGTATTTTTCTAACTAAAGTCTTTTTTGGCCTCTTAATGTCATTGTTTTGAACCTGTGGATGCCAGACCACATTACCCACGTTAGAGTCACCTGGGATGCCTACTAAACTGTAGCTTTCTGAAGCTGGTCCCAGATCTATTGAATCAGAGTTGTTAGGAGTAGAGTCGAGGACTTTATATTTAATAAGCCCTCAAAGTGATTCTCTTGTGTGTGTGTGTGTGTGTGTGTGTGTGGTACGCGGGCCTCTCACTGTTGTGGCCTCTCCCGTTGCGGAGCACAGGCTCTGGACGCGCAGGCTCAGTGGCCATGGCTCATGGGCCTAGCCGCTCCGCGGCATGTGGGATCTTCCGTGGCATGTGGGCTCTTTCCTTTCAGTAATTCCTGTCAAATGTTACACAGAGCAACAAACTATAGTTGTTCAGATGTCCATTCTTCTGAAAGACAGAGGATGGACCATACATAGATGAGAACTTTAAATTTAAATTGTCCTTTATTTTAAAATCATCAATGTGAATCTTTGGTAGATGACCTTTTTCTGGGCCCCAGTGTCCTCATTAGTAAAATGGTTGTACTAGATGATCACTAATGTCACTTAAATCTCTAAAATTTTATGACTTATACTTCTGCTGGAAGAAGAATAATGTAGCTCCGAAATATGGTTGTCATAGGTCCACAGCATTAAAGTTTTGTTGGGGAATTCATGTATCCTACACCTCCAGCCAAGGCAATATGCAAGAAGACAGAGATAGTGGGAAATGCAGATGGACAAAGAAAAAGGAGGAAGGCTATATGCATTCTGATTAGAAAAGATGCAGCAACTCAGACCTTTGCTGTTTCAAAAAAAACAGTGATCATGGAAAATAGAAGCTGTTGGAGAAGTTTGTGAAAAGTCCTTATTCATTGCAAATGGCTCAAAACTCAAGCATAATTCAGTCCAGATCTACAAACATTTATTGATCACATTGTATGCCAGACACTGTGCTGGGTATGAGGGACACCAATATAAATAAATACAATTTTTGCTGTACATCACCTAAATCCAGATGAAATCAACTATTATGAAGAAGCCTGAAGTGTGCCTAAAATACTAATATCACTGCTGTTTACATAAATATGAGGTACCAAGGGAAATAATCCAACAAATAAAGTGGGGGAGAACACTGATAATAGCAAATAGGTTCCACTTAATTTGGCATGATATATTGCACTAAACTCTCCAAGTTACTGTCAGAATAAAAAAAAAATCACTAACTCTTAGACTATAAACAGAGCTCTTAAACTGGACTATTTAAATGGTTATACATGTTACGATACTCAAGTAAGAGAGTGTTTCTAACAAATGAATATATAATCACTCTGATTGATAAGATTTATGAAAAACATATAGTTTGCTTCATGATCTTTGCCTTTTATTCTGGGACATATCAGTAGACCATGTACGAACAGAGGTTTCTTTCTGCTGTGCTATCTGCTACCTAACCTAATGAATCCTTTCTAATATGGGGTGCGAGTGGTTGATAGAGAAAAAAAAGAAGTAATATATCATAGTGCCAGTTGGGGTGGCTGTATTCACACAAAACCTTCAATCCACCTGTGCAGCAGAGGCTTGTAGTCACAGCTTTGGCTGAATGATGATAGTATATCCACTTGAGCAGATGCCTCAGTGGACAAAAACTTACGCTCTCCTCATTTTCAACATTTGAGCCAATTCTGAACGTATCTCAGGAATTGGGACACAGAATAAGAGAGGGTTCAGAAGTCTAAATTAATTCCTAAAAATTTCTGAGATCCAGGCCGGAAGACTTCTAAGAAGTTCAAATTTAGAGGTGATTTTTAAACTTTTTTAAAAGTTAGCCAAAATAATAACAAAGTATAATGTATAAAGTTGGTTAAGATGTATAAATTAGAACAGGGACTCTAAACTTTAGTGTGTTTAAGAATCACTTTGGGGCTTCCCTGGTGGCGCAGTGGTTGAGAGTCCGCCTGCCGATGCAGGGGTCACAGGTTCGTGTCCCGGTCCGGGAGGATCCCACGTGCCGCAGAGCGGCTGGGCCCGTGGGCCATGGCCGCTGGGCCTGCACGTCCGGAACCTGTGCTCCACGGCGGGGGAGGCCACAGCAGTGAGAGGCCCGCGTACCGCAAAAAAAACAAAACAAAACAAAAACAAAGCTATATGAGAAAAATATAATGTAGATATATCTTGCTAAACATAATTTTTAATTTCTAAAAAAAGTACAATTAAAAATAATATGTAAGTATATTAGGGAATTTGGTATTGAAGGGAATTCTCGCATAAAGAGTTGTTTTGTAAGCACATAATATAAACAAGTTATAATACCTGCATATCTAGATTTTCAGTTATTTGGTTTATTTAAAGTATAGTGTAATTATAACAGCTTCTTGCTGAAACTAGAACCATTCTTAACAAATTAAGCCAGAGGTCTAGTTCAACTTTGCCTTTAAATCTAAATTTTGTAATCTGTATTTGGTTTACTAAATCATCTTTAATATTTGTGAAAATATGTCAGGCAGCTACTGTTTCCCAAACAGTGCAGTAAGAAATTGAAACAGACATTTAACTCCATTAGTTCATTAAGGATTTATTTTGCCTATCCACACGACCAGCTGCACAAATAGAAGACAGAAACACCCAAGATGTAGAGATAAATCAGAAATACCTGTTGTGTGCTTAGTGGTACTGGGTGTGACGAGATGGTTCACATCCTCTGGGCTGAGTGGGCCGGATGGTCACAACCTCAAGCATGCAGACACTCCCAGGTCCATACCAAATTGCTGATTGAAATGTGTCTTGTGCGTTTCCTAGGCATTCTGCAGACTTAATGGATGAAAGTGTCATCGTTGTTTGCAGGTCTCCCCAGGAACATCCATCTCCTGAATCATGAGAACTTACGTATGCTATGAGCCCAGCCTGGGAATCTCCTGAGTGGAGGAAAGTAAGGATGCCTGAAATCTGGTCCTGGAAAGTCTTTCCTAGTCATTTGGCAGTTAGTCCAGAGGTTCATAAACCTCCTGATGTGAGCAGGGACCAAGATAAATGGCTTACTTCCAGCCTCCAGGGGAATTAAGAGCTTTAAAAAGGTTTTTATACAGTACTGATCCTACTCAAAGATTACAGGTGTTGAACAAATATTTGCAAACACTAATAATTTAACAATTGCTTACTACGCTCCAGGCTCTGGGCTGGGTATTTTATGTGTATTTTTTCATTTAATCCTTACAATGATCACGCAGGATAGGTGCTACTGTCAACATCATAATTAGAGAAAAGTAAACTGAGACTTAAAGAGGCTAAGTAAATTGTCTAACGTCACAAAGCTAGTCAGCTCGCCCCATGGGGTATTCAAGCTCGAAGTCAGTTATTCCCTGGGCTCAGTTCCCTTGTTTGTGAACTGAGGTGCTGTCTTCCTCTTCTTTTTTAAACTTCTCTTTAACCTGGTTTTATTTACCATGTGACTTCACTGGAGAGATAGTTCCACTCCACTGGAGAGAGAAGGTAGAGGATTTCTAATGAAGCCAATGGATGAAAACATTTCCTGGTGAATACATGCATTGAGGAGTCTTACTGCATATTAACAATTTGCCTGGGCACCTCCTCCATTTTCTCTAGTTGGTGTCTCTGACAAACTTCTCCTATGACTAGATATTCTACATGAAAATTCAGTCATATTTGAATATTATATTCGGCTATTACTTTATTTTAATTAGGTACTGGATGTGAATATCAGTTCAGCCATTCAGGCAAAAGAACTATGGCTAAAAGTAGAAAAACAAATGATATGCCTTCAGTCTGTCAGGAGGGTAGAAATTTAGTATCCACTTGGGCCTCCCACCTTTCTCCTGTGCTGTGGCCAAATTCTAAGGCATTTGGGGGACGAGCAAGTGTTTGAGAGCCCCTTTGCTCCTTCAGTTGGCTGCCTCTGTAGGTATCTGTTGAGAAACCCATCATTTTGCTGTTCTCAGAGCACATTCATGAGTCCACACACGTCACTAAAAAGATGTCCCTGCTTCCTGTCTGTGGATTTCTATGCAGTACTTGAAGGCTTAGAATCATTTTGTTGCCTCTGTGCCATACAGTCATCTGCAATCTCTGAGGTTGTCCATGACCTTATCTGCTTAAGGCAATATTCTCCAAATTTCAGTCTTTTTCATACTACATAAATTTTTTTATTCACTTTTTTGACATATCTGGGACCCTCAGTATTAACTTAATATTTTTCTTCAACAAATTGTAATTTATTTTAAAATTAATTTATTTTAATATTTTTCTTCAACAAATTGTATTTATTTTAAATTGATTTTAAAAATAAATTATTTTGTAATTTATTTTATTTTTATTGACTGCAATAAAGAGAAAACTAATATCACTTCCCACAAAGAGAAAGCAGCCACAAACAAAAACTATCTGAAATCCGAAGAATGTCATTACATTCTAGCTGGATACCTTCTGTCAGGTTACATCCTTCTTAGTCTAAACGTAAACAGTAAAACCAGAAAGACTATCTGCTGCAATGGGAGTGAGGTTGTGGGAGAGAAAATCAATGGGTTAATATTTTAAAAGTACAATCTCATTGCTGTTCATAAGCAGGGTGGTGGTAGGGATAGCACAGGACTGGAAAAATCTGAGTCATATTCGTCACAATTAATGACTAGTAGTGACCGGAAACAGGTCGCCTTACTCGGCGGACCTTCGTCCCTTCCTTAGTAAAATATTAAGAATCCATCTGCTCAGACTTTCCTTTTGCGCACCTAGGGAGCGGACCTACATCTCCCACAATGCGCCGCGCGGCACCGAGAATGCCGTCCACCGCCTCTCGCAGCTTTTCCTCTGTCCCTCCTACAACTCCCACAAGCCCCCTCGGCGCCGGGGCCAGGCCGGGCTCGGGGAGGAGGCGGAGGCGCAGGAGTTATGGAGGGGGCGGGCTCTGCAGGGAAGTGCGTCAGAGAAGGCGCGGGGAGAGTAGGGTGCTGTGGTTTGAGCTTGAGGGTGAAGCTGGCGGAGCAGGAGGATGGGCGGTGAGTGAGCGGGGCCGACGTCGCCGGGCGGGGGTCGCGTAGCCGTTCGGTGTTTCCATCCGTTTGAAGAGGGGCCTTCTCCCCGGGCGCGGCCGGGGCTGCGCGGGTTCTGCGCGGGGGCCTGGGGCGGGGCTTTTCCCTTGGCCGAGTGGTCCGGGGAGGGGCCTGCTCGGGTACCTGAGGCCCCTGGCCGGGGACCGCGGAGGGCTGACCCGCCGCAGCTCCGGCTGGTCTCGACCACCCCCGGCCCCAGGGTGCGCCCCGCGAGGTGACAGCGCCAGGCGTCCGGCCTGGGCGAAGCGCCGCTCCCGGTGCTCGGGACCTTTTAAGGTCATTTGAGAGCCACCGGGAGGAAAAAGGATTAAAAAGAATAAAAATACAAACCCAACTTCTGGAGTTATCGTTAATTATTGTAATTGCTCTGATCTCTCCTGAGTCACTTGCCATTTCCCAAACTCAGCAACCCCAGTTTGCGAGCCCGTTTTCGTGCTCCTTTTTAAGGTGTTTGGCGCGGTCATGGTATATATACTTGCAGTATTTGACTAAGCTTGATCCGCCTTGAGTCATTTTACTGCGGCCATTTACTACTGCCAGTGAGCCCTGTCCACGCCTTGGGAGTGTTAATATTTGCCTAATCCAGAGTTTTCTTTCTGGCTGAGGAGGGATCATTTAGGTTGCAGATGAGGAGGTTCAGAAGTATAAGGAATGGGTAGAGTAGATACGAGTGAAGATTTTGACAGCGTAAAAGAGCTTGACTTAGCTTTAATGGAGCAGATTAAAGGGGCAGATTAGAATCTAGCATTATTATATGTTGTTATTCTCTTTGCTATGCCGTGCGCCTGGAACAACCTTTCTTTCTGGGTTAACAAACATTTTCACCTGTCTTTTAAATAGCTCCTTACTCGTAACCTTGTTTTAGAAGGTTTCCCTATGCAGAGGAAACTGGGAGGAGCCGATTTCCTCTGCTTCCTTTTCCTATGCCTTTTTCACACTCAGACCCAGAACACTTAATGCTCTGCAGTCTGTCATTAAAAATGTATGCAAGGTACATTGCTGACTCTGGGCATGTCTATTGTTTGTATCTGTAATGTGTATGTCCATTTCAGTGTTGTCTGTTTTAGTGTGCAGGTGATAGACTAGAGAACAAGACCTCTGTCTCCGTAGCATCCTGGGTATGTGAGCATTCAATAAGTACTTTTGTGATAATGAGTTTTGTTTTGAACTTAATTAAAAAAATGCTTGCTTCCTTTTTTTTTTAAAATTCATTAATGATTATACATTACTTTAAAGAGCCTTGGGAGGGGGAATAGGGTAAAGGGTGATTTTGACATAATTCCTTTCAAAATCTGTGTTTGTCCTTGAAGTCTAACTTTTGTTCTTTCTTCAACTTTTAAACAGAGCAGTCTGAATGCCAGAATGGATAACCGTTTTGCTACAGCATTTGTAATTGCTTGTGTGCTTAGCCTCATTTCTACCATCTACATGGCGGCCTCAATTGGCACAGACTTCTGGTATGAGTATCGAAGTCCAGTTCAAGAAAATTCCAGCGATTTGAACAAAAGTATCTGGACTGACTTTGCTAGCGATGAGGCAGATGAAAAGACTTATAATGATGCACTTTTCCGAAATAACGGCACAGTGGGATTGTGGAGACGGTGTATCACTATACCCCAAAACACATACTGGTATAGTCCACCAGAAAGGACAGGTATTTCTCTTATTTTAACTTTTGTCTCCTTTACCTACTCTATAATAGAGAAAGTGATGTGATGATGGCCCAGTTATGTATAAGCAGGTTTGTGGGTTCTTTCTCTCCCCAAAAAAAGAAATCTTATGTATTTCTTTTCTCCCCATCACTTCCCTCCCCAGCTTCCATGAATTACCATCATACTCATTAATATTGGTTGGATGAGTAACTGTCCTTATCTTGGGAAAATCATTGTAAATCTTTGTACTTATTTACCCACTCATTAAGATATTTGTATTAAACTCACATGTCATGAGAAAATAATTGGAAAAGAACACTGGAAGATTTCAAATACTTAGTAACTGGTAAAAAGGACTAGTATCCAAAATGAAGTCAACACTTATGAATTGATAGTCATTTTATATGTAGCTGTGTTTTAGTTGATATTATCATTTGCCCACTAAATCTTAGAGGGTATAATTCGACCAGTTCTGTGTTTAAGTCTACATATTTGAGACTGTTTTACAACAATCTTGATGGAGTTTTTAGGTTAAAAATATCCATTACAGAAGTAAAAAAAATCTAAGAAACTGCCTCTCAGGTTTATTTTGTAAGCATTCTTAACATTTAAAAATTTTAATTTCCAGTTATTAAGATGGAAGCTTTAGAGTTCTTTGTAAGGAACAGCTTTATAAATTGTTTCTATTTATGACTACTTCTGTTGGGCTCTTGGTGGGAAGCACTATATTCAAATCACAGCACAACAGGCTTGAGTTACCATACATCGGAAGGCTGATAGTTGTGATTTTGTATGGAAAAAAGAAAGTAGTTTGGAAAGAGGTGAAAGTTGGTTAAATTTTATTTAAAATGTTCAATTCTATTTATGAGAGCATAGGAGCACTTGATATTTGAATCTTAGCAATCGTTTATTATTCAGTCAACAAATATTTAGTGCATTCTTTCATGTTCCAGGGCCTAGGATCTTGGAGTACATAAGGGGAAAAAACAAATAAAAATCCCTACTCCTGGGGAGCTAATATTCTTTTCTTAAAGCTCCAGTTAACGCTATTGCTCTGCTGCTTTTTTTTTTAAATTTTATTAATTAATTTATTTTTGGCTGTGTTGGGTCTTCGTTTCTGTGCGAGGGCTTTCTCTAGTTGCGGTGAGCGGGCGCGACTCTTCATCGCAGTGCACGGGCCTCTCACTGTCGCGGCCTCTCTTGTTGCGGAGCACAGGCTCCAGATGTGCAGGCTCAGTAGGTGTGGCTCACGGGCCCAGTTGCTCCGCGGCATGTGGGATCTTCCCAGACCAGGGCTCGAACCCGTGTCCCCTGAATTGGCAGGCAGATTCTCAACCACTGTGCTACCAGGGAAGCCCCCGAGGGGAGCTAACATTCTAATAAGGACTGACAGGCAATAAACAATAAATATAATAGTATAAACAGAATAAGAAATTATATAGTAGAAGATGACATGTACTGTGAAAAATACAGCACAATAAAGGGGGTTTGGAAATACATAGGGAAGGGGATGTTGTTGGGCATAAGTTATGCTATTGAATAGTAAAGGCAAGATACGCTGCAACAAGAAAATACCACTTGAGGAAAGACTTGATAAAGGTGAAGGAGTTGACCATATGGGTAGTTGTGGAGGCAGGGAGAATCATTTAGGTTGGAAGGAACAACTGCAAGGGCCCTGTGGTGGGAGCATGCTTGAAATATTCCAGAACCAGCAAGGAATTCCCTGGGCTGGAAGGAGGGGGCTGGGGGAAGAGTTGGGTATGTGTCAGAGACACATCCTGGGAGAGGGAGTAGGGCAAATCACGCAGGATTCTCTAGGTGTGATGAGGGCTTTGGTTTTTACTCTGAGTGTGATTCAGCCACTGGGGAGCTTTGTGCAGAGGAAAGATAATCTGGTCACCTAGGAAGATGTGCTGAAAACAGACAGGTGGCTGGCCAAGACAGAAGCCAGGAGACTTAGGAGGCTATTGCACCAATTCAGGTGAGAGATGATTATGACTCAAGACTAGGATGGTAGTACTGAGCAGTGCCTGATTCTGGATATATTTTGAAGGTAGAGCCTCTGGGATTTCCTGATGGAATGCATATGGGCAAGAATGACTATAAAGTTTCTGGTCTGAGGAATGAGAAGAATGGAATTGTCATTACCTGAAATGGGGAACATGGCTGATGGAGTAGGTTTGGGGGAGAAGATCAAAGTTTCTTTGTCCACTCCTTCTTAGTCTTCTTACTGCTAATTTTTTTTTTTTTTTTTTTTGCGGTACGCGGGCCTCTCACTGTTGTGGCCTCTCCCCTTGTGGAGGACAGGCTCCGGACGCGCAGGCTCAGCGGCCATGGCTCACGGGCCAAGCCACTCCGCAGCATGTGGGATCTTCCCAGACGGGGGCACGAACCCGTGTCCCCTGCATTGGCAGGCGGACTCTCAACCACTGCGCCACCAGGGAAGCCCCTTACTGCTAATTTTACTGCTCCTCCCTGAACCCATGTCTTAAGCCTGCTGCTGAGAACCATTGGTCCTTTGGGCATTGGTGAAGGCTGTGTGTCACTCAGGACCAAAGAGGTTGCTGTCTCCCCTGAGAACATTTTTCCATATCACTTTTTATTTCAGAGAATAATTACTAAAAGAGATTTTTGTTAAATGTTTAAAATTAAAACAACAAGCAATCATTGTTATTCTCGTTCCAGAGTCATTTGATATGGTCACAAAATGTATCAGTTTCACGCTAAATGAGCAGTTCGAGGAGAAATTTGTTGATCCTGGAAACCACAATAGTGGGATCGATTTGCTTCGGACCTGTGAGTAGTTTGAACGCAGCAAGACAATTGGGAAAAAAAGAAAATAATTTTATTTCCCTTTTGTTGAACTCTTTTTGGAACAGGATGACATTGTACATTGTGTCAACTTGAAATAAGGTCTTTAACATTATCCCAACAAACTCTGTTCTGTTGATAACACATTTTAGAAGTTAGGTACATACTTACCAAATCACAACTATGAAGTTGAGCAGCTAATACATTGGGTGAGAGAATCCAGACCATCCAAAAGATGTTATTAATGGGCCCATTTAAAGAGGAAGTTTAACAGGGATAAATAATACATTTTTATATTTAAGTTAAACACTTCATTTATCTGAGTTCCAATCGGGATATGTGAAAAAAGTTGACTGCAGGCTTTATATGAGTCAACAAGTATCAGGCCTGCTGAAGTATTATTGATCCAGTCTTAGGTGGTAGTAACCAAGGTGTAGATGTCAAAAACAAAGGAAAGTAATTATTACGAGCATTCTATTCTTTGATGGTCAGGCAGCCTAGGAAATGCTGTCTTCATGTTTGGACCTAGTTTCTAGGCTATATAGAGAGTTACTGGAGCTTGCCTGGAAGAATGACCACGTCATGAGAAGGAACATTGAATAAAATGACAAGTATTCAATTTTGCATTGTAAATGCATAGGAAGAAGTTTATTACTAACAGAGTTTGAAGGGAAGTTAGAGAAAAGACTTTTATGTAGTTCCAGAAAGTAAAACTAGCACTAAAAGGTAAAGCTTGGTTTAGAGTTGATGTTACTACATTGATAATAATTAACATAATTTGAAAATGTAATGGGATGCTTTGTAAAGTCATCAGCTTTTTTTCCCATGTTGTTGAGGGAATTTATGATAATTAAAACTGCGATTTATTGAGTGCCTGGTATATACCAGATCCTCTGCTTTGTGCTTTATGTGTATTCGTTTAACAGGTCTTTTATAATCTCTATTCATTTGCTTGTTATTCCTGTCTTAAGATCCTATGAGGACTTAAATTTGTTTGTATGTAGAGCCAGAATGTTTTGCTTCAAATCTGGTTCTACCACTTATTGTGTTACCTTGTACAAGTTATTTATACCTCCTGTTTCAGTTTCCTCATTTATAAAATGGAGATCATAGTAATAGTACCTACTTCATAGAGATTTTGGCGGTTTAATACGCAAAGCATGTATAGAACAGTGCCTGACACATAGGAAGCCCTCAGTAACAGTTAATTGTTAGTGTCCTTTTACTTTTATCAGGAGAAAGTTAGCATTGTTTTGAATAATGTGCTTTAGGAAAAAACCTCAATGTTAGCATACTTCATTCTCACTTTTTGAGAAAAGTTCTAATTAGAATATGAAAGAAATTGCCATTGTGAGAAAACTGAAGTCATGGTAACATTTCTTTTTTCTCTCTCTTTTAAAATCAGATCTTTGGCGTTGCCAGTTCCTTTTACCTTTTGTTAGTCTAGGTTTGATGTGCTTTGGGGCTTTGATTGGACTTTGTGCTTGTATCTGCCGAAGCTTGTACCCCACCATTGCCACAGGCATTCTCCATCTCCTTGCAGGTGGGTCTTGTCATCACACTTAGTTTTACCTACTTCTTGTCTCCTTAGGGATCCCATATTACTGCCCTGTTGTGTTGCCTGGAAAGCTCTTACCATGCTCTTATCTAGCTATGTTTTTTTGTTTTTGTTTTTTTCTAAATTTTCCTCCAAGGTCTGTGTACACTGGGCTCAGTGAGCTGTTACGTTGCTGGAATTGAACTACTCCACCAGAAACTAGAGCTGCCTGAGAATGTGTCTGGCGAATTTGGATGGTCCTTCTGCCTGGCTTGCGTCTCAGCTCCCTTACAGTTCATGGCTTCTGCTCTCTTCATCTGGGCTGCTCATACCAACCGGAAAGAGTACACCTTAATGAAGGCATATCGTGTGGCATGAGTGGGAAGCTGCCTGCTTTACAATTGCCATTTTTATGAGTTTTTGATATTAATATTTTCCCTTATCTGCCCCCCAATTGTTTTTAATTTAACTCTTTTTTTAATGGGTATACCATTTTATCCTGAAAATCCGTTTTATTTATTCACGCAGACAGTTGTTTCTTAATACCACTAAAATTTATATGGAATCTGAGTGATTCCATCTTTCAGTCAAACTAATCTAGGTTCAGAGTCCAGACAGAAAAAAATTGGGTAAACTCTTGGCACAAATTTGTGAAAGAAAATTGGTAGTAGGAGGTTGACCCAAAGCAAGTGCCGCTGAGGTCTGTTGGATAAAGTATCTGTTTAACTGGAAACTCTAGTTTGTTTGGGAAACAATCATTGTCAAAACTTACGTTCACTTTGCTGTTGTAGATAGCCAGTCAGCCAGGCTATTTTCAAGGACTTAGGCTATCTAAAATAAGGAAATTATCTAAGATCTTTTTCTCTAAATATTGGCGTATAACTTCATCTGAGGTGAAATATCTTCAGTTGTTTATCTGTACTGTGTCTTGTTTACAAGAAAGGAAGTGTTTACATGGAATTTTAACTTTGTAACTGCAAGAATTCCAGTTCAGCCAGAGAAGAGGATTAACCTTATTTTACTTTTTTTAAAAAACTCTCCTTAATACGTCAATAGGATTTTTAGTATCGCCAGACCATTTTGGATTTTTGTTCCTTCCCTCCTCACACACCAGACTTATTAAAAGAGTGCTTTTTTTAAACACTACGTTGGGGTCACAGAGTAAAATTCTCCAACTGCCATACGTTTATTTCAGCTAAGTACCATAAAGAAGGTTACACCATAATGACCCTCTGGAGCTAGGAAAACTACCACAAGACCTAAAGCTTTGGCTGGTCATTAACTTCCAACTATGGTCTTTATTTCTTGTGGTGAAATGATGTGCCTTTCCTTGCCTAATCCCTTCCTGGTGTGTATCAACATTACTTAATGTCTTCTAATTCAGTCATTTTTTTATAAATATGTCTATAAACATTGAACTTTAAAAAATCTTATTTATTTATTCCATTACTGTAGTATTTGACAGATTAAAAAAAAATGTAACTTAGTAATAATTTCTTACAAAATCCTAGATCTGTCTTTTTTAAAAAATAAAAAAATGAGAAGAGACTCAGAATTGTGTATAGTGTCTGAGTTGATTAAATCTTAGTACCTTAGGATAAAGAAGTACAGGATTCTGAATGAGGATTTTGTGATTTTCTGTGGGGAATGCATTGTTGCTCTATAGGCCTACTTTATGTCCAGTGTTTGGGTCTCTGTTTTATCATCCAGAAAATGTGGAAACCCCTTGCCCCCATTAGAAAATAAGAGACTATTTCTAATGCTTCAGCGTTTTAAAGCATGTTTTCAAAGTAGTTTTGTGATCATTGTGTATCATACTTAACATGGCTAGTTTTTCATAAAGTCATTTAATGGCTGTGGATGTTTATGTTGTGTATTAATCAAGTGGGCTTCTGACTTAAAACAAAGCCAGTATTACTCTGCAGCCGATTATTGCCTGTGAAATGGCTAGTTACTCAGTTTTCTACCTCCTCCTAACTCTTGAAGTTTCATTGCCTTTCAGCACCTTTTGTGGAAGGTAGAAAAGCTAAGTGAACAAAACACAGCACACTTTGGGGAATGAGATTTTAAAATTATTGACCAACATGACATTTTTGGATTTGGAAGTTATTTATTTTATCCCTGCCTCTTATCACCCCAGAATTACCTGTGACTTACTCTAACACCCGTCTTTAGTGTGCATTGAGGAAGCTTAGTCAGGATCTGACTTTTGAGCCTCACCAGTAGCACCCTTAAATATGGAAAGCTAGCACCATAAGCCCTGGTGCTGAGTATGTGTTGTTTAAGCACATTTCAGAGTAGCTGAGGTCATTCTCTCCTGCAAAGATTTTTTGGAATACAGAGGCTTGCATTGTTTCACTTGATGTGTAAATATTACGGTTTTTCATCTGTCTAATGATTCTAGTCAAGTAGAACCATATGAAATTACTGATATTTGACCATTTTCGATTAAACTGATACATAAAGTCAGTGGCAAGGAAAGTGCTATTAATCTCTTTTCACGTAATCTTTGAAAGCAACCCCCGAAGTGTAAAAAAATAATTTTCAGATTTTTCAGAATGTGAGTTTTATGGCAACTTAAGAAACATGTTTTAAGATCTTAATTTTTTGGTTCCTGATCTCATTTCACGATGTGAATAAATGTCTTCTATATCCTTTTTAGCAAAGACTCATTTTAGAAAATTTCTTAAGGATAGCCATAAACACAGTAAAAGTTAATACAATAAAAAAGGCAGAATTTATTTGTTCAATTAATATTGTGTGCCTGCTGTCTAGGTCATAATATACTAGGGTCTTGGGAATTTAATTGTAATGTGTTAAAAGTTTTACCTGGTCTAAGTATTGGGGTGTGTGTGTGTGTGTGTTGGGGGGGCGGAGGCAATGGATAGAGTTAAGTCACAGGTGAACTGATTGGTGACCCCAGTGAGAAGGAGTTGAGCATACAACAAATCAATTTAGAGTTTGTTTTTCCATTCCAGAGACATCGCTAAATTGCAGACTAGCACTGTTAAAACTTATGTAATATATATCCAGTCATTTTCAATTATTGTAAAGTAGTGTGAGGGCATTTTACAATTTAACCCTTATGTAAGCTTTCACCAGAAATGAAAACAACCTGTTGATTTAACCTGATTTTGCCAGTTGCAACACTTTGAAAAGTTTCCCAGCAGCTAAAGGAGCAGGTAATGTGTATAGTGTTGAAGATGCAAATTGTTACTTCACAAGCTCCACCCAGCTCTGTCCTGGCACAGATGGGTGAAGTCTCTTGTCCTCCTTTCAGCCCTCTTAAGGGAGTAATGATTCAGACTTGAGAGAATAAAAGAAGGAAACACATCTGTGTATAGGAATTCTTTTTCTTTTGCTCATCAGGTGTTCCAACACACTATTGTAATGAGATATATTTTTCCCTTGGATCAAATTATGATATATGCCAGTGTCCTGCAAATTCATTATGTGAAAAGAATAAATTAGAGTAATTATTTGCTGTCTAGAAGAAGAGATTTAAATCCTCTTCAGTGTTAAAATTTCTGTTAGCAAAATTAATACATTGACATACTAACACTTGCACACTTTCAGCAAACTTGTATAAAGCAAAATCCAATTTATATTACTTTTTACCTTTGCAGAGTTCTAAAAAGATGGAATAAGGAGAGAGAGAATTCTCTTTTGTCTTCACCTTTTAAAATATTTGAGTTATGGGGTCATGTGTCACCTTTCATCTTCAGACTCTGTCTCAGGATGTGAAATTTACCTCACGTCTCCTACAGCCTTCCAGCCCCTCCCAGTCTTCTAGCCTGTGTTCTTGTTTTTCTCTGCTCAGCTTGTATTGTCACTGGGATGTACACAAGCAGCTTTGAGTCTCTTGTTTGCATAATCTCCCATGTCACCTTCCTTCACAGTCCTTAGCCTTATCTTCACAGCAGAACTATGCCATCCAGTTTTCCTGTTCTCAGTCTCAGGGTACCAAAGAGGGCTGCTCAAAACTATTCAGCTGATTGTGTTTAAAAAATTGCTGTTTGACTTTAGTTGCTTGACAATTAACCCCACTACCTGTTGATTTATTACCCTGTAACACACATGTTTTTCAAATCTCTACAAATGTTAGTTGTTGGAAACTTGTATTCTTTTTCTTCAACTTCCGCAGATGGAGTTTATGTTCTCTTTAAGGAGCACATATTGGAATGAACTCTTCCAGTTTCTCCAACACTTGTATGTTTCTCCCTACAAAAGAAGAACGTATTAACTGATTGGAGAGATTGCTGGGAGCATGGCATCCACAAAAAGCAGCAAAGTGTATAGTGGTTAAGTATCCAGCTCAGGAGAGACAGCATACTAAATTTGTAATCCCAGGTCTGTCACTTAGCCTTTCCAAGTCCCACTTTTCCCATCTGTGAAATGCTATGATTATCATACCTGCCTCACAGAATTGTAATGAGGATATTGCTCAGCATAAAGTAGCCACTCAGAAGTGCTTGATTGGCTGCATTAAGAGTGGATGGGGTTACCCCTAGTGACCTGGCCACCCCGTGGGGTGGTTCTCAGTCTATGCTGCATATTGGAATTGCCTAGAGAACTTCAGAAAATACTTGTGCGCTAGAGATTCTGATTCAGTCCGTCCGGGGTGTAGCTAGGTCACTGATATTTTTAAACCTTTCCAAGTGATTCCAGTGAGTAGCTATGTTTGAAAACTGTTTGAAAGCTACATTTAAAAGCAAGAAGTAGTATTCTCTCTCTTCTTGGCAGATTGTTAGAAAGAGACAGTGGGCTCTGTAGAGTAAACAGACCTGGCATGCTGCCTGCCTTCTAGAAGCTATTTCTTTCCCGTGCTTTCAGGCACTCTCTTCTGCTGACATCTGGCTCTTTGAGATGGGTCCCAATCCATCACACCACTGCTAGCTGGAGCTGTACCAAGAGTCTACCTGCAGCCCAGGACACTCCAGTGGCTGGTCCTAAGGTTCAGATTTGGCCAGAGGTAATAGAAAGCCTCGTTTGTTTTGGCTTCAATTCCAAATTAACTTTCTTTAATTCAGTACTTTCAGGGACCCTGTAGTGGGGGGGTGACTAGGCCTTCATAAAAAAGGTGAATACTGTGATCCTTGTCTGTTTACCAGTTCATTGCATTACTTCTCTTTTGATTAGAACCAGAAAGGACAGAGGTATGAGTAATTGACATTAACCTCTACACAAGCCAGAAATGCTTGAGAATGAACATATAAAATGAAGATGAACTAGTACTTGCCTTGATAGGTTGTTGTGAGGGTTAGATAAGAAGGTACATAGATCCTGAAACATCAGAGGTCAGTAAATACTAGGTATTGTTAGGAGACAAAGGCAGCACAGGGGGAGGAGGGCAGCCTTTGCCTGGCCTGTGTGGTCAGTCTGTGCAGGAGCCGGAGCTGCTGTGGCTTGTCCTGTGGCTGCAGTCCAGCAGGGCTTAGCGCTGGGCTGGGGGCTATAGTATCAGGGAGAATCTAGTTTCCTGTTAATGTTCACTTCAAAACAGGTAGAGCTTCATTACAGACAGGCTCTTTAACCATTCTTGCATGTCAAAATGGAAGGATTTTTTAAAAGATTGTGTTGTTATCCTTTTTCCCAAACAGGTCTGCACCAGTGTGGGATTTTTTGGTCTTTCAATGATTTTGCTAAGCGTCGGTTGGTGATTTAAGGTTAGCTGCATCAAAAATCTGTCTTTATCTTGTTTAAATTGGATCCAGGTCCACTGAGAGAACAAGAGGAACTTGGATTCCTGTGGCTTGTTCTCAGGCTCCTGAAATGAACTACTACCACATGCAATACAATTTGGTTTGGACGGTTCATTTTAAGTGCTGAGAGTGGCAGTGGATTTCAGGGACACACACCATAGGGCCAGACACTGAGCGTTATTCATGAACACTTATAATAAGTTGCAATGTGGCACTTTTCTTGCCCTGCCTGGACTTAAAGGAGCATTCAAAGGTATGAAAGATAAGAAATTATCTAAAAAATATCTAGAAAGAATTCAAACACTCGGGGCTAAGACTTCTTCCAGGACTTGTTTAGGGACAGCAGCATCCACTTTTATTATCATAACTATCCAACCATCCCCCATGGCAGTGGTCCCTTTCTCTTCCCATTTGAAATAAAAAGATGACAGGAGGAAGGAAAGGGAGGAAAAGGCCTTGAGTCTTTGTGTGGAGGGTGCTGCGGCCCATCTCTACCTCCACCAGAAAAGGTGGGTACGGATCCCACCCCCCAACTACTAGACAGCCTCCTAGGTGGACAAGCAGAGCTACTCTCTTGTTAACCCATGACTTTCACATCTAAATCACATGCTTCGAATTTAGACATTTGCTTATAACCCCAGCTCTTCTTTTACTGCGTCAGAACCTTTGGGAAAATTCGAACACTTCTGAGGTCTCAGTGGGATAATAAAGTCCACTTTTCATGTTCGTTGTGAGGCTTAAATAACATAATACATGTAAAGCACTCAGCGTGGTGTCCAGCGCACCTCAATAAATGATAATCATAATTGATCAGCAGATGATTTCAGGTTCCCAGCCCTGCCTTCTCTCCTATGCTTTAGGTTTAAATTTCTAACTGCCTTCAAGGCAGCTCCATTTGAATCTTTACATGGTACCTAAAACTTATGTCCAGATTTGAACTCATTTTTCTTTTTTTTTACATCTTTATTGGAGTATAATTGCTTTACAATGGTGTGTTAATTTCTGCTTTATAACAAAGTGAATCATTTATACATATACATATGTTCCCATATCTCTTCCCTCTTGCGTCTCCCTCCCTCCCACCCTCCCTATCCCACCCCTCCAGGCGGTCACAAAGCACCGAGCTGATCTCCCTTTGCTATGCGGCTGAACTCATTTTTCTTTTCATCGTTTCTCCAATTCCCATTTTCTTTGTTTTCCTTATCAGCTAGACTTTCAGTGGTGACATCATCTTTGATTCCTCCTGTTCCCTTGCCTTAACCAAGACTTTCTGATTCTATGTAATGTCTATCTCACTAAACCCCTGCTATCCTACCCTGGTTCAGGCTACTGGATGATGACAGTAGCATTGCTGCCAGCTCTCTCTCTAATCCATTTTACATATCCTGCTAGTCTGATTTGCAAAAGCATAGATCTGATCACATGAACCTTTTGCTAAAAAACATTCAATGACTCCTCATTGCTTATAAAGCAATGATTCTAGAAGCAAACTGGAATTGTCTAAATTTAGTCTCACATCCAAGATCTAGCATTAGCTAGTTCCATCTTTGAAACATTTCCTGTTCCCATTCTTTTACTTCAGTCAAACTCACTATTAATTGTACCCAGTTTGCACTTTCTTAGATCAATGCTTCTTGTTATATTGTGTTACTGGAATACTGTTCTCCACATACTCAAATCTTGTCCATATCACTTTGTTGAAATTATATCGTTTCAAAAATCATGACCATTTATTTACCAAATAGAATAAAGTTCACCTCAAATGTATTATTCTTTTGAATACTTATAGCACTCTGAGTAACGCACCCGCCCCCGTAGCTTTTGTCACTTTCTACCTTGTTTAACACTGATTACTATACATATTCTCTTCCCTACTAGATCTTACTGCCTATTTATTTAATCTTTGTTTCTCGCAACATCTCCCACATAGCCTTGCAAAGACTAGTTTCTCAGGAAATCAGAAGGAAGTTTTTGAGTGAATAACCCTTGAAATTATTAGAAAGCCCTACTGTAAAGTGTATACATGAAATTAGATTATCTAGGAAAGAATTTGAACTGATAGACAAGAGCTTAAGTTTAATATTATGTTGCTACTTTGGAGAGAAAGCTCTGCAACAGTCCTTCAAGGTAACTTTGAGATTTATAGATACAACATTTTCCCCCCTGAGCTAGCAGAGGAAGAGGGTTCATTTTTTTGTCAGTTGGGATGCCACGTGTACAATTTAACTCAATCACTTAGGCTTTTGTGATTTTTGCTCATTTCACATGAAGTGCTATACTAGAAAATATAAGTTTTCTGTTGCCTTGGTTAGGATAACTCCTATTTATTTTTCTAGTCAAAGCTTAATATTTATTTCTTCAGCACAGTTTTTCCTGACCATCTGTCTTGAGTTAGCTCTCCCTCTTATGTGTCCACAGTGCTCTGAAGTTCTTGAATGTGGGAAACAGTAAAGTCCAAGTTTGAAAGTGACTCTGTTTAAACTCCATGGATCTGTTCTTCCCGTACCTCAGTAAAATCTCGGGTAAGGGGGCTTCCCTGGTGGCGCAGTGGTTGAGAGTCCGCCTGCCGATGCAGGGGACACGGGTTCGTGCCCCGGTCCGGGAAGATCCCACATGCCGCAGAGTGGCTGGGCCCGTGAGCCATGGCCGCTGAGCCTGCGCGTCCGGAGCCTGTGCTCCGCAGCGGGAGAGGCCTCAACAGTGAGAGGCCCGCGTACGGGGGGGAAAAAAAATCTCTGGTAGGTCTTGGGGTTACTTAATAATTAAGAAATTAGTTCTTTCTGACAGCAACATGAAAGAGTTCAGTCCCGTCTGATAATCACACTCCAGGCCAGTTAGTGAAATATTAAAACTAAAAGACCAAGTAACTCCATTCTCCCTTGGCTTAGTTCCATTCTCCCTTGGCTCCCTCAGCTGCTCTGAGACGTGAGCAGCTGCTTCTCTCTGTCCTCAGTCACTTTTTCCTGAGACAGTGACTCCTGTACTGAGACAGGACTCAAGAGTAGATTAGGAACAAGTATGGTTTTGTGTGGCTGTACCAGTTGTCCTCTGACCTTGGGGCTGCAGAAGCCCATGCATGTTGCTGCTCTTTCTCTCCTAGGGGCCACTTCGGGGGAGTTTCTCAGAGACCACCCCCCCCCCCCCCCCCCCCCGCAGACTTTCAGACTGCAGTTCTTTTAGCATTAGAAGTCAATGTCTTTCCTTCAGCTGTCTGCTTACCCCTCCCCCTTCAGTGCCTGGGTTGCTGGCAGGCTGGCTCGTCTCCGTTGGGGTCCTAGTGCTCTCAGGTTGTTCAGGAGTTCTCATTTACTAGGATCCCAGGTCAGCTCCTTCTGGGGGGAGGACATCTAGTCCCCAGGAAACAAGAAGAGCTAATGAATAAATACCTGGATGGTGGGAATGCAGGTCTCTCCCAACTCAAACTGGGGTCTCGTTGCTTTGCTGCATCAATCCCATCCAGCCAAGCCCTTACAGCTTTTAGCTTTTCAAGGGTGAGTCAGGTATTCTTCCATAGGCTTCTCAAGCTCCAGTGGGCACGTGCCCAGCTCCCTGAGTAAAGTCCCTCTCAAGTGACTAAGCCCAGTGACGGGGAGGCAAGCCCCTCCCACCACAATGGGTGGGACTAGGGGAAGCCCAGAGCCTTCAGCTTGTCTCTGCAGAGATGTCTGTCTTCTATTTCTCCTAACTCTCATGAATCCCCGAGGCTCTTATAAATCTTTGAGGGGAGTCATGAGCTAAAAGTCACAAGATCTGTTTTTAGACCACCCCCTGCAAATCCTCACAGGGGTCCAACATCTCAATTTGGAACGTGGAGCTTCTGATAAAACTAAACTGAGGTAACAGTATACATTACATTTGAATCCTGTTAAACAGTATTAAATTTTAATAATTTTGTTTAACATCTTCCTTCCTTGGACAACATGAGAGCAGAAATCTTGTCAGACTTAACTCATAGAACCCAGTGCTTGGCACAGTGCCTAGAATATAATAAGATGCTCAATAAATACTTAGTGAATGATGCATGAATCAATAAATAAAATTCTTATCTTTCTTGAAAGATATGAACTAATCTTGTAAGTCTGGTGAGCCACAATACTCATTTTTCAGAGGCGAGTGCATAGAGGTACACACAATTATTAAATTTTGAGACTCGTGTTTCCTTTAATCAGTCCTCAAGTAAGAGTTATTTTCTTAGTGTGTATTTCCTCAGGAGGAGAGTAATAAATCTATTTCAAAAATTATTATTTCCCTCTAAGTAGAGGCTACATATTTAAATATGGTTAGTTAAGTCGAAGAAAAAATTGAGAGGGAGAAGGATTGTGAAGAATGAAGTTCTACTTAGTTTAATATTAGTCAATTATATTAGCCAATTAATGTTCATTATAGTTACTATTAGTCAATTTATATACTATAAATAGGCTGTACCATTTTCTTTCCTTTTTTAATGTCCTGCATTTGATAAATTTCAGAGGAGCAGGGATTGTGCCTGTGTAATTCTTTTTACTGTGTGTCGCCCTATATCATTTCCCACTCTAAGAGGAAGTAAACTCAGTACATACTTTCCTGATGATGACAGGAAGAGACGACACACTTTATAGGAGGGGATGAAGAGGAGAGAGTGGAGAGTGTAACAAAGGAGGACAGCCCCCAGGTTGCTGAGGAAACTATGCCAAAGCTATCATCTCTTTGGTGCTCATAGCTTGCCCCTGCAAGAATTCTTGTCATGATAAATTTCAGGCTTACGTTTTTCTTGTGACAATGTAAGACTAAGAGAGCATTCAGGTGATGCATTCTCTGGGGAGTCATACTCCTAGTTCAGCCAACATAGCACCGAGAAGATAACTTGTCTCATGGCCTTTATCCCTGCCACGTCTAGCTGTGATTCTTCCAGTGCAGCCTGGCTTCCTCAGGCTGCCCTGGCCTTCCAGGAACCACATTTAGGGCATCATCTTGCCTTTGGTGTGTGAGAGTAATGGCTTCCTAGAATTGTGCCTCATTCTTCTGGGCTGTTTCCTGCTGAAGAGCTGGTAAAATAGCGATTGAATTGATTTATGCTACTGAGATAATGGGTCACACCTTCCAGGTAAGTTATTTCCATTTCAGTACCTGGACTTTCAACACCATAATCCTAATTTTTTGCTTCTGTCCTTCTCCCTTTCTTCCTGCTTTTCTTTCTTAATATAATTTTTGAGCACCTCACCTGCCGCCAGGCATTAGAGTAGGCCCTGGGGATGCAGATTGCACCCCTACTTTCCTGGCAGTCATGTGGAACATGGGCTACCACTAAACTCTGGAAGCATAATATATTTCATTTTTGAATCCATGAACAGTATCCCCAACCATTCAATCATGCTCTTGCTCATTTGGCAGGAAAGATAAAATCTATTCACCATGTTTGTCTCAACAGTCTAATGGTGGAATATGTTGTTGCTATGGAGATGAAGAAATATTTTGACTAGGAGAATAGTTTAGAGCCCCTCAAATTACATTTCTTGGCCTACCCGTAGAGCTAGTCTCTACACAGCTGTCTTCCCGGGATGAATAATCCAGTTTGCCCTGTCCTGTTGTCTCTAGCTGTGATAACCTCAAGCAACTCTTTTAGTCTGTGTTCCAGATTTATTGCAAATATGCTAAATGTATGTCCCCCACCCTCCACTTTGTAGATGACATACTATGAAGCTTAAGTACCTGTGCTTAGATGCCCTAACCTGCCCATCAGAGTGTCTCAGTGTGTTCCCTCTCATTTACCCTCTCTGGTTTTATGAAGAACTAGTTCCACACACAGGCATATCTCTCCATGAAATCATATTTTTTAAATTTCTCAGAAATTTTTTCTTTTAACAGAAAGTTTTGGATTTTTATTTCATTTTTAAAATTTCATATATATCCTTTTATCCTTATCTTCTAAAGGGAGTATCAAAGAAAATAGATCTGTAAGTAATATCAGGATGCAATGACTCATTTCTCCAAAATTAGCATACTAATTTGATAATACGCTCTTTCCCACATTAGCATTTGGCTTTCCTTCCTGTATAAAAGGGAGTTTACTTTCCTGTTAACACATTAAACAGGACTATTTTTTTGTTTTTTCTGTTCCCTGGGATTGATATTGATTCACCAACAAAAACAAAACATAAAATTATAATAAAAAGAGATGAAGATCATTTAAGTAAAGTAGTAAATTCGTATTTAATAAAAAGATAACATACACTTGCTTAAAATGGATTATATTGACTATTATTCCATCATATTTCTATCAAGTTCATACTTAAACTCCTGCCCAATAAAAATTTATTTTTAAAAAAGAAATTAAAGCTCAACAGTTATCTACTGTATAAGATTTTCCTTTTAAAAACTGAATTAATGTATTTAGCTTATTTATTGTTGGTTATTTTGCTTTTTAAATAACCATTATATATATGACTATATATTAATTAACCAATGAATTAATAAATTACCCCTTCTGGGCCTTTTTGCTCATTTCTCTTCTATTTAACATTTTCACTATAAAAGGTGACCTGAAACAGTGAGAAATTGTTCAAATCAGTATATTTTATGGTTTATAATAGCAAGTTGGTAAATGTTTTTACCACAAGTATGGAAATAATGAAGTATAATGAGAGGCAGTATTTTGAAATGCAAGTTACACACTCAAATATTCAGAGAGGCCAGGCATGTGGCATAAAAAGAATTAATTGTTGCCAGATCTCCCAGTTTTTCAAGAGCAGCTGTAATTCGCTTTTATAAATTTTCTCCTGATTTTTGAATCTTGGAAATTAATGTTAAAAAATACTATGCTGTTCTGCAATGTCAACAGTTCTAAACTGTTCTGTGAAACCCTCTGGATGATCTGTTGTGACTTATGTGATAGTTGAGAATGTGGGTTTTGTAGTTGGCTTGGGGTTCAGAACACAAATACTACTGTGGGACCCCGAGCAAATGACTCGGCCATACCGCACTTCATTTTCTTACCTGTCATATGGGGGTAATAACTGTATCTCTCTCATAGTATTTTGGCTTATTGGAAGCATGGGAGTTAGGGGACATCTGAGGAGCTCCAAATATGAAAAGCTGAATTCTCTTGGAGTTCACTGCTTTGTTCTTTGTTTCACAACAGCCCTCTTAACATTTACCCAGGGGAAAACAAATTTTATGAAAAATTAGTGAGCTAAGCTGTCCTTAACATTCTCCCTTCAAACTCAGCCCTTGAGGTACCCTCAGCCCTGCCTTACCATCTTTCTCAACTCTTGTAAATTGTTCTGGCCAACAGAGTATATCTCAGTCCACAAGCTCTTCTTCTTCTTTTTTTTAAATAAATTTATTTATTTATTTTTGGCTGTGTTGGGTCTTCGTTGCTGTGCGCAGGCTTCCTCTAGTTGCGGTGAGCGGGGGCTACTCTTCGTTGCGGTGCACGGACTTTTCATTGTTGTGGCTTCTTGTTGTGGGGCACAGGCTCTAGGCATGCAGGCTTCAGTAGTTGTGGCACGTGGGCTCAGTAGTTGTGGCTCGCGGGCTCTAGAGCACAGGCTCAGTAGTTGTGGTGCACAGGCTTAGTTGCTCGGCGGCATGTGGGATCTTCCCGGGCCAGGGCTCGAACCTGTGTCCCTTGCATTGGCAGGCGGCTTCTTAACCACTGCGCCACCAGGGAAGCCCCACAAGCTCTTCTTACAGTGTAGTGTTGACACTCTTCCCATCAACTGTTCTATGTTTCCTCTCCTTAAATGAGAGCAAAATGTAGTGACTGCCTACAGTAGCCATGCTGTAAGGAAACCCAGGTGTATTTGTTTCCTGGCACTGCCATAACAAAGTACCACAGAAAGGTACCTTAAAACAACAGAACTTTATCATCTAACAGATCTGGAGGCTGGAAGTTTGTAATCAAGGTGTTGGCAGGGCCACACTCCTGCCGGAATCATTCCTTGCCTCTTTCTGTCTCCTGGTGGTTTGCTAGCACTCCTTGACATTCCTGACTTAGGTGTATCACTCCAATCCTCCATCTTCACAAGGCATTCTCCCTGTGTCTCTCTGCATTGTCTTCCCTCTGCATATCTGTCTCTGTGTCCCCTTTTTATAAAGGACACTAGTCATATTGGATTAGGATCCATCCGAATGATCTCATTTTAACTTGATTACTTCTGTAAAGATCTTATTTCCCAAAATTCGACTTTTAGCACCAGATCACAAGGAGAGGCCACATGTTGGCTTAGGTGTCATCTGACAGCCAGTATCAATGGCCAGTCACACAAGCGAAGGAGCCTTTGAGACTACTCGGGTCCCAGCCACCATGTAACTGCAACAAGATGATAAATATTGAGCAAGAACTTGCCTAGGTGAGCACAGGCAACCCCCCAAACCATGAGAGATGATAATATAGTGATTTTTTGTTGCCTTAAGTCATTGAGTTTTGGGACCATGCAACAATAAATAACCGGAGCATAAATCACGGTGAGATGGTAAAGTTTTGTCCCCACAGGGGCCCAATATACCCCACGGTTACAAAGATCTTTTAGGACCTGTGGCTGCAGCAGGCCAGCTCTGCTTCTTGTCTAGGCCTGCTCTGGCATTTTTCAAAGTCTTACCATTTTTAGATGCCTAAAGTCTCATTTTTCACCTTTGGCCAACAATTCTCTCATTCCTTGTAAGCAGCAATCAATATGCACCTTTCCTTTAGGTCCTTCCTTGGCATTTATGGTGTATAGTTGATTTACAGTGCTGTGTTAATTTCTGCTGTACAGCAAAGTGATTCAGTTGTATGTATATACATTCTTTTTCATATTCTTTTCCATTATGGTTTATCAAAGGATATTGAATAAAGTTCCCCGTGCTATACAGTAGGACCTTGTTTTTTATCCATTCTATATATAATAGTTTGCATCTGCTGGTCCCAAACTCCCAATCCATCCTTCCCCAACACTCCTTCCCCCTTAACAGACAGTTAAGTCTGTTAAGACAGTTAACAGAACAGACTTAACAGACAGTTAAGTCTGTTCTCTATGTCTGTGAGTCTGTTTCTGTTTTGTAGATAAGTTCTTTTGTGTCATATTTTAGAGTCCACATGTAAGTGATAGAATATAATATTTGTCTTTCTTTTTCTGGCTTACTTCACTTAGTTTGATAATCTCTAGTTCCATCCATGTTGCTGCAAATGGGACACAGAGACCGAAAACAGCTTGGAATTTCAAATGTTTGGAACTAACATATCCTTCCTGAAAAATGCTAACTTAGTTTTCTACTATAAATGTTTGAAGTGGAAAGGAGCAAAAGTTCAAGCTTAAAATAATGTTACCAATGTTTTAAAATTCATATTTTATTTTTATCAGAGTAATTTGCAGAATTTTGGAAGTCAGATAATTTTAAATGGCTTAAAATGAAAAATAGCATCTGTACCTTCACCCCAATTTCTGCCCTCTCCAACCCGCAACCATTTTCAACTCTCCTAATTTTTTTTCTGGATTAACTTTTATATTTCTAAGTGATGTGCTTACACTGCTATTTTATAGTTTCTTAGTTATAGATGTTTCTGTAGAGGAGTATATAGCTCTCTCACTATACAACAGCCCTCCTCAGAGAATACTCTTTCACTCCCCTTACCCTCTCAATAATGTTAAATCACCATTTTGGTTAAATCAGTAGTCATTATTTCTATTCATATGGATATGTATTTATTGCTCATAGTTATGCCATGTAATGTACTATGATATCACCTTTTTCTTATTCAAAAAATTTCCCCTTAGGTTAATAAGGCCTTTTTTTCTACCATTTTGACACAAAATTGTTTGCCAGAAGTATAATCAACTAATTAATTAATTCTAACATTTTTATTAAATAAATTTGACATGTAACATCGTGTAAGTTTAAGATGTATAGTGTATTCAGTATATTTATATATTGTAATATAATTGCTATTGTTACAATATTTATCACATTACATAATTATACTACAATATTATTGTCTATATTCATTATACTGTGCATTAGGGCTCTGTATGCATTAGGTCTCTATTTGTTACAAGTCTGTGGCCTTAAACACCATCACTGCCCCCCACTCCCACGCCAACCCCCTGGTAACCACCATCTTACTCTCTGTTTTTTACAAGATTGATTTTTTGGGGAGTTCCGCATATAAGTGATAATATTTGTCTTTCTCTGTCTGACTTATCTCACTTAGCATAATGTACTCAAGGTCCATCCATATTGTTGCAAATGGCATGATATCTTCCTTTCTTATGACAATGGAATCCATTGTGTATATGTACCACATCTTTTTTTATCCATTCATCCGTTGATGGGTATTTGGGTTGTTTCCATATCTTGGCTATTGTGAATAAAACTGTAATAAACATTGCATTGCAGAGCAGGTATCTTATCAAAATCCTGTTTTCATTCCCTTTGGATATATATGCAGAAGTGGAATTGCTGGGTTGGTAAATCTACTTTTAATTTTTGAGGAACTTCCATATTGTTTTCCACAGTGGTTGGACCAATTTACATTTCTATCAACAATGTAAAAGGGTTCCCTTTTCACTACATCCATGCCAGCACCTGTTGTCTCCTGTGTCCTTGATGACAGCCATTCCAACAGATGTGAGGTGATATCTTGCTGTGTTGTGTTTTTTTGTTTTGTTTTGTTTTATTTATTTATTTATTTTTTGCGGTACGCGGGCCTCTCACTGTTGTGGCCTCTCCCGTTGCCGGAGCACAGGCTCCAGATGCGCAGGCTCAGCGGCCGTGGCTCACGGGCCCAGCCGCTTCGTGGCATGTGAGATCTTCCCGGACCGGGGCACAAACCCGTGTCCACTGCATCAGCAGGCGGACTCTCAACCACTGTGCCACCAGGGAAGCCCCTTGCTGTGGTTTTGATTTGCATTTCCCTGAATGATCAGTGATGTTGAGCATCTTTTTAAAACCTTCAGCACATAAAAGAGGCAATTAACAAAATGAAAAGACAACCTACAGAATGGGAAAACATTTTTGCAAACCATATATCCAGTAAGGGCTTAATACCTAAAATATATAAAGAACTTGTAAAACTTAATAACAAAAAACAATCTGATTTAAAAATGGGCTGAAGAACTAAATAGGCATTTTGTTTTTCCAAAGAGGACATCAGAATGGCCAACAGGAACATTAAATATTTAAATCAAAACACTTCTCTGGAGCTCTCTGTCACTCTACTCCAGTTTTAATCATTGTTTTCTTTTGTCTTAAGATTTCACTTCACAATTATTATTAGGCTGAATACCTAAAATATATAAAGAACTTGTAAAACTTAATAACAAAAAACAATCTGATTTAAAAATGGGCTGAAGAACTAAATAGGCATTTTTTTTTTCCAAAGAGGACATCAGAATGGCCAACAGGAACATTAAATATTTTTTATTTATTTATTTATTTATTTATTTATTTTTTTGCGGTACGCGGGCCTCTCACTGCTGTGGCCTCTCCCGTTGTGGAGCACAGGCTCCGGACGCGCAGGCTCAGCGGCCATGGCTCACGGGCCCAGCCGCTCCGCGGCATGTGGGATCCTCCCGGACCGGGGCACGAACCCGCGTCCCCTGCATCGGCAGGCGGACTCTCAACCACTGCGCCACCAGGGAAGCCCAGGAACATTAAATATTTAAATCAAAACACTTCTCTGGAGCTCTCTGTCACTCTACTTCAGTTTTAATCATTGTTTCCTTTTGTCTTAAGATTTCACTTCACAATTATCCTGGGAATTCGTCTTGTATTTATTAATACATAAATAGTTTCCAAGAAGGAATTATTTCTATGATAATTTTTTTCATATTATTTGATAGGATAATGATAACTCTTATTATTTGAATGTTGGAGCTCCTGAATATAAACTGCTGGTCTTTTTATCTTTAATTTTCAATCATTTTGTTCCACTTTCTAAAATATTAGGTCAGCTTTACGTTTAAACTCAATTGACTTTTAAAAATTTCTGCTATTGGAATTTATATTTTACATATATTTATAAAATATATAATATATTTATATATTATATATATTTATAAATATATATAAAATATATTTATATTTTACTGAATGAATACAAAAAATAGAATTTCTGTTAAATAGCTTCTCTTCTTCTACTTTGGATGCCATATCTTTTAAATTTGCCATGAATTATAATTTTATTGAAATTTTCTTTTGTTACCTGATTTGTTCCTTTCTTTAAAGTTTTCTTTTTTTTCTTTATTGGAGTATAATTGCCTTAAAATGGTGTGTTAGTTTCTGCTTTATAACAAAGTGAATCAGTTATACACATACATATGTTCCCATATCTCTTCCCTCTTATGTTTCCCTCCCTCCCACCCTCTCTATCCAACCCCTCCAGGCGGTCACAAAGCATGGAGCTGATCTCCCTGTGCTATGCGGCTGCTTCCCACTAGCTATCTACATTACGTTTGGTAGTGTATATATGTCCATGCCTCTCTCTCGCTTTGTCACAGCTTACCCTTCCCCTCCCCATATCCTCAAGTCCATTCTCTAGAAGGTCTGTGTCTTTATTCCTGTCTTACCCCTACGTTCTTCATGACATTTTTTTTTCTTAAATTCCATATATATGTGTTAGCATACGGTATTTGTCTTTCTCTTTCTGACTTACTTCACTCTGTATGACAGACTCTAGGTCTATCCACCTCATTACAAATAGCTCAATTTCGTTTCTTTTTATGGCAGAGTAATATTCCATTGTATATATATGCCACATCTTCTTTATCCATTCAACCGATGATTGACACTTAGGTTGTGTTTCCATCTCCGGGCTATTGTAAATAGAGCTGCAATAAATATTTTGGTACATGATTCTTTTTGAATTATGGTTTTCTCAGGGTATATGCCCAGTAGTAGGATTGCTGGGTCATATGCTAGTTCTATTTGTAGTTTTTTAAGGAACCTCCATACTGTTCTCCATAGTGGTTGTATCAATTTATATTCCCACCAACAGTGCAAGAGAGTTCCCTTTTCTCCACACCCTCTCCAGGATTTATTATTTCTAGATTTTTTGATGATGGCCATTCTGACTGGTGTGAGATGATATCTCATTGTAGTTTTGATTTGCATTTCTCTAATGATTAATGATGTTGAGCATTCTTTCATGTGTTTGTTGGCAGTCTGCATATCTTCTTTGGAGAAATGACTATTTAGGTCTTCTGCCCATTTTTGGATTGGGTTGTTTGTTTTTTTGTTATTGAGCTGCATGAGCTGCTTATAAATTTTGGAAATTAATCCTTTGTCACTTGCTTCATTTGAAAATAGTTTCTCCCATTCTGAGGGTTCTCTTTTGGTCTTGTTTATGGTTTCCTTTGCTGTGCAAAAGCTTTGAAGTTTCATTAGGTCACATTTGTTTATTTTTGTTTTTATTTCCATTTCTCTAGGAGGTGGATCAAAAAGGATCTTGCTGTGATTTCTGTCATAGAGTGTTCCGCCTATGTTTTTCTCTAAGAGTTGGATAGTTTCTGGCCTTATATTTAGGTGTTTAATCCATTTTGAGCTTGTTTTTGTGTATGGTGTTAGGGAGTGATCTATTCTCATACTTTTACATGTACCTGTCCAGTTCTCCCAGCACCACTTATTGAAGAGGCTGTCCTTTCTCCACTGTACATTCCTGCCTCCTTTATCAAAGATAATGTGTCCATATGTGTGTGGGTTTATCTCTGGGCTTTCTTTTCTGTTCCATTGATCTATCTTTCTGTTTTTGTGCCAGTACCATACTGTCTTGATTACTGTAGCTTTGTAGTATAGTCTGAAGTCAGGGAGCCTGATTCCTCCAGGTCCGTATTTCGTTCTCAAGATTGCTTTGGCTATTCGGGGTCTTTTGTGTTTCCATACAAATTGTGAAATTTTTTGTTCTAGTTCTGTGAAAAATGTCAGTGGTAGTTTGATAGGGATTGCATTGAATCTGTAGATTGCTTTGGGTAGTAGAGTCATTTTCACAATGTTGACTCTTCCAATCCAAGAACATGGTATATCTCTCCATCTATTTGTATCATCTTTAATTTCTTTCATCAGTGTCTTATAATTTTCTGCATACAGGTCTTTTGTGTCCTTAGGTAGGTTTATTCCTAGTTATTTTATTCTTTTTGTTGCAGTGGTAAATGGGAGTGTTTTTTGATTTCACTTTCAGATTTTTCATCATTCGTTTATAGGAATGCCAGAGATTTCTGTGCATTTATTTTGTATCCTGCTACTTTACCAAATTCATTGATTAGCTCTAGTAGTTTTCTGGTAGCATCTTTAGGATTCTCTATGTATAGTATCATGTCATCTGCAAACAGTGACAGTTTTACTTCTTCTTTTCCAATTTGGATTCCTTTTATTTCCTTTTGTTCTCCAATTGCTGTGGCTAAAACTTCCAAAACTATGTTGAATAAGAGTGGTGAGGGTGAGCAACCTTGTCTTGTTCCTGATCTTAGTGGAAATGCTTTCAGTATTTCACCATTGAGCATGATGTTGGCTGTGGGTTTGTCATATATGACCTTTATTATGTTGAGGAGAGTTCGCTCTATGCCTACTTTCTGGAAGGTTTTTATCATAAATTGGTGTAGAATTTTGTCGAACGCTTTCTCTGCATCTATTGAGATGATCATATGGATTTTCTCCTTCAATTTGTTAATATGGTGTATCACGTTGATTGATTTGCGTATATTGAAGAATCCTTGCATTCCTGTAATAAACCCCACTTGATCATGGTGTATGATCCGTTTAATGTGCTGTTGGATTCTGTTTGCTAGTATTTTGTTGAGAATTTTTGCATCTATGTTCATCAGTGATATTGGCCTGTAGTTTTCTTTCTTTGTGACATCCTTGTCTGGTTTTGGTATCAGGGTGATGGTGGCCTCGTAGAATGAGTTTGGGAGTGTTCCTCCCTCTGCTATATTTTGGAAGAGTTTGAGAAGGATAGGTGTTAGCCCTTCTCTAATTGTTTGATAGAATTTCCCTGTGAAGTCATCTGGTCCTGGGCTTTTGTTTGTTGGAAGATTTTTAATCACAGTTTCAATTTCAGTGCTGTGATTGGTCTGTTCATATTTTCTATTTCTTTCTGATTCAGTCTTGGCAGCTTGTGCATTTCTAAGAATTTGTCCATTTCTTCCAGGTTGTCCATTTTATTGACATAGAGTTGCTTGTAGTAATGTCTCATGATCTTTTGTATTTCTGCAGTGTCAGTTGTTACTTCTCCTTTTTCATTTCTAATTCTATTGATTTGAGTCTTCTCCCTTTTTGTCTTGATGAGTCTGGCTAATGATTTATCAATTTTGTTTATCTTCTCAAAGAACCAGCTTTTAGTTTTATTCATCTTTGCTATCGTTTCCTTCATTTCTTTTTCATTCATTTCTGATCGGATTTTCATGATTTCTTTCCTTCTGCTAACTTTCGGGTTTTTTTGTTCTTCTTTCTCTAATTGCTTTAGGTGCAAGGTTAGGTTGTTTACTCAAGATGTTTCCTGTTTCTTAAGGTAGATTGTATAGCTATAAACTTCCCTCTTAAAACTGCTTTTGCTGCATCCCATAGATTTTGGGTTGTCGTGTCTCCATTGTCATTTGTTTCTAGGTATTTTTTGATTTCCTCTTTGATTTCTTCAGTGATCACTTCATTATTAAGTAGTGTATTGTTTAGCCTCCATGTGTTTGTATTTTTTACAGATCTTTTCCTGTAATAGATATCTAGTCTCAAAGCGTTGTGGTTGGAAAAAATATTTGATACAATTTCAATTTTCTTAAATTTACCAAGGCTTGATTTGTGACCCAAGATATGATCTATTCTGGAGAATGTTCCATGAGCACTTGAGAGAAATATGTATTCTGTTGTTTTGGGATGGAATGTCCTATAAATATCAATTAAGTCCATCTTGTTTAATGTATCATTTAAAGCTTGTGTTTCCTTATTTATTTTCATTTTGGATGATCTGTCCATTGGTGAAAGTGAGGTGTTAAAGTCCCCTACTATGAATGTGTTACTGTCGATTTCCCCTTTTATGGCTGTTAGTATTTGCCTTATGTATTGAGGTGCTCCTATGTTGGGTGCATAAATATTTACAATTGTTATATCTTCTTCTTGGATCAATCCCTTGATCATTATGTAGTGTCCTTCTTTGTCTGTTGTAATAGTCTTTATTTTAAAGTCTATTTTGTCTGATATGAGAATTGCTACTCCAGCTTTCTTTTGGTTTCCATTTGCATGAAATATCTTTTTCCATCCCCTTACTTTCAGTCTGTATGTGTCTCTAGGTCTGAAGTGGGTCTCTTGTAGACAGCAAATATATGGGTGTTGTTTTTGTATCCATTCAGCCAATCTGTGTCTTTTGGTGGGAGCATTTAGTCCATTTACATTTAAGGTAATTATCGATATGTATGTTCCTATTCCCATTTTCTTAATAGTTTTGGGTTCGTTATTGTAGGTCTTTTCCTTCTCTTGTGTTTCTTGCCTAGAGAAATTCCTTTAGCAGTTGTTGTAAAGCTGGCTTGGTGGTGCTGAACTCTCTCAGCTTTTGCTTGTCTGTAAAGGTTTTAATTTCTCCATCAAATCTGAATGAGATCCTTGCTGGGTAGAGTAATCTTGGTTGCAGGTTTTTCTCCTTCATCACTTTAAAAATGTCCTGCCAGTCCCTTCTGGCTTGCAGAGTTTCTGCTGAAAGATCTGCTGTTAACCTTATGGGGATTCCCTTGTGTGTTATTTTTTGTTTTTCCCTTGCTGCTTTTAATATGTTTTCTTTGTATTTAATTTTTGACAGTTTGATTAAAATGTGTCTTGGCGTATTTCTCCTTGGATTTTTCCTGTATGGGACTCTCTGTGCTTCCTGGACTTGATTAACTATTTCCTTTCCCATATTAGGGAAGTTTTCAACTATAATCTCTTCAAATATTTTCTCGGTCCCTTTCTTTTTCTCTTCTTCCTCTGGAACCCCTATAATTCAAATGTTGGTGCATTTAATGTTGTCCCAGAGGTCTCTGAGACTGTCCTCAGTTCTTTTCATTCTTTTTTCTTTATTCTGCTCTGCAGTAGTTATTTCCACTATTTTATCTTCCAGGTCACTTATGTGTTCTTCTGCCTCAGTTATTCTGCTATTGATCCCTTCTAGAGTATTTTTAATTTCATTTATTGTGTTGTTCATCTTGCTTGTTTCCTCTTTAGTTCTTTTAGGTTCTTGTTAAATGTTTCTTGCATTTTGTCTATTCTATTTCCAAGATTTTGGATCATCTTTAGTATCATTATTCTGAATTCTTTTTCAGGTAGACTGCCTATTTCCTCTTCATTTGTTAGGTCTGGTGGGCTTTTATCTTGCTCCTTCATCTGCTGTGTGTTTTTCTGTCTTCTCATTTTGCTTATCTTACTGTGTTTGGGGTCTCCTTTTTGCAGGCTGCAGGTTTGTAGTTCCCGTTGTTTCTGGTGTCTGTCCCCCGTGGCTAAGGTTGGTTCAGTGGGTTGGGTAGGCTTCCTGGTGGAGGGGACTAGTGCCTGTGTTCTGGTGGATGAGGCTGGATCTTGTCTTTCTGGTGGGCAGGTCCACGTCTGGTGGTGTGTTTTGGGGTGTCTGTGGCCTTGTTATGATTTTAGGCAGGCTCTCTGCTAATGGGTGGGGTTGTGTTCCTGTCTTGCTAGTTGTTTGGCATAGGATGTCCAGTATTGTAGCTTGCTGGTCGTTGAGTGAAGCTGGGTGCTGGTGTTGAGATGGAGATCTCTGGGAGATTTTCGCCATTTGATATTATGTGGAGCTGGGAGGTCTCTTGTAGACCAGTGTCCTGAAGTTGGCTCTCCCACCTCAGAGGCACAGCACTGACTCTTGGCTCCAGCACCAAGAGCCTTTCATCCACACGGCTCAGAATAAAAGGGAAAAAATGTAGAAAGAAAGGATTAGTAGAAGTAGAGAGAGAGAAAGAAAGAAAGAAAGAAAGAAAGAAAGAAGCGGGGAGGGAGGGAGGGAGGAAGAAAGGAAGGAGGGAAGGAAAAAAGAAAGAAAGAGGATAAAGTAAAATAAAATAAAGTAAAATAAAATATAATAAAGTTATTAAAATAAAAAAATAATTATTAAGAGGAAAAAAAAAGGATGGATAGAACCCTAGGACAAATGGTGTAAGCAAAGCTATACAGACAAAATCTCACACAGAAGCATCCACATACACACTCACAAAAAGAGGAAAAGGGGAAAAAATCATAAATCTTGCTTTCAAAGTCCGTCTCCTTAATTTGGGATGATTCGTTGTCTATTCATGTATTCCACAGATGCAGGGTACATCAAGTTGATTGTGGAACTTTAATCCGCTGCTTCTGAGGCTGCTGGGAGAGATTTCCCTTTCTCTTCTTTGTTCTCACAGCTCCCAGGGGCTCACTTTTGGATTTGGCCCCGCCTCTGCGTGTAGGTCGCCCGAGGGCGTCTATTCTTTGCTCTGACAGGACGGGGTTAAAGGAGTCGCTGATTCGGCGGCTCTGCGTCACTGAGGCCGGCGGGAGGGAGGGGCACGGCGTGTGGGGCGAGTCTGCGGCAGCAGAGGCCGGCGTGACGTTGCACGAGCCTGAGGCGTGCCGTGCGTTCTCCCGGGGGAGTTGTCCCTCGATCCCGGGAACCTGGCAGTGGCGGGCTGCACAGGCTCCCTGGAAGGGGGGTGTGGATAGTGACCTGTGCTCGCACACAGGCTTCTTTTTGGCGGCAGCAACAGCCTTAGCGTTTCATGCCCGTCTCTGGGGTCCGCGCTTTTAGCCGCGGCTCGCGCCCGTCTCTGGAGCTCCTTTAAGCAGCGCTCTTAATCCCCTCTCCTCGCGCACCAGGAAACAAAGAGAGAAGAAAAAGTCTCTTGCCTCTTCGTCAGGTCCAGAGTTTTCCCTGGACTCCCTCCCTGCTCGCCGTGGTGCACTAACCCCCTTCAGCCTGTGTTCACGCCGCCAACCCGAGTCCTCTCCCGGCGCTCCGACAGAAGCCTGAGCCTCAACTCCCAGCCCCGCCCGCCCCGGCGGGTGAGCAGACAAGCCTCTCGGCCTGGTGAGTGCTGGTCCCCCCTGATCCTTTGTGCGGGAATCTCTCCGCTTTGCCCTCCGCACCCCTGTTGCTGTGCTATCCTCCGCGGCTACGAAGCTTTCCCCCTCCGCCCGCGAAGGTGCTTCTAGTGTGTGGAAATCTTTTCTCCTTCACAGCTCCCTCCCACTGGTGCAGGTCCCGTCCCTATTCTTTTGTCTCTGTTTCTTCTTTTTTCTTTTGCCCTACCCAGGTACGTGGGGAGTTTCTTGCCTTTTGGGAGGTCTGAGGTCTTCTGCCAGCGTTCAGTAGGTGTTCTGTAGGAGTTGTTCCACGTGTCGATGTATTTCTGGTGTATCTGTGGGGAGGAAGGTGATCTCCGCGTCTTACTCTTCCGCTATCTTCCCGGAAGCCTCTGTTTTGTTTTTTCCTTTGCTTATTTTCTCTTGAGAACTGTGAACTCTTTTAGCTCTAGGGTATTTGTGGAGTCGCCACATGCTATCAGGGGTCTGTATTATATTGGGTCTCTTCCCCTGACAAATCCTTTAAAACTCTTTCTTCCACAGGAGTTATCCCCCAGGGCACTCTCTAATAAACATCCAGCACAGAAAACTCCATTGAACAGACTATTTCTCTGGAAATCTAACCTGTGACAATTAGTTTTGAGAGAGATAAGTTTGGCATAAGAGGGAGAATATATATACTTCATTCCTGGTCTGGCCCCTGTAGTGAATTTGGGCCCCTCTAAAGAAAAGTGTCAGAGGCAGAAATTAAAGTTTGCATGAAGTACCTGCTGAGATAGTGGGCAAAGACTGAGGGCCACTCTGATTATGGGATGCCTCACAGATATTTTAATGAGATTCTGGGTATAAGAAAAGTTGCTTGATGGTCATGCTACTATTGGAATTATTTGTGAATATATATTGGAATGAACCATGACATTGTCAATATTCTATCAATTTTTGTCCTACAAAAACATTTCACAAGGGTTAACCTGAAATAGCTTTGCTTCTTGAGAACAAATTCTATCCTTTCAAGTTAATATTAGGTCATATTTAATTTTTATTTCCACCCAGGATCTACCTTAGGGCTTCACATATTATAAACCTCAAAAATAGGTTGGCCAAATGCAAGGACAACTTTTGGAAAAAATGAAAATGAAAGAAAAAGCTTTCTGATTTTGTCCAGAGACAAACAGGAAACAGGGAAACAGATAGAAAAACAAGCAAGAGACTGTTTTTTACAGTCAGTTTTAGGTGAAAATTGGAATTGTCATGTATTTGTTATTTTACAGAGAAGATGAGAAGAGGCCACATGGGAGAATTTATACCATAAAATAATCTGAACTTTTTCAGCTCAGCATCATAATGAGTATAGATGGCAAAAGAGCAGCAGAAACCAGAAATCAGATGAAGACTTTGAAGGGATAAAATGAGACTGGTCTTTGCTAGTAACTGGTAAACCACAGAGCACTTGGTTAGGCAGAGCTGAGATAAGAAGATTGCTGTGTGAGCTACAGACTGTGTGTTTGATTTTTGCTTATGTTTAATAGACATTATTTATGAGAACAGCTTTAGGTTCACAGCAAAATCGAGCAGAAAGTACAGAGATTTTCTATATACCCCTTGTTCCCACACATGCATAGCCTTCTCCATTATCAACATCCCCACCAGAGTGGTACATTTATTACATTGGTTGACACATCATTATCACCCACAGTCTATAGTTTACATTAGAGTTCACTCTTGGTGTTGTACATTCTACGGCTTTGGATACCTTGATAGTGACAAGTATCCACCATTATAGTATCATACAGGATATTTTCACTGTCCTAGTAATCCTCTGTGTTCCTGCTATTCATCCATCTTTTCCCCCAACCCCTGACAATCACTGATCTTTTTACTATCTCCATAGTTTTATGCCTTTTCCAGAATGCTATACATTTAGAATCACACAGTACATAGCTTTTTCAGATTGCCTTCCTTCACTTAATAAAATGCATGAGTTTCCTCCACGTCTTTTCATGGCTTTGATAGCTCATTTCTGAGTAATATTTCATTGTCTAGACATACAACAATTTATCCATTCACCTACTGAAGGGTAACTTGGTTGCTTCCAAGTTATGGCAATTATGAATAAAGCTGCTATAAACATACACAGGTTTTTGTGTGGACATAAGTTTTCAACTCCTTTGGGTAAATACCAAGGAGTGAGATTGCTGAATGATATAAGTATATGTTTAGTTTTGTAAGAAACTCCGTAACTGTCTTCCAAAGTGGCTGTACAATTTTGCATTTCTACCAGGAATGAATGAGAGTTCCTGTTGCACCACACTTTTGCCAGCATTTGGTGGTGTCATTATTCCAGATTTTGGCCATTGTACTAGGTGTGTAACGGTGTCTCGTTGTTTTAATTTGCATTTTGCTGATGGCTATGAGCACCTCTTCATAGGCTTATTCATCATCTGTATATATTCTTTGTAGAGGTGTCTGTTACTATCTTTGGCCTCTTTTTTAATCTGGTTGTTTGTTTTCTTATTGTTGAGTTTTCAGAGTTCTTTCTATATTTTGGGTAACAGCCCTTTATCAGATGTGTCTTATGCAAATATTTTCTCCTGATTTGTGGCTTGTCTTTTCATTCTCTTGGCAGTGTCTTTTGCAAGCAGAAAATTTTAATTTTATTGAAGTCCAGCTTATCAATTCTTTCATTTATGTATCATGGCTTTGGTCTTATACCTTAAAACTCATTGTCAATCCCAAAGTCATCTAGATTTTCTCCTGGTATCTTCTAGGAATTTTATAATACTGCATTTTTCCTTTACGTCTGCAATACATTTTTTAAAAATAATTTTGATTGGAGTATAGTTGCTTTACAATGTTGTGTTAGTTTCTGTTGTACAGCAAAATGAATCAGCCACACATATACATTTATCCCCTCCTTTCGGACTTCCTTCCCACTCAGGTCACCACAGTGCGTTAAGTAGAGCTCCCTGTGCTATACAGTATGTTCTCATTAGTTATCTATTTTATACATAGTATCAATAGTGTATATGTGTCAATCCCAATCTCTCAATTCCTCCCACCCCCCTTCCCCCTTGGTGTCCATACATTTGTTCTCTATGTCTGTGTCTCTATTTCTGCTTTTCAAAAGGGATCATCTATACCATTTTTCTAGAGTCCACATATATGCGTTAATATACGATATATTTTTTTCTCTTTCTGACTTACTTCACTCTGTATCACCAAAAAATCTATAAACAATGCTGGAGAGGGTGTGAAGAAAAGGGAACCCTCATGTACTGTTGGTGGTAGTGTACATTGATAGAGCCACTATGGAAAACAGTATGGAGTTTCCTTAAAAAACTGAAAAAAGAACTACCATCTGACCCAGCAATCCCACTACTGGGCATATACCCTGAGAAAACTATAATTCAAAAAGACATATGCACCCCAGTGTTCATAGCAGCACTATTTACAATAGTCAGGACATGGAAGCAACCTAAATGTCCATCAGCAGAGGAAAGGATAAAGAAGATGTGGTACATATATACAATGGAATATTACTCAGCCCTAAAAAGGGACGAAATTGGGTCATTTGTAGAGATGTAGATGGACCTAGAGACTGTCATATGATACATTTTGAGTTAATTTTTGTGAAGGGTGTAAGGTATATTAGACTGTTTTGTTCATTTGTTTTGTTTTGCATGTTCAGTTGTTCTAGCGGCATTTGTTGAAATGACAGTCTTGGCTCCATTGCATTGTTTTTGCTCCATTGTCAAATATCTTACAATCATGTTTATGTGGGTCTATTTCTGGTCTTTCTCTTCTATCCATTGATCTATTTGTCTATTCTTATGCCAATACCATACTGTCTTGATTACTGTAGCTTTATAGTAAGTCTTGAAGTTAGGTGGTGTCAGTTCTCCAACTTTGTTCTCCTTAAATATTGTGTTGACTATTCTGGGTCTTTTGCCTCTTTATAGAAACTTGAGAATCAGTTTGTCAATAGCCACAAAATAACTTGCCTGGATTTTGATTGGGATTGCATTGAATCTATAGATCAATTTGGGGCACCTTTACAATATTGAACCTTTGTACCCATGAACATGGAATATCTCTCCATTGAGTTTAGTTTCCTTTGATTTATCAAAGTTTGATAGTTTTCCTCATATAGATCTTATACATATTTTTTTATATTTATAACTCAGTATTTCATTTTTATGGGTGCTAATGTAAATGGTACTGTGTTTTTAATTTCAAATTCCACTTGTTCATTACTGTTATACAGAAAAGCAATACCTTAAAATATACTTTTGTGTAACCTTTGTACTAACCTTGTATCCTGCAACTTGGCTATAATTGCTTATTAGTTCCAAGAGTTTTTTGTTGATTCTTTCAGATTTTCTACATAGCTAGTCATGTCATCTGTGAACAAAGACAGTTTTATTTCTTTCTTCTCAACAAGTATCCCTTTTATTTCCTTTTCCTGTTTCATTGCATTAGCTAGCACTTCCAGCACAATGTTGAAAAGCTGTGGTGCTTTTGCTTGCTTTGTTTCTGATCTTAGTGGGAAAGCTTCAAGTTTCTTACCATTAAGTTTGATATTAACTGTAGGTTTTATGTAGATATTATTTATCCAGTTGAGGAAGTTTTTCCCCATTTCTAGCTTACTGAGAGCTTCTATCATGAGTGAATGTTGAATTTTGTTGGATGTTGAATTTTGTCACATGCTCTTTATGCATCTGTTAAGGTGATCATGTAATTTTTCTTCTTTAGCCAGTTGATGTAAAAGATTACATTAATTCTTTTTTGAATATTGAACCAGGCTTGCATACCTGGGATAAATTCCACTTGGTCATGGTGCACAGGCTTTTTATACATTGTTAGATTCACTTTGCTAATATTTTGTTGAGAATTTTTGCATCTATGTTTATGAGAGATATTTATCTGTAGTTTTCTTGTATTGTCTTTGTCTGGTTTGGTTTTAGAGTAATGCTGGCTTTATAGAATGAGTTAGAAAGTATTCCCTTTGCCCCTATCTTCAGAAAAACATTGTAGGGAATTGGTATAATTTCTTCCTTAAATGTTTTGTAGAATTTATCAATTGAACTTATCTGGGCCTGGTACTTTTTGTTTTGGAAGGTTATTAATCATTGATTCAATTTCTTTAATAGGTATAAGCTTTTTAGCTTGTCTATTTCTTTTTGTATGAGTTTTGGCAGATTGTGTTTTTCAAGGAATTGGTCCATTTCATCCAGATTATCAAATTTATGGGCATAGAGTTGTTCATAACATTCCCTTATTATCCTTTTAATGTCCAAAATATGTTTGATTTTTAGGAGTTTGTATAGTTAACCACTAAATATTTCCTTAAGAAATATTTTAAAACATATTGTCTGTGTCATTATAGAGTCATAAAGAAAACTGTTACATATATTTTTTAAAATTTCTTTAATTTTTAAAAATTTTATTTTATATTGGAGTATAGTTGATTATGCTATATTTTAAAAAATTATCTTTAAAATTCAGTTTTCTGAAGTTTTGAAAATTGTTTATCCATTAACTATAAGATCCATGGAATATTAGTAAATTTTTGCTGAAACAAGTACAGTGTAAATATTTGTAGCAAAATGTAACCTTTTCTACTTGTGACTTGTGAGCTATAGAAGATGGAACTAAGTTATGACTGTATCTATTAAGTATTTATACATGAAATATTTTGTTATTATTACTTTTTATTTATTGATTTTTGGCGGTACGCGGGCCTCTCACTGCCGTGGCCTCTCCCGTTGCGGAGCACAGGCTCTGGATGAGCAGGCTCAGCGGCCATGCCTCACGGGCCCAGCCGCTCCGCGGCATGTGGGATCTTCCCAGACCGGAGCACGAACCCGTGTCCCCTGCATCGGCAGGCGGACTCTCAACCACTGCGCCACCAGGGAAGCCCCATGAAATATTTTGAATAAATATAGTCACTATGCTATGTTATATTGTATATTTATGTTGTTTTGTATAACAGCATACTTCCTCTCCTACTTCATATATCCAGTGTTGATGCTACAGACATCTTAATAAACATTTTTTCAAGTAACGAATGAACCCAATCCCATTAACAAGTTTACCGTCTTTGAAAAAAATCATATCTATATTTAGTCAAAAATTTATTTTAGTAAAAAATTAATGAAAACTTCAAATTAATAGAAATAATTTATGATACCAATTTTAAATTTCTGAAAGGCATACAAGACTCAGGCATGTCCAAGGTTACCATGAAACTATTAGTTTCAAGTTTATACACTCAAACATCTCTCCAATTCTCCCACACCCCTGCCCCTAGTAACCACGATTTTACCCTACTTTTATGAGTTTGGCTTTTTTATTTTATTATTTTTTTTGTGGTACGTGGGCCTCTCACTGTTGTGGCCTCTCCCGTTGCGGAGCACAGGCTCCGGACGCGCAGGCTCAGCAGCCATGGCTCATGGGCCCAGCCGCTCCGCGGCTTGTGGGATCTTCCCGGACCGGGGCACGAACACGTGTCCCCTGCATTGGCAGGCGGCCTCTCAACTACTGCGCCACCAGGGAAGCCCTACATTCCATCTTTAATTATGCAACTCCATAGGAAATTAAACTTAGAAATGTAATATTCACTTTTATTTCACACCTTTGTTTCCTAACTGCCTCTATTCTAACTACAATGTCCCTCAAAATGCTATTAAAAGTAATTCCTCAAAATTCACTTGCCTCAGCTTTGTCACTCATGGTTGTAAGTGATTTCATTGGTTGAAGGTTCATATACCCTTAAACCCTTTTAGCATAACTGGAGTGCTCATGCTCCAAACTATTAATGTGGGCTGGCTATTAATGCTTAATTAGGATTTTCCTTTATATTTGAAATTGCTAATTTTGTTGGTTTGCTTCCTTTTCTTTTCCTCAGTCTGACAATTTAAAAACTTTTTTCAGTTTTATTGAGATATAATTGTTTTTCTTTTGGGTGCTGATATCCCCCGATGCTGACACAATCCATGACCTTGGCAGCATACTGTATTTTTCTTGAATTATTTCAAAATTTGTTTTTGATTTTTTTTAATTTGAATTAAGATTTAGTATAATTTTCTCCTTCTTGTATATTTTCTCCCTTATATACTGCTACTTAAATTGAATGCATTATGATATGTTTTAATATTTTACATACAATTTGTGCATTTTCTCTGTGTAATTTCACTTGGAAGTTTTTTTTTTCTGCATTTAAATCATTAAGGTACAGTAGACCCCACTTGTTTCAAATTTTTTTCTTCAGAATTTTCCTCAAAACAGTTATTACTTCCTTATTTCTTAGGCTACAAATAAAAGGGTTTAGTAAAGGAACTACTTCTGTAAACACAATAGCAGCTGGTATATCTTTATCCCATTCTTCAAGCAAATTTGGACTAATGTACATGAAAAAAGAGATCCATAAAATAATGAAACTGACAAAAAGTGGGATGCACAGCTAGAAAAGGCTTTGACCCTTCCCTCTTTGGATTTCATTTTGAAAATAGTAAAGAGAATGTAGAGATAAGATATTAAGACACTACCTATTGTGAAGACTTGAATTGAGCCTGAAAAGATAAACAGTACCAGTTCATTGACATAAGGGTCAACACAGGAGAGCCTATATAAAGGAAGAATATCACAATAAAAGTGTTTGATGTGATTTGATCCACAGAAAACTAACCTAAATAGAAGCCCTATATGAGTCATAGAATGCAGGTTTCCGGCTATGTAGGCCCCTGTGGTCATCTGAATGCAGAGTTCCTTTGACATCCTGGTATGGTACTGCAGAGGGCTGCATATGGCCACATAGTGATCATAGGCCATTACCACCAGAAGAAAGCAGTCTGCAGTTTCAACAGTGCAAAGAAAATAAAACTGTGCCATGCATTCATAGAGGGAAACCATTCTGTTTTCAGAAAAGAAGTTCCTTAACATCTTAGGAGTAATGGCACAGGCACAGCAAGAATCCACGAGAGTGGGGTTGCCCAGAAAGATGTACATTGGTGTGCAAAGATGATGCTCTTTTGAAATCAGTATAACCAGGCCAAGAATCCCCACCATGGTGATCAGATACATGGCAAAGAACACCACAAACAGAAGGGTCTTCAGCTCTGGGTAGTCTGTAAATCCTGTGAGGATAAACTCATGTTTTACAGTATGATTTTCTTTAGCCATTCCTGACTCTGCTGTTGAGAAAAAATTGTGGAGAAATGAGTACTAATTTATAATATGCCCAATTCAACTCTTGAGCTCTCTCTGGCCCAGAAGAACGAGGAACATCTTCCATAATGCCTTCACAAGTCACGTGGATTTTGGTGTATGCCCATTTCTCTGGGCGTATCAATCTCCAGGAGCTCTTAACTTTTAAGCTAGTTATTTAACATTTTCCCGGCATATTTTCAAGAGAAAACATCAGATTAGATGCACAAAGATGGCTTTTGAGGTCTTGAGAGGAATATTCAGTGCAAAAAACTTCTCTATATGGATTAGCTAAAGCTGATTCATAATTTAGGTGTCAGCAGTTGGTATCAATGTTCCCAAACAATTTCAGTGACAGTATCTGTACAGATTAACAGTGTTGTTTGAAAGACTATTTTTGTACACCCATGTTCATAGAAACATTATTCAGGATAGTCATAGGTAGAAACAACCCAACTCTCCACTGCTGGATGAATGAATGAACAAAATGTGGTATAGACAAAAAGTGGAATATTATTCAGCCTTAGAAAGGAATGACATTCTGACACATGTTAAAACACGGATGAAATTTGATGACTTTATGCTAAGTGAAATAAGCTAGGCATAAAAGGACAAATATTGTGTGATTCCACTTACATGAATTAAAGGTTGTCTGGGGAGGGAAGGAATGGGGAATATTGTTTAATGGGTACAGAGTTTCAGTTTGGGAAGATGAAAAATTTCTGTAGTTGGATGGTGATGATAGTTGCACAACAATATAAACGTAACACCACTGAACTGTAAATACTTAAATATAGTTAAAATGATAAATTTTATGTTATATATTTTTTCTACTATAAAACATTTAAAAAAACTATTTTCATGGTCTTTATGGTATTTATGATGTCATTTAGGCACGCAATATAAAATTGCTCCTGTGTGCATGTGCATATTAAAATCTAAAGAAATTTAAATGCTATCAAAAGAAATTGAAGCATCCTTAAGGGTTAAAAATTGATAAATTCAGGGCTTCCCTGGTGGCGCAGTGGTTGAGAGTCTGCCTGCATTTTGGAGAGAAGATCTCTTTCCTTTGGCTTCCTGCAACTGTTTACTAACTTTTAAACTCAGACTATTTGTGACTGATACATTTAGAAACAATATTAGAAATGAACATTTGAAAGCTATATAATTTGAATTATTATTTTTTCATTAAATTCCTTACTCTTGATAACCTGAAGTCTAAAAAAAATGAACATTTTAAATCTAGGTAATTTGAATAAGTTTTTTCATTAAATGCCTTACACTTGCTGACTTGAAGTCACATAACATAGTTTTCCTTCATTTTCTCTAGTTGATGATAATTAATCAGACAGATATTGATATTTTATTTTTCTAAAAATCAAAAGATAAACTAAAAATCTCCTTAAAATTACATCAGGGGTTTAAAAGAATGGTTTAAAAATATATTCCTTCCTCATATAATTTATTTAATACATAGGGAATGTCTGACACAAAAATTTTAAACATTTCATTGTAGAGGCTGTTAAGCTGTAAGTTATATGGCAAACCACATTTTTAAAAGAAGTTCACAAAACTTTGATAAGGTTTTCTGTAATTACTATAAACGTATGCTTTTACTTATCTATTTTTGGGTAAATTTAGGCTTCTCTTAAATTCAGAAGTGATGCAAATAAATGATAGTCATTTGTCCAGTTCTTACACAATGGACCTTAGGGTAGAGGAAAGACTTTAAGGAACTTAAAAAATTTAAAAATAAGAATTGCAAGGCAAAAACCTTAAAGAACTTAAATAAATGTTTCTGGAGGTTAATATTTCTACCAAAAAATTTTTAAAATTCTTTCCCACCTGGATTTCTCCAATAAGAGTTTAATAAAGGCTAGATGGTTGCCTGATGATGGTTATTAAAGTAGATCCAGAAATAAAACTCTATCATCTTGATTGTTTAGAAGAATATTTCTACCAACAAGTCAATGATAATATTTATATCATTGCTAGAGAATGGTTCAAGTATTTTAAATAATTCTAAAGAGATTTAATTGGCATTGACATCAGAGTACTTCCTGAGAGACCTAATCTCCTAAACATTACAAAGCTACTAAGTTGGAATAATTAAATGTATCATTTGAAACCTAAAGAGTAAGGCAAATGCCCATTTCTAAGCCAATTTTAAGGGACATGTTTTGATTTTAATTTATATAAGTTTATACTATTTATCTTTATTACCACTCTGAATATAAAATTCTAGGTGGGAAAAAAAATTCCCACTGGATTGGTCAGCAAAAGCCTCATAGAGGAAGTGGGAACTGAACTAGGACTTACTGACTCAGAGGAGAGGTTGTGTGAGCAGAGGTCTTAAAGTAGCACCTTTCTCACCTCTTTTTAAAGTCAATATATAATTTCTAGAATATTCCTTTGAAGTTACATTCATAATATCTTTAATCTTATACCTTAGTTACTAGAAGTAACCTTTACATTTTTTAATAATAATAATTTAAAAAATAACCATTAAAATTGCCTTGAAAATCCAGAAGCACCTTCTGGAGATATTTCTTTCCTCAAAATATTCCCTTATTAGGACTTTCTCATCATTTATAGTGCAATGAATCCCTATTGCCCATCAATCAGTAGTCACAATTTGTTTGGTTAATTACATATCTTGATTTTCCTAATCTACATCATTTGAATTCACTTTATCTTCTTGTACTTTGCACTACCCTTTACCATCCCTAAGCCAAGCCCGTCTCTTCATGGCTTTCTGAATAAGTCACTGTCATTCTTCATGTGGTACATTTTACCTTATCTATATTATCCTCACCATTTTCCTCCATCTATCCAAATCCTACCCCTTCCTTAATGGTCAATCCAAGGTCTACCCCGGACAAGCTCATCTGTCCTCTTCCCTCCTCCCAGGCTCTTATTACCCATGTAACACCTTCTCAAGTCTCAATATTTGCCTTGTGTGGTCCTCTGGCATTTATGGGTGTAAGTCTTATTCCCCCAGTTCGATTACAACCTCACTTATATCAGGATTATGCATATTTCTGAGATGTACCCTGAAGATACACCAAAAAACAAAGCAGAAATAAATTCCTTCCCTCAGAATTCAATTCTAGAGCAATATGATTATTTCAGGTGAGGGCTACATCACTATGACGATGCAGGACCAAGTCTGTGCTGAAGTACACTGTAGGGAAACTTTCTCCTATAATGAGAGTTTGTTAAGATTTCCTGGGACGAGGCTCTACCAAAGCAACTGTGGAAGAATGATGAACGTTGCTTCTAGTTCACCTCCTACCCATGAAACAATGTGAGCTCAGCCAGATATTCATGGAGTCAGTGAAAAGGATCATGTAGCTCATTTCTTGTTATTTTAATTTTCTTACAAATATATAACAATTTTTAGGCTTACTTAAACATTTCGAAAAGTCCTCATGTTCAGTACCACAAAACAGCTGCCGTTTCTTGCATCATTTCTTTGCACATTCATGCGATAAGTACTTTATAGTGCCTACTATTGTCAGAGGAGTCAGCCAGAGGACGTGACCACTGGTTGACCTGAAACCTGGACCTGGACAGTTGGGTAATTGCCCCCTCCCCGTCCTTAGAATGTACTTCTTGCCCACTGTTCCCACTGTGGAAGCTGTTCCGAGGATGCAGCCTTGAGAGAGCAAGGTGCTGTTGAGACCATCCAGATGGTATGAGATCTACTTGTCTTGCAACCAACTGCCCAAGACAAACCTCATATATAAGTTCTCTTGCTTATTAAAACTACCACCTACTAATCTAGAGTTGTTTGCCTCTTTCTTTGGTCTCTCCTTGCCCTCTGTGTATAGGGGCCCGTTTGCAAATCAACAACTCTGTATCATCACAGTTATAGATTCTGTTCTCATGGAGCTTACATTCTAATAGAGGAGACTGGGGAAGCAAACATAAATAAATACATAAATAAGAAAAATAGCAAAAATTAGTAAGTGCTGTGCTGTGGGTAAAATGGAGTGGTGTGATAGAGAATAACTGGGAGTTACTTTAGATCAGATGATTGGAAAAGGTCTATAGGAAAGGTGAACAGTCAAGCTGAGACATGAGTAGCAGGAAACCAGCTGTGGCAGTTTAGGGATGAGCATGTTAGGTACAGAGGCTATCGTGAAAATTCCTTAAGGCAGCTATAAGTTTTGCATGTTTGAGGAACCCATAAAAGGCAGAGGAAAGTGGATGATGATGGGATTGAAGAGTTGATCTTGCCGAGTTTGTAATGCAGAGTATGGAGTTTGCGTTTTATTTTCAGCTCAATGAGAATCCTTGGGAAGGTGTATTGAGTTCCTATTGTTGCTCTAACAAATTGCCACAAACTCAGTAGCTTGAAACAACACATATTTTTATTCTTTCACAATTCTGGAGGTTAGAAATCAGAAATGATTCTCAATGGGCTAAAATTAAGGTGTCGACATCCTTCCTGGAAGCTGTAGGGGAGAATCCGTTTCCTTGCGTTTTTCAGCTTCTAGGGTCTGTCTGCATTCCTTCGCTCATGGCTCCCTTCAATCTTCAAAGCCTGAAAGGGCCGGTTTAATCTTTCTCACATTGTACTACTCTGATTCTAACTCCTCTGCTTCTGTTCCCACCATTTAAAAAATTATACTGGGCCCACCTGGATGATCCAGGAGTATGTAATGCACCCTTGTCGTGTAACATAACATACTGACAATTTCTGATTACTGTAGGTGGACAACTTTGGGGGGACCATCATTATGCCTACCAAACCAGAGTTTTTTAAAGCAGAGAAATGGCATTACCGTATTCACGTTTTCAGAAAATGGATCATTACGGGTAAGGATGAAAGTGGGGAGACCAGTTAAAAGGACACTGTAGTAGTTCAGAATTAGGCTGATAGCAGTGGACATGGAGAAATGTAGATGGATTTGGATTGTGTTTGGGAGGATGAGTCAGCAGGATTTGCTAATGATTTCTATTTGAGAGAGTGGTAAAAAGAGCAAGTGGGGAAAATGCCTGGATTTTTTGCCTTGAGCATCTGAGGAGAACATAGTAGCATTTATTGAGTTGAAGGAGACTTCAGGAGAAATATTCTAGGGGGGATAATGGAGCTAGACATACGAGTTTTATTTTATCCATGTTATGTTTGAAATGCTTATCAGTTATCTGATTGGAGATGTCAAACAGGTAATCGAATATAAAAGACAAGGCTGGAGATTAGGAGTCATCAGCATATATATTTAAAGCCTTGGTACTGAGTGAGATCATTTAGGGAGAGTGGGAAGACAGAATAGAGAAGGGTGACTGAGAGAGAACCCTCTGGTACTCTCTGGTTTAGATTAGACCAGATTATCTACCATACAAAATGCCTGGTGGGTATAGAATTCAGTGGTGTAGAAATTACAGGAGGTATCCTAAAAAAGATGAGGTCAGAATGCCAAATCAAGGAGCTTGAATTCTATTTAGTAGGACCTGAATAAATTTGTCAAGGGACTGACTCTGTCAAATCTGAGTTTCAGAAAAACAATTCTGTGTGTGACTCATTGCTTTATTCTCTATGCTATATTTTGCATGTTGACATGGGATAAATGATAAATTAATAAACAAGTGTTTGGGTGCCCCTCATGTATCATGTTAAGATTAAAGCTGTGGAATAAAGATGACTTTAAGATTGTTATTAAAAAATCCTAAGACAACAAAAAAGACCCCAAATTTAATGATGAATTTTTGGTTTGCTCTTCTGATAAGGTCTGACCCCTTGTTCAAGAGTTGACAGTGTGGGAATTCCCTGGTAGTCCAGTGGTTAAGACTCGGTGCTTTCACTACTGAGGACCTGGGTTCGGTCCCTGGTCGGGGAACAGGATCCGTGTGGCGAAGCTAAAAAGAAAAAAAAAAGAGTTGCCAGTGCTTATTACAATGCCAAGCACAGTGCTAATAAGCAACAGTAATTCAAAGCTGTGTAAGTCTCAATCCCTGTTTACAGTAACTTCCCAATGCGCTAGGGAGGCAGTCATGTAAACAAATAATTAGAGTGCAAGGTGATAGAATCTATAGTATAATCATACGTTTGGAACTATGGGAGAAGGGATGGGAATGACTTAATTTGTCTGGGGGTGTTAAAAATGCTTTCTGGAACAAAACTGTCTTTTTCATAATAAAATAACATTCTAGTTTGGCAGTAGAGCAAATCTCCATGTGGGAGGGGCAAAACACATCCTTGAAACCTTTTCCCAGATTCTCATATTCCCCCTGGGGAACTAGTCACCACTACTGCCAAAACCATGGCATTGGCTGCCAAAAAGGCATTGCTCTCCCAATCACTCTGGCCCAAGTGATTTCCTGTAGCAAAGAGAAGATTAAGAGGGCTCATTCGTACATGCCCTGACTAGACTTAGAGATAACCACCGGAAACAAAATGTAGTAATATGCAACTAGAGGAGTAGTACTCAAACCTTTCTCTCCACTGAGAAAGCAAGTTGGCAAATGATGTTGACTGCGTGATACATTCCTGTGGGCTTTGTCAGGTAATGAATAATTGCTCATTGGCTAGCTATGATACCCCTGCATTTCTCCCATTCAAGGTAGTATATTATAATGTAAAGGAATGAGGAAGGTATTATTGAGATAATATGGAATCCATCCTAGTTTATGTGTGTGTGTATATATATATATATATATATAAAAAATCATATTAAACTATGGTAGTTTATTATTAGAAATGGATTGTGATGCATCTCATAACTGATTGTGACACATCAAGGCGTTGAAATCGTCTGAATGCTGCTGATCTTGATAATCTGGTTTATATAAGTGGGTCAGTCATCCTGTCTTTAGGGTTCCCTATAGCAAGGCCTCCTTACCTATCCCTAAGTCTATCTCTGACAGGCAGATTTTGTCTTTTCCCAGTTGCCTGGAAATTTAGGCGTGGCTAAACCCCACCAGATCTATTGCTAAGAATGTGAGAGGCAGGAGCCCCCCTTCTGTTATTTTGTCTGAGGACTTAGTTCTTCCCCTTGAGATTGATATTAGGAATGCCCAACCCTTAAGGGAAGCTTCCAACCTTAACCACAAGAATAGAGCCACATCTTTAACAGAGAAATCATATTAAAATATCCTATGATTAGGCTCACTATCTCTATAAGAAATACACACACAAACACACAACAAAAACAGTTGGGGGTATTTTATTATGGATTACTCAGGAGAGGACATTTGACCCTGGCCTTGAAAGATATGTAGACATTTTCTCAGCAGAGAAGGTTGGAAAGGGAATGCTAAGTTAAGTATCAGAGGCATGAAAGCTCATGAAGTGTTGGAGGAATGGAAAGCAGTCCCCAGACTGGCTGGAGTGTAGGGTGTATTAGCGAACTTCATTCTCATAATTATGTTATAGGTGGATGACTCAGTGCTTGATCTGGTTTTGACATCTTCTGCCTGAAATACATATTGAATGACTCAGCTATTCATAATCAAGTAATTACTCGGGAGAAGTTCTAAAGTCATTTAGTATATACCAGGCAGCATTTCTGAATTTGTTCTTATAGTCAGAAGACTTCCTAAGACAAATGTAGAAATTAAGAGATAGAAAGTGGTATACTGAGCTGTACTCAATGGAATAATCCAAAACTGGAGACATGGAACTTGCTTTCTTATTCTTTCCCCCTCCCTCCCTCCCTCCCTCATTCCCTCCCCTGTCTTCCTTCCTTTCTTCTTTCATATATACTTACAACTGTTTTTTATCATTTTATTCACATATATTGTGTGTCTACTCTATGTCAGCCACAATACTCAGCACTAAGGTTAAGCGATAAACAAAAGCAGATGTGGTATCTGCCTCCCCTCACCTTATAGAATTGGGAAGAAGAGACGGGAGACAGACATTAACCAAATAATCACCCAGATGAATTGAAAATTACAACTTTGCTATTATGAAGGCAAGGTTATTGGAGATATAAGACTTACAATAGAGAGGTTTATCTTAGTCTGAAAACGCAAATAATGTAGTAGCTAACCCTGTGGGTTTTGAAAACAGGACCTAATTTTGAATCTTGGCTATGCCACTTTATAGCTGATAGTGGGAAATTTACTTAACCTCTCTGTGCGTCAAGTTCCTCATTAGAATATGGATATTATAATAGATTATACTCTGAAAATTGAGACTAAAAAGTAGTTTAGAAGACTTAGTGAATTATGTGTAAAACACCAGAAGAGAGCCTGGTTATAGTAAGTGTTCAATAAATACTAAATGCTATCACTACCACCACCACCACTGTCGTTATCACTTGAGGTAGGGAGGAGGTGACAGAAAGATTTCCTAAAGAAGTGATGACTGAACTGAAATTTGGTAAACAGAATTTTCAGGGAAAGGTGGATGGGTGAGTTGTGAGGTTAACATATACAAAGGCCCTATTTCTGGAGGATACATGACAATTTCAAGGCACCGAAACAAAATCAGTGAGGCAGAGAGAGTTGGGGGAAAATGGTCTAAGGGAGGGTGGAGAGGTGGGCAGGATATAGATAATATGGGGGTATTGTAAACAATATTAAGAATTTGGGTCTTTATTCTCACAGCAATAAGAATCCATGGGAATTTCTTATAAAGAAGGTTGACATGATCAGATTTAGATTTTATAACTTAATTCTGGATGAAGCATGAAAAATAGATTGGAAGCTGGCAAAACTGGATATGGACAAACTATTGAAACTGTCCAGGAAAAAGATTATGGTAGCATGGATCAGGTGGTGGTGATGAGTGGAATGGAGAACTTAGAGAATTCTTTAGATTGTAGAGTGAGCAGGATTTAGTGATAGATTGAATGTAGGGTTTAAAGACAAAGGATCTAAAATTCTGGCTAATGCAACAGAATGATGATGACCCACTGAGAGAGGTAACCCTGGAAGAGGATCAGGTTTGGGGAAAGAGGAGAGCAGGAGATAAGTTTGATTTCACATTTACTTAGTAAGAGGTGCCTTTGAGACTTCTAGAAAAAGGTGTTTAATGGGCAATTGAGGGCTTCCCTGGTGGCGCAGTGGTTGAGAGTCCGCCTGCCGATGCAGGGGACATGGGTTCGTGCTGCGGTCCGGGAAGATCCCACATGCCGCGGAGCGGCTGGGCCCGTGAGCCATGGCCGCTGAGCCTGCGCGTCCGGAGCCTGTGCTCCGCAACGGGAGAGGCCACAACAGTGAGAGGCCTGCGTACCGCCAAAAAAAAAAAAAAACCCTCTAACTGGAGACTCAGGTACCCTTAAGGTTTTGGATCAAGGATTTGCTCTCTTAGCAGAGAATTATAAACCATTCAGAAACAAAACAAAACAAACAAAAAAAACCCCAAACCCAAAAACTCCCTGGTGTACTATGAAACATGCTAGAGGAAGTGCTCCTGCCTTTGGGACATTAAGTGACCAAAACCAGAATTGCCTTCATGAGCTGGAATTTGTCACACTAACAAGTATAAGGCTGAGCAGAACCAGGAGCAATTCATTAGAAGCTGAAGGTGGCAAATTCAAGGATCTGGCCTCAGCAGGGCAGAGAATACCATAAGCCTCACCAGCAGGTGACCCAGACCTTGTCATCTACCACCATTGCACTGACATCTTTCCCTCAGCTCACACATCTGGCCTCAGAAAGCCAAGTAGGTTCTTGGATGGTCATCTTGGTGTGTTGATGTCATAATGTACAGCTGCTGAACTATAGCTCCACCCAAGCTGACCGTGAAAGGCATCACTAAGGGGAAATTCTCCCTTAGAGCAGTGGAATCATCATCTATTTCCATTGTATAGAAAGAGAAGTGGTCCAAGCTAAGAATATATAGACTCAGGGTAGAGGTGTAAAGTTTGGATATTGGTCAGTGTCCTGTGGGGGGAAACATGAGAAGGTCAGGGACCAGGAAATCTGAGGAAGAGGCATATGAATGGTTTTACTAGAGTGGATACAGTGTTTGGTGATCCTCATATTCCATATAAATGTCCACCAGAGAGCATCTACCATGGAAGAGCTGTTAAACAACCAAATAGACAGAATTAGCCAGTTGAGGTCATCCTGCTTTGTTCATCTGCCATGCCAGTGCTGGCACAATGGGCACATGAAAAAAGTGCTGTATTGGCTGGGATGAAGGAATGCATATGCATAGGCTCCAACATTTCCATGCTGATCTAGGTAATGTTGCTTCCAAATGCCTAACTTACCAGAAACCATTGTGGCCCCCAATATAGCAACATCCCTCAAGAAGATCAGCCAGCCGCTGGTGTCAGGTTTGCTGCTATGAACCTCTTGTACTCTGAAAGTGGCAGAAATGCATCTTGACTAATATCAGCGTAATTCAGGTATGAGTTATCTTTGCTATCTGCAAGACCTCGGGTAGCACCAGTATCTGAGGCTGATAGAGTGGTGTATAACATGGCATTGGGCCAGAAATCCACTTTTCAGTAAAAGAAGTGTCATATTGGGCAGTGACTGGTACACTGGTTCTCTCCCATTTCACATCAATGGGAAACTACTAGCTTAATAAACAGATGAAACGGCCTGTTGAAAGTATAATTGAGGTGTCAGTACTATGACCTCCAGAGTGTACCTTCCACCAGAAATCAGTGACCATTATATGGGGCTGTGTCTTCAGTAGGCTCAATACCTGAATCCAGGACTTCCCTAAGCGACCCACTTGGGGAATCTGTACTCTATGTCCCCACATATCTGCACTCTATGGGTTTAGAAGTCCTGTTTCTCAGAGGGGAAATGCTCTTACCAGGGAATGCAGCAAGAATTCTATTATACATAAAGCCTCAGCAGCTACCCAGTCACTTTGGATTCCTTGTCCAAGAGACCACCAGGAAAGAAAAGGAGTCCATGAGAATTGAAGGGGGTAATTGACCCTGTTTTCAGGAAGAGACAGGGTTGCTATTATGCAATGGAAGCAGGAAAAATTCTGTTTGGCATTCAGGTGATCCATAGGTATTGGCTGGTACTCCCTTGCTCAAGTTTGATAGTAAATAGACAAATAACAGCAATGAGGACTGAAAAGGGCATGGTGATGTAAGGTTCACATTCCCCAGGGATATGACTTCTGGATTATCCTCCCATATTATCACCTAGACCAGCAGAGGTATGAGGCAAATGTGAAGGGAACCAAGAGGAGGAAGACGGATATTAGTGTGGCTTTGAGACTAGCTGTAGCCGTTGGAACTGCAGGTGTCCCATTAACCTTCATTTTTTAAGATTCTCCAGGAAAAGAGAAAAATCCAAATTCTGGCGGGGCTTTCCCGAGAACTTATTATAAAAATAAGTAGTTCTGAGCAGTGTAAGAGGTAGCCAGTAACGGATCTACTGTTCACAGCCCAGATCCCACCTATTTCCCTAGCAGTAAGAGTGCTAGTAGCTGACGGCTCTCAACTAAGTCCCTCTCTAGGAAATATCCTTATCTGAAGATAAGTGTCTTATGAAGGTCATATTACTGCCTTGGGGTCAGCCTGTATCCAATGAATATTCTTGTATAAATTCCAGGCCCCCGACTTAGGGCTTGGGAACTTTGAAGAGACATCACAAACCCCACTTCCCCACAGGATTGGCTAAGGTCTTTGTTTTGTAACTACATTCAAATTATCTTTCTGTCTGATCTTACTTCATTCAGTTAATAAGCACTGTGCCTGAGGGCATTCCCCAACAGACTTCTTTCATGCACATCTCCATCTCAGAGTCTGTTTCTTTACCTTTAAATAAGCATTTGAAGATAATGGAAAAACATCTTTTATCAAAAATTCCGAAGCCAAATTAGAGATGGAGAAAACAAAATACATAAGATGAAAACCGACTAAAGGTGGAAATGATTTGGAGAAAATTACATAATCATTTTGGAAATTAAGATTAAATTACAAGATCCTCAAAGGTAAGAGATACTATTATCTTTAAAAGGGTAATTGAAGAGAGGAAAGGAGATGACTAAGAGAATGAATGTGTAAAAAGAATCAGAGGATGATGGTATGGAAAATAAGCAAGGGTTATACACAAACAAAACTGGAATCCCTGAAAAAGAAAAAAAATAATGGAACAGAAATAGTATTTAAAATAATTCAAGAAAAATCCATGTAGAAAGACAGCCTCACTTACAAAGAAAGGAAATCATATAGGCATCTCAACAGCACGTATTAACAGTGGATTGATCTCTTCTGAGTTGGGGATGGGATTATACAGGAGGAGCTTCAAGATGGCGGAAGAGTAAGACGCGGAGATCACCTTCCTTCCCACAGATACACCAGAAATACATCTATACGTGGAACAACTCCTACAGAACACCTACTGAACGCTGGCAGAAGACCTCAGACCTACCAAAAGGCAAGAAACTCCCCACGTACCTGGGTAGGGCAAAAGAAAAAACCGAGACAAAGAATAGGGACAGGACCTGCACCAGTGGGAGGGAGCTGTGAAAGAGGAACGGTTTCCACATACTAGCAGCCCCTTCGCGGGCGGAGACTGCGGGTGGCGGAGGGAGCCACGGTGAGTGCAGCACAGGGGTGCGGAGGGCAAAGCGGAGAGATTCCCGCACAGAGGATCAGGGCCTAGTGGCACTCACCAGCCCGAGAGGCTTGTCTGCTCACCCGCCCGGGGCGGGTGGGGGCTGGGGGCTGAGGCTTGGGCTTCGGAGGTCGGATCGCAGGGAGAGGACTGGGGTTGGCGGCGTGAACACAGCCTGAAGGGGTTAGTGCGCCACAGCTAGCCGGGAGGGAGTCTGGGAAAAGGTCTGGAGCTGCCAAAGAGACAAGAGACTTTCTTGCCTCTTTGTTTCCTGGTACCTGAGGAGAGGGGATTAAGAGCGCTGCTTAAAGGAGCTCCAGAAATGGGCGTGAGCTGCGGCTATCAGCGCGGACCCCAGAGACAGGCATGGGACGCTAAGGCTGCTGCTGCAGCCACCAAGAAGCCTGTGTGCGAGCACAGGTCACTATTCACACCTCCCCTCCCGGGAGCCTGTGCAGCCCACCACTGCCAGGGTCCCGGGATCCAGGGACAACTTCCCCGAGAGAATGCACGGCGCGCCTCAGGCTGGTGCAACGTCACGCCGGCCTCTGCCGCCGCAGGCTCGCAGCACATCAGTACCCCTCCCTCCCCCCGGCCTGAGTGAGCCAGAGCCCCCGCATCAGCTGCTCCTGTAACCCCGTCGTGTCTGAGTGAAGAGCAGTCGCCCTCAGGCGACCTACACGCATTGGCAGGTCCAAATCCAAAGCTGAACCCCGGGAGCTGTGCGAACAAACAAGAGAAAAGAAAATCTCTCCCAGCAGCCTCAGGAGCAGCGGATTAAGTCTCCACAATCAACTTGATGTACCCCGCATCTGTGGAATACCTGAATAGACGACGACTCATCCCAAATTGAGGAGGTGGACTTTGGGAGCAATGATATATATATTTTTTCCCCTTTTTCTCTTTTTGTGAGTGTGTATGTTTCTGTGTGTGATTTTGTTTGTATAGCTTTGCTTTTACCATTTGTCCTAGGGTTCTGTGTGTCCTTTGTTTTTTTTTATTACTTAAAAAATTTTTTTTCTTAATTTTTTTTAAATCTAACATTCCTTTTCTTTTTTTTTGGATAACCACAACAAAAGCAACAATGGTTACAATTACCAAACATGAAAAAAACTCATACTATTTCATAATATTGACATTCAGTCCAGTAATCCTCCACTGTAACAGCTCCTTTACTTTGCCGTGAAAATTGATTTGTATATTTTTTGCCTTTGAGTCCTTGTGGTTTTTTTTTATTCAAACAGAAAGCCACAAAAATTATAACCATCCTCATCAGTTCACTCACTCCCATGTAATTAATTTTTTTTCATCTTGATCTTTTGTTAGCACTTTTATGAATTCATCAGTTTTCCATTAGAGTTCTGAAAATGCTTATTCATTCAGTTCAACAGCATAGTCAGTTACCGGAAACCTGTACTTGTCAGAGAGTTTTCCATGAATTTCTTGAAGATGAAACCCATTTATAGGAACATTTTTGCAAAAGCATCAAAGTACACCCAGAACTGTCTGTACATAACAAAAGACTTTAAAATGACCACGGTTAAAGATTTGATGAAAGTTCATAATAATGCAGTTGACAAGGAAATTTAATTATTTCTGAGATATACATTTTAAAGTAATAACTAGAGTTATGACTTATAACATTATACCAGAACATAAGATTTTTGGAAATTTCATGTAATGTCTGAAATATTTATATTAACATATTTCCATTCAAATAACCCAAAGAAAGTTTAGTATTAGTTGTGTTTCTTTGGTTTGTTAGTTTTTTTATACTGCAGGTTCTTATTAGTCATCAATTTTATACACATCAGTGTATATATGTCAATCCCAATCGCCCAATCCAGCACATAATAACTTTATTTTTACTTTATTTTATCTTCTCTTCTTCATTCTTTCTTTTTATTCTCCCTTTTATTCTGAGCCGTGTGGAGGACAGGCTCTTGGTGCTCCAGCCAGGCGTTAGGGCTGTGCCACTGAGGTGGGAGAGCCAAGTTCAGGACACTGGTCCACAAGAGACCTCCCAGCTCCACGTAATATCAAACGGCGAAAATATCCCAGAGATCTCCATCTCAATGCCAAGACCCAGCTCCACTCAACGATCAGCAAGCTACAGTGCAGGACACGCTATGCCAAATAACTACCAAGACAGGAGCACAATCCCATCCATTAGCACAGAGGCTGCCTAAAATCATAACAAGGCCACAGAACCGCCAAACACACCATGAGACGTGGACCTGCCCACCAGAAAGACAAGATCCAGCCTCATCCACCAGAACCAGGCACTAGTCCCCTCCACCAGGAAGCCTACACAACCCACTGAACCAACTTTAGCCACTGGGGACAGACACCAAAAACAACGGAAACTATGAACCTGCAGCCTGTGAAAAGTAGACCCCAAACACAGTAAGTTAAGCAAAATGAGAAGACAGAGAAACACACAGCAGAGGAAGGAGGAGGTAAAAACCCAACAGTCCTAACAAATGAAGAGGAAATAGGCAGTCTACCTGAAAAAGAATTCAGAATAATGATAGAAAAGGTGATACAAAATCTTGGAAATAGAATGAAGAAAATACAAGAAACGTATCATACAAGAACTAAAGAGCAAACAAACAGAGATGAACAACACAATAAATGAAATTAAAAATTCTCTAGAAGGGATCAATAGCAGAATAACTGAGGCAGAAGAACGGGTAAGTGACCTGGAAGATAAAATAGTGGAAATAACTACTGCACAGCAGAATAAAGAATGAAAAGAATTGAGGACAGTCTCAGAGACCTCTGGGACAACATTAAATGCACCAACATTTGAATTATAGGGGTTCCAGAAGAAGAAGAGAAAAAGAAAGGGACTGAGGAAATATTTGAAGAGATTATAGTAGAAAACTTCCCTAATATGGGAAAGGAAATAGTTAATCAAGTCCAGGAAATGCAGAGAGTCCCATACAGGATAAATCCAAGGAGAAACACACAAAGACACATATTAATCAAACTATCAAAAATTAGATACAAAGAAAAAATATTAAAAGCAACAAAGGAAAAGCAACAAATAACATACAAGGGAATCCCCATAAGGTTAACAGCTGATCTTTCAGCAGAAACTCTGCAAGCCAGAAGGGAGTGGCAGGACATATTTAAAGTGATGAAAGAGAAAATCCTACAACCAAGATTACTCTATCCAGCCAGGATCTCATTCAGATTTGACGGAGAAAATAAAAGCTTTACAGACAAGCAAAAGCTAAGAGAATTCAGCACCACCAAGCCAGCTTTACAACAAATGCTAAAGGAACTTCTCTAGGCAGGAAACACAAGAGAAGGAAAAGACCTACAATAATAAACCCAAAACAATTAAGAAAATGGGAATAAGAACATACATATCGATAATTACCTTAAATGTAAATGGATTAAATGCTCCAACCAAAAGACATAGACTGGCTGAATGGATACAAAAACAAGACCCATATATATGCTATCTACAAGACACCCACTTCAGACCTAGGGACACATACAGACTGAAAGTGAGGGGATGGAAAAAGATATTCCATGCAAACGGAAATCAAAAGAAAGCTGGAGTAGCAATTCTCATATCAGACAACAGAGACTTTAAAACAAAGACTATTACAAGAGACAAAGAACACTATATAATGATCAAGGGATCAATCCAAGAAGAAAATATAACAATAGTAAATATTTATGCACCCAAAATAGGAGCACACCAATCCATAAGGCAAATACTAACAGCCATAAAGGGGGAAATCGACAGTAACACAATCATAGTAGGGGACTTTAACACTCCACTTTCACCAACGGACATTTCATCCAAAATGAAAATAAATAAGGAAACACAAGCTTTAAATGATACATTAAACAAGATGGACTTAATTGATATTTACAGGACATTCCATCCAAAAACAACAGAATACACTTTCTTCTCAAGTGCTCATGGAACATGCTCCAGGATAGATCATATCTTGGGTCACAAATCAAGCCTTGGTAAATTTAAGTAAATTGAAATTGTATCAAGTATCTTTTCTGACCACAATGCTATGAGACTAGATATAAATGACAGGAAAAAATATGTAAGACATACAAACACTTGGAGGCTAAAGAACACACTACTTAATAACCAAGAGATCACTGAAGAAATCAAAGAGGAAATCAAAAAATACCTAGAAACAAATGACAATGAAAACACAATGACTGAAAAACTATGGGATGCAGCAAAAGCAGTTCTAAGAGGGAAGTTTATAGCTATACAATCCTAACTTAAGAAACAAGAAACATCTCAAACAACTTAAGCTGACACCTAAAGCAATTAGAGAAAGAAGAACAAAAAACCCTGAAAGTTAGCAGAAGGAAAGAAATCATAAATATCAGATCAGAAATAAATGAAAAAGAAATGAAATGAGAGCAAAGATCAATAAAACTAGAAGCTGGTTCTTTGAGAAGATAAACAATTGATAAACCATTAGCCAGACTCATCAAGAAAAAAAGGGAGAAGACTCAAATCAATAGAATTAGAAATGAAAAAGGAGAAGTAACAACTGACACTGCCGAAATACAAAAGATCATGAGAGATAACTAAAAGTAACTATATGCCAATAAAAAGGACAACCTGGAAGAAATGGACACATTCTTAGAAATGCACAACGTTCTGAGACTGAACCAGGAAGAAATAGAAAATGTGAACAGACCAATCACAATCACTGAAATTGAAACTGTGATGAAAAATCTTCCGACAAGGAAAAGCCCAGGACCAGATGGCTTCACAGGCAAATTCTATCAAACATTTAGAGAAGAGCTAACACCTATCCTTCTCAAACTCTTCCAAACTATAACAGAGGGTGGAACACTCCCAAACTCATTCTACAAGGCCACCATCACTCTGATACCAAAACCAGACAAGGATGTCACAAAGAAAGAAAACTACAGGCCAATATCACTGATGAACATAGATGCAAAAATTCTCAACAAAATATTAGCAAACAGCATCCAACAGCACATTAAAACGATCATACTTTATGAGCAAGTGGGGTTTATCCCAGGAATGCAAGGATTCTTCAATATACACAAATCAATCAATGTGATACACCATATTAACAAATTGAAGGAGAAAAACCATATGATTATCTCAATACATGCAGAGAAATCTTTCAACAAAATTCAACACCCATTTATGATAAAAACCTTCCAGAAAGTAGGCATAGAGGGAACTTTCCTCAACATAATAAAGGCCATATATGACAAACCCACAGCAAACATCATCCTCAATGGTGAAAAACTGAAACCATCTCCACTAAGATCAGTAACAATACAGGATGTCCACTCTCACCATTATTATTTAACATAGTTTTGGAAGTCCTAGCCACAGCAATCAGAGAAGAAAAATTAATAAAAGGAATACAAATTGGAAAAGAAGAAGTAAAACTGTCACTGTTTGCAGATGACATGATACTATACATAGAGAATCCTAAAGATTCCATCAGAAAACTACTAGAGCTAATCAATGAATTTGGTAAAGTAGCTGGATACAAAATTAATGCACCGAAAAGTCTTGCATTCCTATACACTAATGATGAAAAATCTGAAAGTGAAATTAAGAAAACACTCCCATTTACCATTGCAACAAAAAGAATAAAATATCTAGGAATGAACCTACCTAAGGAAACAAAAGACCTGTATGCAGAAAATTATAAGACACTGATGAAAGAAATTAAAGATGATACAAATAGATGGAGAGATATACCATGTTCTTGGATTGGAAGAATCAACATTGTGAAAATGACTCTACTACCCAAAGCAACCTGCAAGTTCAATGCAATCCCTATCAAACTACCACTGGCATGTTTTGCAGAACTATAACAAAGAATTTCACAATTTGTGTGGAAACACAAAAGACCCAGAATTGCCAAAGCAATCTTGAGAAAGAAAACCCGAGCTGCATGAATCAGGCTCCCTGACTTCAGACTATACTACAAAGGTACAGTAATCAAGACAGTATGGTACTGCCACAGAAACAGAAATATAGATCAATGGAACAGGATAGAAAGCCCAGAGATAGACCCACACACATATGGTCATCTTATGTTTTATAAAGGAGTCAAGAATATGCAATGGAGAAAACACAGCCTCTTCAATAAGTGGTGCTGGGAAAACTGTACAGCTACATGTAAAAGAATGAAATTAGAACACACTCTCTAACACCATACACAGAAATAAACTCAAAATGGATTAATGATCTAAACATAAGGCCAGACACCATGAAACTCTTAGAGGAAAACATAGGCAGAACCCTCTATGACATAAATCGCAGCAAGATCCTTTTTGACCCACCTTCTAGTGAAATGGAAATAAAAACAAAAATAAATGGGACCTAATGAAACTTCAAAGCTTTTGCACAGCAAAGGAAACCATAAAGAAGATGAAGACAACCCTCAGAATGGGAGGAAATATTTGCAAATGATGCAACTGACAAAGGATTAATCTCGAAAACATACAAGCAACTCATGTGGCTCAATATCAAAAAAAAAAAACAACCCAATCGAACAATGGACAGAAGACCTAAATAGACATTTCTCCAAAGAAGATATACAGATTGTCAACAAACACATGAAAGAAGGCTCAACATCATTAATCATTAGAGAAATGCAAATCAAAACTACAATGAGGGCTTCCCTGGTGGCGCAGTGGTTGAGAGTCTGCCTGCTGATGCAGGGGACACGGGTTCCTGCCCTGGTACGGGAAGATCCCACATGCCACAGAGTGGCTGGACCCATGAGCCATGGCCGCTGTGCCTGCGCGTCTGGAGCCTGTGTTCTGCAACAGGAGAGGCCACAACAGTGAAGGGCCCCCGTACCCCAAAGAAAAAAAAAAAACTACAATGAGATATCATCTCACACCGGTCAGAATGGCCATCATCAAAAAATCTACAAACAATAAGTGTTGAAGAGGGTGGAGAAAAGGGAACCTTGTTGCACTGTTGGTGGGAATGTAAATTGATACAGCCACTTGGCAAACAGTATGGAGTTTCCTTAAAAAACTAAAAATAGAACTACCATGTGACCCAGCCATCCCACTACTGGGCATATACCCTGAGAAAACCATAATTCAAAAAGAGTCATGTACCAAACTGTTCATTGCAGCTCTATTTACAGTAGCCAGGGCATAGAATCAACCTAAGTGTCCATCAACAGATGAATGGATAAAGAAGATGTGGCACATATATACAATGGAATATTACTCAATCATAAAAAGTAACTTAACTGAGTTTTTGTAGTGAGGTGGATGGAGCTAGAGACTATCATACAGAGTGAAGTAAGTCAGAAAGAGAAAAACAAATACCGTATGCTAACACATATATATGGAATCTAAAAAAAAAAAAAAAATGAAAGAAAATGGTCAGAAGAACCTAGGGGCAAGATGGGAATAAAGATGCAGACCTGCTAGAGAATGGACTTGAGGATATGGGGAGGGGGAAGGTTAAGCTGGGACAAAGTGAGAGAGTGGCATGGACATATATATACTACCAAACGTAAAATAGATAGCTAGTGGGAAGCAGCCGCATAGCACAGGGAAATCAGCTCGGTGCTTTGTGACCACCTAGAGGGGTGGGATAGGGAGGGTGGGCGGGAGGGAGATGTAAGAGGAAGGGAGATGCAAGAGGGAAGAGATACAGGGACATATGTATATATATAACTGATTCACTTTGTTCTATAGCAGAAACTGACACACCATTGTAAAGCAATTATACTCTAATAAAGATGTTAAAAAAATAGATAATAGTGGATCACTATTGTCAATAATTTATTGTCAATAAATTCAAGGAAAAGAGTGTAAGCCAAGGGTTTTATATCTATTTATAAGTTATATTTTCCAGTTAATACATGTAGAAAACATCAGGGAAATAGAAAATTGCTATGAAAGTAAAAAGTAATAATTGCTACAGGCAAGATCCAGTGATGCAAAACTTAAAGGAGAAACAAGATAGTTTATAGTCTCAAAATATCTCTACCAACTATTTATTAATTGCTAATGTGGTGTTAACATATTTTCATAGATTTTTTGATTCTCCTCCCTCCAGGCAATAGAGCATAGTATCTCTTGTTCCTGATCTTAGTGGAGATGCTTTTAGCTTTTCACCATTGAGTATGATGTAAGCTGTGGGCTTAGCATTTATGGCTTTTATTATATTGAGGTATGTAACCTCTATACCCACTTTCTGGAGAGTATTTTTCATAAATTGATGTTAAATTTTTTTCAGAAGGTTTTTTCTGAATGTATTGAGATGATCATATGATTTTTATTCTTCAATTTTTTTGCTGTGGTGTATCACATTGATTGAGTTGCAGAATTTGAACCATCCTTGCATACTTGGGATAAATCCCACTTGATCATGGTGTATTACTCTTTTAATGTATTGTTGAATTTGGTTTGCTAATATTTATTTGAAAATTTTTCTGCCTCTATGTTCATCATTGATATTGAACTGTAATTTTTTTTTGTGTGATATATTTTTCTGGTTTTGATATCAGGGTAATCCTGGCAATGTAAAATGAGTTTGGAAGCTTTCCTTCCTCTGTAATTTTTTAGAATAATTTGAGAAGAATGGGTGTTAACTCTTCTCTAAATGTTTGGTAGAATTCACCTGTGAAGCTCTCTGGTCCTGGACTTTTGTTTGTTGGGATTTTCTTTTTTTTTTTTTTTAACTGATTCAATTTCTGTACTGGCAATTGGTCTGTTCATATTTTCTGTTTCTTCCTGGTTCTGTCTTGGGAGATTGTACATTTCTAGGCATTTATCATATTCTTCTAGGTTGTCCATTTTATTGGCATATAGTTGTTCATAATAATCTCTTATGATCTTTTGTAATTCTGTGGTGTTGATTTTCACTTCTTCTTTTTCATTTCTGGTTCATTGATTCAGGCCCTCTCTCTTTTTCTCTTGATGAGTCTAGCTAAAGGTTTAACAGTTTTGTTTATCTTTTCAAAGAACCAGTTTTTAGTTTCGTTGATCTTTTCTATTTTTTTCTTTTAGTCTCTGTTTCATTTATTTCTGCTCTGATCTGTATGATTTCATTCCTTCTAGTAACTTTGGTTTTTGTTTGTTCCTTTTTTCTAGTTCCTTTAGGTGTAAGGATGGGTTGTTTATCTGAGATTTTTCTTACTTCCTGAGGTAAGCTTGTTTCGCCATAAACTTTCCTCTAATAACTGCTTTTGATGCGTCCCGTAGATTTTGGATCACTGTGTTTTCATTTTCATTTTTTCCTGTTTTTTAAAATTTCTTCTTTGATTTCATCATTGATCCATTGATTGTTTAGTAGCATGTTGTTTAGCTTCCACATGTTTGTGTTTTCTGGGGGATTTTTTTCTCATTATTGATTTCTAGTCTCATAGCATTGTGGTCAGAATGCTTCATATGATTTCAACTTTCTTAAATTTCCTGAGGCTTGTTTTGTGCCCTACCATGTGTGATGTATCCTGGAGAATGTTCTAAGTGTACTTGAAACAATGTGTTTTCTTCTGTTATGGGATGGAATGTTCTATATACATATCTATTAAGTTCATTCAGTCTAATGTGTCCTTTAAGGCCAGTGTTTCCTTACTGATTTTCTGTCTGGATGATCCATCCATTGATGTAAGTGGAGTGTCAATGTCCCCTACTATTATTGTGTTATTATCAATATCTCCCTTTATGTTCACCAATATTTGCTTTATGTATTGAGGTGCTCCTATGTTGGGTGCATACATATTTACAATTGTTGTATCTTCTTGGATTGATCCCTTGATCATTATGTTATGTACTTCTTTGTCTCCTATTACAGTCCTTGTTTTAAAGTCTATTTTGTCTGATATAAGTATTGCTACCCTAACTTTATTTTGATTTCCATTTGCATGGAATAACTTTTTTATACTTTTTCAGTCACTGTGTGTCTTTAGATCTGATGGGAGTGTCTTGTAGGCAGGATAAATATGGGTGTTGTTTTTGTATCCCTTCAGCCATTCTACATCTTTGGATTAGAGCATTTGGTCCTTTTACATTTAAAGTAATTCTTGATAGTATGTACTTACTGCTATTTTGTTAATTGTTTCAGGGTTGTTTTTGTACTTCATTTTTGTTCCTTTCTTCTTTTGTTTTCTTCCCTTATGATTTGAATACTGTTTTTAGTCTTATGTTTGGATTCCTTTCTATTTCTGTGTGTTGTATCTATTATGATTCTTGGTTTGTGGTTACCATGAGGTTTATATATAGCAATCTATATAGGGGTATAGGTCTTGATTATACCACAACTCTGTCCCTGTTACCTATCTCTATGTGGTTCCTTCTTTATATCTTTAGTTGTAGATATTTTCTGATAGATTCTGGTCTTTCTTATCATGTTCTGTAAATAGATGTAATTTTGATGTGTCTGTAAGAAGAGGTGAGCTCAGGGTTTTTGTACTCTGCCATGTTGGCCCAGGTAACCTATTGTCTCTGTTTGAAGTTTAAATGTAGTTTAAGAAATTATGTGTGGTAGCCAAGTTGACAACAGGTGGACTTGTGATGGTTAATTTTTTGTGTCAAGTTGACATGGCCTAGGGATGCCCAGATATCTAGTTAACATTATTTTTTTGTGTGTCTGTGAGGGTGTTTCTAGAACAGATTAGTACTGAACTAGTGGACTAAGTAAAGTTGATTGCAGCACCCTTTGTGGGTGGGTGTCATCTCATCCATTATGGGCTTGAATGGAACAGAAAGGCAGAGGAAGGCTGATTGATCAGGAACATGAATCTTATTTTGCCCTCCATGCTCTTGTTTCTCAGGGTTTCATACATGTAGTGGAATATATACCATTGGCTCTCCAATTTCAAGCCTAAAACTACCGTCAGCTTTCCTGGATCTCTACCTTGCAGATAGCAAATCATGGGTCTCCTAAGCCTCCATAATAAGGTGAGTCACATCTAATAGTACAAGTCTTTAGATATAGGTGTAGATATGGATATGGAAGTACATGAAGATGTAGATTTATATAGAGAGTGATATAGGTTGATCTCTATATCTGTCTACATGTATGTGTATGTATGTGTGTATATGTATTGTGGAGATAGATATAGATATAGATTTCCTATTGGTACTATCCTGGACAATACTGACTAATACAAACACTGAATATTTAGTGAACCACATTCTTTATATTGAAAAATAAATGGAAATATCATGATGCAGTTGTTAACTGTAACCCCCAAATGAAGCTGACTTAGAAGGTACCTTCTCAAACAAGGTATCATCATATTTTTATAGCATAAGGAATAACTTGTATATGAAACTTCTTTGAGAATGGTGGTCCAAAATTTGATCCAGCCTGACAACTAATTTTTTTCTAGTGAAATCAATGTATCTCTCCTGGAAGTTGACCTGGTCTAATCTGTACCCACCTCCTGAAATATGTAATAATGACATTGCTAGAAATACTTTAATCCAAAGATCTAACTAAAGGGCTTCTCCTGATATATCCCAGGAGCTAATCCTCATGATAAAAAGAATAAGATTAATTCACTTTATGTGTATGATACTTGTGATTATCTTAAAAGAAACAGGGTGGTGAACGGACATGCAGTAGCCATCCCAGGCAAAGTGATCTCCCTGAACTCATTACAAGATTGAAAATAAGGGATGCACTCTTACTTCATCTGAAGTATTTTTGAAGTCATATTTATTTCAATTGTTTGTATATTTCATAAATACTTATTTAGGACCTCATGTGTGTAAACAGCTGTGCTAAGTACCACAAAAGATTGAAGAATAATCAGACTTGTAAGTCTGTAGGCCAAAAATAAGTATTACACAAGGTCATTTGTGGTCTAAAAGAACAAATAAACTACTCAGTGTTTCTAACGAGGAAGCATTCCTATTCTCTCTGAGGTAATCTGGAAATGCATCATGGAAACTGTAGCATTTAAGGTAGACTTTGAAGAAAGGACCATTTCAATTGTAAACAAAGACAGATGTACCTGTAGAGAGCATTCTCAGTGGACAGACCTGTATGAACAAAACCATGTACCTGAGAGGAAAGTTTGTGCAGAGGCTGTCAGTAATTCATTTTGGGTATAACATATGGTCCATTAGGAAAATTGTGGAGGCAGAGATTTCAGAATTAAATCAAATCTGGGGGGAAAGTCCTCAAATAATGCCAGCATAAGCAAATGCAAGGTAATATATTTAGATGTAGGTGTGTTTATATATCATGTTATCTATACATAGATCTGAAAATTAAACATGTCTATTCATATATGAAGTTCTGCATACATGTACCATATATACACACAATCTGGTAGCAATGGCAATCCACTAAAATTTATTGAAGAGGAATATTATTTAATCAGAGTTTTGTTTATGAAGAATAATCTGACACTAATGTTTGGGAAGTAAGAGAATATCAACATAGTATAAAGGAAGTAACAAGACTATTGCAAATGACAAATATGAGTAATTTTAGGGTGAGGGCCTCAGTCGTGTCGGTAGGAATGTGTATGGAATCAGTGGTGAGATTGGAAGGTCAGGGATGGACCTGAAGATGAATCACTTATTATTCATAGAGTATGGAGTGAGACAAAAGCTAACATTTAAGGACTTTGGGGGGCACAAATCATGCCCCCATGATTTGGGGGACTTTGGGGGAACAACTCTTGTTCATTTTTATGTCTTTTCTAGCTACTCACTGGACTCGCCAATATCATATCATCTTAAAACTATTTGAACTTTGGTAATACGCATATGAAGCCTCTTTTACTCAACAATATATTCTAATAACCTTTACATGTTACTTCTTTTTTTTCTTATCAGTTTCTTTATTTTTAAATTGTAGGAAGGATTAATCCATTTCCTTCCTATTCTATCATTTCTCTTTTCTTCTCTATGCCCATCCCAATTAAATCTGAAATCTCATCTCTTAGCTTTCTGAATTAGTAAAGCTTTTCAGATTACCATACAACATACAAGAAAACCGGACAGTGCCTTTCAAGGCATCATAGACAGTGAGAGGCAGCTTCCCTCTTCTCATTATTTATAGACACACACTTAGCTAAAAGCATCCTCTTACAATTTGTTCTTTCACTTATTTAATTCCTTTCTCAATTTTTTCTTATTGCCTTCTCATTTCTGCTGATTTCTCTGTGTAATATGAGAATTAAGTCCCCACAAGAAATAAATTTCACCATGTCCCAAATAGAATGTAATGAAAGTCCTTTTGGTGGCTAGCAAAATTCCTGTAATTGGTCTCTGTTTCCTTAAACACAAACCTGCCTCCACTGTGGAGGTAAACATGATATGAGCTTCCAGGCTGCACAGCAGTTTTACGATCAAAAAATCATATTCAGTTTTTTTTCAGAGCAATTGTGCTGTTATAGTGCATCATGCATTTATGGAGCCACATTGAGAACATATGTGTAAAATATATTAATTTGTTTTCCTCTTTAATTAATTTGACTTGAACACTTGATTAAATTTTTCTATGGTTTTTATACTTTTGACTAATATATGCACATATTTTAATATATTTATTAGTACTCCTACCTTAAGTTGTAAAATCTCTAGGGCAATTGTAAGTGCAAAAACTTTGAACACTAATCAACACATGTCTAATCTGCACACTTATGTGACTTTTAATGAATGGAGAACAGATATTAGTATGAGATCTAAGCATTTTCTTTAGCATTTTTGCCAGAGAACCTATGATTTTCTTATTTCCCAGACTATAGATCACTGGATTTAACAAAGGAATTATGACAGTTCAAAATAGAGAGTCCACTGTATCTTGGGCATCTGCTTCTGCAGATCCAGGGAGCACATACATGGAGAATAGAGGGTCATAGTATAAAGAGATAGTTAAGAGATGGGCTCCACTTGTGTAGAAGGCTTTCCTTATGCCTTGTACAGACTTCTTTTTTAATATTGTAAAGAGAGCAACTTTATAAGGGACAAGAACAGTCAGAATTATGCACAACTGTATTGACCCAGAGAAAATAAATACAATCAGAAAATTAATGGAAGGGTCAGTACAGGAAATTTTAAACAATGGTACAATGTCACAGTATATGTCCTGTATTATGATAGAATTATAGAACGTTAATCTGAATTTAAAAACATTATGAAGTATGGCATGAACAAGGCCACCTAAAAATGACAAAACTAACAGCTGGATGCTTAGTCTATTGGTTAGAATTACTAGATAATGTAACGGTTTGCATATGGTCACACAGCGATCATATGCCATTGTTACCAACAAAACCCATTTTGTGGTTACACTGATTACAAAGGGAAAAAATTGTATCTTCCATTCAGTGAGAGATATCATTTTGCTCTTGGCAAAGAAATTCACCAACATCTGGCTGGGGCCAGGAGGAGGTCACTGTGGATGATATCCAGGCATCCACAAAAGCCAAATTCCCAAGGAATAAGTATATGGGGATGTGAAGATGAAGGTCATTACATAAAAGAGCAATCAGACCAAGGTGCCCCATGACAGTGATGAGATATATCACCAAGAATACCAGTAACAAGGGGATTTGCCATTTTTGTTGATATGTAAGTCCTATGAAAATAAACTCTATCAGTAACATTGCATTTTCTTTTTCCATATCCTCACTGGGCAGTGTCTGAAATACATGGAGTAAATGAAATGAATAGTCAGTAAGAAATTATAAAGTGAAACTATGGAGGAAGAGAGTTGAAATGAAACATGCACTTCAGAATTTCCTCTTAATTTTGTTTATTATACCTCCTTAATAGATGGGATCTTTTCTTTGCGGGGGGGATGGAAATAAATGCAATCATTTAAATTCAAAAAATGTGAATCAATGGACAGACTTAGAAAAATGAAAGACATTCTAAATATGTGCTAAATTTATGGACTTTATTATGTTGAGATATGTTCCCTTTATACCCACTTTGAGGAGAGTTTTTATCATGAATAGATGTTGAATCTTGGCAAGTGCTTTTTCTGCATCTATTGAGATGATCATATGATTTTTATCATTCCTTTTATTAATATGGTGTATCACATTATTTGTGAATACTGAACCATCTTTTCATCCCTGGAATAAACCCAACTTGATCATGGTATATGATTCTTTTTATATTTGTTGGATATGGTTTGCTAATATTTTGTTGAGGATTTTTGCATCTATCTTCATCAAAGATATTGGCTTATTATTTTCTTTCTTTAGTGTCTTTGTCTGGTTTTGGTATCAGGATAGTGGTGGCCTCATAGGATGAATTTGGGAGTGTTCCCTCCACTTCAGTTTTTGAAATGGGTTGAGAAGTTTAGGTATTACCTCTTCTTTATATGTTTAATACAATTCCCCAGTGAAGCTGTCTGGTCCTGTACTATTTTTTTTTTAATAGATCTTTATTGGAGTATAATTGCTTCACAATACTGTTAGTTTCTGTTGTACGCCATAGTGAATAAGCCATATGCATACATATGTCCCCATATCCCCTCCCTCTTGAGCTTCCCTCCCATCCTCCCTATCCCACCCCTCTAGGTGGTCACAAAGCACTAAGCTGATCTCCCTGTGCTATGCTGCTGCTTCCCACTAGCTATTTTACATTCGGTAGTGTATATATATCAATGCTACCCTCCCTTCACCCCAGCTTCCCCCTCCCACCCCGTGTCCTCAAGTCCATTCTCTATGTCTACATCTTTAAATTGCCTGTTTCTACTTGATTCAGTTTTGGCAGGGGGGCAAATTTCTTGAAATATACACCCTGCCAAAACTGAATCAAGAAGATGCAGGACGATTGGTCCTGTATTTTGTTTGAAGGGACTTTTAAAAATTACAGATTCTATTTCACTACTGGTGACCAGTCTGTTCAAATTGCTTGTTTCTTCTTGATTCAGTTTTGGCAGTGTGTATATTTCAAGAAGTTTGCCCATTTTTTCTAGGTTGTCCAATGTGTTGGCACATGACCATTTGTAGTATTCTCTTAAGATTTTTTGGATCTCTGTGTTATCAGCTGTTATTTCTCCGCTTTCATTTCTTATTTTATTTATTTGGGTCCTTTCTTTTCTTATTGGTTAGCCTGGTTAATGGTTTATCAATTTTTTATCATATCAAAGAACCAGTTCTAGATTTCTTTGATCTTTTCTATTGTCATTTTGATCTCTGTTTTGTTTATTTCCTCTCTGACCTTTATTATTTCCTTCCTTCTGCTAACTTTGGGCTTTGTTCTTCTTTTTCTAAATCTTTTAGTTGGTAGGTTAGGTTGTTTATTTGCTTTTTGTTTGTTTGTTTGTTATTGAGAATGGCCTGAATGGCTATAAAGCCTCCTCTTAGAAATGCTTTCGCTGAATCATATAGATTTTGGAGTGTTGTGCTTCCATTTTCATTTGTCTCAAGGTACTTTCTGATTTCTGCTTTGATTTCATCATTGACCCATTGGTTTTTTAGTAGCATGTTCTGTCATCCCCACTTGTTTGTTCTTTTCTCATTTTTCTTCTTGTAATTGACTTCTAGTTTCATAATGTTGTGGTTGGAAAAAATGCTTTATATAATTTCTATTCTCTTAATTTTGTTGAGACTTGTTTTGTGGCCTAGCCTGTAGTCTTGTCCTGGGGAACCTTCCATATGCACTTGAAAAGAAAGTATATTCTGCTATTTTTAGCTGTAGTGTCCTGTATATATCTATTAAGTTCTACTTGGCTTACATGTCATTTAAGACCACTGTTGCCTTATTGCTTTTCTGTCTGGATGATCTGTCCATTGATGTAAGTGGGCTGTTAAAGTACCCTACTATTATTGTATTATTTTCAATTTCTCCCTTTATGTCTGCTAGTATTTGTTTGATATATTTAGGTGCTCTTGTATTGGGTGCATATATGTTAATGAGTATAATATCTTCTTGTATTAATACTTTGATCATAATATAATGCCCTTCTCTGTCTTTCATTATAGCCTTTGTTTTAAAGTCTATTTTGTCTGATGTGAATATTGCTAACCCCCACTTACTGGTCATTTCTGTTTATATGAAATATCTTTTTCCAACTCTTCCTTTTCAGTCTGTTTGTCTTTATCCCTGAAAGCAGTCTCTTGAAAGCAGCCTATTGAAGGGTCCAATGAGTCATTCTTTGTCTTTTGATTGGAGCATTTGGTCCATTGTCACTTACAGTAATTATTGACATTTTATTACTTGTTTTCTGGTTGTTTTTGTAGTTCTCCTCTGTTCATTCTTTCTTCTTTTTTCTTCCTTTGTGGTTTTATTATTTTCTTTAAGATTATGCTTGCATTCTTTGTGTGTGTGTGTGTGTGTGTGTGTGTGTGTGTGTGTGTGTGTGAATCTATTGTACATTTTTGATTTGTGGCTACCATGGGATTCCTAAATGTTGACCTGTATGTCTACTGCGTTAAACTGGTAGTTGTTTACACTCAAACACAGTCTAAAAGATCTACATTTTTACTCCTCTACCTAACATTTTGTGTATTTGATGTCATATTTTATATCTTCATGCTTATCCCTTGACTATTTACTGTAGTTAAAGTTGCTTTTACAATTTTTTGTCTTTTAATCTGCACACTGGCTTATTTAATTGATTGGTCCTCCCTCCTTACTATATATTTGCCTTTCCTAGTGAGATTTTTTCCCTTTCTTACAGATTCTTATTTCTTTTCCATTCGGAGAAGACCCTTCACCATTTGAGTATTGATGAATTTCTTTAGTTTTTGCTTGTTTGAGAATTTCTTTATCTCTCATTCTATTCTAAATCATAATCTTGAGGGGTAGAGTATCCTAGGTTTCAAGTTTTTCCCTTTCAGGACTTTGAATACATTATGCTACTCTCTTCTGGCCTGCAAAGTTCCTGCAAAGAAATCAGCTGATAGTCTTATGGGGATTCATTTGAATATGGCTCTCCTTTTTGTTGCTGCCTTAGAGTTCTCTCTTTAACTTTTGTTAGGACATGTCTTGGTATGGGTCTATTTGGGTTCATCTTCTTTGGGACCCACTGTGCTTCATGTACCTGGATATCTATTCCTTCTTCAGGTTTGGGAAATTTTCAACTACAGTTTCCTCAAATACATTTTTTTCCACCATTTTCTCTATTTTCTCCTTCTGGAACCCCTATAATGTGAATGTAGAAACACTTCATGGTATTCCAGAGTGCTTTTATTTTTTAAACTTGTTTTTCTTCCTATTGTTCTGTTTGGTTGATTTTCATTATTCTGTCTTCCAAATCACTTATGCATTCTTCTGTATCAGTTGGTCTGCTATTCATTTCTTCTAGTGTGTTTTTTATTTCAGCTATTAAATTATTCATTTTTGACTGGGTCGTTTTTGCATTCTAGTCCCTTGTCAAATTGTTCAGTGTTTAGATCAATTATTTTCCCCAATTCAGTTCACATTTTTCCTACCAATGTTTGAATTTTTTATCTGGTAAATTGTTTATTTATGTTTTATTATTTATTTTTTTAGAAGCCATGAGGATTGGGCTTTGAGGGGGCCCTGTTCCCTTTAAGTGTGTCTTTTTCCCTCTCCCTGTGCTAGAACCTTTGCCCCAGCAGAGGGGAGTGTTAAAATGAGTGGGTCACATGCACAGAGGTTCAGTGTGCTGCCTGTGTAGGTGTCCATGGCTCTGCTAAGAGATCTGGGTGGCTTCTGAGGTGCCACTTTAGTAAGTGCCATCAATGACCACCACTGTCCCACCCAGGCTCTACCCTGGGCCCGGATGACCTCTAAGTCCCATGATCAAGATTCTTCCCCAGTTGTGGCCACCCCCAATCTAATCTATTTTGTTTACTGTCCTCATAAAGACTATCAATCTTAGCAGTACAACTGCTCCATTATATTCCCACAAATTGGCTATCATTATCCTTTTAAATGTTTTCCAAACTGGTAGCTCTTCTTTCCCCTCACCCCATAGAAGTAAAATAAATAAAATAAAAATTTTAAATTTCATTTATTTAAATTGAAATAAGTTAAATATATTTCTTAAACTTATTGGATATTTTTAATTCTTCAGTTGAATGTTCAGTGGCCCTTCCTTCCATTCAGATGTTTGCATGTTTTAATGAATTGTAAGAGTTCCTTATATATTAAAGGTATTAAACTTTTTCTTTCCCTCATAAATGTCTTAAATATCTTTTCTTGTATTTTTATGTGGCTGTTAACTCTTCTATTTTATTATTATATAAAAGTTTTTAAATTTTATGTAGTCATTGTAAGAGGAACAATTCATGAAAACAAAGACCTAACCCACTAGTTAAGAAGAGGAAATTTAATTTAGCAAATGGTTTGAAAGTGTTGTAAAATCAAAAAGTCAAACAGGGAATAGTAAGGCAGCCCAGAGATTACTAATGGTAGGAAGCTCCCATGAGGATGAGTGGTTAGTTAACAGAACCCATGATTTGACCCGCATGAGCAGTTTCCCTGCAGGAGGTGGACTCAGTGATAAGATGCAGCTTGTGCTGGAGACACTCCCTACAGCAGTGGAACAGGGCAGAAATATTGTGGGTTTCCCCCCACTCTTTAGTTACAGTGCCCATCATTGTCCAAATCTAGCCAGAAGACATTTGAAAGGGAGGGAGTCTGGGAAATAGAGTTTACAGTGGTCCCTAATTATAAAACAAAACACAGGAGAGGAAGTTGGAAAATGGATTGAGGCCAAAAGGCAAATAATCAGAGAATCACATACATCAGTTAATCTGCTTATTATTTCTAGATTTGGTCTTTTGGTAATAAATCCTTTCCTTGATATTTCAAAGTATGAAATTTTTTACTGAGGAAAATCGTGAAAAACCATGTCTAACTCTTTAGTAGGTAATATATATGAGTTCTAGCTTAGTGCCTAGCAGATAGTAGGTTCTCAGTAAATTATTTTTTTCTTTCATAATTGTAAGGATCAATAAGTGTTTTTGTTTATAAATGTAGAATTTTTAACATTTTATATCTCAATATGCTTGATCAGCATCTCCAGGTTTTTGTTAATGCTATGCATATATCAGTACTCATAATTGGAATCAGTCCAGGTTAGTGGTATTCCTAATCTGAAGGGACTCATCTACAATTTTTCTGATTCTAAGAAAATTGTGTAAAATTTTCTGAAGTATATCAGAGTAGATTAAAAGCTTGCTTTTATACTTTAGTTTTTCTAACATTTAGAAGAGAAAACCCTTTAAATCTTAATATAATTTTTGAGGACAAATTTTGTTTGGGCTTTTGCTTTTTGTTTGTTTGGAGGCCCAACCTCCAGCCTGGGAACCAAGATCCCACAAGCCACGTGGCTCAGTGGAAAAAAAAAAAAAAAGAAAAAAAGGAGCAGTACAATAACAAAGAATAAAAAATAAAATTAGAAAGGTAAAAAATATATTATGAAAAATAAAAATATAATTGAAACAACTGCAACAAGGTAAAACAAAACCACAACAGAAAAAAGAAAAAAAAAAGGGGGGGAACAAGCCAAAAGGAGCAGAACAATAACAAAGTATAAAGAATAAAATAAATTTTGAAAAATAAAAGATTTATTAGAAAAAATAAAAATATAAATGTGTCAACAACAACAAGGTAAAACAGAACCCCAACCTAAAAGAAGAAGAAGAAAAAAAAAGTCCTTGGCTATAGGGGGCGTGGAGTTTAGGCGGGGGTGGAACTTAGGCAGGGGTGGGGCCTAGGCAGGACTTAGGCTCAGGACGCACACAGCCAGAAAAGGCCTTTGGGGCGGGGCCTAGGCAGGGCGATGTTAAAGCGAGGTGCAGGGCCTCTGCTTAGGACCTGCGTGGAAGGGGAAAGGCAGCATGAGTGGAGTGTGGGGTTCTGGAGTTTGGAGGTAGGGCCCTGGGTGAGGGTGTGTGGGTGGGGTTTAAGCCCAGCACATTGGAGGGGGTCTCTGAGTATAGAGGTAGGGCCCTGGGTGGGGGTGTAGGGACAGGGCTTGGGCTCTCTGCGGTAAGAGGGAAGCTCCGAGGGCAGAGGATTAGGCCTGAGAGCCCAACAGGCTCCCCAGTGCCTAAGTGGACAGGGAAAGTGCTGGCCACGTTCCTTTCCATTCCTCCGTTACCCTCTCAGGGTCTCCCACAGGGTCTCCCCCATCCCCTCTGGACCCCTAACCATGGATGGATCCTGCTGGGTGTAGAAACTCCTCCCCTCCCCCAGCCGCCCCTCAGAGGTGCCGGCCTGTAGGTCCATCCTTTACTCTTGCTGCCTCTTCCCTCCCCCCACTCCTTCAGGACCTGCGTGGCTGGAGGGGGCCTCGGTGGGCAGAGGATCAGGCCCAGGATCTCAGCAGGTTCCTGGGGCCCCAGGTGGGCAGGGGAAACCTGGCTATGCTCCCTTTTGATCCTCTGTCCTCCCAATGGTCCCGCAATTTCCCCCTTCGGGCGTGGGAATCCCTTCTCCTCCCCCAGCTACCCCTCAGGAGTGCCAGTCCCGTCCCGCCTCCACTTCTCCTCCCCCTTTACTCCCTCCATGCTCCATGTCCTACCCAGTCGCTGGGGGTTCCTCCCGTACCCTAGGTGTCCATGGTACCCTACCAGTGCCTGGTAGGTGCCCTAGTCGACAGGGAATGTGGATGCAAATTCCGCGTCCTCCTAGTCCGCCATCTTGCCTCCACCCCCTCCTTACATATTTTTGAATAAGATATGCAAATACTTTAAGGAATTTGTTAGGCACTAACATCTTAAGTCATTAAAATAGTAGGACAATTATAAATGCAAAAAACTTTGAACACTAGTCAACACGTAGCAACATCTAACCTGTACAATTATGTGTTCTTTTAATGAAAAAAGAACACCTATTAGCATTTCTCTTTAACATTTTTGTCAGTGAATCTATGACTTTCTTATTTCTCAGGCTGTAGATAATTGGATTTAACAAAGGAATTATGACAGTGTAAAATAAAGAGTCCATCATATCTTGATCATCTGCTTGTGTGGATGCAGGGCACACATACATGAAGAGAAGAGGCCCATAGTATAAAGAGACACATAGGAGTTGGGCTCCACAGGTGGAGAAGGCCTTCCTTATGCCTTCTGCAGACTTCTTGTTTAAGACTGTAAAGAGAATAAGTGTGTAAGACACAAGAACAATGAAAATAGTGAACAACTGTATTGATCAGAGAAAATAAAAATCATCAGAAAGTTAATGGAAGGATCAGTACAGGAAATCTTAAATAATGGTATAATGTCACAGTAAAAGTGATGTACTATGATGGAATTGCAAAAAGTTAATCTGAATATGGCATGGAAAAGGCCACCTATAAATGACAAAACTAATAGCCAGATGCATAGCCTAGTCGTCATAATCACTGGATAGTGTAATGGTTTGCATGTGGCCACATAGCGATCATACGCCATTGTGGTCAGCAAAAAACATTCCATGGTTACAGATTGGAAGGGAAAAAAATTGTATCTTGCAATCAAAGAGAGAGATCATTTTGCTCTTGGCAAAGAAGTTGACCAGCATCTTGGGGGCCACTGTGGGTGATAACCAAGTATCTACAAAAGCCAAGCTCCCAAGGAATAAGTACATGGGAATGTGAAGGTGAGGGTCATTACAGATGAGAGCAGTCAGACCACGGTTTCCCACATGGTGATGAGGTGTAGCATTAAGAACAGCAGGGACAAGAGGATTTGCCACTCTGGTTGGTATGTAAGTCCTGTGAGAGCAAACTCTTGTCAGCTCTGTTGCATTTTCCGTTTCCATATCCTTAGATGGCCTCTAAAATACAATGCAGTAAATGTAAAGTAACATTTATCAGAAGTTTAAAAAGAAGATTTGGTTAAGCTACTATAAATAAAACCATACACTAGACTCAATGCCATTTATTTTATTTACTCTTTAATACATGAAAAGTATTTCAGGAAATTGCTATATTGGAAAAATGTGATTATTTCAGTTCAAAATATGTATAGGAATAAACAGATTTAGAAGAAAAGAAAGAAATTCTGAACATGAGCAAATTTATGGGGAAGCTATTGAATGAGGTAGGGAAATTCTGTGTGTTTGACATGGATGCACATCAAAAAAATCTTAGAAAGGCCTGGATTATCAAACGAATTGAATGCCATGTGAATGATCTTCAATTTTATTCTTCAAGGAATAGGAAAGCACTGAAAACTTTTAAGATGTGGAGTGTCATCATCAGTTAGTTTTGAAATTAAATATTTGGTTGTAGAAATAGTCTGCAGGAAGCAGAATCTTGTGTCATGAATACTCTTCAGGAAGTTATAACACTTGTCCTGTAATTCCCAAACCAGATTACACATCCGAATTGTTTGAGGTAGTTTTCCATGCAAAACATTGGGTCTGAGGTACTACTGTAGAAATTGATTTAGTAGATCATGAATGTGGTCAAGTAATATGCATTTTTAAATGCTCCCAGTTGATTAAAATGTATGTGAGGTTCTTGGTTCATGTGTGATATGATTAGAATGATGAGGGAGACAAAGAGATCAAAATAAATTAGAATGTAGAGTCACTAAGACTTGGTGACAGATTAAATGTGAAGGAGTAATTAGTAAAGGAGAGAGAGTCACTCTCTTTAATGACTGGATAGGTAGTCATTAAAAATTGAGATTGAAGATGCAGTAGCTAGTTTTTGCAAGGAGCATCCTCTGAACATCCAGGTGAGATAAACTTAGCAGTATGATTCTACAAGTGCTTAATAGAAATGATGACTTGGGTATCATTGAGGTGGCTGAAAACATACTTATATATGGCTTATACATTGGACAGTGTGCATAAAGTAAAAAAAAAAAAGAGGAAGGAATGAAAATAAACTTGAAGAAGTTACATTAAAGAGATTAAAAATGAATGTACATCATTTATTAGATGGTTCACATCTGATCCTCTTTTCTACCAAATGAGTCTTGGTGGCAGACTAAAGCTCTCAACCTCTCTAGAAGCCAAAGTTTCTGGAAACTATCTTTCCCATCCCCCTGGTACCTAGAATGAGGGGGCTTGATATAGGGTTAGCCCCAAAAAACTCATTTACACTCTATTTGGGATATGGAGAGGGGAGAAAGAGGTCAAATGTGGACAAAGAGAATTTTGGTTATAAAGTCAACCAAGGAAACAATATCATGACCCCAGAAAATCCTGTACCCATAGCAATGGCATTGAGAGTGTGAATTGTGGCATTCAAGTTCAGCAGCAATGACAACAGGTCTTATTGAGCTAGAGATGGGACATGATTTTGGCTGTTGACTGTCTGACTTCTTTCTTTGTGTCCTGCCAATTTCTCTAGTGGATTTCCCCAACTTCCCTAACATTTCTATGTCCAAGCCAATTTTCATTCAATTAACTCATTTCATCTTGCAGCCAAGAGCTCTGACTCACACAAAAGGAGAAAAGGAAAGACCAGAAAAAGCTACAGAGCAGAGTGTCAGAGAATCAGGAGGGAACTGGAAAGCTGAGTGTTGGGAACTTAAAGAGAGGAAAATACTCAAGAAGGACAAAGGAAAATACAGTGCCTAAAATGAAATAATTGCTCTGGTAGGATAAGGAGTGAATAGAGATCATTGTGTGTAGGAATTAAGAGAGTTTTTAGTGAGAGCAATTTCCATTTTGGGATAGAGTTGAGGTCGGAGAATAATGAGAAATGAAAAGGAAGCAAATGGCACAGCAGTGAGGAGAATGAAATAAAGTATATAAGTTGTGGACAACAGTTGACATTTGTTTACCACCGCCCATAGACAGATGCGATATTTTTCCTTATAGAACGATGTCATGAAAGTTTTCAAAAGAGAGAGAAGAGGTCATTGAGATGAGAGTGCATAGAGAAGTGGAATGGAAAATTTGTGTGGGTGACAAGGAACAACAAAAAACTGGAAGAGACAAACGAACATAGATGAATAAGTGTAGGAAAGACAAGCAAATAGAGAGAGGAAGTATCAGAGAAAGGCTGAAGATGAAATAAGGGGAAAGTCTCAGCGTTTGGAGGATAAATATCTGTCAACTCTGGCTTCAACAAAAGTTGTCAACACAGGGTCACCTTTCTTTTTCTTTTATTAAAAACTCCAAGTTTATTTTCCTATGGAATTTGTGTATTAATTAGAAACTTTCATTTTTTTTAGGTTTTTTAATTAAGAATTTTTTTTAAACATCTTTATTGGAGTATAATTGCTTTACAATGGTGTGTTAAAAACTTTCATTTTAATTTTATTTTTTGCTCATAAATATACTAGCATGGCCTCAAAGTTCTTTTCATATATAAAAGATGCTTTATCTTTGTTATCACTATGATTAGAGCTGACTTTCTTTAGAAATCCTCCTGGTTTGCGATTAAAGCATTTGCTTCTCCACAAGTTTTATTAGTGGAATAAAATTGATTCAAAGACTGGGACTTAATACAGGCAATGTAAATAACCAGTGCCAATAACTGCAGTTGTTAAATGTATATTTATTTTGAGTGAACATCCTTCCATGCAATCTCAAATCACTAAACATTTTAAAAATTCTCAGTTTGATGTGTGGGTACTTATTAAGTTATAAACCTGAGAAAAGCACTGGAGAAACATTTTCTTCATTTTTCTGTATATATATATGTATATGTACATGTATGTATAACGAAATTATTGTCAGAAGTAGGTGAAAGAATAGAGAGGTTATTATTTAAGTGATTTAACTTAAAATTTAATCAGAGAATATGGTTAATTAAATCAAATAAATATTTTGAATGCAATTATCAGAAAGATTTCTTATGTAGAAAACATTGACCTAAATCCTTAAACTACTGTTCATTTGTTTAAAGTTCTAATTCACCAAAACTTATCCTATAGAGTCATTGTAAGTATGCTAACCAGATGATTAAATATTTAAAGAGTACAATGTGTTCTTAGAGCTATTTTGCTCATCCAGATTTTACTCACAATAATAAAGCATGCAGATTATTCACTATTTGTTTTCCATTTTCAACTGGCTATTTTGGTATCTTGTAAATCAAATCAAAATTATTACAAATTTAACAGTATTTTAACTTTCTATGAAAAAATAATGAATATTACAAAAAGCATTCTCTCTTACCTATATCTGTTAGAAATTGTTGAGCTCCTTTCAGTGTTTGGCTTTCTGAAGTAGAAACTAATATAAAGGCACTGCAATGACAATAATACAGGTGACAATTCTTTGCACACTGATTCACTTTGGAGGCTTCATTATCCAAGCTCAGGAAAATGTTGTTTACATAAGTTTATATAAATTTGTGTTGAACACAAGAGTTAACCAATTGTATAACTGTGTGCTTTTGCCGGAAGAGGAAGGAGTGAAAAACTTAAATTCCCCTGATAGCACTCATGGATTACCTTTTGGACAAAGCTAAGCTGTTCTTCTGGGCATTGTGGGTTTGGACAGGTATAAGAAATCCAGGTTGCTGCATGGGGCACCACAGTCTCTGAAATCGTAAACGTCAGTCATTGCAGACAGTTCTGGTTTTAACAATAGAAATTACACTTTATGGCACTATTTTCAACCACAGAGGACACTTCTGACATGTTTTTGCAAACTCCAGTTTATCAATAAGTGTTGATGCTCTGAGTGCTTTGATCAGTATGGTCTTATCTGAGCTAATCACACATGATTTTAATGAGGCCTAATTTCTAGATTCCTGTCAAGACCCAACCCCAAGTAAATTTGTCCTCCTCATGCAAACTGTAGCTCACGTTCCAGACCCATACCTAACTCCCAACTTTAAGCTGAAATCTGGTGAGAAATCTCACCAAGCAAACATCTGGGGAAGGAGTAAAGGAAAAACAAAACAAAGGACCACAGTGGGAGACAACCTATAGCAGTGCTTCTCAAACTTTAATGCCTGTGAGTCTCCTGGAGATCTTGTTAAAAAGCGAATCCTGTTTCAGTAGATCAGTGGTGGGGCCTGAGCGTCTTCATTTCCAAGAGGTGATGCCTGTGAACAGGTGCCATCCACAGGGTCTTTATCATGGAGAGCCTAGATAATTGGAGAAGCACAGCTTGGTAAATGTAGCTGGCTTGCAAAGAGGGATGCAGGGAGGAGCCAGATGGGTAAGGGAGGCCAGCATATGGGGGTAACACAGGGCCTTGGAGGCCAGATCAGGGACTTTGTTCTATACCTTAATTTAAAGGAAAGCTATTGAGGGGTTTAGAAATGGTGGTACCATGATGATCAGATTTGCCTTTTTTGCATTAACAGAGAAAGTTGTCAGTGTACATTCATTCAGAAAAATAAAACTTAACTTACTTATTTGTGGTATTTTGGTATGATATCTGAGTAACAAAAGAAAATGCTTAGCCTCCATTTGGGACTTGGATGGCTAGATGGGGGAAAGCAAACAGCATCATTTTAGTAGATTGATTGATCAATTAATCTGCTTCCTTACAATTTTGCTGATGAAAGCCAAAGTAGAGGAGAAAATAACATAGAAGAGAAGAGTCCTGTGAAAAGTGCACAGAAGAGTGGAGTGGGGAGTATGATGTGCAGAGGTAGCTTCAACATAACCAACACTTGACTAAAATTTACTGCCCTCTTCAATTTTGTATAATTATCTCCTAACTTATTTGGTTGCCTCTCTCTGAGCGCAAAGGCCTGTATTACTGCTTCCACTCTGGGTAGTCTTTTCAATTTTGGTCATTTTAATAGGTAATATCTCATAGCACTTTCATTTGCATTTCCCTAGTAACTAATTTTATAAAGCATTTTTTTGCATCCTTCTTTGACATCTGTATATCTCTTTTGGTAAAGTGTTCAAGTATTTTACCCATTTTTAATTGGTTTAGTTGTTTTTTATTATGAATTTTGAGAGTGCTTCATATATCCTGGAAACAAGCCTTTTATCACACATATGATTTGTAAATATTATATCACACTAGTCTGTTACATGGATGACATTGTGCTGATTGGTCTTAATGAGCAAGCAATAATATTTATTAGTTAGCCATTTGTAGGACAGAGGTGGAAAACAAATCTGACAAAATTTCAGGGGCCTTCTACTTCAGTGAAATTTCAAGGTGTCCAGTGATATAGGGCATGTCAAGAAAACCCTTCTAAGGTGAAGGATAAGTTGTTATACCTGACCCTTCCTGAAACCAAAAGAGAGGCACAACACATAATGTGCCCCTGTGGATTTTGGAGCAGTATTAGCATTATTTGGGTGTGTTACTCCAGCCCATTTACCAGCGGCTAGTTTTGAGCGGGTCTCAGAGCAAAAGAAGGTTTTGCAACATGTCTTGGCTTCTGTGCAAGCTGTTCTGCTCCTTGAACCATATCCAGCAGATCCAGTGGAGCCTGAAATGGCAGTGACAGATGCTTGGAGCCTTTAATAAGCCTCTAGAGGTTGATCACAGTGCAGGCCTTTAGAATTCTGAGCAAAGCACTGCCATCCTCTGTGGATAATGACTGTACTTTAGAGAAACAGCTGTTGGACTGCTAGTGAGCCTTGGTAAAACATGAACGTTTAACAATGGGCCACCAATTTGCCATGATACCAGAGCTGCCCTTGACACACTGGATGTTATTTGACCCACTAACCATAAAGTTCAGTGTGCACAGCAGCATTCCTTCATCGAATAGAAGTAGTAGACACTTGATCAAGGCAGGAACAGGTCCTGAAGGCACAAGTAAGTTACATGAAGAAGTGGTTCAAATGCTATTGGCCTCTACTCCTGCTGCAATGGCTTCTGTCTCCCAGCCTGGACCTGTGGTCCTATAGGGAATTCTCTATGATGAGTTGACAGAGAAGAGAAGACTGGGGCCTGATTTACAGATGGTTCTGCGTGGTATGCAGGCACCATCATAAAGTGGACAGCTGTTGCATGACAACTCCTCTCTGTGACATTTAGGAAGGACAGTAGTGAAGGGAAAACCTTACAGCGGGCAGTCCTGCTTCCACCAGGACACACAACAATGCTTCCGTTGAGCTGAAAGTAGACTGCCCCTTGGTCCCTTTGGCTTTATGTTCCTTTGACTCATGAGACAAAGAAGTGAGTTACTGTGCTGGCTGAGGTGATTGATGGCAACTACCAAGAGGAAACTGGACTATTCCACAAAGAGGGTAAGGAAGAGTATGTCTGGAATACAGAAGATACCTCAGGCTATCTCTTAGCATTATCATTCCCATGGTTAAGGTCAATGGAAAACTTTAACAGGCCAAACCACATAGTAGTTCTAATGGCCCAGACTCTTCAGGAGTGAACCTTTGGCTTATTCCACAAGGTGAAGAAAAATGACCACCTGAGTGAGGTGTTTGCTGGAGGCGAAGAGAATGCAGAATGGGTAGTGAAAGAAGTTAGTTAAAATACCAGCACCAATCACATGTCCAGTTACAGATATGAGGTGTAATTTGCCAAGAGATTTCCTTCTTAGTTTGATATGAAAACATTTGTGGGTGTGTATAGCAAACAGCTTTGTTTTCTTTCCACTCTTATTCCCTTATCATGAGACATAAGATGTGCTGACTTTATAGTATAATAATTGAGTGTTGTTCATTTGACATCTTAGTATTTGTATTACCAGATATCAAGGAGAATCAATAGTAAACATCACTCAAAGATTTTACCTCCTCTCCGGGGAAGAAGTAATACATTTTTGGTTGTACATAGCATAGTTGTATCATGTTAGGTGACCTTGCTATTATCATTATTTAGAAATAGAATAGTTTTAAGATATGTGTATGGGTGCTAAGTTGACAAAAGGTGAACCTGTAATGGTTAATTTTATGTGTCAACTGGTCCGTGAACTGTCTAGATATCTAATTAAACATTATTTGGGGGTGTTTCTGTGAGGAAGTTCCAAATTAGTGTGGAATTGGTGGACTCAGTAAAGCTGATGACTCTCCGCAGCGTAGCTGGGCATTAGCCAGTCTGGTGTGGGCTTGGATGGAACAAAGAGGCAGAGGAAGGTGGAATTCACTTTCTGTTTGACTGGTTAGCATGGATATTCTCCTGCCCTTGATGATCTGATTCTCAGGACTTCATACTCAGAAAGGAATCTATACAATTGGCCCTACTGCCTGAGACCTTTGAAAGTAGGACACTACTGTCCTCACTCTCCAGCTTGCAGAGGGAAAATCATGGAACCTCTCAGACTCCATATCATGTCAGCCAATATCTTATAATAAATGTCTTGGTATAAATATAGATAGATAGATAGATAAATAGATGATAGATAGATATATAGGGAGGTAGTGAGATAGAGAGATAGATTCTCCTGGTTCTGTTACTCTGGACAACCATGACTATAACCAAAACTCACTGTATGTTTAGTGAACATCTTGTTTTATCTTGCAAAGTGAGGGAACTATCATTATGTAACTGTTAGCTATGGCTCTAAATAAGTCTCACTATGAAGGTACCTTTTCAGAAGAGGTAAACGTCACGTACTACAGCATAAGGAATATTGTGTATATGAAGTTGTACTTGAAAGGGGTGATCTAAATGCTGATCTGGCTTGGTAATTAATTTTTCAAAAGGGACAGAGAACCCTCCCATTAACCATACTGAAATTAGACAATGTGGTTTTTATTGGCTATCATCACTATCAATCATGGTTCCCGAGAAAAAATTATTTAAAAATCCACAATAATTCATCCTTTGAAATAGATGCCCTATTTGCATCTTTCTGTCCAAAACTGAAAGGAAAGTATAAATAGAGGGTGCAAACTGTCAAAATATTTTCAGAGTGCTGTTTAAGTAGGGAATAGAGTATATGGAAACTCTGTTTCATCTGATATCAAAATATCCTAATACTATAACAATTTTGCTTCACTGATTACTTTAAAGCAGTGATTATCTTAGCTCAGGCTACTGTAACAGAATATCATAGACTGTGTTGCTTATACCACCAACATTTATTTCTTACATTCTGGAAGATGGGACGTTCAAGAACAAGGGGCCAGCAGATATTTATTGTACATGGTGAGAGATTGCTTCCTGGCCTAGTAGGCAGCAGCCTTCTCACTTGGCCTTTGCAGGTTGAGTATTCCTGGGGGTGGTGGGGAGGAGTTAGTTCTCTTGCCTCTTTCTCTTCTTATAAGGGCACTAATACCATCATGAAAACCTGACCCTTATGATCTATTCCTACCCTAATTACCTCCTAAAGTCCTCATTCTAAATACCACCACATTAGGGGATTAGTGCTTCAATGTATGAATTTGGAGGGAAATCAACATTCAGTTCACAACAGTAGTTTGCTATGTATAGTCCCAAAACAACAGCATTAGCATGACTGAATTAGAAACTCTAATGATAATGCCCATCAGTCTGTGTTTTCATAAGCTCTCCAGGTGATTTTGATGCCCACTAAATTTTTCAAACCTTAGTTTTAAAAGACCAACAAAAAGAGCTAAAATGAAAGCCTATACCAGAGAGGTTTTGACACTTTCCTAATACTACATGTGCTAAGACTACATGCCAAAATTAGTCAACAAAACAGACTTTAGTTATACAGTTCTAATTTTGATTTATATTTGTTTGTTTTTGCCCAATCCTAGTTATGTTATTTCTTTGAACACAGTCTAGGATAAAATTATCAACAATCTCCTGAACAGTAGAAGTCTTACTTAGTAGAAGGTATTGGAAGGCAAAGAGAAAAAAACATATGCACATATACATAAAGAGAGATAATTTATTATATATTCTTTTCAATCTCCAGGTTAAGAAAATGAATGCAACTTCATAATAAAGAATATCTCAAGTATATTATTTGTATTTCCAACAAATGATCTAATCTAGCAGCAGCAGTGTCTAGACAACTGGATGAACTTAGCAAAATTATATCATCCTTTAAATCTAAATAACCATTAAACAATACAGATTTAATTTCATAGTTTCTTTTTAAAGGAATCAGCAGAATATCTTGTCCAAAAATGTGGATTTTTCACAGGTGTATCTTTTACCTCTTTACCAACATACCATTGAAATGACAAAAAAATGTACAAATGAATAAATCTATAACAGAAGTGAATGGGATCACATCATTTGAGTGGGGATTTTGGTAATTTCTGGAAGGCATAAAGTAGTTGAGATTGTACTGAAGATCCATACAGAGCAGAGGAATCTGTAGACTAGATGTCTACAAGAGAAGGCTTCAAGGAAGTCTGCACTTCTGAGAGGCCTCCAACTGTCTATTCTGTACTCAGCAACCTAAATTAAGATGTGATGGGTTATACACCCACTCATATACTCATAGCTTGACACCAGACTTCTCATTCAAAGAAAAATTCTTTAGGAAACAGTGCTAATGATGGCAGAAGAAATACATACCGCTGCCTATACTTTCAGTTAGTCTTTGGGTCATTACAATGTATGAAGAAGCAAAACTCTAAATAATTGAAGGAATCCATCTAAACAATGGAAACCTTATACAGTAATAAAAATCATTGAAGTATGTACATATACAATAACAATGATTCTTTTTTATTATTTTTTTAAATTGAAGCATAAGTGATTTACAATGTCATGCTAGTTTCAGATGTACAGCAAAGTGATTCAGTTATACATATATATGTATCTATTCTTTTTCAGATTCTTTTCCCCTATATGTTATTACAAAATATTGAGTAAAGTTCTCTGTGCTATACAGTAGGCCCCTGTTGGTTATCTATGTTATACATAATAGTGTGTATATGTTGATCCCAAACTCCTAACTTATCCCTCCACCACCTTCCCCTTTGGTAACCATAAGTTTATTCTCTATGTCTTTGGGCCTTTTGTATATAAGTTCATTTGTATCATTTTTTAAAAGATTCCACATATAAGCGATATCATATGATATTTGTGTTTCTCTGTCTGGCTTACTTCACTTAGTATGGTAATGTCTAGGTTCATGCACGTTCTGCAAATGGCATTATTTCATTCTTTTGTATGGCTGAGTAATATTCCACCGCATATATTATACCACATCTTCTTTATCCATTCATCCATTGATGGACATTTAAGTTGCTTCCATGTCTTGGCTATTGCTGCAATGAACATTGGGGTGCATGTAGCATTTTAAGTCATGGTTTTCTCCAGATATATGCCCAGGAGTGGGATTGCAGGATTGTATGGTAGCTCTATTTTAATGAAACAGGATAAAAAGCCCAGAAATAAATCCACACACCTATGGTCAATTAATCTATGACAAAGGAGGCAATAATATACGATGGAGAAAAGACAGTCTCTTCAATAAGTGGTGCAGGGAAAACTGGTCAACTACATGTAAAACAATTAAATTAGAATATTCTCTAACACCATACACAAAAATAAACTCAAAATAGATTAAAGACCTAAATGTAAAACCAGTTACTATAAAACTCCTAAAGGAAAACATAGGCAGAACACTATTTGACATAAATCACAGCAATATTTTTTTGGATCCACCTCCTAGAGGAATTGAAATAACAAATAAACATATGGGACCTAATTAAACTTAAAAGCTTTTGCACAGCAAAGGAAACTATAAACAAACCAAAAAGACAACCTACAGTATGGGAGAAAATGTTTGCAAACAATGAGACTGACAAGGGTTTAATCTCCAAAATATACAAACAGCTCATATAGCAAAATATCAAACAAACAAACAACACAATCAAAAAATGGGCAGCAGACCTAAATAGACATTTCTCCAAAGAAGATATACAGATTGCCAACAAACACATGAAAGGATGCTCAACATCACTAATCGTTAGAGAAATGAAAATCAAAACTACAATGAGATATCACCTCACACCAGTCAGAATGGCCGTCATCAAAATGTCTACAAATAAATGCTGGAGAGGGTGCAGAAAAAAAGGAACCCTCCTGCAATGTTGGTGGGAATGTAAATTGATACAGCCACTATGGAGAGCAGTATGGAGTTTCCTTAAAAAAAAAAAAAGGACTCTTTAGGGAGAAACAGTAAAAGCAACTGGAATGTGATGAATGCATTCCCTTTTTGGGACATAGGGGGATGTCTCAGAGGAGTAAAAAGAAGGCAGATGACCTGGTCTAATCTTGTGACTCGCACTTCCAGGAATATAGAGTAATGATTTTTGTTTTAAATAATTATATGTCTTGCATCTTTAAACCAAACTTCTGATTAAGCTTCTCCCTGATATTTTGTCATACTCTATCCCAGGAACCAATCCTACTGATAATATTTTCAATTGTCATGAAAGAAATTTAAGAAGGTGAGCTGGCATGCAGCAGCCATGCCAGGTCCAGTAATTTCTCTGGGCTCATTACTGGGTTGAAAAAGAGTGATGCACTCTTACTGTATTCTATGTATGTGAGCTGTCAGATCATTTTAAGTTTATAAATATTTTGTGAATACTTATTTAGGAGCTCATGTGAGTAAGCCACTGTGCTATCTACTACAAAAGACAGAAGGATTTCTAAATTGTAATTTAAAAGAGTTTGTAGGCCAAAAATATTATTATACGAGGCCAAGTGTGACCAAGAAGAATAAATAAACTGCTAAACATTTGAGATGAGTGAGCATTCCTATTATGTTTGAGGTACACTGGAAAAACATCGCAGAAGTTGTAAAATTTGAGAGAGTCGTTGAGGAAATGATACCTTTTCAATTTTAAATGAAGATAGAGAAGTTGGGTGGGGAGAATTCTCTGTGGAGAGACCTGTGTGAGCAAAAGCGTGAACCTGAGAGAGAGAGGTTTGTCCAGAAAGCTTTCAGTAACTCAGTTTGGGTATAGTGTAGAGTCCACAGGAGAATTGTGGAGAAAGAGCCTTCAGAGTTAAAGCAGGGTTTTATTTGAATGCCGGGATGAACATATGCAGGGTGAAATATGAAGAAAGAAAGAGAGAAGAAAGAAAGAAAAGAAGAAAGAAAGAAAAGAAGAAAGAAAGAGAGAAAGAAAGAAAGAAAGAGAAAGAGAAAAAGAAAGAAGGAAGGAAAGAAAGAAAGAACAGAAAAAAAGAAAGAAAGAAGAAAGGAAGGAAGGAAGGAGGAAGGAGGGAGGGAGGGAGGAAGGAAGGAAGAAGTCTGTATATATAGATATATATGCATATATATTTACTTGTATTTATATACCATATAATCTTAACATAAATGAAGAAATAATCATAATGCATATGTATGTATACAGCTCTAGATACACTTCCCATATATGTGAAAAATCTGGTAGCAATGACAATCTATTAAAAGTTATTGAAGAAAGATATCATGTAATCAGAGTCCTGTTTATAAAGGTTAATCCTGCAGGTATGTTTGGAAAGGAAAAGAATATCAGCAGGATGGAAGGGGTAAATAACAGAGGTCGGTAGTTTTGAGGGTTAGGACCTGAGTGATATGGAATGTGTATGGAATTTAAGTGTCAGGAGAGGAAAGGCAAAATGGCTCTGAAAATGGATTGCTTATTATACTTAAATAGTATGGCATGTGAGGAGAACAACCTTTCAAGGACTTTTAGAGCATGAAACAGCCAAATTCTTGCTCATTTTCAAGTATTTCTCAGCTACCCACTGGAAACTATGGCATCATATCATCTTAACATTATTTGAGCTTTGATAATATGCATTTAAAGCCCCTTGTTGTCAACAACACATTTGAATAACTTTTACATACTACTGATCTCTTTATCTTACAAACTTCTTTTTTTTTTTTTTTTTCCCGCTGTACTCGGGCCTCTCACTGTTGTGGCCTCTCCCGTTGTGGAGCACAGGCTCTGGACGCACAGGCTCAGCGGCCATGGCTCACAGGCCCAGCCGCTCCGCAGCATGTGGGATCTTCCTGGACCGGGACATGAACCCGTGTCCCCTGCATCGGCAGGTGGACTCTCACAGTAAAAGTTATATATCATGTTGTAATTACAGAAGGTTATCTGAATAAAAATCCTATATGAATAAAGGCATGTAGGACACCACCTACAAATGATGACACGAACAGTCGCATACATAGTCTATTGGTCATAATCACTGGATAAATAAAGGGTTGCACATGGCCACATAGCGATCATATGCCATACTTGCCAAGAGAAAACATTCCGTGGTCGCACTGACTTAAAGGGAAAAAATTGTACCATGCATTCAGAGAGAAATATCATCTTACTCTTGGCGGAGAAGTTGACCAGCATCTTGGGGGTCACTAAGGATGATACTGAAGTATCCACAAAAGCCAAACTCCCAAGGAATAAGTACATGCGGGTGTGAAGTTGAGAGTCATTCCAGATGAGAGCAATAAGACCAAGGTTCCCCACAATGGTGATGAGGTATATCACCAGGAATACCAGGAACCAGGGGATTTGCCACTCCTGTTGATATGAAAGTCCTGAGAGAACAAACTCTGTCAGCAATGTTGCATTTTCCTTTTCCATATCTTCACTGGATGTCCCCTGAAATAAAATGCAATAAATATAAAAATAACATTCACTATGGATTTATGAATTGAAAACTTGTAAAGTGGAGTCGAAATCATACTCCTATCAGAATGCCCTTTTAATTTCATAAAATATCACTATATAAACTGGGGGATTTGAAGAAATGCCACTCAATATGATAATTTCAGTTCAAATAATGTGCAGAAATTAATAGATTTATATAAAAGAGACATTCTAACCATTTGCTAAATTTGTGGGGACCTGATAGAGTGTGGTAGGGAAATTCTGAGTCTGGGACATGGATTATTAGTCAAGGGAATAGATGTTTAAGGGATCTGGATTATAAAATGAATTGAATGCTACGTGAAGGATCATGAACTCTTTACCTCAGGTAATATGTATATACTGAAAATTTTCAAGACAGGGAGAGGCCTCAGAAAGTATTTTAAATTAATTTTTTGTCAGCACAGAAAATAGGTGTCATGGAGGGAAAGCTGGAGTCAGGGATACTATTCAGGAGATATTGCTATTTATTGTCCAATGGTTTTCTAACCAGATTACACATCAGAATTGATTGTGGAGCTTTTTATGCAGAATATACATTGTGAGACATTACTGTAGAAATTAATTCAGTGGGTCAAGATTCAGTTCTAGGGATCTGTACTTTAAAAAAATGCTCCACAAATGCATGTGTAGTGCCTAGTCCGTTGGTGATATAACTTTGGTTGTCATGAGGAAGACAGAGAGATAGATGCAAAAGAATTCAAAATGCAGAGACACTAGGACCTTGTGACATTAGATGTGAAAGGGATGGTCAGTGAAGGAGAGAAGAGTCACTTGGTGACTGGCTAGATGGACAGCAAAAGTTGAAATCAAGATCTCAGCTGCAGTGGCCAGTTTGTGGAGAGAGCATCCTCTGAACATCAAGATGAGATGTACTTAGTAATATGAGTCTACAAATAGCTTAATAGAAATAATGTCTTAGGAGTTTTGGGGGTAGCTGAAGGCATATTTATTGATAACCTATCCATTGAAGAGTATGCATAAGAAGAAGAAGGGCACAGAAAGAAACTTGAGGAACTTATATTAAAGAGGTTACACAGTGGATACACAGCATATATTAGATAGCCAACATCTGATCCCCTTTTCTCCCACGTAGTCGTGGTGGCTGGTAGAGGGTATCACCCATTCAAGAAGCCAAAAGATGATAGCCATAATGACCTATATGGGAATAGAATCTAAAAAGAGTGGATATATGTATATTTATAACTGATTCACTTTTCTGTACAGCAGAAACTAACACAACATTGTAAACCAACTATACTCCAATAAAAAATTAATTAAAAAAAAAAGAAGCCAAAAAACTAGAAACTGACTTTCCCATTCCCCTTGCACATAGAGTGAGGGAACTTGACCTAGATTTGTCAAATCAAATCCACAAAACCTACATTTGGAATAAGAAGAGAGAGAGAAAAAAAATGTACCGGGACAAAAGAGAATACTGGTTGCAAAGACAGCAATATCAAGACTCCAGCAAACGCATCCTGCATCCACAACCATGGCACTGTGAGTGTGAGCTGGCATTCCAACCTCAACATCAGTGGCAGCAGGTCTCATTGAGCTGGTGTTGGGTCATGATTTGGGCTGTTGATTAGCTCCTTTGCTTCCTTCTCTTCCTGATCATTTTTTCACCTGATTTCTCCATTGTCTCATGCATTTCTATGTTAGAGCTATTTCCATTCAATTAACTCGTTTCCTGTGGCAACCAAGAGGCCTGGTTCACAACAGAGAAAGACTAGGGTGAGACCAGAAAAGGATACTGAGCTGAGAAGCAGGAAGGAGACTAGAAAGCTGAGTGTTATGAACTTAGAGAAAAGATATTCAAAATGAACGAAGAGAATGATGTGTCAAATGCCAAAATAAATGGTCTAGTAGGACAAAGGGTGATCAGATTTCACTGAGTGTGGAAATTAAGGGATTTTTAGTGGCTTTAGTGAGAGCAGTTTGCATTTTGTGATTGAGTTAAGGCCAGAGACTAATGAGAAGTGAAAGGGAAACAAGTGGGTGGAAGGATTTGGAGTACTCCACGAAAGGTGGAGAACCATTGACATTTTCCTACTTCTCCTAGACACATATGGGGGTTTTTTTTCCCTCTAGAATATTTTAATGAAAGTTTTCAAAAGAGAGGAGAGTAAGGAGTTGAGAGGAGAAAGGGAACAGGAAAAGTGGGAAGATAATGTGTGTTGGTGAAAAGAAAACAGCGGGGAAATAACAGATGGAAAATATCAACAGACATAGATGGATAAGTATAGGAAAGACAAGCCAAAGTAGAGCTGAGAAGGAAGTATCTGAGAGAGCAAGTGTCCAAGAAAAGCTGAAGAGGAAATATAGGTATGCCCCGCTTTTCAAAAGTTTGCTTTACCACCACTTCTCTTTTATGAAAGAACTATATTAATAATTGTTTTCACTAACCAAAAGAGATCCGAAAAGGATTTTTGCTATTACCAATAAAAGACAAAAACAGTGTTCAGCATTTCTTTTGCAGCAAGCAGCTATAGAGACGACACACACCCCCCAGCAGCCAGAATGGCCCCACCAAGCTCCTTCCCTGGGAACTACATTTATCATTATCAGCATCAAGCCATCATATCTTTGAACTGTGTCTGTATCTGTGCTTTATCTTGATTTATTTTGTCCGTCTGTTAGGAAGATGTGTCTTAAGGTAATAGCTTCTTCTCTTAATGCCATTTCAGCTTTTAAAAGGTTTCATAGGAATGTTCTACTTTCAGATAGCAGGGGAAACCTGTAAAGGCAAAGGCTCAGAGACTTGGGGGTGTGTGTTTGTTTTAACTCTGGTGTTCCCCAAGGTTGTCTGTCCTGAATCTTTTTTTTATGCAAAGTTTATTTTCCTCTAGAATTTGTGTATGAAAAAGAGACTTCTATTTTAAATTGTACCTTACAAATTGTGTGTTGTTAATAAATATATTGATACTGACAGAAAGTTCTTTCCATATTTAAAATTACTTTCTCTCTGTTATTAGAGTAATTAGAACTTACCTTATCTAGAAATCCTGCTCATTTAACTTGAGAGCACTTTACTCTCCACCAATTGTGGGCTTTTTAGTTTTGCGGGGAGAATCAAAAACTGATCCCAAACCGGATCTTGAATATAGGTGATATAGATAATGAACATCAAGAATTTCAGTTGTTAAGTAGATTTTTATATGAAATTTCCTTCCTTCTCTTCAATCCCAATCACTAAGTAATTGAAAGTTCTCAAATTTATTTTGTGTGTGGGTACTTATTAATTCATAAATGCTGGAAAACATAGTGGAGAAACATTGTCTATATATTTCCTAACATATATATATATATATATATGATTTATATACTTTTTTCATTTATATTCCAATGCATGTATATATTTCTATGCTATATATACAAAATATTCAATAAAATTTTTCTCATAAGTATGTGAAGGAATATAGGAATTAATATTTAAGTGATTTACCTTAAAAGTTTTAATCAGTTAACTAATCAGAGTGGGTCTTTTTGTCAGAAAGCTCTAAATGATTTCTCATATAAGAATCATATGACCTGAAACATTAAACCCAATTTAAAATTATTTAACTTTCTGGTTCACCAGAATTTACCTTATAAATCTTTATAGTTAGGTTAACAAAATAATAAAACATCATTAAATTAAAGGGAACAATTCTGTCTTACAGCTATTTTACATGTCTAAATTTTAATCACAAAAGTAAAATACACAATTAATTCACTTTTTTTCATTTCTACGCGGCTATTTTGACATCTTATGAACCCAATCTAAAATTATTATAAACAGTATTTTAATTTTTATATAAAGAATAATGAATATTATACAAATCATTTCTCTCTTACCCATATCTTATGAGAAATTGTGGATATCCTGTCAATACATTAGACTTTCTTTACAACAGCACAGAAATGACAATAACATAGGTAGCAATTCTTTGCACACTGATTCATTTTGGAGACTTCCCAAGCTCAGGAAATTATAGTTTATATTAATTTGCTTTGAACAGAAGGGTCAAACAATTATACAACTGTGTACTTTTGCCAGAAGAAGGAGGACTGAAGAACTAAAATTCCCTTGATACCCCCTGCAAGGATTCCCTTTAGGGCAAAGCTAAGCATTTACTGGGCACTGTGGACTTGGACATGTATGAGAAAGGCAGGTTGTCCCATGGGGCATCATAGGCTCTGAAATTATAAACATCAATCATTGTAGATAGTTCCAGTTTTAACAGTAGAAACCACACTTTATGCCATTACTTTTCACCACAGATGACACATCTGATATGTTTATGAAAACTTCAATTTATCTATAAATTTTGATGCTCTGCTTAGTATCCTATTGTCTGAGCTAATCATACATGATTTTAATGAGGTCAAAGTTCTAGACTCCCTTCAGGAGTGAACCCCAAGTAAAGTTGTCCTCCTCGTGCAAACTGTAGCTCACCTTCCAGACTCACACCTAACTCCCAACTTTAAGCTGAAATCTGATGAGAAATCTTACTAAGCAAAGATCTAGGGAGGAGCAAAGGGAAAAAAAGATCACAGTGAGAGGTGATCTAGATCAGTGCTCCTCAAACTTTATTGCCTGTGAACCTCCTGGAAATCTTGTTAAAAGGCAGATTTTGTTTCAGTAGGTCTGTGTGGGGCCCAGGGGTCTTCAACTCTAACAAAGTGATTGTTGCCTGTGGACAGGTCCCATCCACAGGGCCTTCATCATTGGAGGGACTATCAGATTATCAGAGAACCTAGGTAACTGGAGAAGCACAGCATGGTAAATGTGGCTTGCAAAAAGAGAAGCAGGGAGGAGCCCTATGGGGTCAGAGAGGCCAGCATATTTAGATAACACAGGACTTTGGAGGCCAGGTCAGGGACTTTGTTCTTTACCCCAACTTAAAGAAAAATTATTAACATGATTTTGAACATGGTGGTAATGTGTTCAGATTTGCTTTTTGTGCATTAACAGAGAAAATTATCCATGAACATTCATAAAATAAACCTTAATTTACTTACTTGTGACATTTTGATTTTATATCTAAAAAGTTTTAAAAAAATAACTTCCAATTGAAATGTGTCTGGCAACATACCAGGGAAAAAGGGCATATTGTTTGATAGATGCATTAATCCTTTTCCTGCTTCCTTAGAATTTTGCTAATGAAAGGCAAAAAAGTGGAGAAAAAATAACATAGATTAAAGAGGATTCACTGCGAAAACTCTGCAGAAGGGCTGAGTAAGCAGTAGGATGTGCAGAGGTAACTAGAATGTGCCGAGGGAACTTTTAACATAAAGAAAATTTGATGTAAATTTACTGCCCCCTTCAATTTTGTGTAATTATCTTCTAATTTATTGTCTTGCCTATCTATGATACAAAGGTCTGTATTGCTGCTTCTGGAGTGGATTGTCCTTTCAATTTCAGTTATTTTAACAGGTGGGTTGTGGTATCTCATTGAGGTTTTAATTTGCATTTCCCTGATGGCTAATGATGATTAAGAATCTTTCTGCCCTTATTTGACATCTGTAGGCCATCTTTAGTGAAGTGTCTCTTCAAATTTTTTAGCCCATTTTTAACTGTTTCAGTAGTTAAAATTTGTTTTCTAATATTTGAGCTTTGAGAGTTCTTCACATATCCTACATATGAGTGTTTTATCAGATATATGATTTAAACATGTTTCCTGAAATTCTATGGTTTGTCATTTCATTTTAGCAATTTTTAACAGCAATATATTTAATTTAATTCTTTATTTAATGAAGTTAATTTATCAATATTTTTTCTTTTATAGGCTGTGCTTTTGATGTCATATTTCTTGGTTGTTTATTTAGGTTTATGATCCATCTTGAGTTAATTTTTGTATAGGATTTGGATTATAGTTCATTTTTCTTCATACAGGTATCCAGATATTCCAGCATCATTTGTTGAAAAGACTCTCCTTTCTTCACTGAATTACCTTCTCAGCTTTGTTCAAAATCAGCTATCCATATATTTATAGTTTATTTCTGGACTATATTCTAGTCTACTCATCTGCTTGTCTATCTTTACAACAATTCCACACTATCTTGATAATAAAGTTCTATGTTAAATCTTAGAATCAGATAGTGTTAGATCTCTAACTTTGCTCCTTTTTCAAACTTGTCTTGGCTATTCTATATTCTTTGCATTCCCATGTGAGTATTAGAATCAGCTTGTCAATATCTACAAGAAATCCTGCTGGTATTTTGATTGGAATTTTATTAAATGTATAAATGCATTTGGGGAGAATTGACATTTTTTCAATATTGAATCCTCTAACCCATCTTTCCATTTATTTAGGTATTCTTTAATTTTCCTCAGAAAAGCTTTTGCTCTTTTTCCATTTATAGATCTTGCACATTTTTTGCCAGATTTAAAACTGAGTTTTCATATGCTTATTATAATTGTACACAGTATTTTAAACTTCAATTTCTGAGTGTTTATTACCACTATACAGAAGTGCAGTTGATTTTTGAATATTGATCTTGTATTCTGGAAACTTGCTAAACTCATCTGTTAGTTGTAGTAGCTTTTTGTGGATTCCATTTGATTTTTCTGCATAGATTATTATATTATCTGTTTAAAATACATTTATTTCTTTTCATCCAATCTGGATGCTATTAAGGAAAAAATCATTCAGTGACACTTGTTGAAGATGGTAAGGAAGACTTTATTCAAGCGTAGGCTATTTTACTAGGTGTAGGGACCACTTCAGTGGGGGAGAGATGTTGAGCTCAACTCTGAATATAACATAAGCAAGTGGGTATTTATAGCCAAGGAGCAGGGAGGGGGGCAGTGGATGGAAAATTACCAAGAAGAAACAACAGAAGTAAGGGGATTCTGGCTAACCCCACCTCATAGTATTGCTGAAGGCAGTCTAGGGTGATCAGACATCACCTGGGGTATGGTGGAGGATAAGGAACCTAATTATGTATCAAGGATGATCAGATATCAAGGGTAGGGGTACTGGTCAGACTTAGCAGGAATTTTGATAAAACTGGACAATTCAGGGACGAATATGGAAGTACAAAAATCAGGCCTGGTTGAAAGAGAGCTCAAAGGAACCTGAGTAGAGTTTGATCAATGACAGAATCTTTGTCAATATCTTCCATTCACTCAAATTATTTTATTTCACAAATAAAACTGTCCATTACAGAAATATTTGAAAATACTGCTAAGTAATAAAAATATTTTATAATCATCTAGAAATATATACTACTAATATTTTAGTATGAATCTTTTAAATTTTTCTATCATATATTATACAAACATGCATGTTTTCTGATAAATTATGCAAATACATACAGTTTTGCAACCTGCTATTCCTGATGACTATATTTGGAGTGATAAGAGTGAGAAAGGAGTTCAAGTTCCTACTCTGATCCCTTTTGCACTTCCCTTTTTCCTTCTCCCAACGTAAGGAGATATTAATGTGTTGTGTGAAGTAACAAGATTCTGGTGGGACCACATGGGTGGGCTTAAGGGGCATCTAAAAGTCAGACTGTGGCTTTGATTTACCATAGCTTGTCTCTTCTTTTAACAGAATGCTAAATAGTTCCCAGGCATGCTTCCTTGAAACAGGCCAGTCACCTCTTCTTTTTTCTTTTTTATTTCACTTTTCTTTTTCTTCCAGTTTTATTGAGATATAATTGACATAGAGCACTGTATAAGTTTAAGGTGTACAGCATAACGATTTGACTTAATACATCATGAAATGATTACTACAATAAGTTTAGTGAACATCCCACCATCTCATGTAGATAAAAGTTAAATAGAAAAAACTTGTTCCTTATGATTGGAACTCTTAGATTTACTCTCTTAACAACTTTCATATATAACATATAACAGTGTTCTTTATATTTATCATGTTGTACATTACATCCCTAGTAACATCTCACTTTATTTTTTAAATTTTTATTTTATATTGGAGCATAGTTGATTAACAATGTTGTGTTAGTTTCAGGTGTACAGCAAAGTGATTCCATTATGTATGTACAAAAAATAGTTATGTACATGTACATGTATCTCTTCTTTTTTGAATTCTTTTCCCATTTAGATTATTACAGAATATTGAGCAGAGTTCCCTGTACTATACAGTAGGTTCTTGTTGGTTATCTATTTTAAAAATAGTAGTGTGTACATGTCAATCTCAAACTCCCAATCTATCCCTCCTCCCACCCTTCCCCACTGTAACCATGAGTTCGCTCTCTGAGTCTGCAAGTCTGTTTCTGTTTTGTAAATAAGTTCATTTGTATCATTTTTTTTTAGATTCCACATATAAGTGATATTATATGATATTTGTCTTTCTCAGTCTGACTTACTTCACTTAGTATGATAATCTCCATGTCCATCCATGTTGCTGCAAATGGCAGAATTTCATTCTTTTTCATGGCAGAGTAAAATTCCATTGTATATATGTACCACATCTTCTTTATCCATTCCTCAGTCGATGGACATTTTGGTTGCTTCCATGTCTTGGCTATTGTAAACAGTGCTACAATGAACATTGGGTTGCATATATCTTTTCGAATTATGGTTTTCTCCATATATATGCCCAGGAGCAGGATTGCTGGGTCGTATGGTAGCTCTATTTTTAGTTTTTTAAGGAACCTCCACACTGTTCTCCATAGTGGCTGTACCAATTTACATTCCCACCAACACTGTAGGAGGGTTCCCTTTTCTCCATTATTTCTTCTTCCTGACTGGAGAAGTAAGCTCACCCTGGACTTTTCTTTCCAAACACAGCCAGCTCCACTTCACTCTTTCTTTTCCAAACTGGCCACCAGGCTTTGGTCTGGCCAGTGCAGGCCAGATTTGTGCACCAAGGCTTAACTTGTACACCTTTGGCTCCATCTCTTTCAGAGCTAGAAATCAAGGTTCAGATTAGGCTTAACAGTGAAAAATTCCTTGGACCTCTAGTCTAGGCCACAATATTCTGTCTTATTTTGACCAAGACTCAGGTAGCAATACATTTTACTTTGCTTTCTTTTCCTTGCACTTATATCTTTCTCTAGAACATCAAAAAGAATGTTTAGGTACTTTTCCCCAAAACTCCTAGAAGATAATTTAGCTATTTCTGCTTATCTGTTTTATATAAAATATACGGACTTGGACTTTTTTTGGTTTGAAAACTTTTAACTAAAAATCCAAATTTTAAAAAAGCATATGAGTATTCAGATTACCTAGTTATTCTTAAATAAGCTTTGGTATCTTATATTTTTTCTAGGGAATTTGCTCACTTCATCTAGATTGACAAATTTTCAGACATAAAACTGTTCAAGATATTTCTTTGCTGTCCTTTAAACATTATAGCCTCTGTAATAATGTTCCTCTTTCTCTTCTGATGTTTGCATTTTCTGTCATTTAGTAATTTAAGTTTTTTCCCTTTTTTTCTCGGCCTGTTTGGCTAGAAGCTTATCAATTTTATTGATCTTTTCAAATAACCAGCTTTTCATTTTATTGATTTTCTCTATTACTTTTGTTTCAATATAATTGATTTCTGCTCTTATATTTATTATTTATTTCTGCTTGCTTTGGGTTTAATTTGCTCTTCTTTTATAGTATGTTAATGTGGAAGCTTAAAACATTGATTCAGTCCTTTCTTCTTTTCTAATGTACGTAGTTAATGCTATAGATTTCTCTTTAACCGTTCTCTTAGCTATACTCCACATATTTAAATATTTGTATTTTCATTATCATTGAATTTAAAATATATTCTTATTTTCCCTGTGACTATTTCTTTGATCCATGGATATTTAGAAAGATGGTTTTTAATTGCCAAATACATGGAGATTTTAGAGATATCTTTCTCTTATTGATATCTAATTTAATTATGTTATGGGTTTATAGTTTGTATTAATTCAATTATTTCATTCTAATTCTTTAATCTTTAAAATTTTATTTAAAGCCCATTATTGAAGTTTAAATGGAAAAATTATCAAAGTATGTTTTGCTATTATATTCAAAGACTTGGTATCTATACAAAATACCTTATATATTTTTTTGTTTTCTTTTTTTTTTCCTTTTTTAAAAATTGAGTTATAGTTGATATACAGTATTATGTTTCAGGTGTATAACCTAGTGATTCACAACTTTTAAAGCTTATACTCCATTTATAGTTATTACAAAATATTGGCTAATATTCCCTGTGCTGTACAATATATCATTGTACTTTATTTATTTTATTCATAGTAGTTTGTACCTCTTAATCGTCTACCCCTATATTGTCCCTCTCCCCTTCCTTCTCCCCATCAGTAACCACCAGTTTGTTCTCTATATCTGGGAGCCTGTTTCTGTTTTGTTAAATTCACTAGTTTGTTTAATTTTTTTAGAATCCAAATGTAAGTGATATCATATAGTATTTGTCTTTCTCTGCCTGATTTATTTCACTTAGCATAATGCCCTCCAAGTCCATGCATGTTTGTACAAATGGCAAAGTTTTATTCTTTCTTATGGCCAAGTAGTATTCCATTGTATATATAAACCATATCTTCTTTGTTGATGGACATTTGGGTTGCTTCCATATCTTGGCAATTGTAAATAATGTTGCTATAAACCTTGGGGTGCATACACCTTTTCAAATCAATGTTTTCACTTTCTTCAGATATATACCCAAAAGTGAAATTCCTGGATTGCACGGTAGTTCTATTTTAAGTTTTTTGAGGAACCTCCATACTGTGTTCCACAGTGGTTGCACCAATTTACATTCCCACCAACAGTGTATGAGGGTTCTCTTTTCTCCACATCCTTGCCAACATTTGTTATATGTGTTCTTTTTGATGATAGCCATACTGGCAAGTATGAGGTGATATTTTATTGTGGTTTTGATTTGCACTTCTCTGATGATTAATGATGTTGAACATCTTTCCATGTGCCTGTTAGCCATCTGTATGTTTTCTTTGGAAAATTGTCTATTCAGGCTTTGGGCTCAGAGGGTCTTAAGGCAGTCTGTCTGCTAATGGGTGGGGCTGTGTCCCTGCCCTTTTAATTGCTTGGCCTGAGATGTCCCAGTACTAGTGCCTATGGGCTGGTGGGCATGGGTGGGGCTGGGTCCTGAGGCTCATAAGCTAGAAGGAGGATTCCTAAATGGTGAATGCCAGCACCAGTGTCCACATGGTAGAACAAGCTCTCCAAAATGGCTTCTGCCAGTGTCCATGTCCCCAAGGTGAGCTGAAGTTGCCTTCTGCCTCTCCAGGAGATTCTCCAGATCAGTAGGTGGGTCTGACCCAGACTCCTTTCAAATTACTGCTTCTGCCCTGGGTCCCAGTGCATGTGAGATTTTGTGGTGTCCTTTAAAAGTTGAGTCTCTATTTCCCACAGCCCTCTGGAACTCCTAAAATAAGCCCCACTGACCTTCAAAGCCAAACTTTCTGGGGTCTCACCTTTCTAGGACGAACCTCTGGTCTAGGGAGCCCGATGTAGGGCTCAGACCCCTTACTCCTTTGGGAAAACCTCTGCAATTGTAATTATTCTCCCATTTGTGGGTCCGAGGGTATGAGAATTGACTATA